>NC_050585.1:37089634-37707968 GCF_013368585.1 Megalops cyprinoides | reverse complement strand
AAAGGCTTTCAGCCTTAAACATGTCACGTTGTTCACCTACTGATATAGCTGGCTTTACATCAGAACAAATCACACCTGGGATTCAGATCCCCAGGGGCTGAATCTTGTGCTCTAACCACTAAATCACACTCTGTTTTCCAGCCCTCTTTCCTCCCTAACGCTAATTTGAGAACAATGCTGCCTTTAGTTTTCATTACATGTGAAAGTACACAGCACAGACGCCTCAGTCCGACACTGTTTCACTCGACGTCATGCAGCACAGAGCACGCAAGGGCAAAACCCTGAATGTGTGCCCAGTTTTCATTTTTCAAGAGCTTTTAAAATGGGCCCATTTCTAAACATACTCCTTCATTTCTGTGAAATTGATAATTATTAATTATTAATATGGACCCATAAAACGGAAAGTAATCAAACTGACTGTATCAGCACAGTGACTGTCTGCTGAAAGGTAGTCATGAAGTGAAGCCAGTTGGACTAGTGTCAGGTGATAGCAGGGGAGGAAAGAGAGGAAGGCTTGATGGTGGGGTGGAGGACAGAGAACTCATGACATTCACTGGAGGGCAGCTGGGATTGACTTTTTAGCATAATGCCTTTGATAACAACCCCAGATCTGAAAGACTCCTACACAAATCTTGCTTATGCTAATGCAGGATGCAGCTCATAATATTGTTATCTTGGGACAGCTCAAACAGGAAAACGACAGCTTTGGTGAAATTGCTATTGCCCACTTTGCTTTTCTTAGTGCTTCCAGTGAGTGAGAGTGACAAAGGTGGGACCATTTGTTTGGGGCTTTAGATGCCCAATGCTCAATGCAGAAAAAAAAAAAATATTATTGAATAGACAGGGCAGGCTTCCACACACTGATAGTATAGCAGTAACAAAAACATACTGTGTGTATAAATCTGGTATAATGTAATGATGTATTTTGCTACAACTCTTTTTTAATTTTTCTTATGCAGCTATGGATAAAATGTATATAGGTTAATATGCAAAAAAACTGAGGAGCCAAGCTTCTGTTGAGCCATTATTTGCCTGTCCTTCAGAGTTTATTCAATCACTACATTGCAAGGCTAGATATATATTATATAGCTGGATCAATACAGTGAAAAAATATTGCGGTTCAAGTGAACCTGAGATATTACTTAAGATTGGCGTTTCTCTATAAATAGCAACACAGCTTCACAAACCCTTCCCAATTATAACGCTTCCATTGAATACAGGCTATGAACTGAACACTGCACCTGCCTTGGCAAGCGGCATCCTGTCGATATTCCCCAGTTTTTGCAAAATCCGCCTCAATTTTTTGGCACAATCTGCCAAGAAGTTGAATGTGCTACTGTTAAATTGGAAACCAGGTAATACTAGCTACACATGTTGTTGTAATCAGATGAAGCAGCAAAACAACCATGTAACACAAATGGCTATGAGGAGTGACAAAAATAAATGAAATAGAAAATTCAGAACACTGTTTTGGAATTGATGCTTAATATGGCATGGTGTAAAGCAGAACTGACAGTCACTAGGGACATGCCTGTAAAAGTCTAAGCTCTTTTCATGTTCACAACAATGGAGTCACTTTATGTTGTCAAGAATTAAACACCCATTAAACAAGAGAAAATTGTTTCCTGACAAGTACGGACACCCTAACTCCCTAAATGTCTTCTGTGTGCATCCCTCCATAGTGACATTCATGTGAACTGTAAGTTCAATTTTCAGTTCTCAATTTGTCACATATCAGTGTCATATTGTCTTATGTAGTCAACATGTAGAACACAAATGCATGCTGTTTGGACGGTTTGGGTGGTGCATGAATTACATTTATAGAAACTCTGTATTGACGTCATATACAGTGTCAGAAAACTGGTGATAACCAGTGGACCTATTTTCTGAAAATGTCAACTAAAAAAAGAACAAGAACAAAAGCTGTATGAAGTTTATGATCCCAATGAATTAATAATTAGTTTATGCTTCTGGGCACAAACGAGTTCAGCATTATTGCATATGTGTCCTGGTTGGCAATGTCTATTCACTGGTCAGATTGTCGTTCCCAGTGTTTCTCGCTAAGTTTCAGTTTATAAAGTCATCTTTGCCAATTTCATGGTTGCTGTTTTCCTCGTAAAAATGTTGCACTTGTATTCTAGGTGTGTGCCATGAGACATGTGTAACTAACTTAATAATAACTTGGTGCTCCGACACTGAGGAAAATGCACTTTTAATGGTATCATGGTAGGTGTCCCATTTGGCCTGTGCACAGACACACCTTTGTCACACCCTTTCCTCATTAAAGAGGTAATCATTTTTATTAACTCACTAGTGGCTTGGTGAGTTAAAGCACTTGCTCCAAGCACAGGTTGGGCCCTATGGCCCGGGTTTGGTCCCAGTGGCTGGGAACTCAGAGCAGTTCCTCTGGGGCTTGTGTGGGTATGTCGTGCCTCCCAATGGTTTGTGAGACACCTGTGAAGTCAGGTGATGAAGTCAATGAGGATACAACTGTCCTCCAGACAGGATGTGTCCCACTGTGGTGCACTTTGGGACTTGCAGTAATAAATACCCACTGCCTTGCTTCAGAGCTCTTGCACAAACATGTAGGATGAGTGAAAAGACAAGTCTAGTGTACAATTAATTAAGACTTGGGTTTTAAAAGTGCTAGGGATTTGTGTCTCTGTTTGAAGCTCCTTACATTGGGCCTGCCGAGTGTTTTCCATTATCATTACGGGTCCGCATCATAATGGCTGAACCTGAGCTAGACAGCAGAAAGGGCCAACATGAGCATGCTGGCCAGGCTCAAATGTCCTGTGCTTTCCTAAGGTGACCAAGGCAAAACAAAGCAGTCAAAATGTGGCTCACCTGGGCACGTTCAGGCTGGGCATGATACTGTAAGAAGGCTAATACCGACCTGACTTCCTGCCAACACCTGCCGGCACAGTACTTATTGACTTGATCTCGCCCTCCCTGTCCTTCAAATGCAAGCAGTCCTACTGCAGGTGGGAAATTACAGGGGTGCTATGGTGGAAGCCAGGCTTTAATAAAGTGACATTGCAGCAGAGTACCATGCCGCTGCACTCCTACCTTGCTGAGTTCCTTGTAGGGCTCACTGTACAGGGTGCGTATCCTGCGGCGCTCAATTGCCTTGTTGTCTGAGGTATCCTGCTTGGCCTGCTCCCCCTTGAACGTGGCACTGTAACTGGTCTCGAGGCTGGTCTTCTCATCTGGGGGCTGGTACTGGGATTTGGCTCGAATGGCCTTCACTGGTTTCACTTCTGTGTAGGCTTTGAATTCGTTCCTGAAAATGGGAATAAGGAAAACATGCAATCTTTTGTAAAGTTACCTACATCACCAATGGTGTAACTTTTGAAAGCTAACAAGGTGTAATGGTGTTCTATCAGGTAGTTATGCTTCCACTTTTTTAGTCTTATATATGGGGACTATGCATTTTCTAACAAGTACATTAAAAGTAAATATCACAGAAAACTGTTCCAATACAATTCATCATCTTGTTTTTTGTGGACTTCAAATCGAAAGACCCAAGGAATGCATCTGTGGAGATCCATCTTTTGTAGCTTTATTTTTAACTCTGCACTCTACAAACTACTGTCCCTTAGCAGGAGTTGTATTTCTTGGTTCCTAAAGATAAACAGTAAGTCCTGCTACAGCTTCAAAGCTACACACTATTTGTTGACATTGCTATGGTTCTCTGTCCAGTCATTGCTCTCTGTCCAACTTAAATAGAGACAACTATACACTTCTCTCTTGGTGCATTATGTGTATCTGACCTGCACCCTGTGTTTAGATCCTCATAAATTTGTTACTGTTGGCACTGACTGTAACACTAGCACCAAGAATTATTTGTATTGAATAACTGAGCATTAAAACGTGAGCGCATGCCTTGCCTACAGTCATTTTTCTTTTGTGTGGTTATATGCTCCTACTGGCACAGAAAGTCAGAAGAATGTTGATCTCAGCAATGCTTCAAATTAGTTATGAACCCTTTAAATTCAAGACTAACAAGTCCTCAATTACACCGAAGAACACTTCTGTTATACAATTAGCTATTGTAAAACTGCATGTAAATTCTTCAACAGGATTGCTCACTTATATAATTACAATAATCATTCTTGTGGTGCTTAATATGCAATTCTCTCACAGCTAACATCATCAGCCAAACTTTGCCTTCCCTAAATCCTGTGAAATTATGTTTGCTACCATTTATCAAGGGTAAAATATATATGAAGGCCCCTATACAAAGTAATTGGTTTTAACTTTGATGAATAGGCCTGCTTTTTATATACTGTGTGTACTTTCATGCACCACGATTCATGCGCCATAGCTGCACAAGAAAACAGATGACTCCTCATATTTGTGGAAGGAAAGGACAGAGGGAGGTCAGAGAACAACCCGGTGGGATGAACATACGGGTGGCTCTTGGTAAACCACACCTCCACATAGTCTGTCTCTCTGACCTCTCCTCTAATGCAACACGCAGGAGTTCGCACTGACCTTGCAGCTGCATTGTAATGGGCATGCTCCTTTGATCAGAGACCCTAGTAAAGCCCATGAAAACATCATGGGAGCAAGAATTTTGTTGTGTTCAGGGGCTCCTCTGCTGCCTTGCCAGAGATGTAAGCAGCCACATTGATTAGATAACACTTATTACTGAGAAGACTATGCATGGTGCACACTGACCCATGACTACAATTACTCTGACAGTCAGGACCACATAAAAGCATCAAATCAATTACCTTGCCCATGGAAATACTTGGAATCGATCAATAGCAACCAAGACAAACTAGCAGCCTGCTAAATGTTAAATAATATATTGCCCTTCTTAGCAGGAAATGGAGAGATTACATTGGTCTCTCTGCTTATTGTGTTTTCTGTGTCAATTCACCGATGAGCCCGAATCAATGAAAACTGAAACATCTCTGCTGTAACAGAACTACAATCTACAGCCCTGGTGGAAATGAAATGACCTGGTGCCAAGAGGTAACAAAATACAGCTTCTCCTTTCATTGTCTGAACCGAAAATGACAACTAAAATGATCAGGTGTAACCCTATTCATATACATAGTGATGTACATATGACATTTATTATATCATAACATTTCTTAATGATCCATTATTACCCATACCAATTAGAGTGGTAAAATGCAGATAAAGATCAAGATATTATATACTTGTATAAGACCAGTACAAAAAAGAGTCTCAGGCATCCATTGGGGAAAGTGTGCAGTGACTGGCTCAAATAAAATCCATCCCTTCCTACTGACAGAATATTGTCTGCTGTCATTCCAGCTCAAAAGACCAGAGGACTCATTCATCATTTAAAGTCAATGTCAAGTAGTTGCATTGGTATATGCCTGCTTACTCCTTTTCTAAACATCTGCCTTCTGTTAATGATGTCACAAATGTTCTTATGATGAATAAATTGGACATCACACTGACTCCATGTGTCAATTAGAAAAAAATCCACTCCAAGAGAAGCTCCAAGAGAACAGACACATTGGGAACACTTAGCAAGTGATTGTGGGTGAAATGTCTGACCAATGTTGATTGTGTAAACTCAGGAAAAGAGCATGAGTGTACATCTCTGTGAAAGAATGAGTCTCTGTTCACTATTGGTCTGACAATGTGAAACCTTGACAGTCAATATTGTGGATGTGTAGACCAGCCTGATAAAAAAAGAGAGAGAAAAAAAAACTTTTGGCCTTGCAGCTGCAATCTAATGAGCTGTAGGAATACAAACCCAGCTCCAGATGAGCAATTAAAATAATTACCTCAGTCAAGCAGAAGTGAGATGGTATCACTGACAGCCATTAAAAGATACAAACCCACTTGTCTGTGTGATGATCTACAAGGTCAGCTCATTGAGTGATCAAGGCCTCAATACAAAGTGGTACAGCATTCGTGTAAATGGAGTCAAACTGAGATCTATGCATGGCTGTCAGATACTTACATATAGCTGTCAACACTGATATAGGCTTCTCCACAGACCATCACTGCTCAAGCTCCAAAAAATTATTTACTGAAGCTATTTTTTATCAAGTGAATTCCAAACTTTCAAAACAGCAAAATTTCAAAAACCTGGATGACAGCAAAATATGAATAAAGAAAAAAAAAACGTAAAATCACAAACAAAGGTGTTATTGTTGAATAGTGGTGACCTGTTGATTTAGCCATGTTTGAAGATGAACAGAGGAACTAAACACTGAAAATGGTTATTCTCGCCTCCGGGAGCTTGCCTTGAATCCCAAGATGCATGTGGTCATGCCCTCTCTGTGGTGCTCTGCTCAGGATGACTTTATAAACAGACACAACAACAGCATATCTATAGCTTTCAAGAACACAATGGAAAGACTAGTTATGAAACAATTTGTCAGTAAGTTGTTACTGCAAGCAGTGAAGAAAAACTGTCTAGCTCCAATTCACTAAGCTGCTCATTCTAGCTTATCTTATCGCTTGTCTTTGACATTGCATAACCAAGATCTGAACGCAACACTTGGATTGCTGTCAAAATGCAGAGATGACAACAGCACTAAATCAAGTATTCTTTTTTATATATATATATATATATATATATATATATATATATATATATATATATATATATATATATATATATACTGTATATATATATATATATATACACACAAAAAGTGAGACACTTAAACTAAAATATATATAAAAATAATCATATATAATATATAATCATATATAATAAAAATAATAATAATAATATCACCTATATAATGTACTGCCTCTTGATTTGTAGGGAATTTGTTAACTCATTTGTAATTGCACCAACAAGGCCACTAAACATACTCTTCTGCTTTGGGGCTCTGATTTACCTATCCTCTGATGCACACATGAGCTTTCAAGAGTCTAAGACATGGCTAGATATTGCCTTGTTAACAGGATTGGAGCACCAATGATACAGGATGGCCCTGACTTTATCCTGAATTGTGCTGCTACAGGCCTACACATTGTATGTTTATGCGTAAATGTGTTGAAACACCACACAATTAAAATATTTGTACAGTGAATTTCAGGTCAGCTGTAAACAGAAGATTTATACACTGAAACATACATGTCAAAATAAACTACAGCCAAAGAATGAATGAAAACAAAGTCACAATGGAAATATTATTGTAATCAGAGATTAATGTAATTACATGTGGCATAAACTAAAATAAAAAGTGGATACAGGAAAAAAATCTCGTATTCAACTTGTGGGTAATATCAGGTTAAACGTGTGTGTGAAAATCCCACACATGACTCTATGCCTCTGACTTCTGATGACACCAACCTAAAAGACAGAAATGGGGAATCAGCGTCCACGTGTGACTAGTGCCCATGTCTGTGGGCTTGTCATTCTTCTTCACAGCTGAGGTAAATATCCTTGATGGGAATGCATGTGGGCCACAGTCCTAGGGCAGTAGACATGTGTGAGTTTAGGTTTCCTTGATGATTTTATTCCCTTCTTGTTTGAATAAATTTCATATTCACACTAAAGTTTTACAGACAGTGCTATAGGTTTTTTTTTCCCCAGTTGGTCTTCAGTACTGAAAAATCTCCTGATATCCACCATGTAGACAATGTGACAGATCTTATCTTTATGATGGTCTTTGATGCACTTAGGAAAAATTAAATCTATGATCCTACTGACTCTGCTCAGAAGGTGACAGCTATGTTCATGATTCTCCTTTCTCGGGGAGGAAAAAAAAAAGACTTCAGCAGAAAAGGCAATTCAGTTTGGTGAATGGCAGGTTAACAGTGTGAGAGAAACCCAAGATGTGTTTTTGGTGCCTGTTCATGAGCAGACAACCACACCAAGTAATGTGTAAATGAATATGACGGAAAGGTTCTGTGCTCTGCCTGTCTCTATGGAGCCACATAAGTCCTTAAAACTGGCTGGGGGACTCCATCTTACAAGCACTTCAAGATGACAACTACTGGATCCACAAATCTGTTGAGCATTTAATTATGGCAACATTTTCACTGTAAAGCAGGCAACACACACTGGCATAGTACTTATTTATAGCTATGAACTTACTGCTGAAGTCAAATATACTTATGATGGTATAAATACTTTGCTTTTTGAAATGATGCCTGCAAAGATGCCACCCTTTAACTTCTGTGTGCCAGTAGGGGGCAGTCTTTTGTGTGTACGCATTAGAAATTCAATGTTTCAGTGCAGACATGGGGATGCTATGCTGTTGGACGCAATGTCTCCTTGTAGATGAGAAATCAAACTGAGGCCCTGACTCACTGTTGGCATTAAAGATCTGATGGCGCTCATTAAGAGTAGGGTGCTCTTGCCAAACTCCCAATCTGGTGCTCTCAATATCGCCAACTAATCATCCAGTGTACAATTGGCTAGAGGCATGTCTCTACCTCTCCATCATATGCCATGCTTCACCCAGATGATAATTACACATTAGTGGTAGCTGAGGTGAGCTTTGAGACCCATGGAAGGCACTGCAAAGATATGTAATAGGGTACCATTTAATAAAATGGGTTTATCTGTTGTTTATCATTGATCATGCCAGTGAAAAGGAGGATGGAAAATTTCCCTTGAAATATCCCTTACAAAATGACAAATGTAGAAAAAAAAAATCCTCCAACCTGTATGTAATATGACACCATTGACATGTCAAAATATGGCTTTTCATTTCCTATAGCAGGATAAATGGAGGTGAACCTACCTACTACTTCCAAACTACACACATGCAACAAATGAGCTTCCTTATAGCCAGATCACACATTCAGAAACGTCTACTAGAAACGTCTGCCTCTGAGTTGCCATAAAATTGCATGATATCATTAATACAAGCAATGCCATTGTTACAGAGGAAAGAGCTTCTTCTGAGAGAGAGCCCAGTAAAAGACCTGTGCCTTATTTCCTGGCACTCAGCGGGACCAGTAAAGCGCTTCAATTGAATGAGCCAAAATAAGCAAAACTAAAACTAAAATGTGGCTTGCACTCTGTCACACTCATTTCTTCATGATAAAGTAACATTAAACATGTGTCTGTGAAACAAAGCATGGAAGCAGTGAATGTACAATAACTTTTCCTTGAAGTGAAATGCTTTCTGTCAGTAAATAAATGCCATGGCGAGTCAATTCCACTTGTCATGCAGACAATAGAGAAAAGAAATACAATGAACAGCAGACAAAGCTTAATTGTTATGGAAAATTATGCCTCTGAATGCAGCTGTCTGCACTGCGTATGCTAAAGTGCTAATAAGAGCTTAAAAAAAAGATTTGCGAGAACCATTGTTTAAATCAATCTCAATAATATGCCCGCATGTACTAAAGATGGCTGCCTGCGTCCATGAGCTAGAAAAAAACCAGAAGCATCATCTGCAGTGCAAACCATTCTATGTGACCCCGAAGCAGCCTATGGAGTTAAAGGAAAATATTAACCCAAGTCGCTCGTCTTCTCAGTACTCCATTTAATAGTCATCCCCCAGTTCCCATTGCCCTACTACTAACACGATTATTTTAAGACATGGTATGGACCATTGTAACACAGACAGTCAGCTGCTGTCAAATCATAAATCTCTCTTCTCTTACCCCCTGACCTGTCCTTTTATCTCAGTTACTTCCAAATCAAACCCCAAATGAGATGAACAAAAGGACACACAGCAGTAGGGAAAAAAAAATCAAGTGAATGTCTTAATTGTTCAGGTTCGGAGGTTTCTAAGCTTGCCTTTGTTGCCAAGATTACAATACATGCAAACAAAAAAACATTTTTGGCAGTCTCCTAATTCAGGGTGGGAGAGGATTATTCTCTGGGCCTGGCTGTGATCTGAGGTATCCAACACATGGTGCGGTGTTTGGAAAAAAAATCGTTAAAGCAGAAATAAGAGCCCAGGAAATCCCCTAAAAATGGTCTCTCAGCATTGTTGAGGGTTGGGGTAGGGGGGGGGGGGGGGGGGGGGGGTGGAGAGTGGATTCTGTCCCTTCCCATTTTCCTCCTGTTTCTCCACCCCTGCTGAAGATCCTGACCCTCGCCATATGCACAGAGAGCTGCGAGATTAACCCACGGCTGACCGGCTTTCTTTTTCATCAAACAAAGGCCGTTACTTGGTCCCAGTTGTGACAGTCCGGCCATTTCACACTTGTGATGGCTCATCTGCATGCCCACCTTCTGTTCACAAAACAATAGTGACAGTCTCACTGGGCTGGCACCAGCAGCTACTGCACTTGCTGATGTTGTTTTTGATGACATGAAAATCCTGCTCAATAAGATGCATCTCCAGTTCCTTTTTTTAAATTACTTTTTTTTAATATCTGATGCTACAGATATTTAATATTTAATCATGTGTTGACAGCGCTCATCTAGACATGCTGACTTTCTTCCTGCCAATAAGCAGGCTCTAATTTATACTTCTTGATTTAGAAAGAAAGAAGAAAGAAAAAATCACATTTAGGAGCATGTGCACTCAAATTGAATTTAAAAGAAAGTGCACATCCCAGCTGAGTTTGAACTGAGCGCAGAGGAGACTAAGTATACTGACTGTGTTTAAATTGCACGGATGTTTGTGATCATCTTGACTGTCTAAACTGAGACGAAGCTTAAGAGCCTGGGAAAGGCTTCATTAGAGACATGCTCAGTAGGAGATGAATAAACTAGATATTCCTCTGTTAGCCAAATGCAGTGCTCTGCATTTAAGATGTCTCTGGCCCTGTTTACACTTGGTTTTGGGCGTCTTGGGCGATCAGATCACAAGTGGACAGTGCTAAATACAAGCGTAAATGACCACCAAGACGCATTGTGATCCGCTCACTTAAACCACTTGCCGAGGTGGCCTGGGACGCATTTGAGCTTAACTCAATCAAGCTGACGTGTATAGCTGGCAATCTATATGTTTTCTTCAGAATGCAGGCTGCCAAAATGCTCCAACTGTGATAATAATGTTATTTGGAGTTGTTTAAGTGTTTCCCATCTGTCTATTGCAAGTGTGTTCTTTTATATATTTGAAATATTCCGTTCAATACATTTTGCATTTTCACAGCATTGCTGTTAATTATTTTGTCAATCTGGGTATCAGGGTTGTGAATAGCAACAGAAAAATGAATATCAGCCTTTCTGCACATCCTTGCATATGCACATGTATACACACACACACACACACACACACACGCACACACACACACACACACTCATAAACACACATATACACATGCACACATGGATACAGAACGATAAACAACACAAATTCACATTTTGTCTTATTAGAAGCCATTTTTAGAAGTCAGCTTCAGAAGTTAAATTCATGGAAATATGAAGCTTGTTTTCTACTGCTTTTGGTCCCTACTAAGACATCTTCTATTACTTATACCTCCTTGTGACTTTTACTGTGATCAGAATTAATGAGAAATATGTCCGATGTGCTTACTGTAAGTGGTTACATTAAATCTGGACCCTGGTTTCAAAGTCATGCTTTTTGTCCACTGTAAACAATCTCAAAGATGAAATGCATGATGTACCACAAATTCAAGTGCTATAAAAGTGTCAGTGGTAATGCACCTTCAGACCACCAGTTCAGTACATGATGAAGGTCAAATACATGTTCAAGTTATTTGTATTGATTTGTCATATGCAGGTCCAGGACAGGCCCTGACAGATTGTTACAGGAATTGATTGCATTTTATGACCTTCACATGTTGGACCACTATAGGGTGACCTCCATCTGGTTTCAGCCGTTATTCTGGAGAGACAAACATTGACTGAAGGACGTAAACATGTATCAATGTGTCTTCGTATATTGATTAACACAGCACGTCAACACAATCTAAACGTTCTCAGCTTTTTCAAGAAAATATGAGTAATTGCGTATGTAAAACTTCCAAATACAAGCATGATCCATAGTTTCCATAATTTCACAAGTTTAGCCTAAACAAACGACTAACAAAACTAAAGAAAGCAAGCATTAAAAGGTCTTACCTGTAGGAGCTCCCAGCAGCTACCTCCTGCTTAATCTGCCTGTTCAGCGCATCTGCTGCCGCCCTCCCTCTGCCCTCTACGGGGACATCTCCTTGCTGCTGTCCTTCTAGTTTGCTGGCCACCTTAATTTCAACCACCTTCTCTTTCTTCACTTGCCTGTTTTTCCTCTCTCCTAACAGAATCTCCTTCTCTTGCACCTTATCTTCGATCTCGCTCTTCTCCACACCGCTGTCGACTTCTGGAAGCGCCTGGGCATGTTTGGATTTCTGTTGAGCATCGGCGACAGACATCGCGGGGCTTGGTTTGGGAATCCAAGGGTGGTCTCCCCTTTTTGGGATGGGCCACGGCTTGAAATCCTTCTGATACTGAGTCTCGTTGTTGAAAGGGGTCTCGGAAGCATGATATTCATTCTTGGGTTTGCAACTTGGCTCGGGGCGTACTTTCCAATGTTTGAAGTCCTGGCGCATCACAGATGATCCTGGACCCTCATCGGCTGCAGCAGCACCCGTTGCGGGCGGTGCCTTAGCCACTGCCTCCTGGTCGCCATGGGAAGGCTGTGTTTCTATGGCGACTGCGGTAGCCCGCGTCTGGGGATGCGGTTGCTTTTGTTGGTGCTGCGAATTTAGGTGCTGCATTTCGGCCACATCGGAATATTTGGTGAAAACCAAAGGCACCGCAATGTCAGCTTTATCAAGCTGATTCCAGAAGCGGGCCATGCAGCAAGCCCTGGTAATGCAGGGCCATGCCATGATTACAGCTATTGGCGAAAACAAATCAAATATGTTTTCAGTAACACGTTCAACCTTTGATTAGGCTAAATGCTGAAAATCAAAATCAGGGAAAAGCGTGTTCTCTCCCAAGACCTCCGTGGGCCTAAATTTGCTAGTAGCAAAGAAAAAATGTCCGTGTTGTTGTATCTTGAAATCAAGTTTATATTATAATGTCCCACGACTACAACCTACGATTCCATGATAAATAAAAAAGACAAATAAAATGGGACTGTTTCCCAGATTTCCTTGATTCGGTTTCTTCAGATTTACTCCGTTCTCAGCGACGTCGGATACGTTCCGTCTTCCACATTGCACTGACAAAATGGTATAGTACCGCAAAGAGGAAACGCCGCCCTCATCGCCTCAGCATCCCGAGAGAGGATGCTCGGGATCTGAACAGTGAAATATCACCTGGCTCTGTCATCGTCACGCAGCGTCTGCAGTGGGAGGAGGCTCTTCGACGTTTCGACCATTTACTGCCAAGAATGGAGCTACGTGACAAATTCGTCAAATCGCGTGTTTAATTTATAAAGCGCACAAAAATCCTATTTCGATCTGTAGAGAAACTGCATGCCTGCAACGTACATATCTTGCGAGATGGCAAAGAAAATCTACATACATAGGTATTGCCCACGTTCAATAAAATGTTAACTCGCAGATAGTGTTATAGTGATATTTCAACACAGTGCATGTAAAATTAACGTGCCTGCAGCATCTTTACGTTTGCTCAGTAATTTCAATCTGACCGTTTATTTATCGCACCTGCCATTTTACTTACTCCTCTATCCGTTTATTCATACCCGCTTCTCCCAAAAGACACTTTTAAATGTGAATATTTTACATGCTTATTATAGTTCACAAACGGGTTCTGGACAATTTAGCAAAGTGGAAAAATATGGTAAAACGTATGATTCACAGAGGAGTCATGAGAATGGTGCTCCACAGAACATGGGAGCAAGAAGATTTTGTTGCTTTTCTACGACGATTATATTTTCCCGTCATTTAAGCCGATGTTGGTGAAGAACCAGTGGCCCTAGGGTGGTTTTCTATGAAAAAAAGAACCATTCAAGTAAAAAGAAGAATGTCTTTTTATAAAAGTGCATGTTTTTTTTCCTCAAGCACAGGCTGACCTTTCTGTCTCATGGAAAAAAAACCTTAATATAGATCTTTGTTATTTCACCTTAGATGCAAAAGTTAACAGTTAAAAGTGAGGGTGTACACATATAGATTAAAGTAGAGAGACAATTTTACCTTGTACTCTTTGGGAACACAAAATAATAGTTATACACCCAGATTCAAGGAGAAATAAACATGGTACATGTACAAGGGGTCCCCTGGTAAAACCACATGATAATTTTATGGATAGCTTTTAGAGGAGAAAAGGTCCCAGCAGGACCATGTTGTTCTTCTTAACATGTGATGGATGTGTCTGAATGTGGTTCAAATGTGATTAGAATGGTGACAAGAACAAGGTTTTAAAATGTATTTCTATTTAATATGATACTAAGAATTAAAACTAGAAAATTGTTTGCATAGAACGTCATGGGGAGAATAACAATAGAATGTCTTTGGCTATAGTTAACTTTGGATATGGTCAAAATGCAGATTAAAATTTACAAAGAATGAGATGAGAATGTTGATGTCACCAGAATGGTGACACCATCACAATTAGAATGCACTTAGATGGTGAAATCACAATCTTGAAATTTAAGATGCAATAGAGCAAAAAAAGTTGATGGAACTTAAATCACTGTCAAAGTTATAACGGCAAAATTTGCCTACATCCCATCAGCACTAACGCCCACATTATTAAAATTTACAGTCTCCTTGTTCACAGATTTGTTTCACCTATATTTCATGTCCATGGCAAAGGACCTTTCATGAAATGCTGCGTAATCGGGTTCAAAAGTCTCGAAACAGATATTGTAGGTTCTGGAATAATGGTGCCATACATCAAAGGATTTCAAGATAAGAGAGAGGGCAGACTTTGGACCACGGGCTGTGGCTGATCCTTAATCCCCCAGAACTGAGCTCCTCTCTCCGTCTGCACACCAGCATGAAGATCGAATTCGCTCCAGCCGATGTCCCCCTTCCACGGAGGCTGCAGACAGCTGCAGTGCTCCAGTGGGTTTTTTCCTTCCTCGGGCTCGGTGAGTGACGCTACTAGTCGCATGTTGCGATTGTACGGGGTGATTCCGTCCGCTGCATCTTGGGGTGGTGAAAGTGCAAGTCCCGCTGTCCTCCTGGGGAGGGTGAACATGTGACAGCATTAATTGTTGTAGCTGTGTTTGTTTGCATTCGCTGGATTTTTTTTGTCGAGGTAGCTAGAGACAGTACAGCTGTGAGATGAGTATTGGAAAATTTCCCAGTTGCATTTGCTGCCTACGGCATAAAGGAAGCTGAACAAATATACGGGCCACTGAGGATTATCCTAAATGTTTCTGATTAGCTGTGAAGGGGGTTTGGCTAGATACAAATATTTGATCATTCTAAAATGTGAATAATATCAAGACTAACAGCAACTGAACAGCAATATTACTGCATTTGAAATCACTGGTGGGATCGGCTCACTATATAGGAAGTGCACAACTAAATGTTTTGCAACCTGGAAATAGTTTTCCTGGTAGCCATAGGTGCATGCATGCCTTGTGTTCATTACTAACATTTTGTTGAAATGTCTACATGTTTTTGGGTACTTGTGTGGTGAGTGCTGGGCTCAAGAAAGCACAGGAAAAAAAGCTGAAATGACAGAGTGCAGTGAAAGTCTTCTCTCTCCTTCTCTGTCTTTCTCTCTCTCTCCTCTTGCCTGCCGAGCACATTTCGCCCTGACAGGGAGGACAATCTCCTAATTATCTTCAGTGTGTCAGCAGTAACACAGATGCATCATCTTGCATCATCTTGTCCCCATTGCTTCCAAAACATGCTATGTCATCCTCATATTCAACTGATGTACACTTTCCTAAAAAAAGATGACTTTTTCACATCATTTACAAAATAGTTTCTAAAGAGGAAGCGTCAGAGAGAAGGATATGTGTTTGCATGCCTCCACATGTTTTGGAGGCTAGCAAAATGCATCAAGCACGCAGCAAATGTCAAGAATGGTGAGCGCTGTTGTTGAATGTTGTTACATGTCTACTGCACTGTAGTCCCATGACCTCCGCAGGCTCACAGAGGGTGTCCTTTTTCCAGCACCATGCTGCTGCCTGTTGTTCTTTGTCCTCCTCTTCACTCGCTTCTGGCTGATCAGCGTGCTGTACGCCATATGGTGGTTCATTGACTGGGATACGCCGTCACATGGAGGGAGACGGGTCAACTTCCTCTGCGACCTGTCTGTCTGGCGACACATGCGGGATTACTTCCCCATCAAGGTGAGCGCAGTCAGGCCTACCAAGGTGGAAGCAGCTGAAAGCTCAACAAGCAGCATGGAGTTGAGCGCGACTTGTAATTACAGCAGAACCTTAGTCTTCTTTAGTCAGCAAGGATCCTTCCTGTTTAACAACACTCAGCAGAATGTTGACAAAGCCACAGTGTCAATATTCAGGCAAAAAGTTAAAGAGATTATCTCTTCTTCAAAACGTCAACAAGTGGATGAGCCCTTAATGTTTGATTGATCAGAGGCGTCTGTGGAATATCATTTTGGGTTGTTATCTGCCATTGAAGATTAATGGGTTGATTTTTCATTTTATTTTATTTTTTGAATAATGAAGGTTAAGCACAGTGGCAGACTCATGAACCAGAATGAAATGCATTTGTGAATGACCAAAGTAAAGGATTTAAATAACAGACATATTTGACATCCACTTTAATAAAGAGTGAGAAATTATGCATGCTTTCTGCTGAATCTACAAATCTCATGCTGTATAATTTAGCCTTAACTGTCATTTTTAAAAGCATTCCCCAAATGTATAATATTACAAACATATATAATTGGGTATAGGTTTAGAGCATAACTTTTTTTTATATCTATGTATATATTTATCAGAGCACCCCAAATCACTTGCATGCCTATTTCCAAGTTGGAACAATATGGATGGTGCCCCTTACATATTGTCCTGTAGGGCATGCTAATATATTGTAATACTAGGTCTGTTTGTAACAGGATCCAACAATGCTAATGTGTTCTCATCAGTGATTCCATCAAGCAACAGGGGGAATATTTCCAGGAATATTCACCATCCTGTAACATTGGTATGCCGATCGGGAATATGAGTTACTGCACTTTTCACCATGTGTTTAGCGCTGCAGAGTAAATACACAATGAAAATGTAGATAACTTCTTCCTCCCCATGACTCTGCTTGTGCCAGAGTGAATTTTGCTGTGTCATGCTTCCTGGATGCTCCTCAGCCTCTAGGGCTCCTCATTTTGTTGTATCTTTTTTGCTGGTACCACCTTGAATTACATTTTTGCTAACTGTATACTAAGATGAAATGCCAAGAGCCAGTCCTGAGCACAGCAGAAAATGTTAAACTACATCATTATTTAAGCAGAGTCTTTTCAGATATGGGAGGATATTACATTATACACTTGTGCTTAGTTCATTAGAGGTGAACTCATCAATTTTTTGCTGAAACATGTTGAAAAGGGCTATGCAACATTTGTGTAATATTTTTATACTTTTGCCCTTGGATAAACATTTTGATTCTTTGAAAAGTTTTTTGAATGTCCGTCTGCGATACAGCCTCGAGGCATTCCATGAAATAGATGTTAGGCATTAGTGAAAATGCTTTGTTTGCCAGCCTGTGAATCTCACTGAAAAACTTTGTACTCGAGGCCATAGCTGTGTTCTTCTTTCTCTGCCAATTCCCATTCTCCTCCTTGCAAAGTAGGGACCTTTGTACTTTGGACCCTGAGCAGTGCTGTGTCCTTTGGAGTGTCTGTGCCACTCTAGACTGGCTCTAAGGTGCTATTTCTGTGCCAAGAGGCGGTGCCATGCCAGGCCATAGACACATTGGGCCACGCAGGCATTCACTATGCCCTGTGGACAAGTGCTGCTTCCAGGCCTTTCCGTCAGGCTGGTGAGCACCAGGCCCCAAGCTCTGTCAGCATTTTCTTGCCCAGATCAATCTATTGGCTATTAAGCTTCCCTTTGGCAGCAGGGGTTTTAAGCACAGCAATTTCTTCTTGTGTATACGCCTGACACTGTGGTACTGTGCTCCTACCAGTTTGCTGATTTCAAAACGATAATCTGGTTTCAAGCTTTCTTTGCTGGTTGCTGAAACATTGGCAAAATTATGTAACACGTTTCATGGAGAGGAACAACTATGGAAATGGAATTGATGAGTACTATACTCGTGTTTGTCTGACAATTTAATCTCTTGAAAAAAACGTGAATATCATGCTTGCACACCCCTGAAAGAATCCTTCATGAATCCAGAAAACCATCATAGAATATTTAGTCAAATTTTATCTATTGCGTGTGGTCTTAATGTAATGTGGTGATAATTTAAAAATGGAGGAACACTGTCATTAAAAGCAGATTGTCAGGTGATTGCTTGTTTGCAGAAAATTGGGTTAAAAATGTGCTTTTTTTTTTGCAAATAGTTGTCCAAGTCTCAGTCCTCAGATCTCAGACGTCAGGACTGACGTTTTGGTTGTGTAATTTTTCAGTACTACAGTTGATAATGTTAGGCATTGATAGTGTTCCCCTTATCTGTAAAATGATGCTGCTGAGATAAGTGAAATGGAAGTTATGGAAGGTTTTTGTAGCCATGCAATTTAGTTTGGTTAGCTATTCACTGGTAAGGTTCTGAGTCCAAGTAAAAGGAAACCAAAGCTTTACTTGATTTAACTTAAATGACTTAAATTTTTTTATCCCATGGCCCATAGGGAGTTATTTCACTCATTGCCTGCAGTTTATTTATCGATGTGATCTGAGAATATAAAAAAAGGTGCAAGAACTATTTACAGCCTTATACAGCATGGACGTGACCTCATGTTCAAAACAACTTACACTGTCTGTTATTGAGAGCTGGTAGACGTATCGGGCTAATGCAATACTGCCATCATGTGGCTATGACTAGTAACAGCAGCGTAGTAAGTGTATTCAAACTTTAAACCTAAGTTAAATAATTTCAGTGGGATCACAATGTTTTGGGAATATGTCTTCAATAACTAGTATTTAAAAGGTATTCCAATGGTTCAGTTTATTCAGCAGCAGGTACTTTACCTTAATTACTTCAGTAAATATTAAGCTGTATAAAGTGATAATGTAAAATCTTAGCAATATTATTTGCCTTTGATAAGAATGACCTTTAACCAATACGCATGACCCGAATCAATAAATTGCCATAGGTAATAATGACTCCATGGAAATATTTTTCTTAGATTTCTGTCTCCCTTTAATAAGGGAGTGTCTTTCCTCGTTGATATTGTTGTTGAAGTGCTCAGACCTCAGAGTAACCTTCAACCTTTAGACCTGTTGTGTGCCAATCATTCCTCGGGAAAGAAAAAAAGAAAAAAAGAAAATACTGGAGACAGAGGCATCTAGAAAACAGAGCCGATTGCAAGTCTTGTGTTTGCTCAGAAGAGCACGTGCTGTTGTTTTGGGATGTTTCTAGGACAGGCCTGGAGTTCTCATGTTTGCTCTTGATCTCTGATGATAAGCAAGGGAATATTAGCAACACAGCATTTAGTGCCCAGCATTGCAATGTTCAGGGCTGTCTTTTGAAAAGCGTGTCCTCTGACCTTCAATGTGATTTTTGATCTTGTGTCAATTTTCACTGACATGTTTCACTAACTTGACTCTGGCTTCATGTTGCTGATGTAATTTTGCATAATTTCCTTCAAAATAACTTTGGGATCAGTCGGCTTTAACTTTACATACTTTGCTTAATTGTCTTCTTACTGATGTCCTCTTGTTTGGTTAACTTGTAACCTCACGGAAATCGCAATCTTAAATAAAAAAGAAAGAAATGAAAATAAAATAAATAACAGCATTTCTAATATATACGTACATACATACATACATGCATGAAAAAATTATACATTTCACGTAGTTCCTGCAAGATTGTTGTCATACTCACACCTGTAGTTATTTTTTCAGTATTGTTGTTGGGGAATGGATTTTCCTCAGGTTTGGATATGTGCATGTGTGTGTGTGTCGTGCGTGTGTGTGTGTGTGTGTGTGTGTGTGTGTGTGTTTGTGTGTGTGCGTGCCTCTGTTAGCCTACTGTAGTAATTACTGCTTTAATCAAGTCATATATTGATTGAAGTAATGGTAAAAGTAACAACAGCAGATATTCAATGATATTGTTTTAGGAATGACTTATTAGATACTGGTTAAAGGCAAATCCAAAAGTCAAAGTAGACATCCCTGAAATAGAAGGATCATTCTGTCATGCCTTGTCATTAACTTCTGAGCTTAGCTCTACTGTCACTGATTCCCTATGTCTGTCTTTGTGCACAGCACGCTGCATTAACGAATAGTTTTGCTGCTCCCTCCTTTAGAAAGGTGGTTTACAATTGAGCTGGTGTCTCAGACAGAGAAAAATATGTCATGGAATACACAATAATGTCAGATAAGTACGGTCGTGTGACTCTTTCCTATATGGTCGACTCACAGGACAAACATATGTATCATTCCAGACTGAACTGAGATTCTGACCCAGTGAGATAAATGAGCGTGAAGGGTAAACCCATGGAAGCATAAAGATGATAAAATACATTAACCTGTCTGAGACAAAGTGTAAAGGGAAGCACTATGGCACAGTTTTTCACTGAGTATTTCACCCATCCTTAACATTTCTCCACTGTTCAGTTTCCCAGAAGCCTGAGGAAACATGACTTTATGCATCATTAGGAAAGAAATAGGGCGAGACATTTTTTGTTCTGCATGAGCAGAGAAAAAGAAATCCAATGAAGAATGATAATAATAAAAAAAACTGAAGACGTAAACAAGCAGTGGAATCGATAAACTCTGCGTCCCAAAAAAGGCTAATCAATTAGAGTGAGGTTCATTATATCTAGTCTCATCCAAAACCAGCCCACAGTCAGAAAGGGTTTTCTGTGTTTAAGCCACCTGACCGCTGGTGCCTGTTACAAATCAAACATGTGGGGCTTCTTGATGCAATCCCCCTTTCTGCTGGTTGTTTGCTTGTATTAAAAATCACCATGGAAAGTAGAACAGCAGCACTGAAGAGCTGCAGTACTGGAAAGCATGAAGCTGAAATCAGATATTTCTCAGAATATGGAAGGAAGATTCATTTATGGGTCTGATCACAGTCCACACTCCAAGAGATTCCAAATTAGTATAAATTCATGGAATATCATATTATTTATGTATGTACTTTTGTGTTAAGTAAAATGACTTAACTGTCTAACCATATGGTCGTAGTCTCTTATGTCTCTTATGGCCAGATCAACAGGCAGCAATTAAGTTATTGTAAGTGAACTTATTTACAGAGCCCAGACCTAAGACTAAATATTTATCCTTCTCAAATAAATTATTGATGTTGAATAGGGGTTTATCTTTCTCAAATTAATTATTATAAATTACAAATGGCACGACTGTTTATGAGCTGACTTGCTTTTCAAGATAGATTAATAAAACGAGGAGTAAATGCCAAAAATGGGACTTGTTTTTTGTCCTCGCTTAATCTTGCCCTTTGGGTCATGGGTGAAAAAACTTTGATAAACACTGGTTTATACAGCCTCAGATGGAGGTGGGGTAGAGAGGTACATATTAAACAGAGTAAACCCTCATCTCTATGCCAGCTGACAAAAAAAAAAAAAAAAAACAAGTTCAATGCCTCTAAAAGAGACAGAGGAGACATGGTGGTGTTTGTAAACACGGGATCCTACCTGTGGAGGAACAGGGGACAATGATTAACCCGAAGCACACAGGCTGTTACCACAGTGGGTGAACATAAAGCCTGGCTGCAGACAATATGCAAGTATTTCCCTCAAAACAATCCATGTCTGCCCTAGCTGTAGCTTTGAATGAGAGATTACAGAGAGTACAAATCAGTCATAATTAAAGGATAAAAGACCCCTGCCTTGAGGCAGAGGATATCACCTCAAGAGAGAGAGCTATGGAAAGGGGGTTGTGGTGGCTAGCGTGGGAAACCTCGTACTCTGGGTAAACCTAATGAATCTGTAGGTACTATTGTACACCACAATGAATCATTGCCCATGCATTAGTGCATTATTTACATATATTGATTTAGTCTAAAAATGCTGAGAATGCCAGTTTCACATGCATTTTAAAATAGTCTGTTTCATTGACATGAGTGAGTAGGAGGCAATTACGTTGACGGTATATGTATAGATGGTAATGTATAGATAGATGTCACTGCTGTGGAATCAGTGTGGTTTATAGAACTGGTATAAACTACACTGATTCCACAGCAGTGACATCTATCTATACATTATCAGTCCTGTATATGCATTTTCATGCCAGCCATTCCATTCTGTTTTCCTATTGATGCATGGGGGGTGGATGCTGTAGGCGTGGCATGGGTCTGTAGGTCCACCGACCTTGAACTACCCTGGAGATACAAACCAGCCATGGCATTTCAGTGTGCACTGTGGCACTTAAAGAGCACACACTAAGTGTTCCTGTAATCAGCTGACGCTGACAGCCCCCTGCCAATCCAAATTTTTCCACATGTTTCTTCTTCATGTTTGTCTGCGCTGTTCCTCCCTTAGGGAAAAAAAAACCCACATTTGATTTGGTTTAGCATGTATAGTATACTCTATATACATTTTTCATGGGTGTCATTGTGGGCATATCTAAACTTTCTAAAGTTTCTTTCTCTCGCTCTCTCTATTTGCCTTGCTTGTCTGCCATTTTCCTTTTTTTCATGAGCCTGGACCCCAAAGGTTGCAAGTTTATTTCCCAGATGGGTCACTGCTGTCAAGCGAGGCACTTAACCTGGATTGCCTCAGTAATTACTTATCTTTATGAATTGGATATTGTGTAAAACAGTAAACTATATAAGTCGCCCTAAAAAAGGGTGTCTGCTGAGCAAATAAGTGATGGATTATATCCTATTTCTCAACTCCATGGAACTCCATGGCATTGTTTTAAATGGTAAGAATCCACTACTGCTGTAGTCACATAGTTAGCAACACAAACCTGCTTTTCAGGCTTTAAAGATTTGAAGCTGTTGTGTGTTTTGCGTACCTGTTCACTTAACTCTGATAACATCAAATACAGCTCTCAGTGTTCTGTTTTCTTCTCTGCTGCTGTTGCAATCGTGAATATGGTACATTATTTCGACTGCACTGGGTCTTTAAAGTAGCCCTTTGCCGCTTGGTCTGTTACAGCTGGTAAAGACGGCGGACCTGGACCCACGCCATAACTATGTGTTCGGGTTCCATCCACATGGGATACTGGTGGCAGGGGCCTTCTGCAACTTCTGTACCCTGGCGACGGGCTTCTGCAGAATGTACCCTGGGCTGACCCCGTACCTGCTCATGCTGCCGCTGTGGTTCAGGGCGCCCTTTTTCAGGGATTACATCATGTTTGCAGGTAAAGGCCTGAGGCGTATGTGCAGAACCAGTGGGAAAGTCTTTATGTGCAGCCCCCAATGATTAGCCATTAAGTCATACATTATCAAACAGTATTAACATCTGTGTCTGCGTCTTCCATACAATTGACTTTACAGTCCCCTTATAAAATCACTTTAGCATAGGCACACCAAAACAAGTCAACTAATGCTTCACAGCATTATTCAATGTTCAATGCGCATTTGTAAGTCATTTGTATGTGGTAATTAGGGTCAGTTTTGGAACAAGCACAGTAAAACAATTAACGCTGATTCAACGTTGATCAATGTTAGTGATGTATTATTAAGGGTTAAGAAACAGGACCTTAATATAGTGTTGCCAACCTATGCTTGAGCCAGCTTCCCTGATTGTGCGCCCAGGTCTCGTCCCCTCAGACAAGGACAGTGCCAGCTACTTACTGCAGCGGCGTGGAGGTGGGAACGCGGTTGTCATCGCAGTTGGGGGAGCTCCAGAGGCCCTGGATGCCCGCCCTGGTGCTTACACCCTGCTGTTGGCCAATAAAAAGGGCTTTGTGAAATTGGCAATGGAGCATGGGTAAGCATGGGGCAGGGGGAGGATACTTTTGGGGATCACTGCATAATTTCATAACCATAAGTCACCACGAGACATCTGTGTGAGTACGTGCACGCCTGTGTGTGTGTGTGTGTGTGTTTCCTGCAAATGTAACTGAAATCTCTCTGTGGCAGTCTGAATGTATTATTCCATTCAGCATTGTTTAAATGGATGTGCGCAACTTAGAAACTAATATCTGCCAAGCCTTGTGAAATAGCAAGCATGCAAAAACACTATAACGCCCTAGAACACAGTGCAACAGTGAGGATTGTTGTAAGAAGAATGTCCTGGAAAAAAAAAAGATGATAAAGCATAGTCAAAGTAAAAATGTGCACATGTACCCACTAAGGTAAACCCTTTTCTGGAACTCTCTGACTGTGCTCCTCTCTTGCCTCTTTGCTCTGTGGCCCCGCAGCGCCGCTCTGGTGCCTGTCTTCTCTTTTGGGGAGAATGAGGTCTTTGACCAGGTGGACAATCCCCGTGGCACCTGGCTGCGCTGGATCCAGGAGCGCCTGCAGAGGGTGATGGGCATCTCCCTGCCCCTTTTCCATGCGAGGGGCGTGTTCCAGTACAGCTTTGGGCTCATGCCCTACAGGAAACCCATCCACACTGTGGGTGAGTCAGCTTACTGCACACCAGATATAAAGGCATGATCACAGTGCATGAGGTGTATGACTTTACACAGTCAAATCAGCTTGGTGAAAAGCACAGAGAAGAAAACATGCAATCCATCCCATGTCTGAATGTAAACCACTTTTGAGATTCACACACAGTGATGCATATGAAAAATATGCACACAAAGAAGGGATGAAAGACGTTGTACAGCTTGAAAATAAAATATGAATATATTTTTTATTTGTATACAGTGGTTACTGTATGACTCCTTTCATACTATAAATACTACTATTCATACTGTTAAAACGCTTGATGTGTGCTCACATATTCCATTCTTAAATCCATATGGCTAAAGCTGATTCAGACTTGGACTTGTGTAAAGCCTCCTAATCTCAGACAGTCACATTGATAGGGGTGAATTCATCAGCCAAAATGTTTGGCAAAACTGGTTCGTTTTTCAGCAGTGAACGTGAGGTGCATCGATCTGAAGAGATCTTGTCACATCAGCTGAAAAGGAGCCCAGAGGCAAAAGGTTCCCTTTGTTTTGGACCAGTTCACTGCTGGTTTTATTTACCGGTGGGGTCTGGGTCAGTTCACTGCATCCGTGTTAAGCCCTGCAGCTTTATGGTGCAGACACAGTGCAGTGCATTGTTAACTGTGGTGCCGTGTGACTGTGTACGTGTGTGAATGGCATGTCAGTGCATGTGCTGTAGCTACATGCTGCAGCTGAATGGTGCTTCTATATTGTCCCAGTCGTGGTGTGTCAGTTGGCAGTGTCTCTACCTCTCTGTCTTCCCCGCAGTGGGGAAACCCATCATGGTGGAGAAGAATGAGAGGCCCACGGAGGAGGAGCTGAATGCCCTCCACGAGCGCTATATGGACAAGCTCTGCGAGCTGTTTGAAGAGCACAAGAGCAAGTATGGGGTGCCAGAGGACAAGCACCTCACCTTTGTCTGACAGCCCTTCCTCGTCATGCACAGAGGCCAGCAAGAGAGACTGTATCCAACCATCTACCCAGCCACTCTCCCGGGGATTCCTGCGTTGTACTGTCTACTGTTATTTATCAAGCTCTGAATAGGGGTTGAAGTATGCCAGACTGGATTCTTGTGTTCACTTTGTGTATCTGGAACCCTGGTATTGCCATTGAAAAAAAATACTGAAGCTGAAAGACATTATTTCAGGTCCCACTAAATTAAATGAATTGAATACATAAATGATTCAATAATGGTGATGATGATGATGATAAAGGTATCGTCATGAGGGATTGTGTGTTATTTATGCAGACATTGGGGGCATGGTGGAAAAGTTTAGTTCAGCAACAGAACAGTATTTTTATTTTTATGAACCTTCCCTTGCCCTGGACACTGAAAATATAAAATAATTAATAAAGTAATAAATAAATAATAAACAACTTAGTCACAAACCTCACTGGTAATGGCAGCTTCAGGAGAAATGGCATTTCCCTTTCTTGCCTTATTTCAAAATGATATTTGCCTGAATTTTAACAGGGCCACAGGGAATGGAATAATTCCTACAGAATTCATTTAAACAAAATTAATACTGTTTTAAAAAAAAAGCAAAGCAAACAAAACAAAAAAATAAAAGTGAAAAATGTACTGTCAGCAGTGTTAATGAGGGCAGCTTGATTTGTAATGTTGACAAAATTAAAGATTCTGCAACATCCAGTAATGTAGCAATTGGCTTATTTTTTAATATTAAGCTTAATTGGCTTAATATTAAAAACATATTCAATATTACAGTCTAATGATCTGAATAATCACAGACGTCAGAAGCACAGGAAAACCAGCCTATGCTTCAAAGTTGTTTGTAAAGGCAGTATTCATGTTTTCAGTGCCAACTCATTGCTCCAGAATGTGCTGTATTTTGAACAGATCAAGGAATTTCTAGTGGCTTTTCAGTCGATGTGGGCATTCAAATAAAATTCTAAAGCTACTGGCTGTACAGCTGGCTGTGCAGCTGGCTAACATGGTAGCTAGCTAACATGCCACAACCATGAAAGAAGGGAGTTTACAGGACCATTTGTGTGAAATAGGAGAACCAAGGGGAACCCATGTGGGTACTACAGATGCACACTGAGAACTTGTCTCTAAATGGCAACAGCAGCAGCACTGCCCATACCCCATCATAGCAGCAGGACCTTTGATAATACAATATAATATAAGCCCTTCATGTGACTTGTATTTGCTCTGTTGTGCTCTGTTTCTTCAGTACAATCTTTCTCAGGGTGAGATTAGGGGGAAGAATAAACCTGGTAGAAAAATTCAGGATCATCCCCCAGGCAAAATTTCTTGACTCACTCGACTACCACACACACACAAACACACACACGCACACACACACACACACACACACACACACACACACACACACACATACACACACACAAACACACACACACACACACACACACACACACACACACGCACACACACACACACACACACACACACACACACACACACAAAACACATGGCACCCCTTCATTCTGAACCAAGCTCCACCAAAAAATAGCTGCTGGTATGCACTCCATGCCTTTCATTTATATCCATAATATCTATGAACCCCTGAATGTGAAAAATGTGTTTTGGCATTACAACTACAGTTTGATGATTTGTCTGACTTTTTTAAACATCCATTGGAAGTACATGAAATGCGAAAAAATGTAAAATACCAAGGGAAGTCTGTTAATAAATATGATTATATTTGCCTTTTGCTGTGCAGTAGGTAGAGAGGCCATTTCCTGCGATCGGGTTAAGGGGGCGGAACACTGGTTTGGAACCATCTCCAGTTAGTTTTGTAATACCCTTTCATGATTAATGGCAAGGGGAAGACATTTCCAAACAGCAGTCTGGCTTGACCTTCCATCACCATGACTAATTCCAAAAAAGAAAAAAAAAATTGAGGACAGAGCCTAGTCTACTGGCTACAACAGAATGCATCCCAGACCCAGGGATCCTATCCCAGTGTCCTTAGGTGGCCGACTGTACAGATGATTGGCATGCTTTGGCCAGCAACAGGCAGCTGGGGATGTGACCGCGGAGCCACTGGCCTGGCAGCACTTGCTTGCTGGCACAGTTTAGGCACTGTTTGAGTGCTGTCAGGTAACAGGCCAGGGGTTATTTTGGGGTCCTCAGATAATGGCCATCAGTTGAGGTAACTCTCAGTCATTGTCCATCTGCCTGGGGTTTTTTCCCTTCGATGATTGATTGATTATATTGACAGCTGCTTTTAAAAATAACACAGTAGACATTCAAAAGTACTTTTCACCCCGGTTGTCTGCCATGTGCTTCTGATTCTTCTCTCTTCTACTTTCTTCTTGTCTGCTCATCCCATACAAAGAAATTCAAGATTACTGCCTCTTAAACCGTGACAGGAAACATCCTTTTGGCTTTGGTTGTAATGGATCTCATGATAACTGAAGAGTTCTTGATTTTTTTGGACTTCCTGTTGTCTTTTTGGAAATATTTTAAAACATCTTTGATTTTGATAAGAGTCTGTCACTTACAATTGTGCTCTCGTTTCATACAAGCACAGATAATCATGAAATGCATCTGTGTAAACCTTCTGCTGAACACACCCGACTGTTTCAACACTCCCCATGTCAGCTTTGTCCATTGTGAGGTCAACCATGGCCTCTGAAAGATGCAATAACACGATAAGAAGACACAGTGCAATACTAGATAAGATCAAACTGTTAAATTGCTGCAACTATGTTCTGTAGCAAAGGGTCCTTATTGCAGTCTTGTGCCTTTTGGTTGGAGGAGCAACTGAATATTATGAATCAGATCCTGACCCTGTGTACATCTGAGGAGGAACTGAGGAAGTTAAGTCACAGCCACCAGGGAAGGATTACATTCCCATAGGGTTTAATTTGCAGCATTAATCCCTCTATTTCCTGCTCTAGCAGATTCACTTCCAGTGTTGACACTTTACTGTTTGCCTGTGAAATTCTAAAGGTGTTGATGCTTTTATCCAAGGAAGTGTGCCTTTGCGCTGGCCTCCACGTTGGGTGCACTTTGAGCCCATTAAGGGCTGGGATGGTCATCTGGAGGAAAACTATTGCATCATTTCTTGAAATTCCCAAGCATTTCCAGTCGCCAGAATAGATAGCACAAAGTCACATAAAGGATGCCTTGTATTTGGCTCTGTCTTGTTTGGGCAGAACCATTTAGAAATGCCCAGCAGCTAAATTTTTACATCATTCCAGAGGAAATGTGATGCACTCTACCCTCCCCTCTTAAATGAGGAACACAAATAATTTGTCACATTTCATAAATCCTCTGTCCTCTTTGGAGGTAAGTGATTGATTTTTGGTAGAACCTCTTCCTATAGATCAGATGCATGGGCCAAATCAATGCTATACTGCTTGTAAATCAATTTAAACCAACACTTTCTTAATCACCATTTAAGTCAAACAAAATGTAGTTTTTTGCTTAGTAATGACTTTTCTCCCCTGGAAGCTTCACGCAGCACGGTGGCATCCACAACAGATTCCACATGACAAGTTATAGCATTATAATATGGTGACACAATCAGATGTAGTCAAAAAAGATGTACAGTAATCAGGATTTTCAGGCAGTAGTAAAAGAGAACACAGTATCGCAACCTTGTCTCTGTCATCTCTTACATACACAATTAAAACAGATGAATTAAGATATATTCTTGGTTTTCACAGACCTGTGCCTAGGGCAATTAAAATTGTAACATCATCTGGGCTGGAGGGACCATACAACAGTAGCAAAGAGGAAAGTCAGGCAGTCCACCATAGAAAATACCTGGTACAGCCCATCATACTTTCATGAAGATGTATCAGTATTGATTTTCAAGGTGTACAATTTATTATGCATAAGTATTACATTTTACTTACTGATCGACAGCTGCAATTTCTCTGAAAGCATTTTCACTTCACTCACTACACCCACCTCCACACCTGGTGGTGCAGAGTGCCAGTTTTTCTCCCAAAGAGGGATGATGTTAACATTCAATTCCCAGCCACTGATCCAATGTTCAGGATGTCCCAGTGTTCCAGGAGTTATTCTCATGTTATCCTCACATTTTTTCCAATCTGGACATAATGTGTTGTAAAGTGCCCTGTGACAATTTGATGGTGTAGATCAATAACATAAAAGTAGTGTTATAAAACATAGAAATACACGTATTTTATGGCATTAATTTACTGTAATGTTGACAGAAAAGCACTACACAGAGCATTGCGTGTGTAGTACATTTCAAACATTGCACTTGCATGTGTCCCAAAAGAATGGTTTGTGTATGGTTATTCATTTAACAATTCAGCATCTTCATATTTGCGCTTAAAACTTTGTGTGTGTCTATGCTGGGTTACTATGTGTCATTTCAGCAGATCGTATGTGCTGCCTGGTATGTGCTGCCTGGGTAATAAGCTTGAAAGCACAAAAAGGAGATAAAAAGGGTTGAAAGGGGTATCAGACATGTACTGCACTGTACTTTAAACCCTCAATGAAAAACGTTTGGTTTTTTGCAATTATTTCTGTTCCTTTTAGAGGAAAAAACATTCTCACTGTTCTTCTAAACCATGGCTAGTATTTAAATTTTGCATTTCGAGATTCAAAAAATGTACCTCACATTTCACAATTTAAAGTTTGGGTCTGACATCATTAACCTGGGAAAGTTGTTGCCTTGTCCCTGACTTGCTCAGACACTGAAAAAGAGGCTAATGATATTTTTGGATTTGGGGGGGGGGGGGGGGGGGGGCAAAGTTTGAACTATTTAAACTATGCTTACACTTTCCAGATATGACACTGAACATTCCTATCATGTAAGCAGTGACTTGTCAATTTACTGTCAATTTATTGTAAACTGAAAAGTTGTGGAGAAATACAAAGTGTTTATTCTCACTACATTAACAGCATTTTTGATACATTTGTGGTCATTCACCATGAAGGTCAAAGGGTTATGAAATGAAAAAATTAATCACAATTGATTCAAGCCCCTAAAGACAAATGGAAATATTAACATGAATGTCACAGAGGATGTGGGGTAAGATTTACCACACTCTGAGCATGCGGGGTTAATGTCATTTTGCAAAACGGTAAAGGGTGACGATTTCTACATAGCTGCTTTGGGTTCAATGACGGCAGAGGGCTGCCAAATGCTCCTCAGATTTTGTGATGAATTCCAATCAGATTTATTTCAGCAATCCTGTGTCTAGACAGCTGCTATTTCCTCATCAGCGTTTTCTGTGTTTGATGAGCTCTTTGGACCTAGATAAAACTGTGGGCACAAGGAGTATTCATCTGTAATGCCTGAACATTACATCTGATAAATCAGTAGGATACACCTGCACTTCAAGGATGACAGGAAACTCAGTTTTGTCTGTGTCGCCAAACAGAATATGTTTTCTGTTGCTCAGTCAAAGAAAGTATGACCACCATATCTCATAGAACCACATAGAACCACATTACATTACAATCATTTAGCAGATGCTCTTATCTAGAGAGACTTCCAGCACAATATCTCGTAGAGCCACAGAGAAATAAATACAGTATCTCAGAGCCACAGATAAGTCTCACTAAGATTCTAATAAAAGACGGGCTATGGAACGATGGCTTCCAGCCCGCCTGTCCTGTAATGACTCAGGTCCATGTCAAGACCGCTGGGAGAGAGGTGGTGAAGGTTATGGCTGAAGCCAAACTAAGGACACCATGGGGTCTTGTGCAACCGTGGCAACAGCTGACGTACAGTCACCCAGCTGGCACTGTCCACCGGCCACTCTGAGACTGCACATTGTCATTTCATCGCCAGCTGTCCTGCCTTGGCTGTTGAGAATTTGCCCAGTCATTTTTATTTTACATGACCAATCAACCTTCAATACTTGCTACAATACCACAATATGCTACAATTATACAGGTGCACATTATGCCAATGTAATGCAGTAGTATGATGGACACAAGTTTTAACACTTTTTTAAACACATTTCTTTTGCATGAATCCTGCTGTACTGTATCATTGCCTTTATTAACCACATACAGCCAAACACTGCTGCTACTCTTGTTTGTAGTAAGGTCCAACAATGAAGCTCAGCCTCATCCTAACTGTGTCTGGTGAGTGAGTGTATTTTGCACTGTCACCACTAATCAGAACACTTATTAATTCATTACTGTGTTACATTGGTCTTTCAGCACTGCCTCTGTGGTGGTTGAGGGCAAAGACTCATTTAAAATTCTTGCAGATAATAATTCACCTCTTTTCATTTGGCATATATTTTACAGCTTTAATAGTTCTGCCCATAACCCAAACTTTATACTTAGGATTTTGTGGGCCAATATGAAATTATACAGCTACAACAGGTGCTGCACCACAGTTTAAATGTTATTCAATATGGGAGAGCTATTGCTACATACTGGACTATTAATAACAATAGACGGCTTAATACCAAGGCCATAAAGTAGTTAACTTTGAAATCTCATCAGTTCTATTATTTGGTGTCATCTCTCTATTTGGGTGGCTTCACACAAGGACATGCATGCACAGCCTACGGGCAGCACCATATTCTACTGAAAAGGCATGCACAGGGAATGCAAGAAAATGGAAACAGAGTGCTTTCTCGCTGTCTTTCAGATGGCAATAGAAAAAGGTGAGGTAAATGTAAATGTAAATGTAAATGTAAATGTAATTCATGAGAGGGCCAAGTTAAATGCTAGATGCGTTTTAGCACCACCCATTAGCACTTGGGTTGCATGTAGAAAAAAATGTACTATGAACAAAGGAGTTGTATAATCTTATCAGATCCTGAATTGTCTATGGGAAAACTGTGATATCAATGTTACCCTGTACCCTTTCAGGGTATGCTTGTGATTTTGAACTTGAGGTGGCTCAATGGTTCTTAAAGAGGAGAGACTGAGCTTAAATTTGAACAGTGAAGCTTAAATAAAATGTATGTCAGTTTAGTATGCAGGAGCTGAAGATGGTGCATGCTATGCTGTGTATAGATCCAGTCCCCACTTGCAGTTTCTCCTGTCCTATATTAATAATCTTACAGTCACCATTAGCTTAACCTCATATTTTCAGGTATATTTTGTCTGTAATTAGTCATGATTTGTAAAATTGAAACATCTTGGCCAAGAGCCAGTCTAACACATGCTCCAATCAAGATACATGTGTTTCTACAGGCAAAATGGAGAGATGTATGTAAAACAAAAAGGTGCACAAAAAAAAATCCACATGGTGTCAAGCTGATTTATCAATAAATGGTTTAAAAAAAGAGAGAAATATAAACACTACTGCATTCATTTTTTCAAGCTTTCTTTTCACATTCAGACTCTAATGTCATTAATGTACACCTTTAGAGGTAGAAGATCTCAACTACAGCTGTTTCCCAACCCTCCACAACAGGTATAATATAGGTATATGTAGTGCAAGCCTTACGATACACAAGGTTGAATTTGAGTAAATATTCTCCATTTTAATATGGTAACATATCGGAAGGGTACAGAGCTGATTACTTTTTTCTGATATATGCTGTCTGGAACTCCTAGTCTATTTAGAATGCATACCACCACCACCTTTGCGCTGTCATAAAGTCTGGAATTGAATTTCCTCGTTATCCAAGAGGTAACAATTTCGAAATAAAAAAAAATAATAGCAATGAAAAAAAGTTTCGAGCTAATTCATCCATACTGTAATCTTTCAACTATTCTGTTCACAGAACAATAGACATTCAAGGACGATCACATAACTTCGAATGCAGCTAGTTTTGAAATAAAATGTTATTCTCAGAGCATTCCTGGACCACTCTGTAATTTAAGTATTTAAAATGAAGTTACAAAACAGGAAACATTGCATTTCATGTATTTTCAGAGATACTCAAAATATATATTAGTAGACGTGACGCTCATTTTACGCAGATTTAAAGCTCCTCCCATGCCGGATAAATCTTTCACTAGAGAGTGGCCGAAGTCAGTCGAAGGCGGTCATGCCAGAGGTGCTGTAGAGGTCCCCAACTTCACAGCAAGTATACTTGCGTCTTTTACGTTTAGTTTATCTAGCGCCTTAATTATGAAGACCATACTTGCTGCATACTCCGGTGTCCTGCGAGGTAAGTTATTCACGATGTTTTCTATAGATGATTGCCATAGGGTTTGTACTGGATTGCTATTTGTCGGATACAGCCTGGCAGCAAATTTTAACTCCTTATAGATGTTTGATAGAACGTTGCGCGATATAGCAAGTGCTTTTCATCTAGAAATAGACAATTGTAACGGGAGTTGAACTGTCGTTTCTCTGTCTCCGCCCTGCTCTGGCAATTCTGCTACTAGTGTTTGCACATACCTGAACTGGCGTTCAATGCTCCGCACCAGCTTCGGTTATGTCTTAATTTCACCGTTTTGCTTTGTGGGTACATTTTAACAAGGGCTGTGCGACACTGCATTTGCACTAACGCAGTACTCCAAATACTAAAAATATGTGCATTTCGAATAAATAATACGAATCAGGTGATGACATGCATCAGAAATGTGTTATTACACCATAATTGCAGTTTTCATGTAGGAAAGTGGTCTGAATAAATTCAGCTGCAAAATGCAAATTGTCCCTTTTTAACAGGCAGAACTTTAATACAGACAGCACGTTGGATAGTATATTTTTGTTCAGATGCTTTTGATCAGATAATTGCCAATTGTGTCTTTATTTTACCCTTATTAGAAATAATAGAACTCGAGCGCTTACAGTTTACGCTGGTTACAATGGAATTACATTCGTGTGCTCATTTTTCCGAACGCACTGCTTTTCTTTGGCACTGTTAGTCAACCCTCTTGTTGCTTCTTTTGTCACTTTCCTTGATGGCGATCCGTTTATATTTACAATGCGACCACATTACGTTAAATTACGAAATGGACCAGTGCTTCCAAATATGGTGTCCACATGGCTAAAGTTCTACTATCAGTAGGACTACGATAGAAATACAAATATCCCACATCTATTATTTGTCACATGCGTATTTTACTCAAAATATAATGTATGAGCGTTCAGGTCATACTCAGAGTTTAACCGCAAGATGCACGTAAAGGTAATCATCGATTACAGGGATGTCTGATTCATCTTCTGAAGAGAGCAATTGTCGACAATTGTAAATTTGTAAATGGATTGAATGGATTTCAGGTTTGAGTGTAAAACCTCAGCTCATACAGAAATATATGTGCAGTGGTTGTTAATGCCATTTTCCCAGTTTTTTTTTTTTTTTTTTTTTTGGTGCTGATGATTTTGATGTAATTGAAATGGTTTTACATAGGCCCTATTCACGGTGAAGCAACAGTATAGATGGCCGATATAAACCGCTAGGCCGACGATAACGATTTCTTTAGAAGCATGCCATTCTTTTGCCTGAAGATGTGCCTAAGCCCTGCAGTGCTCTGAGGTGGAATTAGAATGTAACTCGCTCCTGGAGAGGTGCACATGGCTTGATCTGGAACTGTGTGGGGCATGCGACAAGTGTGACCTAAAGTTGCCCCATTGTCCATAGTAGTTGTCTGTGTCAGTCTTGACAGTGAAAGCTCTTTGCTGTTGTCTTGTTAAGCACTGTCATGGACAAAATAATGGTGTGTGGCAGGTGAACTTTGCAGTGAATTGTGATGTCCTGCAAATATGGTTTCAGTTGTGAAATAATCATTGTCCAGAACGTCTGTTATGCCAGCATAGGCATGCACTTTGAAGTATTGCCTCTTTTGCCTCTTGCTTCTTTAGCGTTCCTTCTTTTTTAAACTTAATTCATTGTCATTATTCGATTTTCATATGTTTTCTTTAAAACCAGGCCTTACATCTGTGTGTGTGTGTGTGCGCACTTGTGTGTACGTGTGTGTGGGAGTATGTATGTCCGTTTATGTGCAAATGAAATTCAGTGAAGTTGTTATGTTTAATTGTGCTGCCAATTCACTGACAAGCTAAAGCATAGTAAATAAGTTATACATCTGAGTCCCTATTATAATTTTTATATTTTTTCCCATTTCCACAATAAAAATCTTTCCAAAGGTTTATGAGTTAATCCGAGAAACATTTTCTGGACCACTTTCAAGAGCACTGTACTGTAAGAACAAAACTCAGTTCACGCAAAGTATGTGTAACAGTTGCAAATATTACATTGACAGTTCTATCAATAGTAAAAACAGAGCTTTCCTTCTCAAACCTCTCCCCATTTCCTCCAGGCACAGGCTCCAGCATCCTCTCGGCCCTGCAGGACCTGCCATCTGCTCCCTGGCCATCCCGCTCCAAGGTGGAGAAACAGCTGCAGGTTATCTCTGTGTTGCAATGGGTCATCAGCTTCCTGATGTTGGGTGAGGAGCATGTCCATTGATTCAATCCTTGGCCATTACAGTCAGACTTGCTGCCGCCAAAATCGACCCCTTCATGACTGGCAGCTCGCTTGGAGGCACACATGTCCATGCATGTGCGCTCACACACACACATGCGCACACACACACACACACACACACACACACACACACACACACACACACACACACACAAAATGTTGCAGAATTACAACAGATTTTAGTGCAGAGAAAAAGTTTGCTTCAGTTTTAACAAAGAGCCTGCTTCAGCCTAATTGGATATGGCTGACTGACTCTTCACGCATTTGACCTGTGTTTTTGATGCCTTGCACTGTTCTAGTAATTAAATTTCTACGGGCTCAATTCTCAATTCTGTCGTTTCCTAGAAGTGGTGAAAACATTATACAACATTTGCTGCTTAAACTGCCTGCTATTTTATTACATTTTCTAGCTCAATTTAATATGTGTACAGTGTATATGTGTATTTCCATATACAGTCATCGTCAAATCCAAGCTTAAATAAAGCAGAGCCATTTCAAAGTGTCTGAGTAGATCTGTCTGACTCCCCAGGTGCGGCCTGCACTGTGCTCCTTGTGTACATGTTCTGCACCGACTGCTGGGTAATAGCTGCCATGTACACAGCCTGGCTCATCTTCGACTGGAACACCCCGAAAGAAGGCAAGCTGATTCCGCATGCTGTCCTGCCACAGCCTGCCTCCTGGCACTGCTTCACAACAGACTGCCGTGTCCTCCCGTTCTTTAAATTCGATCTGTCCTAACCTTGTGTGTCCACAGGTGGCCGACGGTCCTCCTGGGTGAGGAACTGGACAGTGTGGACTTATTTCAGGGACTACTTTCCTGTTCGAGTAAGTCACTTTCATGTCAAAATAGGCTTTCAATCAAAACATGTCCCAATCCATCACCCACACCTAAGGCTTGTGATGTCCTGTGTAGAGTCAGCTACAGTTTTTTTTGATTGCACTTAAAGGGACACAGTGTTTCACAGACCTGTACAAGGCCAGAGGTCAGACCCTTGGTAATTCTGCATCCACAATGTGTCTAGATAGCTAGCTATGCTATGCTAACCGCAGGTGGGTTGTCTGTGCTGCACTGATAAAGAAGACAGTACATTTCACCCAGATTGGACTGTTTTTTAGTTATGAAGTTGAGCGTTAAAGGCATTGATTACACTATTGGACATGTTTTTAGTCATGCAGAGATAAAAGATAGAGCTATCTCAGCCAGTGTCCAATATCAGCTCTACCGGTTCCAAGCTGTTCCTTGCACCTTTCTGCCTTGATAGCATGTTTTTTTTTTTTTTTACATTGGTTGCAATTGGCTTGGTAGACTTTGTGCTGCTGATAGGAGAGGGCCTGTTGCTCAGGCACTGTTTTTGCTTGTCTTTGCTCCTTGGTACCTGGGGTCAGAGTTCAGTTCTGGATTAGAGAGATGAGACCTATCATGTACAAGAGGGTGAGGTTCTGGGTCAGCGACTGACAAAGCAACCTGTGCTGTTTGATTAGAATAGGTCAGAAAAGCAGACCATTTGGATAAGGCTTGAGGCATATTATACATACCTGCTCTGTCTGAAAGAAAATGCAACCCTTTACATCAACTGATTAGCTGTGAGTGTCTCAGAGTCAGCCTGGCTGTTCTCTTGATATCAGCATGAACTTCAGGCCAGAATCTTTAACTGTTCTTGACACCCTGCTATATCTAGTGGCATTTTGGCAGGTTTCACTGAGCTGGGAATGTCCTCCTGTCCAGAAATTCCCCACACTAGTAGCACTCTGTGCAGGTTTGTGCCCAGAGAACACTCCTGAACCCCAGAAGACCATTGTCTGTTTCAAAACTTTGTGAAACCACTTTCAAGAGTTTTTTTCTTTTGAATTCAGTGTCTCTTGAGGTGGGTCCTATACTTCTTTCTTGGTTTGTGTACCTTCAATTTTTATCATCAAGGGGAAAAAACAACCAGGAGAGCTATGGCGCTATTTTTAAATTGCAATTTGTGTGCATTTTGTCTGCTGAGACACGTAAATTTGTAATCTCAAATCAATCGGTAACATTTGCATAAGTACAGGTGTAGCTTAAAGAACACCATCATTTTTAACTTTCGTGGAGGAAAGTCCTCTTGCCCATCAGTGATTCATTTGTGACTAACACAAATGCAATCAGCTGTGTGTTGTCAGATGAGCTTGAACTTTGCCTCTTCAGTGGTACGTGCCTTGTACTGGGTGTTATGGTTTCTTGCTCCGATGGCACGGAAAGGTAAAATCATGGATCTGCAGTGAAACAGCGGTGGCTGTGGGTTTGATTAAAATCATTCCCTTGCTCCTGCACAACTCTGGTGAGACTTCTTCCACAAACCAAAATGGCCACCGTACACGACTCTGTTGGATGAAAGATATTGGATGAAAGGTTTGGAGCTGCTTGGTAGCAGTAGCGTTTGCCAGGTCGTGCCTGTGAATTTTAGTTTTGGAATCAAAGTCCAGAGCAATGGCTCCGTGTCCCTGGGTTTGTGCAACTCCGGGATAAGCCGCCAGCTGGCTGGCAGAGATTCATGGTTGAAGGGTGTCAAGGAGCACCTGCCATCCACATGCAAGGGCTGCATCCTGGAGGAGGGGTAATCCTGGCTTGCTTCCATCCCTTAATGTACATTCATCGGAGAGCCACCTGAGGTTTCTTTTGCTCCATACTACCAACCCTGTACTTCTCTTATGAAATCTCTCTTGAACCCAGTCAAGCTCCGATCCAGTTACGTAACAGGCTTGTTTGACTTGCTGCAAGGAATTGTGTGTGCAGAACTCATCAGTTCTGTACATATTCTGTGTGCATATATCATCAATTCCAACTGAGTGGCCTCAGCTAAGTTGCCGCAGAGAGGCCCCCCTCTGCGAAGATGGATGGCCACAGACACTGCAGGTCTTAACTGAACATACCCATCCTCACTGCTGAAAATCTGAACAAAACTGTTTTCACAAAGACAGAGAAGAAACAAAGTTTACAACCTGCTATTTTATGACACTAACACAGATATGACATATCAGTTTGGTAATTAGTTTGTCTTGGTTCCAAGAAAAATAGGCCATTTGCGATAAGAGTGCATTTATCAAAGATCTGCTGCACAGATAAGTAGCTGTAAAACCTCCCCCTTCTTGATATTGTTTGCAAAAAATCTTACTGACCTGTTGAATTAATGTAGTCTTGGCCAGCTTTATTTGCAAACTGGTTGTGTCATTAGCCAGTGTTTTAATTATATTGGACCTGATCTAAGATCAGTTGCTGGTTTATAATGTACCCTGTATGTAATTACAGTATTGATAAACAACCTGCGTGTGGAAGGCTATAAAATCTGATATATGTGAGTCTGCCCTCATGTAAAGATTGCTGACTCCATTACTAATGGCTATAATTATGACTTAAAATTGTGCTTGCAAGGGGAAACTGAATGTTTAATAATCTGGAGACAATTGCCAGTATGTACTTTATTAATATTGGAAATGTAATCAAGAGGGTTTCATTAATGGTTTAATTCTAGGAATATTTCTATTGACAGACCACGTAAGAGAGGCTAGTGATGGCCACAATCCGAGCTGATCTCAGTAATTCACAGACATTTGTAAAGGTTAATGGAGGTGTTCTTTTTTAATAGGAATGTCTGTTAGCTTGCCTTTTCAGATGCAATCATTCCTTGTTTTATTTCTGCCCGTGTCTCCTGCATTGAAATCGGGCCATTCAGTCATCGTCCACAGAGCCAGGTGGTTCTTGAGGTTACAGCACACTCTTGGGTTCACAAGTCCGTCATTTTAAAGTATTTGTTATCCTGTGGCAAAATCATTAATGGCATGCAAAATTTAGAAAGAAGTTTACTTTTGCTGAATGGTTTAGCGGATTTGCCAATATGAGGCCTAACTCCACATTGGATATCTTTCTGATGTTTGCAGCTCATCAAGACGCACAACCTGCTCCCTAGCCGGAACTACATCTTTGGCTACCACCCCCATGGGATTTTCTGTTTCGGAGCCTTCTGCAACTTCGGGACGGAGGCGACAGGCTTTTCCAAGAAATTCCCTGGAATTAAGCCTTCCCTGGCAACCCTGGCTGGAAACTTCCGGATGCCTGTGCTGAGGGACTATTTGATGTCTGGAGGTGAGTGAATTTCTTTAAATGCCTACAATTGATTGGAGAATTTAAACAAGAACTCATAAGGGAATTTTGTATATAGTTTTGGTGGCCTTTTTGCCATGTACTGGTATAATGTTACTGTACTTCAGGGGAACCACTCAACCAGGCAGCCAGTCAGACCATCAGTGAGGGACACTACCATATCTACAGCTACTTAGCTGCAGCCACACATGCTCAATCCTTATTTTATGAAATGTTACAAAAAAGTGCTTTCTCGACAAATGGTAATCTGTGCAAGAACTATGAGCTTTGTCCTCTTGTGCTGCTAAATAGACATTCACAGGTATGTGTGCTGATGTCATTACTGTGGCACATGCTGTTGAAATCTCCTTTGTTTGCTTATTGATTGTAGATCTGTAATATACTTTCCTAGTCTTTTCCCATACCTTGCCACATAAAAGAGTATCTCTTTTTAAGGCTTTTTCTTAGGTTGCCTTTTTATGAGCAGGAAATGAGTATGTTTTAGCTAATGTAAAAGACTGCTGGTAAAATTAGAAATGTGTCAAAGAATCATAGAGAAGTATGAAGGCTACAGGGCTACATGTAATCATGTTATAATGATTTAATGTTGTGCGGTACAACATATATAAGGTATTACCAGACTGATGAATATTTTTGATGTTTCCCCTTTTTCCCCTACATCAGATTTACCCTTTCCTTCTCTATGCTGTTAATGTTTCTGAGGTTGTGCTGGTTTAATGCCTCTGCTCCCCTCCGTTAGGCATCTGCCCAGTCAATCGAAACTCCATCGACTACATTCTGTCACGAAAGGGAACGGGTAACGCCGTGGTCATCGTTGTTGGAGGGGCAGCGGAGTCTCTGGACTGCGCTCCCGGCATGAATTCCGTCACCCTGAAGAACCGCAAGGGATTTGTAAAGCTGGCTCTTCAGGAGGGGTAAGGCGACAGCAGTAAACACATAAACTGAACTGGAGGTCTATTTTGACTACCGCCTCCACGTAGTCATTGTGTATGTCAGTACCAGCTCAGGCCGTGCAGTGACCTGAGAAAAGAGAGAACAACAACATTAAGCCTGTACGTATTGTGAATGAGCTGGCAAGTCAGTGCCCCGTGCCAAGATCTCGGAAAATAAACGTGGGTGACTTGCGGACACTCCCGTGTTTTTGCTGCTTGTCACTGTGCCATTGACCAAACAGTCATAAACAGCAAGAATTAAACCACAGGCCTGACAGCCTGCTGTGGAAATCTAGAATGTACTGAGCACAAAGAAGATTATAAGTTAATGCTTTCTAAATAAAATTAGTCGTCGTCTTCTGCGCACACGTGGTGAATTGTACTTTCATAAACATTCTTAGACAACTTAGGCTGATGATGTCTTGTGCAAGGAAATGGTTAGTTCATCTGGCACAGAGCATTGCTGGGGGTGGGGGATTGTTTCCAATGCATTGTTGGATTAATTTTGTGTGATTTTGATAAACCAGACGTGTATTAGTTTGTCTACAGTTCTGTTTCCAGATACAATGCATTAACAATGATCTAGTTTTAAGTGAGAGCTGTCACAGAGTGATAGAAAGTAAACAGTGGTTTGTGGGAACCCTGTGATTTGTGAAGAAACTTTCTCACGGTTTTCTTTCTGGCAGGGCTGACCTGGTGCCTGTGTACTCTTTCGGCGAGAATGAGGTGTACAAGCAGATTATCTTTGAGGAGGGCTCATGGTGGAGGCTGGCTCAGAAGAAACTCCAGAAGCTGTTGGGCTTTGCACCTTGCTTATTTCACGGCTGTGGCTTATTCTCAGAAGAATCCTGGGGCTTGGTACCTTTCAGTAAGCCCATCATCACTGTAGGTGAGTAATCTTCCTCTTAGGCCCTGTATTAAAAAGAGCTTGGGTTTTTCTCTGAAAAAAAAAAAAAAACTGCAAACTACTCTCTCGGAGTAAGAGTTTTAAACAAGAGGTTCAAGGTCAATCTTAAACCTGGTAGTCATATTGGACCAGCAGTCCACATTCAATATTTGGAATGAACAAGGTCAAGGTCAAATTAATGTTTAACATCATTGAATGCATCAGACTATCTACCAATGTAATCCTAGCTAACTTTAAAAAGTCATATTAATCTTTGATTAACCAAGTTTTGATTTTTCGTTTTTTTTTTCATTTTGTAAATTGGTCACAACAGTTTCCGCTTTTTGCTGATTTTTTGAACGACTCTATCTTTCAGTGGGAGAGCCAATCACGGTGCCTAAGATCGAGGAGCCCAGCCAGGAGGTGGTGGATCAGTACCATGCCATGTACATCAGCTCCCTCAGAAAGCTCTTTGACAAGTACAAGACCCGTTTTGGCCTGAAGGAGAGCGACACCCTTTTGATCCTATGAGGTCCCAGGAGGACAGAAAGAACTGTGGCAGCTGCCCTGATGAGCCCTGCAAGTACCTAGCTCGTTCCATCTTTACGTACATACATTTATTTGTACGCACAAAACTTGCAGCACCATTCCAAACCTGTGGCAAGCAAGATCTAGTGAATGTGAATGGACAGAGTACCCTTCTTCTGGAAAACCCAAGACATGTACTGGGAAATGCTGGTGTAATTTTGCAACTAAATTCACCATTGTTTTTTTTTTTTTTTTTTTTTACCTGTTTTTCCCCTTCACCAGAAAGATCACCAATATTTTTATTAATTCTAAAAATGAAAAATAAGGAGCATGTTGTTCTAACAACAATTCCATAGTTTATCATTCAAAAGTGCAACTGGAGTGTCTGTATTATGTCTACCACTGGGTGGCACTATAAGGTCTGGTTATTCTAGCATGTTGGCTGTCATACAAAAAGCAATTTCGGGACAGTCCGTATTCATTTTTTTAACTAATCAAAAACAAGCTAAGCATGGCATATTCTTTATCTTTTTTTTTATTAATGTTAGTCACCCTGGTTGTAAAGTACCCCAAGTAAGAACCGTAAAGTATGTGATTTTTCAACGACTACTTTGCTGAGATCATGTTAGGTTACTCATGCTGGGATTATCTCACCCATTAAATATCCACCATCACCTAATAAAGCAAATTGTCTTTATTTCAAGAAAACATGAGAAACAAGACCTCTTTTGATATACCCAGTGGTACAATGGTTTAATATGTGTTGTTCCATTTGACTCCTGTAGAATTTTAGAAAAATGCACAAACAATGCAATTTAAAAGGTATTGCCTCTCAAGCAGTCACTATTATATGTGTTTATCAAGCCAAAGAGCTTATTGGTGACTGATATGAATCCGATGCAGTACTAGCACTACAGAAAGCCAGCTGGTTTAATTAAAACTTGAAATTAAATGTGATTATATTGCAAGCTTAAACACCCTTATACATATCAGTAATGCATATGTACAGTGTGTACATGTCATTATGCAGTGCCATGGTAGTGTTAATTGTAAATAGAGATGTGGGGAAAAAAAATCATTCACACATATATGTGTGAATGATCCCATTATTTTTCAATGGAAAAAAAGTCAATTTTTGCTTTTTGGCTTAAATACCATTTTCATAAGGAAAATAAATCATGTTTCAATGTAAACTTTCACCCATTGAAAGCTCACTGTATTATAAAAAAAAAAAGTTATTTTAGATAATTGTATAGTTAATATAAAATTAGAATTTGGTTTTTAAAATCAATTGTCCAACATTTTTCCCACAATTATTTGTGCTCATTTAGTATTTTATTAACTCATTTTTTTTGTTTTACTCTTTGACATGTAGCTTGTATATATAATAATTTCTGCACAAAATGACTGATTTGAATGATTGAAATACAGAAGCTGTGCTGGTTAAGAGAATGTATTGTGCCTATAGCTGTATGGATAAATGCTGAGACTGTTGATGGGGAAATGGCAGAAAGGATGTGGAAAGGATGCTGGGTATTCATCCATGAAGGTGGAAAATAGTGGCCTGAGTGCAGAAATGGACAGACCACAACACTGTTGTATAACACTGCTGTGACTGTTTTTATAAATCTGAAAAATAATGCCTTAAGGTCCCTGGCCCTGCTCAGGCAAGTAAATATAATATAATATAACACTGTAAAATGTCCCAGAAAATCTTGATATATAGGCATCTTGAACTGTATGCAATACACTTGGAAAGTTTTTTTAATATATTGCTACTTTGTAAGTGCTTGCAAGTCAGGAAATTGTGATTGTTTAATAGCAATGTCATTTTGTGTTTTACATGTGCTGGCTTCACCACTGTGACTGCAGAGTGACGTGTACTTCCCTCGCTAATTTAAGTGCAATAAATACCGCAATGACATGAATGAATCTGCATTTTTAAATTATACTGCCCCATGTTATGTATATTTTCAGAATAAATGGAATGGGAATCCATTGATGAACTTTTTTATTGTTTGTGTTTCTGTATTTTTTTCCTTCAACAACAAAATTATGCCTCAACATGAATGTGAACATACTGGTGTTAGCCAAAAAACCTTCCATACTGCTGTGCTAGTAAAGCTTTAAAATGTCAATGTTAAAGATCTATCATCAGGATATAACCATGTAACTGTATGGCTCCCATTTGCATAGTGTTCAAAAAAGGTGTTTTGTATGTAATAATATCAGTCTCCATACCATCAAATCCTTAACATTAATCAGATAGTAGCTCTTTTGACAAAGATATGGGCCACTGGGCTTTAAGTAAAATAAGACAGACTAAATCCGACACAAATGTCTGAGACGTCTTACATTATTCAGCCCAACTTATTGGAACACTGGGGTCATGGACTGTGCAACTATAATGTAGGTTAACTTGTGCAAATCCATAAGCTGCTGTGCTGAACATGCACATTAGTCGGCATTTCATTTGTGAGCTGGAGAGTGAAAGACCACTTGCTCAGGTTTTGGCCCAGATGTGATGTGAAAAGAAAACGGTCATGCATTCTGGTGGAGCACATACAGGGGCAGAGTTTCTGTTATCTAGGCATGTAATATGGTCTCTCCTCTGCCTCATCTAAATGGCATGTATGATAGATCTGGGTAATTAATAGATAAGTACTTGTATGCGTGAACACAGAACAACATGTCTTTCAAGTACTTTAGTTTTAGGATTCTTTGTCACGCTGTTAATATGAATACTGGGTAATAATAATATGATAATATTATAATATAATAATATGATAATATAATAATGTGAATGTAATAAAAGATGTATACCTTCATAACAATTCTTATAAAGACATTTCTGATACAAAGCACTCACACTATTGACAAATACATTTGTGTGGAAAAATGGTCTGAAAACCTACTAGTACTGTAGCTGTCACATTACCTAAATCAGATGCGGTTGGAATGACCAATGAATTTTAATTCAGTAAGATTTTACAGACCAGTACCAACTATTCGATGAGGCTGGAGGCCGCATTTGGTCATGGAGGCAATGGCCTCCAAACCAGTGTGGTCTGGACAAGTACTGAAAACAAAACTATAGATGAAATGTCACAAAATTTGACTAGAAAGAAAATATCACCCCACCTGTTGTTTGCATACATGGAATAGGCAAGCTTCCTATACGTAATCATAGAAATATTCCTATTAAGAAATGTATAATTATGCTTATCACATTGAAATGGTTATGTTTTGTGTTTACTATACTATATTGTAAAATTATTATTGTGGATCCGTATGTATAGCCTTTTCATGTTGAAAATATGAATAAAGAATGGGAGTTCAAGACTGGTAGCAAAATGCCACTAGGTGACAGTGTTCACTAGCAAACTAAATTTTCATTGCATGTAATGCATTGCAAAGTTTTTTGTTTTTTTTCTGGAGTAGAATAATATGATCAATAAGTCATTAGGGACTTTTTAGAGTGTGCATTGATATTTGAATGAAGGAAAAAAAAACAATCCAGGAAGTGCACAACAGGCACATAACCAGTTAATATATCTATTTCAGACTGTCAGCATTCCATGATACCTTTGTCTTCATACACTTGTTGATTTTTTAAAGTCAACAAAGGGACCACATATCAATAAACCTCATTTAGTTCTTACACTGATAAATGAACTCAGTGGGTGCCAAGCTTGCACCCAACATGCAAGAAGAGGGAAAGACTTCATTCTGACTGCACGGGGCTCCTCCGTGACAACACAGACAAACTGTAATCAAGATATTCACATCTGCAGTCAGCGACACTGTTTTGGGAAAACGAAGCCACAGTATTTAATTGACATACAGAGTACAAGCACGGTAAAAATCCTCAGTGGCCAGAGCCGCCAAGAGTAATTCATAAGGTGTACAGTCGTTTGTGAGGCATGTGCAACAGCCTGTCTGCGAAGGAGACCGGAATTCTAAACAGTGGCAGATAATGCCGCTCACCACTTCTTCCTCTCTCACTCATGTACTGTTATTTTAGCAAGAGAGTAGACTGATGTTAAATTTAATCTGATGATGTGGGCTTTGAATAGCTGCTGCGGGGAGACCTGAGAGGGCAGCCTGAATCCATGTTCCAGACTACGATCTTCCGCACAAGCGTGAATTCCATAGCTGTTTTCACCAATCAGTGGCGGTTAATGTTATGTGTTGGTGGACTGAATTACAAACAGAAAGGTTGCACACTGAACTGGGTGGGTCATGCAGTGTTTTAGCCTCTGAAATATACTTTTCTTTTAGCGTCAGCTCTCTCAGTTTAATTTTGGAAAAGCAATGTATTGTAAGTGACTCTGGACAGGATGAAAGGCAAAATAAAGCAGAGCACTCCTCTCCTATCTCTTAACAGTCCTCTTTTATCTGCTGTAGATGAGCTGAGTGTTCAACTCATGATTTTTGAGAGGAGGAAAAATATTTTAAGGGCTTCTGTTACATAAATTTAAACAGTGTCCAGGACACTTGAGCTCGAATAGAAGGAGGCCATCAGTGGAATATTAATGCATTTTTCACTGCAAAAAACTTAAAAGAAAAAAGACATTTCAAATCTGTAAAATACTTCAATAGTATCCCTGAATATGTTAAATACAGATGTGAAATGTAATTCATGCAATCAGATGAAAATTGTTCAGTAATCTATAATGCAGAGCCGATAATTAAATGTTTCACTCAGATGAACGGTGCCTATATTATTAATACATGCAAATAATATATAATACATGTTCCTAAAATGGAAGGAACACATTTGTAATGCATTTTTCAAAGTATCCATCATATACAGAAAATATAATAGGCAAATGATGTGGATAACAGTGTTGTCCATTATTTAATGCATATATGGCCAGAATGTTTTCTGGTTCCAAAGTTAGTTAAATATAATGATATAGTTATAGTTAAATGTAACCTTTTTTATAGATTTTTTATCCTCTTGCATCCTATTTTAATCCTTTTGCAGATTCAACCAATGTTGACGTATTACTGTAAGTTTTTAACCAGCGAAAGTAAGAAAAAAAGCCCAGAATGAACCCCCTGCCAGCTGAACCATAGAGAGGCAGCTCCTCCTTGTCATACTTTGAGTTGAAGTGCACCCGGGGTTGGGTAGCGTTACTGGGCTTTGCAGCACCTGTGCTGGGGGCTGGGGTGTTTTAGATGGTAAGACAGTTGCTGCAGTGCAGGTTTCTCTGTAAAAATTCCACCCTCACTTTGGCATGCGGATAATCTGCTGTCTTCTCGCCCCCCCCCCCCCCCTTCTGCACCATCTCACCTCTGCAACACACTCCAAGTTAAAAGACAGAGGATATAGTTTCATCTGCCCACAGACAAGCCCTGCTTTGGCAGGAGGCTCATAGGGGAAGACAGGCTGGATCTGAATCTTGACGCCACTGGGCCTTACCTTTCCCACGCGAGCATCTTAGTCACAACAGTGACCTCTGACCCCTGAGCCCCCCCAAACACAATATCTCTGTCAGCAATTTCAAAAGTACACCTTGTAACAGACAATATATATGTATTCCTTGTGTTTTGCATGTACCTTTGTGAATGTCTGTGTGCCTGTACTCATCTTCCAAGGGAATCCGTTTCCCAAAGGAGCATGGAGCTGTCCGTTTGCACAGTGGGCGAGCGCTTGCTCATGTAGTTCGTGCCCTGTATCTCAGAGAGTGGTGAGTTCCAGAGACTGCGCTTAACCACCACCCTCCACTGCCCTCCATCAGCACTTTCACTCATAATTACACCCATAAATCACCAGCTAACACATGCATAAGAGGAGAAAGGGGGTCAGCCTGGAGAGGGAACAAGAGAAGAAAGGCAAGGCCGATCTATCTGGCACGAGCGTCAGGGTATCGAAAGAAGGCAATAAAACGGCCCGGGCACATAATTTTAAAGCAAGCCGGAGGCAATAATCTCAGCTGAGATCATCTTTCAACAAGGACGAAAAACATCAAGACTTTGAGTTTAGAATTTTGAACTTGAGCTTCCATTAACAAAGCATAACCAAAATCATGGATCAGTGGAGGTAAAAACAGGTAAATCAAAGAAAAAATTACCTTTATTCTTTTAAATGAACAGTACTAGAATTTTAGTTGTAACAAACCACCTAAAGAGGATAATAGTAATGAAATAAGCCACAAGAATCTGCCATACAGGCTATCTCCTGGATCCAATCAAGAACACATTCACAATTCTGAGATGTTCTGTGTAAAAAATAATGAAATTTGTATTAAGAAAAGTCAATATAAATATTGAGGCAGAGGCACCAGTGTGTAATGGGGGAGGGAGGGACAGAGTACACCATTATCCTTTAAATGTTATTCTAAAATATGTGTCCTATTAGACAAATGACAAATGACTCAGACTGTCAATTGATATGTTTATTTGTTTATTTATACAGTGTATTCAGCTGAATTAGCGTTATATGTTATCAGCCTGAATGACAGCCTGTTAAAGAAACTCATAATAATTACAGACAAATTATATCTTAAGTGCTCCAACAGATTAGGTTGGAGAAATTTAAGTGCAGCAGTAGATTATGTTGGGGAAATATATTTGGATTAACTAAATGCATTTGCAAAATAATTTAGATACGAGTATAACATAATTAATTCAGCGTGGACCTTTTACTGCAGATACTGCAGTGCCTCAGTTTCGGCCTGCGCTGTTATTTCAGGACATGATTTCTCTATGACGAACAGAGGTATTCTCTTCCTCTCAAATCAAACTGTCTCTCATATGCCTCCATGATCTTTTATGAGGAGGAGTCATTACCCTTAGGACCTCTGTGGCTACAGCCATGATGTCATCTGATACCACTGGCCTGGGACACTTTGGGAGAGGTCTCTGTGTAATGGATCCCTAAATCACGGGCATGGACTCCAGCTCTTACAGAGTGCAGGGAATGGAGGAGTACGCCAGCTGAACCCTGAAGAAGTGAGTACAACAAAGAGGAAAGACCCATTGTTGTTTCAAACATCTGAGTGTGTGAATGTGTCTTAGCCAGAAGGCAGTGGGGGGATTGAGAGAAAAGCTGCTTATAGCTGCAGCATGAGGAGATGAGACAGTGTCAGACTTAAGGAATCCCAGGCAGTTTATCAGCCCTGGGAGAGAAAAAAAAGGGGTTTTCTTTGCATATCCCAAAACACGGTCAAACCTCATGCTTTGTGCTTGATGCTTGCCTTTCTTTACTGGTCCTGTGGATGAGACATGAAGGGACATGATGGACAGAACCATGGAGGGGGTCAAGCTGCAAGACTGTATGTGGAACTGCAAGCATAATATATTGAACATAGTTTGGAACAATAACAATACCTCATTCAATCAGCATTATTTCACATTGTAACACTGCTAATATTGAGAGGAAATGGAAGAAGAACAGGGAAAGGAAGCTGTTGCATATCCATCCACATATATATTGTCCAATAAGCACCTCTGTGTCTCATGGAATATAAATAGCAAATATAGGTGAATTCTTTCTAATAGCTATGGTATCTTACCTGCAACTTCGAATACATAAATACATATTGCTTACTGTCCCTACAGATTTTAGGTGCCCAACTAGACATGAGGTATAAGCTTTGAAGAAATTACAATTGTGACTACAGTTAGACTGTATACCTCACCTAGTCTATTTTGCTTGTTTGTATGAATGTTTTCTTTGGAATCCAGGCACTGGATATCTGTACATGTACACATGATGAAAACTTCACTTCTGTCAAAGAATTATGACATTTCAGGACAGATTTTTTAGTTTTTTTAGTTAATTTCACAGCACAAGTGACCAGTCATGCCAGCAACACTTTCCAGAGTGAAAACACTACTTCACATTATACGTTATGATGATTTTATTTTCAAATATGTCTGTAGAAAGTCTCAGAGTGTGAAGATGGCTCTGTCATGCAAAGACTTGAAGAATTGTTAATACAGTATGTAAAGGCGATATGTGCTAATCTCACAAAAAGCACATCTGCCAGTTCTAAAAATAGACAACAGAACACTCATTGAAGAATTCATTATCACAGATATTTCAAAAACATATTTTAAAGAAAGTGCTAGTTTTCACTAAATTAATGGCATTTCCTATAATCTACGGCCAAAAAGGGAACAGAAATTCCATATATTTGCATATTTTTTGATGTGTTAACATTACCTGTTTCACAAAAGGCAATTTCAGAGATTTGAAAATTCCCAGTTCGACTCTCCTGTGTAAGTGGAGAGGAAAGTGAAAGCCGCACACACAAACACACACACACACACACACACACACACACACACACACACACACACACACGCGCACAAGCACGCACACACACACACACGCGCACACACACACACAAATGTAGCCATGAGACTACCAGTGGTGGAGGGTGAGCTAGAAACAGGGGAAGCCCAAACACTACCTTTAAATCTGTCATTACTTTCAACCTGTTCCCCTTTATCCTCCTTGATTAACAATAAAACAAATAATTCATAGAATAATTGACACCAATCGCGTAATTAGAATAAATGATTATGCTCACGAAACACCACAGATTGTCTGAAATTTGTGTGCTATTGCGAAAGCTACAGCATGAGATTGTTTAATTAACGAGGATAGCAATTTGAATAATTAAGTGGCAAGCAATCCCAAAGCTCTCTTTTAAATGTTTCACATTATAGCTTTCTTGTGTTACAAAATTCAAATGACAAAATAGAGCTAAAGTTAGTTAAATCAATTTAAATTACTGAGAATAAACTTTTAGGTTAGGTTAAGTGCAATGAACAATAATGTTTAGAACACAGACCTCACAAAAGTTGTGATGTGTCATGAACATTTAACGTAATTTAAATCGATAAATGCCATCCTTGTTAATTAAACAATCTCACGTTGTAGCTTTCGCAAGCACACAAACTACAGACCATCTGTGGTGTTTCGCAAGCATAATCATTTATTCTAATTACGCGATTGGTGCCGATTATTCTGTGAATTATTTGTTTTATTGTTAATCAAGGAGGATAAAGGGGAACAGGTTGAAAGTAATGATAGATTTAAAGGTAGTGTTCGGGCTTCCCCTGTTTCCAGCTCACCCGCCGCCACTGGAGACTACTGGGAGGAGGTATACAGGGCAGGGTGGGGTGGGGTGGGGTGGGGTTGTTGAGTGACATTTACAGAGTAGGCTCTTTGTGTCACCAGGGTATCCAGCTGTTAATCTTTACAGGATAGCGGAGGCGAGGTTGTACACAGCTTGTTTCGGGGTCCAGCTTCCTTCAAGCCTTTAATAGCAATAATCAATCTCTTCATTGGCCAGAACAAGAGCTGTTCTGCAAGGTATGTAGACCTACAGATTGGAGACAGATGAGACAGAGAGAGAAACAAGAGAAGAGAAAGAGTATTATTCTGCTCTTCTGCAATATACTGTGGAACTCACAGCACATATTGGCTGTACTGATTTTGGCCTGGCCGTGTGTTCCTTTGTGCTGGATACTGGTTTTCAATACGGCAACATGTTCACTAGGACCACAAAGGTTAAAAACAAGAGTATTTCAGGCAGGTCTGACAAATAGGGGCTATTAAGAAGCAATCCACGATGGCTTAGAAAGCACAGGGAATGAAAAAAATCTTCCTTTGGGGGGCGAAAAAAAAAACAGCCTCAAATTAAATTTTTAATGGGAGCAACATTCGGCATAGTTGAAACACTTGTACGGATAACCCAGGAGTGACATATAATGTAATTTCCATTATGAAACACTCTGACCCTTTGACGCTCTGGGCTCGTGAGCTGAGCAGGGAGTCCAGGAATGCACAGTGCATGTTTGGAACAGGGAGCACGGAGGTGGCAGAAGGGTAGGCAGCAACACTTTCGGTTGAAAATGGATGTACGTATGGAGACGGCTTTCATGAATAAATCACCCAGGAATGGAGTCAGTGTGGTCCCAGAGCAGATGGATTTCCTCAGGGACACATCCCCCTGTTTATTAACTTGGGTGATGCACGGTCGCGTGCAACTCCCCTAGCTTCTCCATGGTGCAAGACTAGGGTGTTACACCACTGTGACAGCTCATACAGCTGTTCCATGCAGGGCAGATGAGTACTGCAGTAATAAAAAACAGGTTTCATCACTGTCCAACCAGTGCTAGGGGTCAGCGGCAGCAGCATGTTATGGTAGGCGATAAAGAACTGGGAATGATATGTTCCTTACTGCACCATCAGCAAGACCAAAGACGCTTAACAGTCAAGCAACCAGAGGAGGAAAAGAACCATGCTCAACTCCCAACTTTGGTATCAATGATATATCTGTCATAACAGCATCATGACAACATCCTGAAGGCTCTGTGAAATGCACGAGGCATTTTTGGTTTCATTGCTCGAAATGAGGTGATTGTTATTTAAGGCTTGGATTTGGGCTTAGGAGAGGAGACTAGTTTAGGACCTGTAAGATCATGACAAAAGGCTTGTTTCTTTTTTTCAAGGATTCTTTGAAGTGTATAGGATTCTTTAACATGCAAACAACTATATACACCTAATCTGACCTCAAATTGGTTGATGACAATTGTGATGTAGACCATGTGCTCCTGGCTGGAGAACAGATGCTGAACCAATGTCTCCCTATGAGGGTTCCAGTCTCACTCTTAAAGCAATATCCCCAAATGCTAGAGCTTGACACAAATGCACACACTGTACTGCGCTTCTTGCAGAAGGTGTGGCAGGTGTGCAAAGGTCCTGTTACACAGACAGTTGGACAGGGAGGTGTAGAGACAGCTACCTTCTGGGTTTATCTGTTCCATCAGCCTTAGCCCAGCATGCAGTTCTGAAGGCTGCCACTAGATGTCCCCATAAGAGCCTCTAACAGGCATACTCCTGACTGTGGGCGGTAGGGGGGCCGGGGGACATGTACATTTGTTTTGATAAACGACAAACTCTGCAAGCTGTACAAAGCCTGTTAATACACTGTGAATTGATTCACACTAAAGAGCGCTCTGTAGTCTCTCTTCAGACTACAGAATGGCTGAGCCGTTAGCTCTCACATCAATGTTTTATTTCTGTGAGAGGTCTGAAGCAAAACAAAATAATAAAAAACACAAACATAATAAATGAAAATATTCCTCTCTGAGAATTAACCAAGGCCATTTCCCCAAAACAGAACTCATAATGAAAAAATAAGACACCACCAGAGATTTTCTCATGAGTAACACGACCATTATCGGTGATAGCGGCAAGGGGTTACATCTCAATTTCAGTTTATTGTCCTCCTATAGGCCATTAAAGACAACAGTGAATAGTTCATAAGAAAGAGCAACAATATTACAACAATGATCTCTTATGTTCAAACCATATATCTAAACAGTACATCTAGTACTTCATTAATAAGATTGATGGTTTTTGCAGCAAACAGGTGACCCTGTAGCCCTCTCATTCCAAACAGCCATTGCTTAGTCGGGCTGGGCTTTCATTTATTTATATAACATTTATATAACCAGGATGTCTATTGAGGTTAGGATCTCTTTTGAAAGAAAGACTGTAAAAGACAACTGACTAGTTGATACATCCCAGTTTGCTTTTGTAAATGGAGCTGATGAGCCAGCAGGGGGTGTAATGATCCTGATGGGCGCAGCCACGGTTTTGATTATTTTATACTAAAATACAGTAATGAAACAGCGCTAAGAAACGATCAATGGAAAGGCAATATGTGTGTGTGTGCGTGCGGGTGTGTGTAAATCAGAGCACCGTGTTGAGTCTGAGGGATGAAGTAGAAATCTGAAATGAGATGTAATCAAGACTCAGCACGGTGGAAAACTGAATAAATGACATCATCAACATGTGCTGCATTATGGAGTCTTACAGCGGACACACTGGAGTCCTCCACATGCAGAAATCTGGAGTGCTTTCTAGGGCAGAGGCATCCAAGAGGGAACCCACTCCTCCTTTTCAGCACCAGCATCTTTTATCCTCACACCCATTGTTGAAGTTATTTTCATTGCTACTGTGTATTAACAGAAGCAGTGACGCTAGAGCATGGAGCCCATATAAAATGGGTCTTGGATGTAGAAGCCTTCTCCACCTCAGCATCCCCTCCGAGGCTCTGACACAAATAACATACCAACGGATCAGACCACTAAATACTTGCTTTTATCTGAAATAATGGAATTTTTCTTGTTGCTTTGCTTTGCTTATTTTTGGTTTTGTGTTAAAAGCAGCACATGAAGAAACAGGAAGTACCATTTTACAGATAACGGCCCTTTTATATCAGCCTTAATGAAATGTGGACACCGCATCATACGCTTGCTGTGGTATGAGGACGCTGTTGGCCGCTGGGAGAAGCTAGCAGACACAGCGGCGTGGTGTGCTCTTTGTTTCTCTTTTTACATCGCAGCCGCTGGCAGAGGCGATGTTTCCTCCCGAGCCGAACGCAGCATGGTGTCTCTCCTGGGATAATGACAGCGAGGTGTTGTCTGGTGCTCCCGTCTCCTGCTCTCCCCAAGGTACAGAGTGGACTGATTGTCAGTCGGCCGCTAATGAGATGGCGCCATTAGCCAGCACCTCGCTCTCCTGTGCCTTTTCAACAGCGACGTGAGAGCGCCGCAGAGCCAGCGGGGCGAGGGAGACAATGACACGTGCCTTTATCAACACGCCCGTCTCCGGATCCTCAGACTGAATTACAGTGACGCTAATTTGTTGTTCGATTTAAATGCTTGTTGCCATTATTAAATCTCTTAGAGAGCACTTTAAGCTAAAGCACATTAACAGCACTATTGTGCAACCATCTTTCAGTGGACTCATTAATGTCTGCAACAGTACACCTGCTACGATGGGCATTAACAATTACGGCACTGTACTGACCCCAGCTCTGCAAGATTTACCAAGAGCACTAATGTTTAAAAGATTATGTATGCCATGCCAAACAAAATATCCCGATGCCCCATCAGATGAAAATGGGTAATAAATAAATAAACATCAGGATGACAGTTGCTACATAGTTTTTTGTTATTTCTATTTATCTCTGTTCTATTTATAACGCAAAATGTTTGGTCTGTCTCCTGAGTGGCTCAGTCAGCAAGGCACGAATGCAAGCCTAGCCCGACGGTCCAGGTTCGAAACAGGCCAGGATTGTCATCAGCTGACAATGACTGGGAGCCCATGGCAATGGAACTAATTGGCTTCATTCCACTGGAGCAGGAACAGATATTTTGGCACAGTCTCCTCATCTCACCGCTCTCAGGGACCAGAGGACTTATCAGGCATTAATTTCTTGGATGATGTCAGCAGAGAATCACCTATCCTCCAATTGCCACCCGCTTCACTGTGATGCACTGTGGACCCTGTAGCATGGAAAATAGCCATTGGCTGCATGCAAGTGTATCAGAGGATTCCATTTGCCTTACCTCAGGACTCCAGTATGATTGCAGATGTTGCTGTGGTGAAATGAGCCTATTGTGTGATTGACGCTTCCAAAATGGTTTGCATGGAGAGAAACAGCATTTAAAAATGGCTGGTTTGCTCTGATATGAATAGCATAATAGCCCTGAATTACATTGAACTTTCATCCATATCATAGCTAATCATAATCTACATGGTTTATAGTGATTATTAAAATGACCCTTATTAGGAGGTCAATTTCATTTCCATTTCTGCTTTGGATGAATTGTAATCCTCAGTATTTAATCACATGCCAGTCATTGACAACACAACCATGCCACTGCTACAACCTGCATTGAGAAAATGTATGTTCAACTGTAACTGCAAAGTGCATATTTGTTTCAATACTCTTGACAGACAAACTTTTCTGAAATACATATATATATATATATATATATATATATATATATATATATATATATATATATATATATATATATATATTTCACATTCACATTTATATTTCTGTACATTTGGTTTAGTGCAGTTCAGTCACCATGACGACTTGGCATAATTGAAGTTAATGCATTATTAACAGCAAATATATAATTGAGATTATATATATATATATATATATATATATATATATATATAGAGAGAGAGAGAGAGAGAGACAGAGACAGAGACAGAGAAACAGAGAGAGAGCAGACATCTAGCCACCCATTCTTTGTGATCTGTCCTATGAACAGGGGAGTTAGACATTATGAATAAAGAAAAAAAAGGAACATGTCCTTTTTCCCTTCTAAAACAGTATGACTACACCCTTTTGTTATCACCATTGATTCTGTGAGAAAAACAACAAAAACACAAAAAGGTAATAAGATATTACATAGTACGTACACTGAGAATGCCTTTGCCCTAGGTCTGATGTAGTCTGGGTCTGTGATACACTTCTATATTACCATGTAGCAGGAGGTTAATCAATCCAAGATCTATCCACGGTATAAACCAGTCTAGATTTTCCTCTCAGTTTAGAGTTTAGATACAGAGGAATACATTTCTAACTTGTAAAAGCTTGAATAAAATTGATTTTAAAAAGGGAAAGATAAATGCTGGCATAATTTTGAATAAATGATCCCTTTAAGCTAAAAATGTGCAATCCTTAATGATGAGGACAGGCTTTACATTTCAAATCCGTGATGAAGATCACCTCTTATCTTCACCATGTTCACACGGTACGCATCTTAATGGACACCACAATTACAATGGTGATTGGCACTTGTACGGATGGTTCACACATCCTCTGAACTCCTCTCTCATTTCCTCAACATCAGTCAGTCAGGGATTGGAGGGGGGTGTTTTTGTTTTGCCGTGAGCTTGGCACCATGGGAAAGCAATGACTTGGCACTAAACTACCCAATCAGGCATTAGTGACTAATTAGACAACATCCACAGAGGGGGTACTCTCACAAAGGGTGAATGCGGATCACACCGTGGAGAGAATTCATCATCAGACCTGCTGACATAAAAGCCCCAGAGACACACTGTGTCTAATACCACTGTGTCTTATGTACAGCTTTAATTTGGCAGTGATTTATAATAAAGGCAACAAATAGGAAGAATTCATCTGTGAACAAACAAACAGCAGAGATCTCTGCGTGTCATAATCTTCTCAGTGAGGGAACAAACGCTCCTCTGTGCCGCCATGAGGAGGGGGAGGGAGGAGGGTGTGACTGCACTCCACCTGCACCTCTTCACCTCATCCCTCTCCTCTCACAATCTCTGCAACTGCTGACAGTGTGTGTTTGTGTGTGTGAGTGCGAGCCCACTCTTAATTGCTGATATATTACATGGAGTGAAAGTGAGCCCCCTCACAGACTCTGCTAGAGCAGACAGAATATATGTGAGTCCTCTCCTTACTTTGACAGAGCTGTTGAAAAATATGCGCGAGTCCCTTCACAGGCTCTGTGTGTGAGGTCTAGTCTCTCGTAGATTTGATGATGTGTGTGCTTGCTTCAGTGATTCCACCCAGGAAGATTTATTCAGGAGCTTGTTCCCAGCTGATCTGTGGCCTCCCTACATCCCTCTCCTCATGGGTAGGGCTCAGAAGGGGATCTGATTGAATCTGCATGTGTGCGGCATCTAGTTAAGACCAGTCACCTTGGCCAAGCGTTGTCCCCTCCTGTTTGGAGTTCTCACCTTTCACCCCAAGCTTCTCACTCCCAGACAGGCTGCAGGAAATGCCTGGAGCACTGTGTCAAAACTTTCAGTCCATCAATGTTAGCCCTCTCCTACCTCTCTATCAGCATGATATGACCAGCAGATGCCTCTTGCACTTAAAAAACTTTTAATGCTGTCAAAACCAGAAAATGGTTGGATGGATGAAAGCATCAAAAAGTTTGAGAGACTCACAGACATTCACGTGATTAATTAAAATTCAGTTTAGGTTGACAACTGATTTTTTGATTGGGTTTAACCCTTCGAGACATACATTCTAAAAATAAAACAACACTGGGAGTGAGTATTTTCACTGCATATGTTTGAAAATGTCTTACTTTCTAAGAGAGTAGCTTGCTACATATCGGCCTTCTGTTGTTTCACTGTACTGGTCTGCAAAACCAAACCGATGATTAAGGCAAATATCTTGAAAAGGCAGACAAAAACTTTTTCCCATAATAATATAAATACTCTGATAAGTCTTGGCTAAAAAAGTAATTATTGCAAAAATAAGATGTTAATTTGGATAAAGGCTTTTAATTAAGTGATCTCCTCCAAAGCGTTGGTCAGGCAGTGAGTTGTTGGGTATAGTGAACTAAAATATGTTAACTAGCTAACAACTGCTCAACTTTTTATCAGCTAACAGCTATTTTAGCAGGTAAACTAGCTTAATGTTTTATTCCAGCTGAGTAATTAGCTCCAACGAACAGCTACCAAACTAGGCATACACAGACAGACAGACAGACGTTCTGCATGTAGTTAACTAGCTACATTTTCCCCATAAAATATAATAATCCTCAAAATGTCAGCCTATTGCTTCCAACGCTGCCCTGTTGGAGTAGGGGAGAAGTATCAGTTCACCAGAAATAAATTCATAAAAAATGAGCCAATGAGTTTGTCAGAGACAAGGAAAATCTCCTGGCCTAAATTAGCCTAAATTTTAATGATGATAAAATGAGAAGCAAAATTGCTGAGGAATTAAACATTGTCTCATACAGCAACATACACAGTCCACAGAGGACACACTAACATATTAATGAATCAAGAATGCTGTCTTGGTGTTATCAAGATCTTAACTGTGGGTGGGAGGAGCCTTTGATGATCTGTCTGGGTACATGGCAGAATACTTGGGGAGGGGGTTTAATTGCGGACTCCCCAGAAAAACGTGTGGGTGTGGGCAGGGTGTAGTGAGTCTCAGGCTGGTGCTGTGAGTGGCCATGGGTGGGGGGTGGGGCATTGTGGCCAACAGAGATATTAGTGGGGGGGCTGTGGGTCAGTGTCAGATAGAAAGGACGTCTACATCCGGTTGTTTGGTTAATACCACAGGGTCTCAGACAGGTCTGGGAAATGTCAACATGTTGCTAAATTATTCTGTATTTGAAAAATGCTAACATATTTTCTGTTTTCTTATTTACCAAAACTACTGTAATGATTTTTGTAAGTGTTCTTGCAATATGTTGCTGTCATGGTCAGAGCTGTTGTATAAAATCTCAGAAAAAATGTGGGTACAATTTTGTGCAAAAACAGAACAAGAGCTGACAGGACAGAAAAGAACACAAATAGCCTACAAACAGCAATACCTAATGGTTAAAATAAATGCAAACATTCAGGAAGTGTCACTTTGGGAAAACCACTAGAAAAGAACAAACTGCCAGCTTGCTTTGTAAATACAGCTGGTCACTAAGAAATCACAAATTTGATTTCTCCTCAGGAAAAAGTACTGCTATCTTTGGATCAAAGCACATATTTTGATTAAGCTGATAAAAAGTTACGCCAAAGAAAATGACAGAACAAGACAAAATTCAGTTGGCTTTTCAATCCCATAAGTCAGTGGAAAATCAATGACAATTCTGCCCATTTAGCTGAAAACTTGGCAGCTCTGCTCACATGTCATGTCTAAAACCTTGAGATGACATAATGCTACCCATCACTGTACTGGCTGTGTAAAGGTGTGGTTTGAGGAGGAGTGAACGGAGGTTATGACATGGACCTAACAGTCTCCCGACTTCAATCCCCCTGGGAACCGATGACTCATAAAGCAAAACTTCTACTCTCTCAGAGTCCAGACATGTTAAAAGCGCTGCCAGCAATTGGCCTGAAAATGTAATGAAAAACTGTTAATAAGCGTCTTACAACAAAGAATTGCAAAGATCAACCTCTGCGTTGCTAGCTCCTTGCTGACTAATTTAATATAATATGAATGCAAAGGGGGACATCAATTAGCCTGACCCTTAAAAACACACACACTTTCAGTGTCTAACTCATGCTTTTATTACTTCACAGCGGAATCCAAAACTCTCGGATGTTTATTAACTCAGACAGAAAATGAAATGAAAAGGGGCTTTTTAATTCTTTTGATCCTTCGGCTGCACTACTGTGTTTTTCTTTCTTTTCTTCCGCTCCTTTCTTTTTTGTTGAATATTGTCAGAGGCAGTGCTCCCTCGATCCACACAGGGCTCATCTGGAAGAGATCTGAGGCTCCTAATTATTCAACAGCCCTTCTCATTTGCATGAGATCCAACTCACACGAAAAAGTTTATCTCTTTTTTATTTCACCGTCGTATAAGATTCTTAAAATATCCCAACCCCTTCTCGCATATCCCCCACCCCTCCTTCTCCGTTCTCTCCACACACACACACCCTGCATCTGACTCAAAGGAAGGGTGAAATAGTTGTTTTCTGAGCAGTGTTTGAGGAACAGGAGAGAAAAAGAACACGAAGTGATTGAAAATTTGTGGGAGCTCTGCAGTGAACCACAGCATCAGCAAACCCACCACCTTGGGAAACATTAAAGCTACATCAAAATACTAGAGAATTCACTGGGAGAGGGCAGTTAGCCTGCTCTGCATGTGGTATGGGATTTACCTTTTCAAGTGCACTACAGATCTCCCGTTCTCCTTGCATGAAACAAGGACTATTTCTGTGACTTCTGCCTCGCAAACCTGATATGAGCTGAGCAGAATTGGAATCAGCTGAGTTAAAGGACAGCTAGGACTGGGGGATTAAAACTTCAACTACAGGTTTGACAATAACCCTAACTTTAAAAATAACTACTTTTGTAATCTCAGTTGATGGCTCAAAGTGTGGTGACGGGAGGTTCTTGTACAGAGCTTCTGACTACACTCTGGTTGCCGTTTAAGATTTAAGATACACATAAGCGCACCTAATCCAGCCCGATTCATCCTTTTAAGTGTGCTCGCTGTCAAGAGAGAGATGCATACCGAGTGCAAATGAGAGTTTATCGTAGTTATGAGTGAGAGGGGTGGTTAAGCTGATGGGCTCTATTAAAAGAAAGGAGAACGCAAACTTTACCGCCTTTGAAGCAACAGTCCTTTAAATAAAACATGCAGTAAGTCTCTTGGAAAACGGGGCCTTTTTCAGCACCTGCGTCGCTGCTTAATAATTCATTTCCTGTCATAATCAAGCATGATGGCAAAGCGGCTGCTTTTTCAAGTGCAGCCTTAAAATGCATTAGCTGACAGGAAAAGAGAACGAGATGTGTGGTGAATCAATTTCTTCTCTTCTCATCCCTCATGTATTCATAATGGTATTGAGATTAACAGTGGACTTGTTAACTAAACTTCACATTTGGCAGAGGGGGATGATGATGAGAGAGAATGTAATGGAAAAAAAAGAATTTTAAAAAGAGAGAGAATTTGAAATTTGAGCTTCAAAAGGTGAAAGGAGTGTTAAATTCAGCTGGAGAATTTCTGTCAGACAAAGCAGTAGGCTGAAACACTGGAACATGCATGCATGCACACATAATAACCTGTACCCACAGATGAGTGGATGATGGGGAAATTGTGTCTGCCTCTATGGTCAGTGTCATTGGAGCCCTTTGCTGGTAACCTACGCTGGTCCTGTTCACTGGTCTCCATCTTTGGTCTTTCTGTATAGCCCTCTTCCCCTTTATCAAGCCCTTCTCATTTGTTTTCCAGAAACACACACTGGAGAATGGACTGCGTGACATACCTGGTTATAAACTTCTAACAAATTCAGGGATTACTTATGGATCAGGACTGAGCAGTAGCTGCATAAAATGAGCTGAAACAATATGAGAGAAGGATTTTTTTGTCCTGTCCTGAAGCATTCTGTTAAAAAAGTAAAGAGTATGTTCTTTATCTTTTACAAGGACTGAGCTCTATCATTTTATTAGCCAACAGCAAACTCAGCGATGAGAACCCAAAGGTCTGTCTGAGGGAATACAATCTTTCACTTTGATAAAGTTGTGCAAGTTTCAAAAACTCACAGATAAAGAAAGGAAGAGAAGAAATGGGTAAGCGTCCAAGATCTGAATAATGCAGTAATTTTTTTTTTTTTTTTTTTTTTGGAGAGTACCTTCTATTACCGGTGGATATCACTGTACTGTAGGTGACTTCAGAGTGTCAGTGTAATAGCGGCGTGTAAAGGCACCATCTAGTCCCCAAACACAGCTTTGCTCAGATAGAAAGAAGCAGAATTGAAATTGCTACTGTTCAGACAGGTATATTAGCTTTCCCTTTTCATATCCAATTACTCTCTACCGCTTGTGCTGAGACCACTGCTCCAGCCATTAATAATACAGGGTACTGAAAAATAGACTATAGCGGGGCTGGGTATCTGAATAAAAGCCAGAAGGTAACACTTTGGGTTTCACTATCGGAAGCTTGTTCTTTAGAGTCAGAGCAGCTCTGTCATGGGTGGCACATTTACCTGAAGAAATCGAACAATATTCACGAAAATAATCCTCTTATCAGTAAATGTAGGTGTTACATGACATTCTCGGTCACTTGTACTCTCAGGTCAGTGGCTTCACTTAGAACTTGAATTAGAGTCAATAATTCAATTAGAGTCAAGTTTTCTTTGTTTAGATGACAACACCACTGCCCCAAACTGGTTATTCCCAGTGCTACCCTGCTTTTTTAATGACATTTTTCATGTGCTCAGAACCCAGGAAACTTAACAGAGAGGGAGAAAGAAGGAGAGACAGAGGGAGACAGGGAGAAGGAAACTGAGAGAGAGAAAGACATGCTGCAGTCAGGATTTTGGGGTGGGAGAGCCTTGAGAAAACAGGAAGGGAAGAGCCAGTGTTCATGACCAGCAGTATCTTTCGACACATGGAAAGACAAATGAGACATTATTATTCTGTACGCGTGCAGGTACCAGAAATCAATAACAATACGAGGCTGAGGGACTTTATTTATGACCTGCCCTGGCTGTGCCCTCACTGCTAAAGAGAAGTCCCCCCCCCCCTCATTGAAGGCTGGGGGGGTGAGGCAGAGGTGCAAACAGAGGGACCTGGCCATTACAGAGTAATGATTGGAAATGGTGGTTTCAATTGTAAACCATACCTTCTTCTGGCTAAGCTGCGCCTCTGAAAACAGCCTCTGGAAATGAAAAAGGCTGTTGCAGTAAGATGGAAGTCAATAACTCAGGGTGGGGAAACTGCTGCGTTTCAAAACGAAAGGAATAAAAAAATGAAACAAGGATCTACTCAGCTCTCCATTTGCAGCTGGCTACACTAATGCCTTGCCACACCCAGGAAAAAAAAGAGCAGAGTCTTCTCAGTTCTCCCATGCCTGGCTCTAAGCCTAACCCGGCAGAACGGAAGGCCCTCTGCTCCTTGTAGTACCCATACTGCAGCACTAAACGCAGGCCACTGCTGCAGGGAGCTCAGTTTGTGTGCTCAGCGTCTGACCCTCTTTACATTTTGAGTTCTGAGCTCCAGGCGCTACCCAGTGCGTCTGCCCTTTGACAGATGAGACAATCCCCCTAAAGCACTGAAGAGAGCTGAGTAATACGCAGCTACGCTTGAGAGACAAGCTCTAGGCAGCGCTCAAGGTCTCATCACAACAGAGCAAAATGACAGAGTGGCAAACAGAACACACAAACCTAAAGTTTTTGCAGCTCTTCTCACTTACAAACCAAAGGCAACCACAACTGAAATAATGTCAGCCAGGGTGGCATAGAATCAAGGCCGGTCACAGCCTTCCTTCTGCAGACAGCTGGCAAGGTGATCAGCAAGTCAGTGTGCCACCACTGATGGGCACACAGCCAAAAACACCGGAAAATGACATGACACTCGCTCCATGAAAAACAATTCTAGAAAAATGATGGACGGTGCCACTGTGGATAGAAGATTGTGAGGACTTGAAAGAGGTATTCGTTATGGATATGAATCTTCTTGTCTCTGTCCAGCTCTAACCGTGGAGCACCTTGCTTGGGGGAGGGAGGGATGAAAGGGCGGGTGGATCTGCAGACTCACCTGCATGGAGTTGGGCCGATCATGAAAGGGGACAGGCTCCGTGAAAAACTCAGTGGCGTGCTCTAGCCTCCCATGTCCACCATACTGCCGGTCATCAGTGTCCAGCTTGATCTTGTACCTGGAGTGAGAAGCGGTTAAGGAAATTTATATTGCGTGTGTGCAGGGGTGGTGGTGGTGGTGATGGGGGGGCATCGAAGACTAGTGCGGAGGAGGTTGGTATTACAGAGAAATCAAACCGCCACACTCACCCGTTATCCACATTTAAGAAATTTCTCTTTATTAATTACCACTGCACAAAGAGTGATGAACGATGGCCATTTTTTTCAGAGAGTGCTGTAATGCTGAGATTCATTTCTGGTGCAGCCGCCCACGAAATGACGCATAGCGCAGAGGCACAGCTACGCCGGAGCATTTTTATAAACCCCACTAAATCAAAGACACGCTAACAGGACTTCCATGGAAAATACCGCCACATTCTATTAACGACTGGAGCGAGTATCTAACAGGGCTCAGCTACGGGGAGGATCTGTGTCAGTTCTGAGTGCTGCACAAAAACTGTGCTAGAGCCAAATTGCCCAGGATGCTTTTTGATTGATTCTTCTTTTTACAGACCCAAAAGTGAAGTGAGAACTTTTCAACACGATAATACTTCCAAATAATTTCTTGTACTTACAATTATTGCAGTTACCCCCCCCCACCCCCACCCCCACCACCACCCCCACCATACCCTTGACATTTAACCCGATGATGACAACCTCCAGCTGCAGTACATCCAACTACAACAAGATACAGATACAAATTTGCTTAAAAAAAAACAAATGAACAAAAAATAAAACTAAATAAAATAAAAATAAGACACTGGAGTTCTATCCACAATATCATTTGCATTATGCTCTCACTGGAATACTGACTGATTCGACCTAGAATGCGATACCATGAAAGTACTGTTAATAAGGTGTAATTACTTATGCCTACAGTATCCACTAGTTACTACCACCCACAAAACAGAATTACAAACTAGATTGTACAATAAAATAAATGAAGTTATAATTAAATTTATGACTGTTATGATCTTGTGTTGATTCACATTTTTCAGTGCTACAGGAAGAGTAACAGTCTCCAGGGTAACTAGACACAGAGATGTACACTGTAAGTGTTGTAGGGTTTGTGATGCCACCTATACATGCTGCAGACAAAAAAAAATAATGAAACAAATCCTGTTAATTACACTTTGGCTATAAAAGGAAACATTTTCCTGTATTACATGTTTGTGTGGGGTAAAAGATGGCATGGCTTCACCAACAGTAAGTAATGATGTTGGCTGGTATTAAGGCTTCCTCACACTCTTTTAACCACTTCAAAAATAATGGGAAAAAAAAAGAATGACAGAAGCATATGTCAGAGGGATATTTTTCATTACCTCCCTACTGTGGAACTCCTGGGGCACGTCCCCCAACCCCAAGTAATCATTAGCTACAGTCTAATTTGCCACCAATAGGGATAACGTTATACATCGTGCGCTCACAGCAAGACCTCTGAATGAGTAAGAGCTTCACGACACCAAAGAGAAAGGGCCAGGCCTCTCCTGGCGAGGCTGCAGTCTTGCTCTCTCCTTCTTGAGGAGTCCCAGTTCTTCGGGTCCTCGTCACACTTGCTCTGTTCATTCCTCTTCCTTTACGTCCGTGGCGTGACACGTTACCTACTGTGACCTAATGGCCCGTCTTTTGTAATTACAACGTCTGAGGTTTAGCAATGATCCCAAAGCTGCACAAGCCCCCCCCCGATTCTACCCTGCAGTGTGGGCTCCAGCTCAGAATGACATCACCAGCTCTCTACCTTATCACTTTCACAGGGTGTCGCTGTGCAGCAGTAACGGCCATCTCCATTAACACTCTGTAATACTCTCATTATGTGAACAATTCTACATTAAGTATCCAGCAGTGGCTGGCGCACAATGCAGTACTGTTGTGATTTTTGGGTGACACACTGGCATATTCAGTGCAGGAGTTGTAGTTTTCCAAAAAACTTTGTGGAAGAGAAGAGACATGAAAAGAAGTTACCGCAACTGCAGTGCGCTAACTGATCCATTTAAATAAAGCTAATCAGTCTGGCGCATTACAGTAATAAAAAATCTAACCTCTCTAAAGACAGGCAAAAGGAAATAAAAATAATTGACTTTATTGAGGCAATCTTTCTTGTTGGGGTGAACTTTATACTGCGACTCGTAAATGATGATTCATAGCCTCAGTGCAGGGAAATTAAATGTGGATCCTATTTCCTTGTTTCTAAAGCCCGCCAGAGATAGCAGCCTGGTGGCACTCTCTCATTTTAAAGAGCTGCAGTGCAGTCTGACGGAGGTGCACAGCCCACCTAGTCATATCCTTTCTGAGGGTCGGACAGTTTCAGGGGAATGCCATCCCCCAAATGTAAAAAAAAAAAAATAAAATAAAAATAAAAGAAAAATCTTGGCGGGGTAGAAGCCTATTAAAAAGAAAATGTCCTGAGCATCATTTCAAAAAGAGCTTATGCCTTCAGACTTCAATGATAGTTTTATAATCGGCCATAATAAGATGAGGGCTCATTGGAAAATTGGAGATTTGAGAGGGATTTTCCACTAAAACCAGCAAACAGAAGAGAATATTCTCTGTGGAAAAAAAATAGACATTGCCCTTCCTGCTCTTTGACTCCCACATCACGTGGCTTCATTTGGGTACACTCCCCTCTCTCTGTTACTTACAGAAGATTATGGAGGTCCATCTCCCCAGCCAGGGTGCTTGCCCAAAACAAACATCACGGCATGAACAAGACACAAGGTGAAAAAGCTGGTAGGCATTAAAAACACAACACCCTGTCATCTCTTGAGCTGAGCCTCTGGTGTGAATCAGCCCTGCAGTTACAGCACTGTCATCAGATACTGTTGCGAGGGATGATACGCACAACAAGCAAACGTATCACATGGGCTGAGCCCCGAGTGAGACCCTCAAACTCATCCTCAAAGCCTTCTGGGAAATTTTCCCAGCAGTCCGCATAGCTGCTTTCATCCATGTGATTAACCAAGTGTTGCCTTGCATTACTGATCAGCTCTGTAGTTTCTCTGACTCCTTGTCTTTTTTTCCTGTTGCCAGTTTTCCTTGCACTGGCAGAAAGGCTTCATTTTTGTCACACATACTTTATCAAAAGAAGAACAGAGAGGAAACTCTCGGGAGTCATACTGCTTTCTTCAGCAATGAGCTTCCACCACAATTCTTTTTAAACAAACTGAGTGAAAACTTCATGCACATCGTCGCAGTGGGGTTATTAATTCTGCTGTTCAGCCGCCTACTCTCCCTCGATCAGCTGAAATCTCACCTTAAGCAGAGCAGAGAAACACTCTCACACTCATCTAACTGCCTACACTTTCACCTACGGCCATGCAGCACTTAATATGCAGTGCGGGCACCAGGCAGCAGATTAGTGTCTACTTGCTTAGCCTACACCCCCATCCAAAGGGATTAACAATGCTCGCAAGTTTATGCCTCACACCCTCTCTCACCCCCTTATACAGATTTTTGATGAAGCATTTGAGGTAGAATATGGGTGGCACACGGGATTTGAACCTAGAAACCCTTGGTTTCTGGTGTGTGGTCCAATTACGGTGAAGTGCTTGATGCAGACCAACCTATCAGCAGCAGCAGTTCTGGGCTCAGAGAGGCAGACTGTGCTGCACTGGATGTTTCAGCTCAAACTGCAGCAGTAAGGGAAGATCCAAGGGAATACATGAGCTCCTGAAGGCCCTAGTCATTAATGTGACTGTGCACACCACAAGTGGGTAAAGCAGCTGAAATTGATGGATGACATGCCTTGTAAGCACAATCGCACATACCGCACATATTACGTTTTTTATTATGGCACGTGTGCAGCTTATGCAGCAAACCCTTTAATATACTTGACCTTTTCAGCTCGGTTTTTGCAGAGCAAGTGTGATTTCCTCATTGTTCTGCACACTCCTTAACCTTGTGTGGGTCATAAAAAATTATGCATTTTTTTCTGGTAACTGGGTCAATTTCACAGGTAACATTTAAAACTATCGAAATGCAATGAAATCTTACTATTTAGGAACTCATGTATTGTGTTAGTCACTGGTCACTGACTTGATATTTGAAAAGGCTGGTTCTAAGTTTTACGAAAGGCAGCTTCAATAAGAAAAATAAATGTATTCACTGCTGGACTGATGTGCGGGATTATAGAAACATAAATGAGGAAAAATGCAGAAAAATGTGCCGACACTGTGCCCTTATGCTCTATAAAATGATGTTTATTTGGAATAATAATTGATGGGTAATGTTTTGATCCCGAAGGATCCTTGTCAGGGCAAATGATTAAAAGTACTGCAGCAGTGAGGATGACAATCATTCACATGGTATAATTCCAATAATTAGCTGTGAATTCATGAGTACCAGTCCAATTTATGATAAAACAACATAATTAACTGCCAATCTCCAAAGGTACATTCACTGAATCCAAAGAGTTTCATTGTTTCTCTCAAATGAGAGAAAACAGATGTGTAAGATACCTAGTCAATGAATAATGGATGATTGCACACACATGTAAAACTCTGATACTGATGAGACAGAATCATTCTGCTGTAGATTGGAACCTTGATCTGACAGATCGCTCACCTGGGGACAGTTTGTCTGATTCAAGTTGATCTGATCTCACAAGAATCTCACTATTTCTCACCCTGATGCAACGTAGCCAATAGGGGCCGAGATTCAAGAGGAGGATTACCCTCATTCAGTCCCCATGCCCTCACTGACACAGACCTCATGGCACTGTAGCGAAATATGGCAGTTTCCACTTTTAAAAACACACCATTTCCTTTCTCAGCAAAACCACTTCTGTTGAGCTGGGGAGAAGCAATCTGACATGATGGGGGGACTGAGAAATTAGCAGACACCTTGACATTGTGTCTGTGAATACATCTCGCGAATGAGGAGGGTTGCAGCCATGGTGACGAGGAGTGGGGGGGGGGGGGTGGGGGGGGGCAGAGTAGAATAGTTAATCCAACTCTGCCTGGAAAACCTGTCTGAGGGAATAAGCCGAGCTGCTGAGCAAACTGGCAGTTTAGCAAGTTTTACAGGTAGCAATTAGGGCCTGCAGGTGCCTGGAAGAACAGCACGCCATTGAACTGTGCAGTTTTGTAATCATAAAAATGGATGAAGGTCATGCAAAGGTGTTCCGCTTTTCCAGGGAATCCATGGAAGTCCTCCAAGGCACAGTTACAACAACAAACAACCACAAGACAACCTTTTCATAACCGCAGAGGATGTCATGGATGTGCACTCTGTCTGCCTTCATGACCCACCGGCACCGTAGCCATTTGACCTCAAAGCAGGCAAACACTGGGCCAACAGGATGGTACTCTCTAATACACCTACACACTGGTGACAGTTTACAAAATACATTGAATGGCCAAATATACATTGCACATCTCTGAGACCAGTTAAGTGTATTTGCTTTATCTTGTTCTTTAATATACATTTGAAAGGTGCTTAATCATTGACGGCCATCTCTCAGTAACTGGATTACATTGGTGGGGAACCTCTGAGCATCTGAAAGGTGCAGGCAGCTGTTTGATGTTATGCAAATGCAGATAATAATGACCACAAACTGACCTCTAATCAATCAATGGATAAAAAGTAAGCCATCCGCAGGAAGCCGTTGCCCCCCCCACCAACTACTCAGGTTGCAAAAGAGCGAGAAGAGGGAAGATATCAGATGTATCAGCTACTGTATCATTAGGTTGCTCTGTGCCGAATGAGCCTTGCCTGAAAGGAAATGCCCTCCGTGTCTGCCCACCCACTGATCAGCCGCTGAATAGCAGATTCCATCCAGATCAAAATCAGGTGAGTGATCACCTATCAGGTGCAGGCCGGAGCTGGCCGCGCTCTCATCGACCCGCCCAATGAGCCTAGAACACCTACGCATCCCAGCGGCCCCAGAGACAATTGAGTCAATATACCAGAGCAGGAAGAAATGATTGATTCACTGCCCCCCCCTCCTTTCCTTTCCTGAAGCAAAGCTCTGAAAATCACATCATCTCTTACACAGGACCTAAATCACCACTATCTGTGTCTGCGGCACACTAACAACGATAAGCGCTGCATTAGTTATTGTTTCCTACGGTGAAAATACAAGAAATCATATAAAATCGCGTACTACTTCTGCAAACCAATGCTGACTGAACAGAGTTATGGGCAGGCGATGCAGTTAATGTGTCATTGAGATAATGAGAGAATGGTGGCCCGACATTTTTGCTGTGCATGGAATATATCAAAAACAGATTGGCTCTGACATGTATAGCGTTCCTGCTGCCATCCAACAGGGATTTAACTATTCCAACTGGCTGGATAAAGCAGAGTGCTGTAGGAAGGCATCCACTGAGAGTTGGAGAGAGAGAGGGAGGGGGTGAGAAAGAGACAGAAAACTTGAGTTGGAGAGCCTGTTGAAAAGCTGGAGTCCACTGAATTTCAATGAGTGGTATTTTCAGCGTAGTGCTTTGCTTGGGGGAAAATTAATGAAAATTGTCTTCAAAAGACAGCACAGTGGCTACTCGTTAGAGGTAACACTTTGATGAGGGAAAATGCTGTGCTAAACCTAAAAAAATGGAGGTCAAAGAGGTGAGGGGAGGCAATACCTCTTTCCAGCTGACTGTCCTGAGCAAACCCTCCTAACCCAGAGCGCTCTCCCCCTCCTCTCTTTCATACGTCAAGGGCCAGCCTGTGGCGGTGTCGTGTGGAGAGCAGAGTCGTCGCTGGAGCAAAGCTCCACAGGATGGCGGTGAGGGCTGCGGGGAGCAGCTTCAGTCCCCACCGTGCCTCTCCACAGAGTGAGCTGTAATTAAGCCCAAAATGCTTGTGAGGGCCCTCGCCATGGCAATGGCCTACTCTCATGGGGATAGGGCTTGTGGAGGATGGGGAGCTCCGGTCACAGGGACGAGAACACCGCCGGCGCGCTAGGTGTTACCTCTCTAATGAGGGATCGTGTCTTACTTTGTCTGGGGAAATAGTCAGAGTCCCTCAGGTGCAGGACAGCTACAGCAGTAACCAGTGGCATCACTTCTGTGTGTGTGTGTGTGTGTGTGTGTGCGTGAGAATGTCAGTCACTGTGACCGAGGGAGAGATACAGACAGCGTGGAGAGGAGGAGAGTGCGACTGCAGTAGTGCATTGCCACTCAGGAGGAGAGTACTGTATATGCGTGAGAAATGCATTTTTGCCACATCAATAAACCAATGAGAATGGAGCCGAATGGGATAAAGAGAGTGCGAGGAGAAACATGGGCTACTGCTGGCTGGGCCGTGAAACACACTCATAGAAACACAGACATGAGCACACACATGAATGCGCACAACCACTGTCACCAAAGACAATTGAGGGAAAAACACATTTAAATCACCCAGTTTGAAAAAGTTCATAATCAACCTATAACAGCTGCATTGAAAGTGACAGTTTCAGACAGAAGCAAGAACAAAATCGTTGTGACACGGTATTGAACGTGTCGGCTCCGATGCTTGATAGTTTCAGCTCAGCTGATTCCATCAGAACACCAGGCACAGACTCAATCCATAAACAAACAACTGTGCCTGTTTTTTATCATTTGTTTTCTTGTGGGATTGTCATGTTAAATCAAATAACATCTTCTGAAAGCTGAGAAACTCATCCCCCTTTGAGGGAACCGCTAAATAGTGGATCAGACCACATCAGACCTTCAGGCTTGAATCACCTGGAAACAGCAATAACAAAGAAAAATATACTCAAGTGACACTTGTAAGAGGCTTGTCTTTACATGCGCAGAAGAGTGCGCATGCACGCACGCACACGCACGCGCACACACAGGTTCATGTACATTTTGGTAATTCTACTTTGGGAATAGCACTGAAAGTAAAACAACGTTGAGCAGGCCACTGAAAGGCTGCAATTCCTGTGAGCAGATGATGGCACAGTGCACTGTGGATGCACCTAATCAGAAGTGATTAATGGCTACCACAGTCTGTTGCAGCACCACAAACAGGTGATAGAGGGGAAGGCACATACAGCTTTGTAGAGAAAAGAAACTACATTTGTTTGGCTCGGCGTACAATCTCTTATCTCTAAACTGATCGACAGACACAAGGCCATCATTTGAGGTTACAAGAAAAAGACTGATATTAAACAGCAGAAATTCATTCATCACACACACAGTAAAAAAATTGCCTTTTACCACAGCAATGAAATGTCAGTCTTATCTTCAAGTAATGGAGAATGGCAACAATACAACTGAACATGCACCCAAAATGGGAACTGGACCTAGAAACTAAACCTGCAATTTTGAGCTCAGGAACCTATGGCACATCCCATGGACAAAACCAAAATTTCCTCTTTCCTCAAAATTGCTCAGGTAACACTGGGTATGCTGAATTACACCACCAAACAAATGGTGTGACATCCAAAGAAATTTGACACCTTTTGTACAGAGCCCCTTTGTATGCTTTCGAAGTGCTTCGAGATGTATTCTCACAAAAGGCACAATTTAAACCAGACACATTATTACTGTTATTTACTATCGTAATGCATGATGGATTTATCAAACTCTTTTCAGACTGCTCCATGCATTCAGTAAGCCTTGAGTGAATTGCTCGTAACTGCATATGCTTAGCACCCCTTTCATTAGAGGGAGAGAGCCAGTCACAACAGAAAATTGATGTAGCCTTACAATCCAGTTCCTCCCTCTCTATATCCCTCTTCTCTGTCTCCATCCCTCTCTCTCCCATTCCCTCCATCTTTTACTCTCTTTCTCTCTCACACCATCTCTCTCACTCTCTTTCCTGCTTCAATAAAACATGGCCAACATCATGATAACCCTGGAGAAATGCTCTGAGCAACAGAGAGCAGTATGCTCCACCAGTGCTCTGGGCTCTCGCTGGTACAAGAGAGAAAATAAGAGAGGAGTAGTAAAGTAAACAGCCAGTAAGAAGAATAAGAAGAAGAAGGAAAAGGAGAAAGCAGGTCTGACAGAATGAAAAGCCTGGGCTTCATATCCTCTGGATTATCGATCCGGTTCACTTCCCACAAACATCCCCTGAAAAAAAAAATCCTGTGTCAAACTTCAAAATCAGAAGCATAAACAGGTGCCTTCGCAGCACAAATAACTATATCATATCCCCACTGAGCTGGAGATGAAACAGACAGCTCTTCTCCCCTTTACTGGCACTTTTTCACTCAGCACTCTCCCTTCTTTCACAAAATCTCTCCCCCACTTCTGCCACAACCCCCACTCCCTCTTTTAGTCCACCTTCACACCACTCCATCCCTGTCCCACTCCTTTTTTACTCTATGTTTAAGTCTCCACCTTTGTTGCTCAACCTCCCTCATTTCTACCCAGTCTCTCAGACACCAGAGAGACACTTACCGAGTGAAATGTTTTATATGTGAGTGACAGTAGGCAAATAAGTGTGGGTTTGCATGCATTTGCATGTGCAGTATGTGGTGTGTTTGTGTGTGTGTGTGTGTGTGTGTGTGTGTTACTGAGAGAATGTTCATGTGTCTATATATATATATGAGTGTGTGAGAATGCATTAGTCTATGAGAATGTGCACATGTATGAATGAGTTCAGGTGTGCATGTATGAGTTTGTGTGTCACCGTGTAACTGAAAATAGTTCTACATGTGAGTGTGTGGACATATGTTGCAGATGCTCACACGTTCAGTACAGTGTCTGCTAAGTACATGTGCATGCACACACACACACACACACACACACAATACATTAAGAGATAAAAGCACATAGAGGTCCCCAACTCAGCAAACTAATTGAACTCCCCAGCATGTATGTGTATGTTCTCAGGACATCAGGGAGGGGTCTGGCTTGACAGGGAAACACCCCTCAAAGCACACCCTGTACAACAGAGCTCAAAATAACACGTCTTCCTGTTTTGGTCATCTATATTGATGATCAACACTCAGTCACTTCCTGACAGGACCTGACGCTGGCCATGGTGAAGCCATCTAAACTTGCCATCATTCCCTTAGCAGGACAAAGCCATCAAAAATAGTGCATGTTTTATTAGATATCATGCATACAGCAACAAAACGCACATCAATTGCTTGTGCAATATATTTGAGAAGAAATGCTTCCTCTTCTGTGGTGATAGTTTTATCAGTAAGTATCATTAATTATCAGTCAATATCATTATTATGATGATCCCTCTTTTCAAAATTAAAAGCATAACCATGGTAACAGGTAATGCATTCTCTGGAGATTCTGTTTATTCTTGATTATTATCATGGAGAAATAGCAGGATAATTACAAAGAGAAATCTCTCATTTCAACATAAAAGCTTCTCTTTAATTAGCTCTATGTTAGCAGATGCATTCTCAACTTAAAAAAATACATCAAACTGTAACTGCTCAGAAATATAATTATCAACTCCCACACTAATGTAAACTCACAAAGGAAAGACACTTTTGGAACAATCTGACTTTTTTTTTTTTTTCTTTCGAGGCTAGTCATTTTCTTGATTAGGCCTTTACAATTTGAACAATTGGTACAAATGCTTAAATGTTAGCCAAGGGAGTTTGGCCAAATTTCCCTGCTGAAAAATCTATCCTTGCTGCTTTTGTTTGGAGGGCAGTCATCTGCTTTCAGGCTCTCAGTGGCAGTGCGTGCTGTCACACTTGCAGATTGGAGCTGTCCGAATTTCTTCCCCACGTATATTATAAAAACATTACATTATTTATTTTGTTAAAAAAAAAACCCCTTAACTAGAGCAACGGAAGCAACTTAAATATCATCCAGTTCTACAGCTGGGAATTTACTGAAGCAATCTGGGTTAAACAAATTGCACAAGGTTACAACAGCAGTGCCCCACCTTGGAATCAACCTGGCAGCCATTTGGGATACAAACCTGCTCCCTACCACTATGTCATACTGCTGCCCAGTGCACATTGGTAATATCTTAAACTCGATCTCTCATTCCCATAAATTAGACCAATTGACCCATATTTGCATGTGCCCAAAAGTACTCTTGATGGACATGAGTGTGATAGTATGAGTGAAGGACGGGTCCATTTCCAAATTCCAGTCTTTTTTTTTAGGTTGTTCAAAAACTGCATATTTAACTTGCATACAGTGATAGTGTATTTTCCCATTTCATAAGAGCTACACAAACACCTGAATACTCCACTGAATACTGATGACAATAGTCAAGAGAATAAATCAGGGCAGAGGCACATAAATACAACAGCACACAGGATGGAAAATGAAAAAAAGTCATAAATATGAATAATTTCAACAGGCTTTTGTTGAATATTTCAAAACAAAAGGAAGGAAGTCATAAAGCTGACTTGTTGTCCACAGTCATTATATCACTGTGCTACATTGCACACGCGTGCACAGAGAACACAAGTCCCGGGTCACGGCTTGGATGATTATTTTAGCTGCACTTCATTCGCGTTCAGTGTTTGTATTCATTCCAGGGCACTGCACTGGGATGGCTCTGTTGAAGTTCTCTCTGAAAACCTTTCACCAGCAGATGTTTTCCAGAACAGAATAGTAACAGGAGCCCAAGATGAATTGGGAGTAGGAGTGTTTGCTCTCGCTCAAAGGGTGAACATCAGAGGATACGGGCACTGATTAGACGCCTTCCTGCAAATCTACTTGTGGCGAGTGGCGCAATGGCTGGTGGGCTCTATGAGTAAAGAGCACTGACTCCGCTAACTGAGAAAACATAATTGCGCTGTTCCCCCCACCCGATTCGCAGAGCCCACTTTCTGCAAACCATAAGGGCAGGTCCCCCAAAGGGAGGTGGCAGATGTGGAGCACACAGCTCAAGTCCTTTCAAAGGCATTTGCGCGAAGACACAGTCATCACGAAGGGTAAACGGAGCAGAGAACCTGACCACCTCAAACCTCATCACCTCAAGAGCCCGCGCGTGGCTCCTCTCCACCCGTGTGGTGAGATGTTTCTCAGCATCACGCGTACCGGGGCCTCGAAGGGATTGCTGCAGACGGGCGATTGCATCACTGCGTTTCTGTGCTCTGTGATGAGCATGTCCCTCTTACCGCGCACCGGGGAGCATTGTAATTAGGCAGACTCACAGACGGCCCTGTCTTGACCTTGTCCTAGAAGGACCCAGGGCCCTTTATGTCCGGGAGACTTGGGTGCATGACATGCCACCACACTAAAGGGATGGAATTCTACAAACCCAGCTGCCATGTTAAGTCTAGTTATACAAGAGTTCTGACAATTGATTTGATTTGGAATGCCTTCCTTTTTCATGCTTAATTAAATGGCAGTTCTCCCTCACTGCTGATTAGGCATCAAGGGTTACCCCATGTCCACGCTAAAATGCAAAATATGTTTGGTTGTGCTGCACTCTTCATTCAAAATGCAATGACCACATTGACCAATAACATGTGACTTCTGTATTCCTTTTATGTGCATCTCTCTCTCTCTCTCTCTCTCTCTTTTGTTTGTGTGTGTGTGAGGTATGTACTTGAGTGTCCGTATATGTACTTGAGTGTGGCTGGGATTGTACATACACATCAATGTTTGTGTGATGTGTGTGGGTGCAGGCACATATTTATGGCACAGTGTCTCGTGTGTGTGTTTCTGTGTGTTAATAGCTATAGTACCAGTGCGGTCTGAGCACGCTCAGTGTGATGAGGAAGCGCTCTTTGTGCCTGGCCTCGTCTCTTCCCTGCTGCTGCTGTCTGAGTGGCCCTCTCCTCCATCCTTCTCCTAATTGGAGCCTCTGCACTCGCTCCCTTCGGTAAACAGGCGCCTCGGAGCGCGTGGCGCGGATTTAGCCTCGGCGAGCAGGGGCTGGGGGCACATCACGTATCCCCGCGTTTCATTTCCTCCTGTTTACCTCCGCCGCGCTACATAATAACAGTCACCTCAAATACCGCTGCAGCCAATTAAATGTGTTTTGCAGCACCGTCGATTCACTTTTTTTTGTAGTCGCTCCCTGCTGTCTGAAGTCATTGCTTTGGACGTCAATAACAAGAGCCAGGCGTTAAGAGCTCCTGCCCGATCATTATGAAAGCGAACAGTTAACAATAGCGGCCCTTTCAGCATGTTTACATACACTCCGTGATGTGGGTTCACGTCAGTGGAGGATAAGTCAGTGTTTCTTTGCAGAACTGACTTGAGCAGGCCTCATTGCCTTTAAGCAAGTAAACATTGCGTAGACTAAAATCTGTGACAGTTGGCAAGTAAAGAACCCCTACGCTAGAATATCGCCCCTCTGTCCCAGGGTTCTGCCCCTCAAATAGTCTAGTGAAATGGGGCCCTTCCAGCCTTTGTGTTTTTTTTTTTTTTGGTGATGAGCAAGAGCTGTGGTGAAGTGTATCTGTCATGAAACATTTAATAGTGGGCCATAGCCATGGGAGTGGAGTCAGGACATGGTGAGAGAATACAGCCATTCTTCTTCCCCAATGATCGCGGCCTCCCCAACGGAGGCCACCGTCATAATGCTCTTGGCAAATTGAAATACATTTATGGCCCACTATATCCACTTTCATTTCCTCCCTGGCTGGAAGAGACGACAAAGGAACACACAAACCAACCAAAAAATCAAATAAAAAAAGCAGAAAGGAAAATAAAAAATACAAGGCGTGAGCTTTTAGCATATTCTTGTCCCGTGCACTGAAAGTCTGATGTGATTCCTCCCTCAAGTTTGTCTTCCTGAAAAGAAAAAAACAAAAAAAAAAAAACAAAAAACACCCAATGCGGGCCCTCTCTCATTCCCAGTCTGAGCTTATCTGGACACTGTTTCATTAAAATCACCGCTCTGCTTCTGATTAAGACACCGGTGTGGACAAAGACCTTTGAGTGCTGCTGTTAGACTGCAGAGTCCTTCGTATTTCACAGAACTCCTGTCCTGTAATAACCCAAAGCTGCCAGACTGCCCCTGTCTGCACAAAATAAAGGGGAAAAAAAACCCATGGTGAACAATCCACCCAGCCAAAGCTTTCCTATCTGTGCTCCCTACACCCACAGGGGCCATGAACGCAATCCAGCATTTCAAAGCGAAGGCCCTGCATTTGCATTAAGGAAACTGCTCTGGCTGTAGAGAATGATGCTGCCTTCAACACCCCCTGGCTTACGCAGATACCCAGCCTGTGGAGTAATGGTGAACAGACAGGACTCGGCACTTTCCTGATCATGGGTTTCAAACATTCAACATTATTTATTAACTTAGCATACACTGTTCTCCAAGGGTACTTACATACCTTAAAATGTGATATGTGAATAAAGTGAATCTTGATCTTGATACATATGCACTCACACAGCTAGATATGCAATGAAGAAAACAAGCAACTTGCTCAAGGGTACAATGTAAATCAGTGCCCTACCCGGGAGACGAACCTGCAACAGCCTGGTTGCAAACCTTGTTCTTAGGCCAACAAGTCAATAGTGCAAAGCTTAAGCATACTACTTTGCCTTAGTTGCTTTCGTTTGAATGTAGCTGTGCACATACATAAATTGATAGACAGCATGGAATAAGTGAAAGTGGTAAAACATGTAGGAGGCCCTGGGTCATGGCATCTATCTGCTGAGCAAATTAATGATGCAATGTAATGCAACACGCCTGATTAACTAAACTTGCTGATGCTGCTAAAAGCACTTAAAGCACAGAACAGAAACCTGGAACTGGAGGCAAATATACTTGCAATTATTGTGGAGAACTAGAGATGTGGAGATGCTTAAGAGATGACTTACTTACAAGAAATATGAACTTTCCATTTTCAAAAATTTTTGTTTTCAATCTTCCCTTGCATGAGGTGTATTTCATGGCAAGAGGCAGTGTGGACATTCAGGGAGCATAATGAAAGATCAAGCCACTGGGCTACTATGTGCATCTAAAGGTCAAAGCCTGACAAAGACTGACACTGTGATGCCACGTCTCATAACTGGTCCACTTATCATGCTGGATGGCATTGAGCTGGTTGAAGTTGCTCTCACACACAGACAATTACTGAGGGACTAGAGTTTATGATTTTCACTCATAAATCCTGCTCCTAAAACTGGAGAACACACCCAGCCATGTCACCACAACAGCTGATAATTTCAGCAGTTTGAATAATGGGGCCTGAGCAACTTTCTCTGCAAAGACATTGTGAAATGAACAAACCACTGCTGAGCCTAGTAATTTCCTCCAAGTCACAGGGACATAAAGTTAAGAATAGAAATGGCTCTGGGAACAGAAACAAAAAACAGTATGGTAACACAAAACAGAAGGAATTTCACATGTTCTGGGACAAATAATGTTAATTAGAACTGTTTTTAAACTACTGTTTTTATTTCAAGGCATCTTCACATGTATAGAACAAAGGAAGAAGCCCTCCAATGGTCTGTGGCCAACCTCAAACAGAAATCAGTCTCCAGCACTGAACTATAAAAACAGCTTTTCTGCCAGAGACCTTCAGGTCTCCTAGCAAGTGGCTACTAGTTGCACATACTCCTACTAAAATTCTTCCCATCAGCCTTTCCCTTTAAGCTTCTAAATGATTGTTCACTCCCATGACCTCCTGAGTGAATCATATTCCAAGAACCTGCCTTTAGCGCAATAATAGGAGGCAGACAGAATATAAAAAAAGATAGAAGGAAGAGACAGGTAGCTACTTTTCAACAGTTCACAGTACACAAACCAAAAGTAGTTGTTCAAACCATGTTGACAAGTGTCTCAATATCACTGCTATACACCATTGTAAACCAAAGGGTAAAGGATACTTTCCAGGTGGCCCCACTGCCACCCTGTAATTGTTGTAGCTTTGGGTTGGGTGGAAGTTGAAGATGAAGATGACACTGGCTCGTTCAAAGACAATGACTTTGTCTGCCTGGTGCTTGGTGGTGACAGTACCCTGCAGGGAAGAAAAGCCACGCCACATATTTCAATCATGATTTATTAATCAATCAATCAACCAACCAACCAATCAATTATCATATCCTTAAATGAACTCCTCTCAACTTGTGTAATGTGCAATTATTATCATGCAATTTATTAATGGTTTAAAAACCCAGTCATAATTTGTCAATGAACTAAGATATGAAAAAGAAAACATCAGGATTCTCTAGAAACTGAGCTGAAAGCCCAATACCATCAAAGGGTCAGCTCTGAGTGAAATCAAAACATTTTACCATGACTGCTGAGATGTTAAAATGTGCCATTTCCTTGTAAAGCTGGTGTCTGATAACATGCAATTAGGGCAGATTATGAGCATCCATCTTATCACCTCCCCCTGCAAGTTTAAGGAACATTCAGTGGATTATTCACTGTTGTGAGAACGACAGCAGGTGGGGAAAAACGAGGGAGGGGGCCAGGTGCAGCAAGTCAATATTCATGTAAAAAAAACAATATTTGGCCATGACAATTAATTAAGTCCAAATGCTTTGAAGGGCTTTGGAGTTAATTTCTTTAGAATATTAGCATTGGACGCACCTGTGTGGTGCACAGTAAAAGATCCATGAGAGCAGGATGACAGGGTGAGCTCCTGCCTCAGTTTACCTCACAGTGGGAGATCCCCATCTGACACTCGTGCCTGCCCACCACGGCCTTGGGATCCGTTTCGACCCTTTGAAGCCCTCCCTCCACCGCCGCTTGCTCTCAAGAGTGCCCTGCGCGCACACTGCTTTCAAGTTAAGCACACTCGCTTTCTGTTCTTTAATATGTGTTGGTTGGGACTGGAACAGTTTGACAGCTGTCACACTGTCTTACTTAGAGGACTGAGACACTGTCACCCAAAGATTGTGCAGGGTGCAGGAATCTACTGTTTTTTGCAAAAGAGTGATTTGATGCAGAGCCGTTCAACACACATATTGTTATAAAGTAAGATTTCACACATAGACACTCTCATGCTGAAAGTGACTTCCAGTCTCTGTTTTCTTGGACTGCATGCTGCTGTCTGTCTGTCTGTGTGTGTATGTGTCTGTGCTGATAGCTCAGTCCCACAAGGATGGCAATACTGGAGTTTCTATGAGGGATTCTGTTATATTTCACATATGTGAAAAAGTGCAGATGTGTGAAATGCACAGATGTATGTGTTTGTCCGTTGGTGTGTGTGTGTGTGTGTGTGTGTGTATGCACTTCTATGCACATGGGGACCAATTACACGAGACAAATTAGCTTGAAAACTTGTGTGAGATCACCATGGAAACCCCTCCACTGAGACATCCCGCAAAGACAACAGCACTAGGTGCCGTTCCTCTACAGCAGAGAGAGAGAGAGAGAGAGAGAGAGAGAGAAAGAGAAAGAGAAAGAGAAAGAGAGAGAAAGAAAGAGAAAGAGAAAGAGAAAGAGAAAGAGAAAGAGAAAGAGAGAGAGAGAGAGAGAGAGAGAGAGAGAAAGAGAAAGAGAAAGAGAAAGAGAAAGAGAAAGAGAAAGAGAGAGAGAGAGAGGGAGATGTAGAGAGAGTTCAATCGAGACATCCAGTGTCCTGCTGTCCCCCCATCCCCACCCCCACCCCATCCCAGCCTTGCTTAACGCTGATGTAAGGTACAAAAACTAACGATAAAAATAATGTAATTCAGGGGTTTAGTCTAAACAGGAATGTGGTCTGCCTCAGAGCCAAAGACAGAGACAGAACAGCAGACAGTAGGGGAAGAGAGACAGGTTGGGAACGGGGGCTAGCAAAACCACAATCAACTGCTGAGCACAGTTAAAACATTTTGAAAGACCTGTTTCATAAAAAAGATTGGCCTGAACAACACCAACAACTCACCCCCATCCCCTTCTCCACTAACGTTTCATCAGAGAGTTAAAGCCAAGGTCACTGCGAGACACAGAAAGGTGAGGGAGTTCTAATCAGCACAGTCTCCACCAGAGGAATGCTGTCAAATCATTCATGGAGACACGTTCCGCCTTTGCATTTGCCTTGCACGATTACTATGAGAAAGCACAGAATCCCACAGCTCCTAGCCAGCCCTGCTTAGACTGTAGGAGAAAGGGGCACTGCTTGTATTCAGAGAGACACCGTTTATTTCCATTTATGGATCACATTGGATTATACCTACTGTGGACTAATACACACTGTATGTACAGTACAAGGGGACAAGACACTAAAAGAAAAAAAAAATGATGTGCTACACCTGTGTGTCTGCAGAAATTCTGAAGAAAGTGACAATTGGATTATCACCTGAATCAACCTGTATGTCGAAACATGTTGGTAACCCACCTGGGTATTTTAGAGCGTGCTGGTACAACATCTGTGCACTTTCCAGTAAAAGTCAAAGAGGCCAACCTACTTGTTTGGCATTTCTGCCTGTTCATGAAAGATTGAAATGAAAGATGTCTTTTATCTCCAAACTATGATCTGTCATGGATCACTTTACACATCCCCACCCAAATATAGGGAGGAGACTCCTGCTATTCAGGCCCTTGGCTCTCCTTTGAAGCCTGTTTACCTGTTTGTTCCCTTACCAGGCTGCACCAAGAGGACAGCAATTGACAGTGAATGATCTCAGTTGATCTCAAGAAGAATGTCAGTGAGCGTTTCACCTGAAGGCACTGATGCCAAGATTTCCTGGGCAACTCTGGTAAGAAAACAACTTCTTTTGCAAGGACCCACAATGCACTGGACTGCCAGGAAAACTCGAGAAGGCCTTGGTGACTGTGTTAAAACAGCAAGCAGTCTGGAAAGCATCTCAAATGAGGATCTGATCACCAAATTACCTATTTGCTACGCTTAGGAATTAAACAATCACAGACACACAATTACAAAGCACACTCACATACACAACAGCAGATGCACGTGTTTGTGTGTGCGTGCATCTTTGTGGTTGGTTGTATGTGCATGTATGTGAGCAAAACTGGATGTTTGCAGGAATGCTTGTGCAGCCAAGTGCTCACCCTTTCTGAGGCAAGCCAGCCGTATTTGTCCTCAGTGTGGTTCATGTCACGGTCGAAGGCATAAAGCTGGCGGTACCGGAGGTGCTCAATGTCCACCAGGTTGTACTGGCGCCGGGCGTAAAGATAGCTTTCATCATTCCCTTTCCTGGGGAAGTCGAGCCACTCTGGGTGACCAAACTCATTACCTGCAATTCATGTGACAGGAAACAAACCTCTTAAAAGGCACAACTAACCGCACAACGCCTTGTAAAAATTAGACAACAATGTACTCAGATCTGGGGCCAAGTGACACACTTGGATGACATGATGGTGTCATTCATCCCTTGATCAGAGCTAGACAGGTAATGTGAAAATGTCACATTGACACTTGTTTCACCAAGTATTCAATGCACTTTCATTGCATTCAACTAAAACGGAAAAATAAATGACTGGGAGAGCAAACTGAACAGACCGTCTCTCCCTGACTTGTAAGGTTCATTGCTTCATGGCCAGTACCACTGATAAGATCTTAACATTAAAATACAATTATTACACAAATCTTAAACTTTAAATGAAAATGGAATAATTAAAAGGTATTGAAATGCAAATGTAAAATGTAATTATTTAACAGCTATATTCCAGGATAGATTAATGTTGGTAAAAGGACAGATAAAATATGTATATTATTACTGTTATTATTAAATGGTTTATTAATGCTTGATTGCCATACACCTCTGGCTTTATTACCTTTTTATTAACCTGATTTAACGTTCTTATTGCCTTGAGATTGTAGAGCCAGACTCCATTAAGAAACAGTTTTCTTTATTAAAAGTTTATCCTGTGTTTGCCAAGGTTAAAACAGCATGGGTCATCTTGATATCACACATTTTTTTTTAATCTGAACTCTCATTAAGTACAGTCTGCTTACACTGTGTACAGTGCCTTAAATGTTCTGTATAGCTGCATCACATGACATGTCCTTACCTCACAAACACCCAGACAAGGCTGCTGAACAGTAGACACATTTTTGCCACTGATTAAACACCACTTCAAAGCTCCTGATTTAACTAGTCTATTCAAAGAAAGAAAAAAATACAGAACATATTGGGAACAATGAAATCCCACAGCTTTCACTTGAACTTTATTTTGCGGTAAATGTATGCAGAATTATGTCAGCAGGAGACATTCATATCATTCCTTTGCAACAGTAAGACAGCATACCGATTATGAATAAAAGGAAGAGATACCACACAAAGCGTTTGACAGGCCTGACTCCATAAATTAAGTTAAAACCTCAGATGAGAGGTTACTTTGTTTCTCTTTAGCCTTTCACCTCTCGCTACATGAATCCAAGATTATTACCCCTCACCATGTTCTGAATAAAGAAACAACAATGAATATCCCTTGCTAGCACACTGTTGAAACACTGGCTAAGCAGAAAGAGCTATAATGTATTCAGGCTGCAGTGCTTGGATTTAGAGGTTATGACCAAAGTGAAAAAAAAAAATAATAAAAAGAGAAGAGAAAGGGAAAAGAATAGATACAGACACAACTCGATGTGGTGGTAAGTTTGGCTCTGTCTATTCAGTGACATCATCATCTCACACTTCCTGCCTTTTGGGATGAAAGATTAAATGCTGTGGAGTTTTGAGAACAGTGGGTTTTGAAAAAAGTTTGCTGTCTCCCGGTATGTCAGCCCGGAATTCTCTGTTGATTGATAGGTTGAAAGGCTGTTCAGGTGAACCACAGAGATGAAGCTTCAGCTTATTGTTTGACAGGTCTAAATCAATAACCTGACTTACTCTACCATGGTGCTCGGGTAACAAGACACTGATTTTTCTTTCACGTGTCTGGTTGTGCAGGATTTAAAAACCTCAAAACCTGGTTGAGGGAAGCAAGTCTGAGACAGATGACTACAGAGAATCTCCAATGCAGTATGCTGCATGGTAACCATCAGCAACACTTCAGTTAAGAAACATAGGTTTTGTCAAAGTTGCATTTGTGTTCCCAGTTGCTTGTTTTCCTGAGGAAGAAACTGGAATAATGGGACAATGTTAAACTGACTGGGACTATAATCAATGTAAATCCTTCAGGAAATGAAAACAAAAGTGAAAATATGTGTTCACATGGTACAAGCATATATGTTTCTGAACAGTGAAGAAAAGAACAGTGCAAGGTTTACTGCTCCACACATGGTAACGGCCTTGTGGGGCTCAATGTAACCTTGCCATAGGTAGCTCCAGAGGTAAACAGAAGATAAATCCCTGCCTTTGGGAGGAAATTGTTCCTGACATACTGCCCTGAGCTAATATACTGTACACTTTCACTCATATAGCTGGTAAATAGCTCTGACCTTGACTGACAGACACCATGACCTGGCCTTTTTTGAAAGCATTGCGATGTTTTCTGGGATACCCTGCATGGTTTCAGCTTGGTGCAGGTTCTGGTTGCATGTACTCTCAAAAGCAGGACGGATTAAAAGGTGCCTATATGGTGATTCTATAAGAAAATAAATCAAGGAAATAGTATTCAATAACCTGTAAATAGCATTTAAATTTAAATTGTTAAAGACTTTTTCCCGTGTGTGCCAGTGTGAGTGTGGTAGATATGACAGACATTGCAAAGTACCTCTGTTGTATAAAAGGCATGCCTCAAACACACAGTGCGCTTCCTGTTCCGCATGCTCACCCTTTTAAGTTTTCACTCTGCTCATAATCTGATCTGATCTGAAGTGATGTTCAAAGTTATACTCCACTTTGGTCAGTTACATGACCCCAAGTTACCAAGTGAGCTCAAATGGAATTAAAACCGTTTGAATGAAAATAAATTCATTAATAATAAATAGGCTCTTCTCTCCTCCCTCTCCCCTGGTCTTTCATGTGTAACAAGCTGCAAGGTAGAGATTAGATGCTCTTTGAATTTTATGCTCGTTTGGTGCCACAGACAGAAAACACCCCCTGTTCTTCCACTTAAAATTTACTGTTGAGCCATTTGCATTTCGTAGCTACAAAGGTTGCCCGAACTAGAATACACAGCAAGGGACAGATTACATCATCAGGAAATTATTTATTTGCTTAGCGGACATCAAGAGACATTTACACATAACACTCTCAGTTATAGCATATAGCCACAGGACTTTACCTGGAGTAACTGAGGTGAAGTGAACAGTATCTTTTACCCTTGTGGTACTCAAACCTGGACCCATTAGTTCCAAATGCAGTGCCCTTACCACCACATGACATGTTACCTGGAGTGACCCTAATGACTAAGCCAGCCAATGAGAAGTATGCACAACAAACCTCACCTGAAGGGAGCATTTTCTCGCCGTCCTATTAGCACCCTCCTGGGGAGAGGATCTAAGACTATTTAACATCAGCACCACATCAATACAACTTTAACAAACACAATAATCTTCAGGTTGTGTGCCTTTCATACTTTTAGCCGAGGATGACATCGTATTGAATACAATGGTTTGTCAATCACTGGCTATTATCCGCTTCTCCTACTGTGACAGTAATTGCTACCTGATAGTGCTGCTGCCACAGCTACAACATCTGGTCCAACACACTCTCCCAATTTTTATATCATTGCCCTCCTTACATTGTTTAATTGGGCTATATTTTTTGTCTTTAGGCGTCTGTTGTCTCTGCTTGGTTAACAAATCATCTGATTCTATCAGGGTCATTCAGTGTGAAAACAACTTGACTTCAAACATTGCCCACTTAGATGTTTATCACCCACTTAGATGCTTATCTGAACAAAGGTACTCTGCAGCAAGCATATGTGGTCTAAATCATATTTTGGGTATAATGCATTTAAAATTATCAATTACCTAGCAAGGTTCACATCTACCAAAGCTTCTTTCTAAAACATTTTACCATGTATGAAAGGTGTTAAATGATGAATTTAACAAACATGTGCCAACCTCCATGCATATTGGACAGCAGGGTCATGCCAGGTATCATATTAATTTCATACAAATTCCCCATCTGACAATTCAGTCAGAACATGGTCTTGAATCTGTGGGTGGGTCAGTGACAATCATGGGATCATAAATGATTGAGCAAAAAAAAAAAAAAAAAAAAAAAAAAAAAAAAAAAAATATATATATATATATATATATATATATATATATATTTATATATATATATATATATTTGAAACTGAAGAGAAATAATGGACCAAAGGGGCAGGCTCATCATTCAGACTGAGGAGATAATAACCCCATCATCAGCTCGTGAGAGAACATCATAAGATGACACCTGGGGAGACTGAAACACAATGACAACACGTGGCGATGACAAAAAAACATCAGAGGGTATACAACTAGCTGGTGCTGAGAGAGACACAGAGAGACAGACAGAAGAGAGCAGAAAGAGTTTGAAAAAGAGAGGAGGCAGAAAAGTGACCGAGTGAAACTGAAGGTAGAGAGAGTGACAGTTCCTAAAAAAACGGTGGATGGTTGTAGAAGAAACATCACAGATTTGGACTGCCACACTGAGAGAGAGACCCAAAAAGCAGTCTTTTCAGTGACTGACATGTAGTGAACAGTGAAAACACTGCCATCAGCAAAATGGAGGCTGTCAGATGATGTCAAAAGTGTTGTTCATGAGCCTTTTAATTACAGCTCTGTCAGGTAAGTGTTCTGATCACCTCCATAAATGAACTCAATCATGTATATACATTTTTATTCCTTTATGTTTACATATTTTGACTTGGATGTCACCATTAGTGTGCCTCTACAGACACGAGATGTCACTAAAAATGCTGTAAATAACAGATGCTCATTCATAGGTTCTCATCAGAGCAAAGTCTGTTGAGGCATGCATCATTTTTACAATATTTAATGCCTGTTTTTACATCTCATTTTAGTGTCTGGTACAGCAACAGAAAATCCTACAATGGGGGAGAACTGCTCATTGGGGAGGGGGGGGGGGTGCCGCTGAAAGTCTAACCAGTCCCTCGCCACTCCATTGTCTTTATATCACATATATTTTCATGACAGCAAGTACATCACAGAAACTAGGTTCTCACAGTGCCACTGAGAAAAAAAAACCCCAAACATAATCTGTGAAAAACTATTAACTATATACCCTATTTGATAAATATTAAATGAAACATGAGAGCTCATAATGCCAAACTACACACCTCTCTGCTCCTTCTTTTGTTTATTTGTAGTTTGTTTTAAAGTGAAGGGAGAGGTTGAGAGATGGCGGGCTTGACCCTGCTCCCTCAGGAAGCTGCTGACCCCTCAACTACAGTTCAGCTTAACGAGACATGCAAACACACCTTGCCACTTGTTTTCTGTTTCTTGCTTTGGTTTCTCTGCCTTACTTTAACACCAGGTCTTTTGTTCCCTTCTCCCCTGTTTCTCTGCATTAATGCAGCTGAGTCAACACCAAATTAAGGGCAAACATCATTACCTTAAGTCATCTTTTTTTCTTCAGGGTCTTGTCTCTTCATTGAAATCCAATGGCTTTGACATTTTGAAGGCTATCAAAGAGGGATCTGAACTAACATGGAGAGATGCAAAACACAGAGACTGCTGCTAAGATAAATCTCTTTTGTTTTTTCCTTGTAAGGTCTGTATTTCTACAAGTCATCTTGAAATTTTTACACTTCAGGCTGTTTGACCTGCTGGAAGTGGTTATTTAAGATCAACTAGCATTGACCTCTGAGAAGTATATTTAATATGGTAAGGTAAAAAATGAATATCTTTTTATTTTACCGTATACCCTTATTATCACTTAACATTTTAACATATTTAACTAACTTGGCATTTTCAGCTCATTAAATGGCTCTGGAAAGGGAAGACAACAAAAATAATATTATTCCCAAAGAGAGTCACATCAACTAAAACACTGATACCTAAGGCTGTGTAATTATATATATAGCCTTCTTTTAAAGAATAGCCCAGGGAGAGTTGAATCATTTGTTTGAACAAACAATACTGATTTATAAATGGATTGTATATATAACTAAATTCTTTCCTGGGGACATTATTAATAGAACGACCACACATGGACTTTGATATGGGTAAGCTGATGTGGATATCCGGTCACACTCTTGGTGATACCATTGTGTTGCTGTACTGTGGTGCTGCAATTCATTCAAAAGCAGGCTGTCCATTACTATTAGATTTCCCTTCACCAACATAATTACACAGTAACATATGTCCTCATTTTTATTCATTTATTGTTTTGTCTCAAGCACATACAAGAACATACAGTGTATAAGGGTGAATATGTAAATGTTTCATCATTGTTGTGTCTGTGTATGGAGGCGGCCAACATCGTCAGCATTCACTTTATGTATGCTTTTAGCATTTTCAGTATGAGCAAAATTCATAAAAGTTATGTAATGGATACAACACCAAGAACAAGATGGGGGTGTGGGTGATTCAGTTCACTTCTAGCAGATATCTGTGGGAGAATTAGACAGATAAGACAGCTTAATCACTGTCAATTACTACATATCTGCAAAGACAAAGAGAGGAGCAAAAAATAATAAGCAGTAGGAAGGGAATTCAGATTACTTTCTTGGTGAACTTCAAACATTGAGCATAAAAAGCACAGATATACGCAAACTTTGGCGGACTGCGATGTTCCAAAACTTTGCACTTCAGAGGCGGATGATTCAAACCCCCTACTATTGCAGGAAAAGGAAAGGAAAAAGTAAAATCAAAGTGTTTAAGGTAATTCGGTTTGAGAGCACACAAGGTTTTCAAAAGCAAACAAGGAAATAATCAGGACAATTTGAGACAATGCCCTTATTACACGCTAGTGCACTTGTGTGCTAGCTAACAGTAATGTAGGAAGAAACGGATGGAAGTAATGACCACTATGAAACAAGCATTAATTGTTCTCAGAGAGAGAGAGTAGGAATGAGTGGGTCCTTAAGAAAAATGATGAGGGGATGGGGGATGCTACGCATACTTAACAGTAATGCCTGGACTCCAGCTTTGAAAACCCAATGTATTCCACCCACATATGCAGCTATTTATTTTTCTGTGAACAAACTGCCACATCTTTCAAATTCAATTAAAAACTGTTCAAGCACATCGCCTTCCCTTTCATTATAAACAGGACAGCCATCTTTGTGCTGTCAAGGTGATACTCCTCTGATATAGAATGGAAACTCCTATTAATCCAGATCTGTGCTTCACCACTTCCAAGCACAACCACAACCTACCCTGTTTTTTCTTTCAGAACTTTGGACCACTTGAACTCACAAATTGACCAAATTAACTAGTCAAGAAAAAGCTGGCATCATTAAATCTTTACTTACAAAGTTAACGTAGAGATGAGTATCATTACTACTATTTTTACTGCTGTCTAGATATCAACAAAAATGCCCTGTAACATCCAGTTAAAGTCAATGTCTTTACAGGTTTCACACTCCTGTTCAGTCATATAAAACTAATATTTCATCAAATGTGAGACTGCTGTTCTTCTTATCTGTACACAACCAGCCATTCATAAGGGAACAGTAAGACAGAGTGCAACTCTACATTTGATCTCTTCAGCTGAACAAATGTCAAAGAATCTCCACAATAAACACAACGTCCACCCTAATTGAAAAGGTGAGCAGCTTGATATCCAGGCATTCAGATCTACAGAGGAGCAGTTCAAAGCTGCACCATGCTCAGACGTGGCATAGCTTTGATCTGGAGGATTCCTCTATTAGACGCTGGCTCCACAGGGAGCTCTACCACAGCTGGGCAATCCAATATCAACAGCGTACAATGTACATGCCTAAAGATGAACGGCTGAAGAACTATGAGTAGCAATACGTTAATGAGCAGGCTTTTCTGTCCAAACCCAAGACCGATCAATCGCACGGAAGCTGACCAGTAGCAGACATGTGAACCAGAGCCGAAAACCAAAACAGAATGGAAAAGGAATTCAGTTGATTATTTTCAGCAATTCTATTTCTTCCCTTTGGAAAACCAAAACTGTGTTACAAGTAATCATGTTTTAAATTTTCACATTTTCACAGAAAAATGTTTGATGAAGTGCATCTTAAAAGTCTATCTTACCTTTACTAAATATTTGCTACTACTGTGTTCTGAAGAGAAGTCCTTAACATTAGTGTATTGGAAGCATGCAAAACAGCACATGCTTTCTTATCATGTCTGCATAGGAATGTGTACATAACACAAAAGTTGAAGTAAAAACTGTCATTCTCAGAAACAGAATTTCTTCCATTGTTCAAGGTCATTTCACTGCTAAAGTCCGATTTACATGTAAATGTCCAAAGGGAATTTCTGCTAATGAAGAATGTAACGTATGAATGAATCATACAAATTATGAATATTACTCTCTTTCTTCATAAAGGCACAGCCTCCTTAAAAGAAACAGTCATATGAGAACTGTGAGAGTTTCTGAGTTACCATCACACACGGTGGAAGACAAAGGCTGGGATTCAAAGCACATGGTCTTTGGACTGTAACACATGAACTGAAGAGACCCATAGTGATAGTTTTAAAGTATTTGGTATTGTTGTGATTTGTGAAATACCAAGTTATGTTTGTGATCATAGCAACCTATGGACAATAACTTGAGTGGCTCAGTCAGCAAAATGCTCATCTTAAGTGCAGGCTGAGCCCTACAGCCCAGGCTTGAAACTGGCCATGTCATCTGTCAACAATGACTGGGAGCTCCCAGCAATGGAACAAATTGGTTTTAATCAGCACTGAATAAGGGTGGGTGGGCCAGTCATAGTTTCCTCCTCTCACTGCTGTCAGGCACCCTGCGAATTGTCAAGCCTGTGTGAGTTATTCACCCTCCTCACATGCACTAAAAACCCAGCAGAATAAATTGCCTTTAATGCACTATACCAGACATACAAAGAGCAGACACAGCAGCGTGCACTCAACGGTAATTAGCAGTGAACCACGGAGGTGTAATCAATGTGTTTGTTTGAACGGATTCAGTCACAAGGAGAGATCGATGGCATGAATCCTTGTTCTGACACCTATGCGAACACGTACAGCACACAGGCTCTGACCACAGCCTTGATCTCTACTCTCATGGGCTTCCGGGACAGGATGAAAACCAACTTTCAAGCCATGGAGTACAACACAACCTCCCCAGTGTGGGAACAGATGAACAGTGTCAAGCCTGCATCTGAGACAGTATTTCTCCCACACAAGTCCGATTCTTCTAAAAGCAGAACAAATTGTAAGGGCACTGTGGGACAACAGCAGAGTGGATTCATATAAAAAGCTAAAGAGCACCCTGCTGTCTCTCTGTGGAGATGCAAACTGTGCAATCTGATATATTTTGTTCTTCACTCCACCATTCCAGCAACACCCTTTCAGTCCTTTTATTATTATCCTGGAGTTTAGCATTTCAGTTGCTGTGGCGTTGTCATAAAGCTGTACGTATTTGTCTGGTGTATGGGATATGAGCGAACACCTGTTGATGTCCTTGCAGCCTCTGACACATTAGAAAGGCTTGGGAAGTTTTATATCGGACATGACTGAATGGATATTTTTTCTAGGCTTGGCTTCTTCACGCTTGACATGTCAAATTGATTCCTTCGCCTGAATAATCGGTTCTCGATCAGGACCGGGCAAATGACTGCGCTGCCATTGATCCATCAACATGGATTGCTATCTTGCCTTGGTTCTTGGAACATAGGTGAAACAGCTTATTTTTTTAATGCTTCTTGACTTATGTTTCGAAGTTCACCCTTCCTCCTCAATTAAAAGCAGAGGTTTTCTGCCAATGGAGGAAGAAGAAAGCAGAGAGCACAATGAACTTTTACTCAATTATTGTTTCTGGTGTGCTTCATAATAACAAACTACCAATCATACTGAGATCAATTCATCCATTTCAATTAAGTGTTGAGCATTAATAATGGATAAAATGTTTACAAACAGCAGTTTTCAGTGGCTTCAACCCTCACTCTGCTTTTTTTAAATGTTATACCTACATTGACATTCACAATCCATTCCTGGTTCTTGCCCTCTCAGACTCCAAACCATTAAGTATTTTCCCTTGCTATAACAAATACAAAATAATAATAATGTGAATTTAACTTTTCCAAAAGCTCACAAGTGGTGGGTACATCATCCCCTGAGAAAGCATGAAAAAAATCTTGACTTCTGCTCTCTAGAAAAAAAGAGATATATGCGTTTTAAAATAACACCCCAAAGAAGCTTCATTCACTTTATTGACACAGTGGTTTTCCATTTCTCCAGTGTGCTGGGCAAATGAGTTTTTGCTCACCGCGCTCCTTGCTTCACTGAAAACTGAGTGACACACAGGTAATGGAATGAAATTACACAGGCACACCCCCCCCCCCTCCACCCTGTCCCCCTACCCCATGGGGGTATTTAAAAACACATCAGTGTTTCAGTGTGGAGCCTGCTGACACCACCCACACAATCAGATAGGAGCTTCTCTGCTGGAGACGAATCTATCAGGGGACAGCACCCGGCAGTTATCACAGCTCAGCACAGGATTCAACCCTGGGAGCAGACAGCCTACAAGATGGCGGCCCACTGTAATTCTCACACAGTGGCCACTGAGGAATCTGACTGCCTCCCCTTCACGTGACAAGCCCAGACACAAGCCCTCTGGTGGTGTGTACCATTGCAGGCTCACTGAACCCCTGATCCCTAAGCATGTCTGGGATTCGTACAAACTCTGAAGGATCCACCGCTGCTGCACTCTAGAGGGCTAGCAAGGAGATGTATTCAGCACCACCAACCAGACATGGTGTTGAGTACAAGCCCACTGTTGACAAGAGGTGAGTGACACTCCTTAATGTTGGCAGGCTGCTATGCTTCTTTCAAGTGAATCTCCTAGTCACCAGGTGGGGCTGCACTGCCACAAATGGCACTTTCTGCTCTTCTTCACTCTGAAGGCTAAGGCAGATGATGCAGAAACAAGTTCACAGGTTCTTTTCTTTAAAACAAAATCAGTTTCTTTAAGAAGGATATTAGGAGGGGGTAATACGTTTCAGAATCCCGATGTGAAGGAGACACTGCAGTTTGAATGAGATTTGTGTTTTTGCTGGTCAAACATTACTTGCTAATTTGTAGATATAGCTAAACACTCTAAAAACAACAGAATCAGCTAAAAAGCTGATTCTGTTGTTTCACCATATTTCTCATTAAATTAAAGTTTTAATTTACTTGCACTTTAAAATCCTTTGAGGAGAATAGCATTTTTTCCACTTTACAGTTAAATGAAGATTTTCAATGTGATATTTCACTTTCCATCTTAGTTTTCAATGTAAGACCTCAGACAATAGCTAGCTATGTCTAAAAAAGTTGGTAGACAACAGGCTTTACTGAGTATTTCCTAATGAATTCTCACTATGGATTTTATCTTCAAAGAACTTCTCAATGAATTTTCTGTGTTCTGTAGGCAAAGAAATACTGTTGTTTTAATGCAGTAATTTAACATTGCTACATTTGGTTTGCTCCTGGAAAAAAATAGTTGGCTGTCAGATGACTATCTTTTATTGTATCCATCCATCTGAAAGGAATACCTGAGCAACCAATCAGACAGACAGGGTTTATATGCAGTGTAGGTTAGATGGCTAGATGGTTATGGCCCCCATTGGTTTAGCTTCTCCTCTCTGGCTCAGTTCTAGTGTACCATGTGATGTGAACCCTGAAGCTCACACAATAAGCTAACCCTAGCCCTAACCCTTTCATCCAATTGGTTATCAGATGTGATTCTAGCTAGTGCAACCTGTTCTCGATCCCATTCGTTGCATTGGCTATTTCTGCAGTCAAAACTTGATGGCTGCCACACAAACACCACCAATTACTTCTTGTTCATCCTTTCACACCCTGACTTGGATCACTGATCGCGGTTTCACTTGAGGTGGTTGACTGAATTTCTCTCTACCTCCCCATTTCACTTGTTCCTGGATACATTTTAGCATCAATCTACAGGCCTCGATGTCATCCTTCAATAAAGTCTGTCAGAAAAGAAACCTTTGTTTGAATTTTATGGGCAAGACCTGGAAGACATGAAAACTGTCTTCATCAATATTTATGGACACTGTATACATGCAGAAGAAATTTTTGAGAGATCACTTAAACTGAACTTTTATGAAATAAGATAATCAACTAAATATAAATAGATAATCTGTTACATCTACCTCTTTGAGGGCTTTGATTCTGTTTTTGAGGATGATGATTTGCAGAGATTCAGAACTCTGCAGAGAGTGCAGAGTCACTTCTAACTTCCTACAGCATGGAAATGCATTTTGGTCCTGGTTTCTGAGTAGAAATTGAGAAACCAATCAGAGAGCTCTCTAATTCTGAGACGATTTGCACTTAAATTGCAAGCCAATAAAGTGCAAGGGAAGGAACAACATGAACATTGTGTTGTATTTAGTTTTAGTGCCCTTTTAAGTATTTAATTCATCATCAGTTTATGCTTTAATGCATCAACAGTCCACTCTGTAATGAGTCCCAGGTCTCCCCTGTTACCAATCAATGAACAACCCTCACACAACGGCTTCTCATTGACAATGTTCCATTCGGTCAGTACACTCAGACATGTCAATGGCTGGAGAGGAATCGATTTTGTGATGAGCAAGGCTCCCTGTTCTCTCTGCTTCCTGTGTGAGATGCAAAACGCAATAACCTCACAGCACGGAAAAGCACGTTTCATCTCCACCCGCTTCCTCTATCGCACCGGAGCAATGGTGATTTTCAGCTCTGTGTCCCAGATCTCTCCATGCTCTGCGTTACCATGGTGACTCACCCATGAAGTTGAGGTAGGCCTCCCCGCCCAGGGTGTGGGTGAGCAGGCGGATCATCTTGTGCAGCTGGATGCCGCGGTCTATGACTGGGGTCATGGGGACTAAGGCACTCATGTTGGTGTACATCTCTTTGTCCATGAGCCAGAAAGCCAGCGACTTGTCCCCGACCAGTGCCTGACATGAACACAGGACAAGGAACACAAAGTTGTCCATATTTAGCAAGGATTCACACTCTTTTTCTATTTAGTACTTCACTATAAAACGTGGAAAAATGCCCATCAGAATTTGAGAATTAAATCCAAGGGAAGTGTTTGCTTAGCTGCACCAAGCACATATCAATTAGGCAGCTCTTAGAAAAATGACAGATAAATGTGTGGCACACCAACCCAAACATATCCCCTGTGCTTGTTTTTTGTGAAACAAACCTGAAGTGGCCTAGAATGAGTGAACTCAGCCCACATCTTCCAAGCCCACGAGCCAACACATGGAGAGGTTTAGCGGTGTTCCTCCATGTAGTAAGAGAAGTCTCCAGCTGGAACTAATTTGATGTTTACTAAATAAACCTGAATCAAATAATTACCTTGTACCTTGCTGAGCTCTGAAGATTATAAGAAGATTAGATATGCTAATTCCCCAATACATCAGCAGATTTGAGAAATTAAAAAAAAAAAACTCCTGCCCCTCCTCCCCATATGTGGTGAAGCAAGTTGCGCTGACAGCTGTTTTAATTGAAAAGATTTATAGGACTTCCTCATCTAGGCCCTTCCTCCAGCTGAATTTGATTGACAGCCCTGTCAGCAAACCTGGTCATGGCTCTCAGCGTACGCGATGGAGGCCTCCCCATGCCGCCTGTTGGTCAGGGTTTTGATGATGTCACTTATGTCCCAGTCCTCATCCCTGTACTCCTTTAGGATCTGTAAAAGGCGAAGAACAAGGTGCACCCTTAACGATACCATTAGACATTAGACTCCTGGGTGCATTAAACTAATGAATCTAAATGTGCAATGATCTGGAGATCTTGTAAATGGGTGACCTATGAAGGACAAAGACATGGTGTTTATCATTAGAAACATTACATGAAGACATTACAACCATTAATACTAATTAAAGTATAATCATGTTACCATATAAACAAAAACAACACTATCCCTTTATGATCTGAAAATAAAAATTGCATACAAAATCACAGCCACCTACTACAAATTATACTGTGGTTAAACCCTACTAGGTTTTGTCTAAAGGCAGAGTCTATGACAGGGGGCAGCCTTTACACTGTTCACTAAGTCTGAGTCAAAACATTTTTACTGTAATCCAAAGTCACAGCATTTTCTCCCTGTTCCAGGGTCGAGGCACAGTATTTACACTCTGCTCAGTTTTCGAGTTACAGCATTCACACTCGGTTATGCAATGGAGTCACACTATTTCGGCTGGTGCTCCAGAGTCTCATCACAGCATTTGCACTCTGCTCTGGAGCACAGATATAAAATTTTCATTCTCCTCCAAAGTCAAGTCTCTACAAATCTCCAGCATCCTCTGGAACTGAGTCACAGAGTGTGGACTCTGCTGTGTAGGGGAGTCAAAGGGTTTTCTCCGTGCTCAGGAGTGGAGCACTGACAGCAGTGAGGAAAGATGGGTAAAATTCATAAGGGCTGAAACAGAACAACAATGAATCAAATTCATATTCAGGCCAGATGCAGAATCGATGATTCCGCTCTGTCACAGCCGCTGAGGAGCTGACTTCCTGCAGAAGGTCAGCAGAATCGGTGAGGGGGAGATGAACAGGTGGGCGGCATGCCAACTCACACAACCTCCACTGTCTGCCCACATGCCTCCTCTCTGGTCAACACAGAGGCTGGCTCCTGTGCAGCACCTCACCTCTGCTGCCTCCTCAGTGATTTCACCTCCCACAGAAAGCACCAGAAAACTGTATATGACTATACATAGTTATTTATAATTTATTTATGTATAATTTATTTATTGAGCCAGATAGCTACATAGCCTTTGAATATTATGTGTGCAATGTCTTTGTGTGTGTGTGTGTGTGTGTGTGTGTGTGTGAGAGAGAGAGAGAGAGAGAGAGAGAGAGAGAGAGAGAGAGAGTGAGAGAGGGGCTTATTTCCTGCTGCAGTATCCCGGTATCACAGGCTCACAGCTCAGATCACTCCAGCGAAACACGTCACTTTGTAGATAAACAAGCAATGATTACTACTGCTTATTACCCTCCTTAGGGCCCTGCCTGGACTCAGGCTGTATCACATGTCCACATGTCTAGCTGTAGGTGCTGAGGGACAGGAGGCTGACAGACCCATTGGAGTGACAGGAAGAGAATGTCTCCTCAGCGTGATTAGGACTGACAGGTGGCTGACAGGAAAGGAAGCCTCTTTTTATTACACCACAGCTTTTAAAAGGGGTGAAATCAATAGAGACAGGAGGCAAGTTGCACCAATCAATGTGGCCACTTTATAGTGGAGTGCAGACTGCCTACCCTGCCTTCTCTATAAACACAGTCACCCTCAGCATGTTACATCTACTGTATGAACTTTCGTCTCAGTCACTCATAGACTGCAAGTTGCCTCCTCGCATTTGCCCATGAATCCAGGGCTTGTCAGGAGACATATTTAGCATCATGGATTCAAATGCTATTTACCAACTCAAGAGCAGGTTTCATGTTCATAAACTAGATCTGTACGGTCACTGAGCTGTCATACAGGTGTTATCTGAAGCTCATAAACGCACCGACAAGGTAGAGGACAGATGGTTTTCATTACTAGGGATATAAAAAGACAAAGCAATGACAGACCAGCTGGATGAGCATACCTCAGCAATGCAAATCATATTCACCCGGAGTGCGGGCGCAGAAATAGACATGCTCCAAATGGCTGATGAACATGAGGGCTTCCAATTACAGCCCCCAGTGTCCTTCTAACACTTATACGAAAAAGCAGAGAGAGATTCAGTATGTGCATGTCTATGTGTGTGTGTGTGTGTGTGTGTGTGTGTATGCAGAATGTGTGCGTATGCAGAATGTGTTTTTGTGTGTGTGTGTGTGTGTGTGTGTGTGTGTGTTTGTGTGGGTGTGTGCTAATGTGCATCTGTGTTTATCTGCCTGTTTATCTGGGGAGAAGAAATCTATGAGAAGTCTAAGCCACGGTGAATATATCACCAAAAAGTTAAAGGCTTTCAGAGGATGAATAAGAACACTGAGGCTGACAGGTTCTTATCAGTTTCAAGATTTTGGTACATTTCAGTTAAAGAATTTAATAAATAAACCAAATCTAATACTTTATATAGACACATAGTTTCCCTTTACTGTTTTCATTGGCTCACCTGGCATCATTGGAGAGCAATGTAGGTAAATGACTCCATACAGTCCTGCTAATTCTGTTCAAATTTTGTAAAGGCCTAATATCCACCAGTCTAGATAACATGGAGCCATGGGTTTGCTCTCAGTGAATGTGGCCACTTCAGCTGCTGATGCAATGCATGTTTGGAATAAAATGTGGAATACTGTACACTTGATACAGCAAATAAAGACACATCACAAGAGAGTTAAAGGGATGCTGGGGAATGGGGTCAGTTGCTCCTTCCAGCTGCCAGGCATCCCATTTCCATATTCCCTCTAATAGTTTCTTTTCAATCTATTACGGCTGAGAGGGAGGGCCGCTCGTTAAATTAGGATGCTTTTGTAACATTATCAATTAAAAGTGACAGCATTTCATATTAGTAATCTGATCTAATCATTCCAACTTGCATCGGGTGCCTTATCTGCTTTTCTGACTAGGACGTCTTCATTTTTCAAAAGCTGTTGGCCTTAACCACTTTCTGCAGGTAGTAAATGAGTGGCATTAATCAGACAGTCAGGTGAAGGATGGGATTAGAAGAGGGAGAGAAGGAGTTGAGCATCGCCAGTAGGGAGGGGTGAGATACCCCTGTCACTAAGTCTGTTAGAGATTGCAGCGGGTCTCGTGGGCCCATGACTGTTCAAACTCACATGCATATTTCACCCTCTCTGAGAATTCAGTCAGCCCCATTCAGCTGAGCTCTACATACATTCGCACACATGCACAGATGCGTACTTGCATACGCATGCTATACAGCATGCAGTGTTGTCAACTTCTTTTAACCAATATTTTATTGCAATTAGTAATTAGTAATTACTTGAGTGGGTATGGATGAACTACACTTGAGTTGTTTTACATTGTCAGAACGCAAGCTGTGCTGCAGCTGAATGGCTTATAGATCCAATTTCTTTTTTTTCCAAGGAGCAGCTAAATACACAAATGCACCCATTGGACAGGACAACTGTCTATCAAAGGGCCATAATCCCAGTCTGAGCACTGAGAAAAAATGCAGCAGGGACCTGTTTTTAAGACCTTGTGACTGGGCCAGGGTTGAGGCCAACTATCCAGAGCCTTGGCATAATATCTCAGCACAAGGTTGCTTAACCACTTCTAGCGTTGCCTAAACAAAAGTGCAGAAGTTAAGTGCTGGGTTTAATGCAACTGTAGTGCTGCATGAAACATCCCAAGATGCAAGAAAATGTATGGCCCATATCTCCTGATAACTGAATACCTCAGATTTGATTAAAAGTCAAGTTCAATGAACACATAAAATGACACACCTGGTCCCGGCCTGCAAAAGGCAAATCTGAAAAATTCTCAAACTCAAACTCAAAGAGTGAGGCACCCCCTCAGAGTGAACAGACTCGTGAGCCTGGCACTGCACTAGAGGCTTTGCATAGCTGCAGCTGAAGAGAGCTGATCAGTAACGGGCTGAGTGAACCAAGCACAGACATTACCCACTGAGACCAATACTGCAGCTCTCAGGGACATCCGTAAGTCTCAATCACCAATAAGAGCTCCCAGTTAGTAGTACTACTTTGTAATGATGAGAGCGTCGGGCTAGCATACATATAACAGGAGGTCCATGTGATCCCTACTGGTCTGTGGATAAATGCACAAGTATTCAGCACTGGAGATGTTTACGATACTAGTCTTCCCCTGTATCCCATCTTGCTCAGTGCAGCCATTGTTTACTTTGGGCCTTTTTTATATCAAACTGCACTATAAAATGTGATGAACATTACTATTTCACATACCTCTTCTTACCCTCAAAACAGAAACCCTGACTACAAAAGAAAACAACAAAAGAACACATGTAACTGCCGTCTCCGTTCTCTTAGTGATGACTCATTTGGGGAAGGGCCCACGGCGGTTCGTGTTTATGAATGAAATCAATCTGGGCAATGCCGGAGAGCAGACACTGCTACCTCTGCAGCATGCCCCCTTAGGGAGGTGATAGAGTCATAGGCAGATGAGTCAACACTGATGCCAAGCAAAATCGGAGTCTGTGGAACCCATACATTCCCCTGCTCTCCTCACCATGGTGTGTTCGTATTCTCCAAAGCAGCCATCACCTTAAATACATGTGCGTCCAAATGAATAAATTAACACAGTGCCCCTGCGCTGTATGGCCTCCCTCACTTACTGTAACCCGTCTGTCCTCCAGTTACATGCAGTCAGCACACATTAATTACCATACCCAGAACACAGGCCACCTTTCTGTCGGTATTACCTACATTATTTTGCCCTTGAGTTCCTCCCACTTGTTATAATGACGGCTGGCATGGTCAAGGATATACCCCTGAGACCTGGATAAAGGTACAGATGAAGCGTGTTAATACCCTTGTAATATGAAAAACCTTTCTGCTTCGTTCTTTACATTGTAAGCCATTTCACCGCGGTGAAATGGCACTTATCAGTGTGACAGCGTACATAGGGAGCCCATGCAGAGCAGGTCCTTTGAATGCATGGATTAGCTACGATTCACATATGCCCTGCGGAGCGTCGCGTTTTCACCGTGACAGCGCCGTCTTGCACAAGCACTGGCATGAGGAGGAGGCGGCACAGCACCATGCTAGCTTTCATCCATCCCTTTACTGCACATACTGAGAGAAGAGAGAGAGCTGTGCCTCACAGAGTGGCATCAGAACCATCTGGAGATCTTTTCTACAGCTTTTTCATGTCAGCAAGGATCCACATTTCTCATTTTTACAGATTCAATAGAATCTGTTTTTCAAAGTAGTGCAAGTACAGAGGGCATCTTGATAATGTGATGTAAGGCATACTGGTATCTGATTCCTCTCGCAAGTTCCACATTAAATCGTAACTATTCATTTAACTCCTAAGGTCACGCAACAGAGTACATTAACCTGATAAAAAAGATATACTGATATGTTAAAAATGCTGTAATGAAAAAACTCTTATTAACATCTGCATACTGAGGAGAAAACAAGGGGATAAATATAATTGCATCAATAATGACTACGATTAAAGACTGTGAAACAGATGAAAAGGGACAGTTAGATGTTTGGGAGCTTCAGGCTGAGGTGATGGAATCAAGTCCTGACAGAACGCCAAGCTCGTTTTGCAAAGCCCATTTGTGACATATAGGCCAGACATGTTCACGCTAGTCATATCCACTCAAGAAAGAACGCAACAAAAAGAGGCCCGTTATGCCAGCTGGTTGGTACTCTCATGGGGTTGCCTGCATTAAGCTGCAAGGGCGAGTGGTACCAGAGAGAAGGCAGAGCAGAACTGACTTACAGCACAAGACCATTTTAGGGAAACCGCATATTTGCGATACATCTAGCCTCCCCTTCTCCTCTACTTGCTGTGCAGTTCAGTATATTTTAAAAGTGCAAGCTGCCTGAGCCTAAGCAGAGGGTTTTCTTTATGCTTTCTTTATCATAAATGCTTTATGGCTTTCATTTCAAAAGAAGAAAGAAAAGAGACCAAAAAAAAAAAAACTTGTGGCTTATAAAAGCAACAAAAAATAATAAAAATAAAAAGTAACTCCAAACCATGGCAAAGCAGGAAAGGGAACATGCAGATGAATACATAAAATGCCACTGCTGTTACGAGACAAAGAAAATACACTGCGACCTTGAGGAAGCACTTAAAGCCACACAGGGAAGAGAACAAAAGAAAACGTGTCAGGTGAGTCTGCATGTCAAAGCGCATGAACTTTTTCCCTGCAATGAAAATATTTTCCAGCCTGCTACAATAACAGTTCACAACAATGAAACGGAAGAACAGGCATGAAAAAAGTATGAAGAAAACTCACTGAATATTTGAGTCGGTGTGCAGCCACCAGGCTTTTTATTATTGAGGGCAAGTGTTTTAGGTGCAAGCGGTCATTTGCAGCCTCTAACCTTTCCCTTCTGTCCAGGCTAAACCAGCAGCCAGGGTAAACTGCAGACACAGTAAAGCCGGGGCCCGTGCAACAAAGGGAACGTCAGGAGAAACGCTTTTGTTAGCCAAGGATGATTTCAGTTTTGCAGTATAATCCCATAATAATGGACCTCAAAGCATTTTGGGAGTTCTCTCCAACATGACCTCTTTCAAAAGAATGAGCAGAAAATCTTCTCTGCTCAAGTGGCAGTTTAAGATGGCAGTTTAAAGAAAGTCAGCATAGCTGAATCTGTGAGTATTTCAACACGCGCACTAAGATAGACACATAATAATATGTGGGATGTCAGTCTTCAGATAACACAGTGTGAGAGACCATTATGATCACTAGAGCTCAGTGGCAATTTCACTGTGAGCTTGGACACTGCTGGATCTCTGGGCATATGGGAGGATCATGAAAGAAACCAGAAGGCCAATCAATGACATTTAGAATCTCTCTGACTTGGGCCCAAAACGGGGATCAAAGAGTAAGATCCACTGTGAAATCCACAGAGCCCCTAGCCCCCAGCAGACATCCTGGAATTCATGCAGAGACTAAGCAGATGAGCAGGGGGGGAAAAGGTGCACAGAGACCTCCTCACTGCTGCTGCCCCTGTCTTAATGACCGGCAGAATTCAGGCTGCGTGCACACAGCAAACTGCCAAATATTGAGCTTTTGAGAACTAGCACGCATGGACATTCTGACCTTTGCTCTGAGCTTACAGAATCAGATGGACTGAGAAACTTGTGGCACAGCAGATCGGACTGGATGAATGTCCGTCTATAACCCTTGGTTTCAGTTCTGCGTTCATGCAGTAGTGGGCACACTGAGCTCAGTCAGGGGTCACTTGCCACTGGTCTGGAGGTGAAATTACAGTGAAACTGATATGAGAAGGGACAAAATGGATGATATGGGAAAGGAATGTAAGTTACAATGTTTTTTTTTTTTTTTTTTGCAATAATCAATGGACTATTACCCATTCCAAAAACCTAAGGCACAGCAGAATTGGAAACAGTTAACAGGTCCATCAACAGAATGTACTTATTTTACTACCTCTCATTTATTCAAATGTTATCAGGCAACTGGCAAATGTCAGCTGCCAGGAAAATAGATACCACTTTGTTCTAGGCAGCACCTCCCTAGAACACACCCTAAATCATACAGAACTAACTCTGACAAGTGGAGAAACAGGGGGCTTTTGCATGGCAGTGAATACATTAAAGCAAAACACTGGTAGAGCAATGTCTGCGCTGAAGTAAATTCTAAAATAAACATACCGATCACACTCTTGTAATCTATCCTATTACACCATACAGGACCAGAATTTGAGGTCTATTCAGCATACCTGAACAGTAAACACACATCCAACAGATTCTCTAAATATAGAAATGTACACAAATATCCTACAAACCTAAAAACCAAAATTCCCCAAGACATGCTATAATTAAGAGCGTGGAAAATCCTGAAGAGTCCCTTCATTCAACTACTTTGAATCTCAGTTACAAATCAAATAGCCAACGCTAACACACACCAGGCTAAAACCAACCCTGCTGGTGGGAGACAAATCGTAATAAACCAAATAATGATGAAACCCAAAAACTCTTATTGGGAGCACTGAAACCAAAACAAAACCAAGCAAACTTGATTACTGGGTCTTGAAACCTGACCACAACCTAGTCGATTATGTCTTCACTGAGCTAACACATCACCTTAACATAAATTAATTACTAATAATTGCTATTATTATAACAGTGTCACTACCTGTTCAATGGATAACTCTTTCATTGGCTAACAAGCGACATGCTACTGACCACTTTGAGTTGTGCCCACGTTCCTGAGTGAGTACCACTAAAGGCAAATGCAATTTAGGGGAGAAAGCTTTTTGCACCCGCAGCTGACTCTCCCTAGTGAATGTGAAAAAGTGTACTGGCTTAGCAGCCAGGGAATGAAGTTGATGACCATTTGGATAATAGCTGAAGACACCTCAAACCATCTACGGCTTAGATCTATAGAGTGCTGCTTTCTAGTTTAAAGGTGTTGAAAAAGTGTTCACCAGGTGTCTTCAGGAACCATAGATGATTTCTCATTCAATGTAGCTGGATGCCAATGAGCAACTATTTCTCTATTCACGCTATAACTGTGGCTATTCGAAGCAAAGTATTGCCATTTTTTTTTGTTCCAGAACACTGGAAATTTTTGCTTTGTCTGCTACTAGGAATTTTGTTTCCTGTTTTGTTCCCTTGGCTAGTTCTATTCCATGGCACAAATCAAACCAAATTAGTGTACACAATGACATCTGCATTTAGCTGTGACAAGTTTCATCTCGGAGCATACAGCACATCACCCCACTGACCCGCTGCAATTAACAGCAGGTAACCTCAACCAGGGAGGACACTGCCAAGATCATCATTTAAATTACATCTATGTATGTTCTCATGTGTTTTTCAATGTAAATTTAGGCATTCAGCCTGTTCTAATAAAAAACCACATTGTAAAAAAACAAAACTCTCATGCATGTCAGTACATTTTGGGAACAAAAAAAAAATCAGACGGAATCCTATAATTCTAAGATCAGGAGCAGCCGGTAAAGTATTGAGATGGTCTGCATGCTTAATTGCCTTGGTCAAAATAAGCAAGCCACACAAAAGCTACAAAACCCTGGCAACAGCTGGGGAACCAGTCACAAGGACATTCAGGCAAGTGGAAAAAGCTCCCTTGGACCTGGCTAGGCTTTGTGTAGACCAGCACGCCATTGCCTTTCTTTCTTTTGTTTTTGTCTTACCTTCAATGTCATTCATAATTACCGTCATCTCAAGAAAATTCTGAGTTTAACAGAGGTAAAAAGGCTCCTGTCAGAGCATAGTGGAAGGTGGCTGTGCCATTAATTCAATTACTAGCAGTTATTCAATAAGCTTGGCTTCACACATTTCTATTCATCTTGGGAGTGGGATGAGTGTGTAACAGCAGGAGAGGCATATCTCTGTCAGTGGGGACCTTTATGTTATGAGAACAAAGATAACTCCAAATGTTTTGTTCAAGCTTTTCCTTTATTGCCATACAAAAATGTAAATATTTTTAATGAGAGTGTTGAAAATATGCATGTTTTCAATCACATAAGTTAATCTGCATGCTTAATTGATTCACTTGAGATTTAGACTGGTGGCAGTCTTTGGATAGCTAATTCAACTAATTATTTGGAGCAAATGAATCAAAATTATGAAGGTAAATATGTTGCAAAATGCGAGAGCTTGTAGACTTGATTTTGAGAACCTGCAGAATACGATGTGAGAACTTGTAGAACAAAAATCTGAACTTGTATGTTTAAACTTTCACTTGCAGAAAAAATGTGAACTTGTATGTTCACAAATGTGTAGAAAAAATCTGAAACTTTGAGTTGTGCTCACATTCCTGAATCAACCACAACTGCAGATTTGAAGTTGCAGGGACCGATTCGAGAGGTTGTAATCATCGAGTTGTACAGTAGTTGTAATCAGCAAGTTGTGGTTGTACTGGAAGTACAAAAAAACACGTAAAAAAATGGTAAATATAAGTAAATGTTGGATTACAAGATTGCAGCTGTCATTGTATTTATGTAAATATCAATCTACACATTTGTGAATTTCAACATACAAGTTCACATTTTTTCTGCAAGTGAAAATTTAAACATACGAATTCAGATTTTTGTTCTACAAGTTCTCACATCATATTCTACAAATTCTCAAAATCAAGTCTACAAGCTCTCGCATTTTGCAACATATTTACCTTCATACAAAATTGCTGCCATTCTATGCTTATCACCAGAATACTGATTAAACAAATGATCAATTAAGCACAATACTTATATGGTTTACCAACAACATTGATGACAACCATTTTAATGTAACTGCTGCTACTAGCAATTGCTTAATTATTAGCTAGAATCACTACTAGAATTACTTTTGGAGAAATTACGAACTTAAATTAGAGCAAACCCGAAGATTCATCTGCTTTCTAGATTCTTCTGATGCACACAAAGACTGTGTCATAGCAGTGTAAACAGCTACCAGGGATAACTCCACTCTGGAACAAACAGAGTTAAAGATTGCTGAGACACCAACATTCAAGACTGATGAAGTGATTCTCATTCACCTTTGGCTTGGAGACCAAACAAGGATATTAATGCCAAGAAATACATAACATGTAGTATAGTGGGTGGTCTTTTCTATGGACAGTGTTTTAATTAATTTAGAAAGATTCTACTGTAGATGGTGGCCAGATGTTGTCTTGTCTGAACACCATTAATTGTGACAGGTCTTTTTAGAGTGTAGTATGTTTTCATTTGATAAAGGTCATGCTCTGTTATATACCTACTGTCTACCACTGACAACAGTCATACACCCTGTTGGGACCTCTCTCATGGATACATGGTTAAGTCAGTCACCTCCCTCAGTTCACTCAGAAACAGCTAAAACCCTGTCCATGCCAAACGCAAATGAATGGGAAACCAAGTAACACAGTCCATTGTAATGGAGGAAGACACTGATCAGATTTGCATTTTCTCATTCAGCAGATTGCTCTTATCCAGAGCAATTTACAGAAAGACGGCAAAGTACATCTATAAATTAAGCCAGAAAAAAAGGTGGCAGTCGATCAATCCCATTTAATACACATGTATTCACAATCAATCAAAATGAACCTTCTCCGTATCACTCATGACTGATGCAATCACCCACTCAACAGCTCTTTACATAACTGATTATTTTATTTATGCAAGTTATTTATTTTTTACAGTAATGTGCTTACATCCTTACTCAAATCAAGCCTAGACTTGACTCTAGCTGATAAAGCCTTGTTTGCCAGCTGCTCATTTCACTTCTTTGGGTCAGGTTTACAATCCTCTTGAGGTTAAGTTTTTGCCACAGCGCTATGTGTAAATGCAGACCATTTTCCCTGTTCTCAGTGCATACAAATTGGGACTAACGGAAAATGCCCCAAAGCACCATGGCAATTTTTCTATACCGGTCTCACTGCATTTTGTCAGAATGGGAGGAAAGGAAGATGGACTACCTTGAATTATTTTAATAACATTGCCTCAGGATAGTATTTTAACTCAGAACTGGTGTCTTTATTGGGTTGAGAAACTTGCTGACTAAATTCTATTTACAGCGCAAACAGCATCAGCACTTCAACAAAACCGAACAGGTGGCAACTGTGAGAAAAGGTGATCAAGCAACCATATCACAGAAAAGATGTTTACAGCATTCATTGTATCGGTAGCCTAGCTAACCAAAGTAATATTTCTATTAAAAACAATGCAATATTATGTGTGATACAAACACTGCATGTAAATGTTTTGCATAAATACACTAATATTCAACTATGCAGCAAAGTGGGTAATCATATTTAGACTGAATGCATTCAATCCAAAACTGCCTGGGATTTTTAAAGAATAACACTGCAGCAAGCCTAAAGACAGCACTTTATTTTTTGAATGATTCATCTTCTCTTCTTATTGCTTCCAGACATGATTCAGGATCACTGACTATACCCAAATATCCAAAGAGTAAACTCCACCTTATGAAGCTACATCCTGTGCAGCTGCTGTACAATATTAGCTTGAGATGTAAACTAAGGCAATACCAGAGTAAATTCTAACTTTCTATACTCCTGGACAAGTCTGTTTCAATGATAAAAAATAACTGCTGTACTTTTATTTGGTTCAACACAGCTAAAAGAAAATGGCACCCAGAAGTTTGAAAATGCTTTTTTCCATGGAGGCTACATTTCATAAATTTGATAATTACAGTATGTCCCTGTAGATGAATGTTTGAACTGTGGTAATCTTTTTTTTTCTTCTGTAAAACAATGTGACACTGACCCCTCATTTGTGTATGTCTTCGAAGGGAGGGACACTAGAACACACACAAGCACACAATGTAATAACGGGAAAGCATAGCCGCTTCCTGCCAGAGACATGCATACATTATTACAAACTTCAAACAGATGCCAAGCAGAAGAGTAATACTGTATGAGCAGGAATGACAGATCTCTGCACCAGATTACAAGACAGGAAGGGCAATATATTTATATCCTTTGTCATTTAAAAAAGGGGGAGGCATACCCAGCTTAGATCAAAGCAGATATGTAAAAAAATAAATAAATAAAATATTTGCATGCAAACTTTGTTTCAAGGCAGAGAACCCTTTTGAAGTGAGACAATGAATTCTGACAAAAAATTCAATTGATGAACAAAGAGGAAATCTGCAAAATGTTTCCTAATGGAATAGTTTTTTTTATAGCATGAATTCATTATCCCTAATCGGTATTGCAATATTCAATGGCAACATTTCTTTTACCACTCCCATTATAGCTATACATAATTCTAATTCCACTCCATGATTGAGAAGAGTCGGCACATATAGACACCGTGAATCTCCCTATGCCATTTCCCTCCCTCCACTCTGCTAAGCCTGGTAAAAATATCACAGGACATTGTAGGATGTTGATGGTGATCCACCTGCTCTACAAAACTGATGGGATATTTAGAAAACGTATTTAATAGTACGCTGTCAAAATACAAGATGGCACAAAACACATTGTGGTACTGCAGGGCACAACACAGCATTGCATGATGGGAGCTGCCTCACCTGAATCCACTTGTCTGGGATGGCCATAGCCAAACGGTAGTCGAAGCCACAACCTCCCTCTGTGACCGCACGGCACAACCCTGGCATCCCAGACACATCCTGTGGGGGATGAGGAAGGACAGACTGAGGCGCTACAATTCACCATATACTGTAAGGATTCCATCAATAAAGAGGTTCCCATGGCAATTTCACATGTGTGCACAGTGCACTTGTCTTCAGTCTATAACATGGGTTGGGTATGGGGTGCCACTGACAACAAGCATTAGAATTTTCACTGTAACACTTCCTAAACCCATCTGTAAAACAGACTCTGTGACTCTACGGCTATGTGACTCTGACTCCGTGAAGTCAGATGAAACGCATTAAAAGGAATTTGAGTCCATGTTCGTACACAATTCTGAATGTTCAGTTCAGTTGCTTTGTTCCAGCAAGGATCCTCTTGCAATGAAGAGAAGATACATTTCTGTTCAGAGGAGTTCAGTAAAAGGAGGAGAAATAAAGTAAATCTAAAAATAATTACATTAGTTTAATGATGTGTGGGGAAAAAACTGAATGTTTACTGTCAGCATAATCATTAGCACTTTGTTTCTAATTAGGACTCGATTCCCTGGTCTAGTCACATGATTTTCATGCAAACTATATGAGAACCAGTCAGGTAAAGTTCTCAGGGTGGTTTTCAATCTAAGGTCAATTTCTACATAAACCTATAATCTAATTCAATTTATAATTACCTCTCTGTCTCTGAGTTTATGCAGACCACTACTTCCACTGAACTCCAGTATAAAGGGCAAGACAAGAGGGCATCTGTGTAAGTTTGAACTTGAGAAACACTTAACACTCAGAAGGATGTCCCCTGTGAGATGTTTTAGTAGCCCTGTTGCTCTCACTGCAAAAGCAACACAATCCATTCCTTACAATGCAAAGACTTATCTACCAATCCCCCTCCACAAACACACACACACACACACAACACTGAAAATGTGATTGATGACAGCAGTCCCTGATTCACCGTTAAAAGAGTTTATAGGATTATTCCCATATAATTAATGACACAGACAGATGGAGCAAATCGCACCACTTTGGACATTAGTGGAAAAATTATAATAATAATAATACGTAATATTGTATTTACTGCTTTCATTAATCAGGGTTGTAGGCAGTAAATGTGTCTGGGAGTAGAGCTGAACACCTTCTGTGTTCACACCTGAGGGACAGTTGGGGGCGTGTTGGTATGGGTGATTTCAGGACCACAGGGCTCTGGCTCTCTTTCTACCCTTCAGGTACTAATTACCTAATTATCACCTGAATTCAATTCAAGCCACTGTTCTATTCCCACCTCTCTGAGTGTTAATGGCTTCAATAAATGCACAAAGGAACATGGAATGAAATTTCCAGTCTAAAATGGAGACATCATTGTTCTTGGAGACAGTGGATAAGGGGGGCAATACTCTGGAGTTCAATAATTCTCTGGAGTGTACCTGAACTATTTAAGGTGGAAGCTTTCTAAGTGATACTTCATGTCATTAAAGTCATAACAACATACACAAATGATATGGTTCATCAAAGAATCAGCATGCTAACAATAGGTGTGTGATCATCATCAAACAGAATATGTGATTTTTATCGCATTCTTGCTTTCTGCCCAAGATGACCTTGTTGGGCCCCTGATGTCTTTCAGCACCCTGCTTTCTTTGGTTCTTTACCCAGCAAGAACACTATACAAGAGACCTACATCTAAAAATGCTAAATCTTTCACTACTAGGAGACCACTTTCCTTTTTAATTAAAAAGTATGGTCCTTCTTTTCAATTGTACAAATAGGAATGCTTTCATTCACTCTGGAATGTCTGTTACATACATTAATATACTCATTTCTTCAGTAGTGCAGTTTCAATATTTCACTGATTTCTATGAGTTGCACTCTATTGCATAGCAAGGGGTAGGGAATAAAATTTTAGTTATTTTTCGATTTTGGCTAAAAAAGCCAAGGCATTGTTTTCTTTGTTTTTTTTTTGTTTGCCCCACTGGAAGAAAGCATTCTGTGGTTGACAATATAAGTGGTGCTATACTAAATAAAATAAAGTTGATCATTCCATGATTCAATGTTTGTTCAATACTAAAATTTCATTGATTATCAAATAAAAACTTGGCCGATGTAATTACAAAAAGAGGCATCATATTAACAGAAGCTTATTACTCAGCAATGTTAATGAATACACCACAACAAAACACAGCCCACTGTACAGTGGATGGCAATTTGTGCTAATAAAGAAGAGTTTTTGCCGCCCCCTCTCTCTTAATTATGCCAGCACCTGTTTTCACACAGAGAAGGACCAATACCAGGGACAGAAGTGTTGCAACCCTCTGCATTACTAATGCACTTTAGAGCTAATCAGAGTGAAAGTCAAGAGGATCCTCTCAGAAAACTGTTTTAACCATTTTATGCCTATCAAAATTCAACATGAAATACAACCAACCAATTGTTGAGAGAATGCTTCCATACATTTATTTTAAAAAGTTTCAACTTCCAGTTTAGGATGGAAGGTTCAATATAAAACCCATAATCTTTGTCTCCCCCCGTGTCTAACACAAATCAAGCCAACAATAATGTCTAAAACAATTTGAGGTTTGAATTTTTAGAGGAAGGATGCCATGAAGCTGTTATGGATGACAAAGGCCCTGACATGAACGGCATGTCTTTACTTACAATTGTCTATAAACGAAAAGGTCCGAAGAGAGTATAGTCATGCACAAATGCATATAAGCATTCACACACACACACACACATGCACAGACAAACATACATATATTTTAAATATTGTCTCTCCAGATCTGCTCAATCTTTCTTGTCATGCTCAAGAACAAGGTGATTAAAGTAGACCTGCATTACAGTAGACCAAAATCTACATCTCAACAGGAGTTGATCAAGACAGCCCAGGAGGCCATGGTATGTTTAATTCCATCCCAAGGGAAGAGTGACATTCAATCAGCCTGGTTCTCACCTCAGCAATGGTGATGCAGTCTGGATATAGGGTACGCAGGATGTGGTTTGTCACCATGAGGTGCACCAGGCAGTCCTCGTCCACCTGCATACCAAAGTACTCGCTAAGTTTCCCTGTAAACGATACACCTGGACAAAAGGCAAAAGCAAGAGAAGAGAGAGGCGGGATGAGCGGAGAACTGTCTGATCTTGGTGGAGCACACTAGGATTTCACACTTACTGGAGAGGCAATATCAGCTTAGGAGCATTACATTTCTAAATTCCCTTAGGTCTCCTTTGATAAATAATTACAGCTGGATTACAAAGCACTTCAATATTCTTTTTTTCTGTAATCATGGGAAAAGCATCCTCCATCCATTAATAATAAATGTAATATAACTGTCACTTGTACCTCTGTGCACTAGTATACTTGTGTGATGGCAGTCGATACAGCTCTTATAGCCGCCCTTATGTTGCTCCTTTGGTTGCAACCAAGGCTCTTTGCAAGCACTTTCTATGACATGGGATTAGAAAAAGGCTTTCTTTATGGTCACTGTAAGCACTATGTATTTGATTGCATCTGGCTGGTTGTATACTTAATTTGCCTGTTTGATGTATGCTTTATCACTGATCTTCATGTGTTATTCTGTGCTGATGTGCCTGTAACCAGTCCACTTTCAACACACACAATGAGAATCTTGCCATGATAGCCTTGTAAAATACTCCAGACAACAGCAGCTGCAAATTATCATTCATACTACTGTTACTACTAATAATAATAAAAACAGGCCCTCCATCCATCATGATCATTGCCAATTTACTGCAAAGATTGATAGCTCTGTTCATTCCAGGGAGCTAATGAGGGGGAGCAGAAGACAAAACCTTAAGCCACAAAGCATGCTACACTGATTCCAGATCAGTCACAAAGATGGATTTACCAATGCCATGGTGGTGGTAGAGCATGGATGTGATGCCATCAAATCTAAAGCCATCAAAGCGGTACTCCTCCATCCACCAGCGTAGGTTGGACAACAGGAAACGCTTCACCTCCCAGCTGGAAGGAAAAAGAAGGGACAGATGGAGCGCTCAGTCTGGGTCCGCCAACCCATTTCCCACTCATTGGTTTTGGTGTGGTCTGACCTGGCTTTCCAAAATAGTACCCTGTTCTTCCATTGGAGGGCAATAGAGAGCTACACTTGTAAAACAGCTTACAGGAAAGGGAGAAAGGGAGAGAGGGGAGAAGGAGAGAGAAAAAGAACCTCTCTGGACAGAGAACAGTGCCAGGGGACGAATATTCACACTCAAGTTTAGAGGAGAGACTGAGGAAGGGGTGGTAAGATAATCATTCACACTTGCTGATCGGTGATTCTCAGTTGGCCTCAACAGGTAATTTGAGTCCCAGCTGAGTGCAGGGGCACACAGTCCCTGATTTCACACCCCCTGCATTAACAGAGGGAGGTGCCAATGAAATGCATCTGGTGGTGATATATCTCCTCCTTCAGGAGACAGAGAAGACCCACCCGTGGGTACAAAGGTGTAGAGCAGCAGGGTAGAAGTGAATAGAAAGTTGTAAACTCATTTCAGTCTGCAGCAATTGAAGCAGGCGCAACCTTCCTTACCCTTTCTGTGAGCGCTGTGTCTGCAAGTCAACCTTTTTTCAGCAACCCCTAACGTCACCACTGTCTCACATCAGTACATTCCATTAATCTGGCTTTTCTTTTCTTCATAGCCTTATTTAAACAGTGGAAAGATCTCTGATTTCATGTTTTTTTAAAGACTGGCAGGGAGAACGATGGTTTCCTTTGTGCTTCTCTTTCTCTAGTTCCACTCAGATCATGTGGTTGTAGGATGACCACCACACGGTCTTTGGACTGATAGAGTTTCATACTGCATGCCATAATTCTCATGTAAACAAACACCTCATGGGGGAATTAACTACAAGGCTACACTGCCCTTAGCTGACAATCCTCATCCTTAAGTGTATCAATGGAGTTTCTATGTAACAAAAGCATTGAAGGCAGTCCTCTGAAAACATGTGTAATCTAGTGAGGACAAAGGCAGGCTATCTTTAGACCTTTTGCCAAAGGATGGGAAGTTTCAAGGGCTTCTCTTGACCCACTGATGCCTGTCTCCTTGTACTGACTATTGGAGATGCGTATTAGGTTTGATGGGTATGTATTAGTTTTTTTTCTTTTTGCAACAACACATAAAAGACTTAAAAGCAATTGAGTGGATCAGCAGTCTTCTGACTACTAGGAAGCTCACCGGGCAGGATGGATTTCACGCTGATGCAATCCATCATTATGTACCAAACAAATGGTTAAGTATCACAATCCTCCAAGTGTTTTAGTATTGAAATCAAAGCATTTTGATATTGATATGGTTGTGTATTTTTTAATAAAAGATTGCATTACCATATTTATTTGATAAGTAGATATCTACCTAGGACAAATGAAATATCATGCATTGTGCACACTGCCCACACACATGATCATTTTAAATAGAGGGCTAGCTACAGTAGTAGATCCATGAGCCTCTGGTCCCAAACCCAGTTCTCAAGTTCTACTTTCCGCATCTATTCCCATCACCAGCTTCCACATAGCCAGTTGACATCATTTATCTCTCATCATCATACTGGGTAAAAGCCAGCGAATGACCTGACTCCCTCGAGGATGTTAACTGCAGGGTTTCAAACACAATCTGGCTAATCTTTCCCTTGGGTCTTAAAGTCACGTTCACTTCCCTGACAGGCTGGTTAACCTAACAGAGCCCCCAGCATTAACTAAAGGAAGAAAAAAGATTAATGAGACCACGTTATTACGTTAATAAACCAATTATCGCATCAAACTCCCATTCCAGTGTAAAGGTCAGTCAAGAACCATTTCTTTTGGGACGTTAACCTCGACAACCAGAAAAGGATCTTTTAAGGCTGCAGGCTTTAGAGCAGATGTAGTCGCATCATTAATCTGACTCTGCACACCATAGGCAAGGGCTGCGTTTAACTGCTGTACATAAGCACAAATTTCATTCTAAACCATTTGTACCTGTCATTTTCATACCTGTGTGGCTTGTCGAAACAGAACTCTGTATGTGAACAATGTGTAGGGTATGTGGTACTTCAATTGTTAATGAGTCTATTTATTGCTGTTGCTGAGTGATGGGTCCCTCTGAGGGAGTGGCATATCAGTCTTTGCTCTGGTATAACTGATGGCCCAGTTCACCTTCTCTTTCACTTTGGTGAGCCAAGTTGGGTTTCTGGCATCCAGCTGGAGATCAAACCATTTGTTGGTGTCCCTGGCATTCTGATGATGCCAAAGTAAAAGCACATGTAATGTTCTGCCAAACAAGTATACACACTAAATCTTACTTGTCAAGCCACTGCAAAAAAATATGACACATTGTTGTTGATACCTTAGACACTGTTATTTTCATCTCAGACACAGACATTCCTTTTCTTTCACTGCCAATATTCTAGCAATATTTTTGGTAAGAATAATTTGTACATTACAATTAATATCATGTCATCATCACACACTATAGGACTAAGACTTTTCGAGCTGGAGTTCAAAAGCTCATGGACATGTGTACACTAACAGAATAATGTTGAGTATGTGTATGTGGGTCTTACGTGCATTTGATGAATAATTATGTTTGTGTATGAAAATTCTAAATTTGGTTTCTACTCACAAATTCAGCATTAATTTATTTTGATACATGATTCCCAAGGTAGTGTTGTTTTACGTACACTGTACAAGAATGGAAAATGGAATGAAATAAATCCAAACCATGTCAAAACCCAAAGTAAGCCTCAAAGCATGCTTCTATGTAAAGGTCAGCAGCTCTTACAGAATCATCTGTTTTCTTTTAATTATGTGTCCAAATATCAAACTGGCAGAGTGAGTAATTAGCAATAATCAGCAGGGATTAAAAGCAGAAGGAACTGAAATGAGTTTGATACATTTGTATGACACAGAACGTATCTGAACAGATACCATTCAGGCCTTTGATGGTGAGAGGGTAAGAGGTAGGCTTTGCTTTTGTGTTAAAACCAGAAATATGTTACTGGGCAGCTCAAGTATGCAGTCATCTCCTGGACTTTGACCAAAAAAGGCATGACAGAAAAGCTCACCTCCATACCCCTGTATGAGTAAACAGAAAGGGAGAGAGGTAGAGAGTATTGTCAATTTTAGATGAGCTTATCCTTGAAAGGACCAGCAAAGCCTGGAGCACCTGCCTGAAAAGGAATCTGCAGGAATGCAGGCGTCCCCCTGAGGTACTCCAGCCCCCTCACCTCTGCCCGTGTCAGGGCATGTTGCTACGGAAACTAAAGCTAACCTGCAAACCTAAGTGTTATGGTGCATTATGGTTAGAAGAGAAGAGATACATTCCACGCAAAAGGCCAAATTAGGAGGCTGGTAAGAATCACAAGAAGGGAGGTGACCCTTGTACAATGACAAGGCTGATTCTGCCTGAGAAATACGGAGACACTCAGTCAGAGACTAGCAGCACTCACTGCTAGGTTAAGAAGAAACAAGCAAAACTGAGAAGATGAGTACCATTTCAGCAACAACAGCCCTGCCAATTTATTTGGCTTTGTGCACAATATTTCTCATTTTTATGTTTATTTCAATAATTACTTGGGGTGTATTCATTTCTCTTTATCGCTATCACTATTAATCAGTATACTGTTGTGCAGCTAGTAAGTGAACTATGGTATGTGGTCCAGTGGCCAATCTACAAACACTTTTTAAATATTTCCCCTATCATTTTTTTCTCAATAATTTGGTGAAATACATTAGATATCTACTAACTACCTAGTCTTAATGCAAGCAGTAATGCTATCTATCTACAATAGCGAACTATCTGGCAAACCCACTGATAAATTGCATTAGCTAGTGGATGAACAATTTAAATAATTCATTCTCTTTTTTGGCACCAATCCAAAATAATCATTAAACAGCTAACAGCCCCTCCCCCCTGTGTTTTTTCCAATATATGTCCAGGTGGCTTGCCAACATAATATGCCAGGATCAGTTTTTCCAATGGAAAAAGAAGAGTTGATCCTACATGTACCTGGCCTTTGGCCTCTTATGTGCATATGTCAAAGGCTGCTGCTCACTGATGCTGTGAAAGTATCTGTCAGAATGGCCCTTAGCCCTGCATTCACAGTTTTAGATAAGCAAGTGACCTTTGCTCCTCAAGGCAGAGATTAGCACTGAGTTGTATGAAGAGATAGGAGAAAACAAAATTGGCCTGTTAGGTAGACACCAACTACTGTGTTGCAGAAGGAAAGTAGAGGAAACAACTGCACTCTATTTTTCTTGTTTGTGTCATGTGGCTAGCCAGAGAACGAAGGATATCCAAATTTTATCCCAAGGCATAACCCCCACCATAAACTACACAAATAATTTGTCAGGAGGAAGGATTGTGACATCTAAAATTTCAGACAATCTGCACATCAAGGTATGGAAGTATCTGTGATATTCCTGCAAAAGTATAATCATAGGGATAGGTAATCTCCCTGAATGAGTTTCTTTCAAGTGCACTGCATCATAATCAAACTTTTAAAACAGGACAGGGCTACTGGATGGAATAAGATCAATGTTCTATACCAATAAATAACATTATTTGTCATGAACAATGTTTAAAATGAACAGAAGAAACACTGATAAGACACTAACATGCATTAAGAGAAAGAGTGATATAATGAATTCATTGACAGTTATTTAGATGGCTATAATACCAATACCAGGAGACAAAGTTCAAACCACTTTCTGAGGCACACATCCACTGCATACTGATACAGTGAGATCAACCCTTTTGGCCTATGGCTGTTTCTCTCTTAGGACTGTAATGAATGAATAAGGTGAGACCCGGACCCCAAAGCTCCCTCTTCCTGTTCATTTTTCAACACAAATAATGAGAAATGACCTTTGGGGAATTAGGCTGGATAAAAATTCACTTCATTTCCATGCTTTGAAGCTTCCATGTTGAAAGGAGTGTTACTCATCCAGATTGATATTCAGGGGAGCGTTTCATATATCCTGGTTTCCTCCATCGTCCAAATCTATGGTGGCATTTATGCTAGGGAGTTAGAATTGCAACCGTAATGTAGAGTCATACAACACCGGCTATGCAGTGGCAGCTACATCAGGCAGTGACACTTTAAGGCATATGGGAGAGAGCTGCCCAAATGAGAGGCGAAGTCTGTGATGCATCACCTGGACTCTTTTTGGCTTTGCCCAATTCGCTCCAGCAAAGGATTTATGTGGGCACACATGGGAGAGAGTGTCTTGCTACAGCAAAAAAAGAAAAAGGCTACCGTGGGTAGCCAGATTGCCGTTTCTTAAATAAACGTGTAAAGCGGCATATTACATCACTGCGTGGTCCATCTCCAGACACGGAGCCTGCTCTGATACGATAAGCTTGCGGGTTCCACTGGTCAAGCATTCCACTCCATAAAGAGATTAGGAATAGCTTCCAGTCCCCAAATAGGGAAGAATAAGGTACGGCACCCAATGAATCCTCATGAATAAGGTAATGGGTGGAAAGAGATAGTGGACCAGGATAAAAAAAAATGAACCACCACATTAACCCCTGCAACTGTTGAAAAAAAAAGAGCAACAACAAAAAAACAACCAAACAGCTGTCCCCAATGGGGATGTATACAGTTTAGTTTAACACTGAAGACAAACTTATCTGACAGACAGTTGTTCGGGGATATTTAACTGATGAAAAAGTGCAAGACAATCAGATTGGAAGGTAGCTCAGAGGTATGCATGCACAGGGTTCACAAGGATGCAGCCTTGTACCGCGGTGCACAGAGATGTGCCAAAGGGGAGGAGAAAAATGATTCAGGCCTCAGGATGCCTCTCATTAAAGCCACGCAATAGATAAGTACACATACATTAAAGGCAGCCTTGACAGGCCATTCCATGGTCCATCCGGAGCTCAAACGATCATGCCTGACAGGCTGAAGGATGCTGTGTGGTTGGTGAGCTATGGGACGAATAAAACAGAGTAAATGAAGACCCCCCCCTGTCCTGTCCTTATTATAGAGTGGAGCCTCAGGAACTTGCAGGCGCAAAGGAAGGGGATGCATGCGCTAACATCTCCTGCGCCAGGCTGATACTGGTTGATACAAAGAAGGATTCATCCAGAGCTGTTCGGCTGAAGGTTGAAACCTTTCATTTACTCAACATAAGCTTATTCCATACCCAATATTATAGTGTAATCATTTCACCAGCTATGACGGTTTCTCACGTGTAGTGTACATTGGAATTCCTGGTTGCAGGTAAAATGTGCTTTTGTTAAGAAAAAAAAAGAAACAAAGCAAATAATAGCTATAATAATAGGTCAAATAATAACTAGCTTTCTTTTTAAAATTTTAACACACGTAAACAAATTAACCAACAAATTCATTCTTAAGTCCAAAATTGAAATACAAAGCAGACAAAAGCCTATACAGAAGCTGTGCTCTGTGCTGCACTACAGCAGTAAAGCTTGAAAATTCACAGAAAGAGGATCATTACTCATTTCATTTATACTTGTAATCCTGTAGCATTATCTCAAATGGTCAATCATCTTGAAAAGCTGCAGTAAATAACATGTGTCATAATTATTCCAAAGAATCATATTTTAATGCACAGAAATTTGTGTGGAGTTTTTTTTAATTTTATGAAAGAACAACAAACATAATAATCCCATCAACAATGTAATTTATGCTCATACTGTACGCTGTATCAGTACTCACTTATAACATCTGCACCATTTAAAGGCCAACACATATATCTTGTAAAATGCCCTGAAAATAGCCTGAAAATTCACACTGAGCTGCTAAAAGAAATACATTTTTCTATCTATCAAAATTCAAACCCATAGTGGAGTATCCTTCAGAATTCATACCATACTATTGCATTACTGCCAACTGAGATGCAATGACATATCCTTGAACTTTTGTGCTATAAATATGTAAAAATGCATACGCTGATTGATCAAACATGGACACAATTGGGGAAAAAAAAACTTTCAAACAGAATGTATAGGGCATGTGTAGGTGCAAAGATTACTCTGAGCCTCAAGATTACTCTGGGAGGCAGCAAGCACGTCAGAAGTCCCACATCAAAACGAAATGATCCAGTGAGACGATGGCTGCAGTGGGCGAGAGGCTGACCGGCTGCCCTTCGCGGGAGATCAGGAAATGAATGACTTGGTGGATTAATTTGCTCCCTTTCATGCGATGTCCTTGCTCCTCTTTGAAATGGCCCATTAAGGCAGCGGTGAAAGGCGCACAAAGGAGTCCCTGCGTGCGTCCTGGCTGCCGGGCAACTCCGCCAGTCCAAGGGCGGGAGAGGAAAACAAGTTGGTTACAAAGGGCCGGCTCACCAGTCAAAAAATAAAGATCCGGTGTGGTCCGTCATCTATAGTGCCCTTGTGTTTCTGCGCAAATAATACTAAAAAGATGTTCCCTTCTCCCCAGTCTTGTCAGTCACGTGGTGATTTGAGTAGAAGGACTCCCTTTGACACCTGTTTTTTGTCTGATCTATGGACAAGACAGAGGCTTCCTGAACCATAGGGCAAGCACAAGGGGAAGTTGGGCCACAGGGCTCAGGTGATTAAGGAACTTTAAGGAACAAACCAACATAGATTTCCCTACAAACAAGGATTACTAATAGCCCTTTGTGAGCACACGGACCTACCATCACTCACAGCACTGATCAATGACAATGATCAGCCACACTGATCGATAGGGAAACTTCTCCTTCACTGAGGACACCCATGGTTAGCATGAATCCTCACTGGAGCAATACCTGAGCCAGTCTGACCCCACACAGTCTAATCAGGTTCACCATCTGGGGCATAAGAAACATAGTAGGGAATCATTACAGGCACAAATCACATATGGTAAAATGGTAAACCACAGGGCCAAGTTATTTGAAAGAGTAGTGGAAACACTACATAGCATCTGTATAGAATAGTGCACGCATGTGTGGTAATGTGGGCAAATTTGTTGCAAGTTAGAAACATACTGTTATTGATATATTGAGAGGTAGATCTATTTTTGCTAATGTGTACACACTGACATATGGAGAATATATGACTAATCCTATAAATAACTTGGCATGTTTGTGAATACATTTTTGTTAGAGATATATACGTATGTTTTATGATGTGGGCAAATGCTATGGTGAATGTATTTCTTAGGGCTACATCCATCTATCAGAAACACAGAATTTACATGTAAATCAAACTTGACAATTTTCCACCCCTGACAGTGACAGTACATTTCTGACCTTGAAGAATGAATAGCCTTCACATGACAAAAAGCTTTATGCTTTTTATATATATATATATATATATATATATATATATATATATATATATATATATATATATATAAAATATATATATATACATATATATACATATATATATATATATAGGCTATTCTAACCTACATATACATATACATATCCAGTTCACAAATTTACTTCAGAAATATGGGTCTTTATACATACATAGACAGACCCTGGTTACAGGATGACAGCATCCTCCAGATTTACAGGCAGAATACATTATAAAAATTTACTTCTATGCAACATGTCTTTAGTAGTTAAGCTTATAGTTAGCAGACATATATAACTGTCATGTGTATTTTGGTATACATTCATTAAAAATACAGGCTTCAAAGTGGTATTGCTTCAATGATGAGATTCATTAGTGTGCCATTCTCTCTGTAGTTGTGCTGCCAATCACAGCACAATATCTTGTGGTTATTAACAACACTTATGAGCCCTTCATTACAATGACTCTGCTCAGATGTGGGTTCAGTGGATATTTAATGAAAATGCCAGTTCTTCTTCTAAGCTTGACTCAAAATGCTCAGGCATATGTATACAGAATTGCCAATCCCAAACTAGAACTGGTTAAAATGTTAGCTGATTTGTCAGTGCAGAGGGACCCTGAGGTCTCTTTTGCATCTTAGGTGCTGGAATTGTTTAATCACCCCACAGTCTCATGAGAAATCTTTTACCATTCAGAGAGGTAGTCAAGGTGATGCAAAAGTACTCATTCACCAGGATGAGTGGAGGTTGGGTACTCAATTGTCAAGTCAATTGACAAGTCTTTTTCCTTTGGTAGGATTTATTTTATTTCTGCTGATGGGAAATGACACAGCAATCAAAAGACATCTGGTATTAAAGGAAAACAAATTAAGTACAACTGTGCAGCACAGGGTTTGTGAAGAAAGATTTTTTGAAGAAGAAACGAGAGGGGGAAGATGCAATCTAAAGTCACTTCTCTATGGAGAAATTGAGAGCCTCCTGATAGACCTCACTTATACCAAAACCTATTGATTAAAAATATGTTTCAATTAGGTTCACTGCCGTCATCATGCCCCACGTTGTGACCCCTCTGAGCAAAAAAAAAAAAAAGAACAGATTGTGTTTTTGTAATTTGTACACATTGTTAGGATGCCTCTAGTTACAGCATGTCTTCTCTGGGAATCATAATAACTCCTGAAATCAGAGAAGCTCAGTAGGAAATGAAACAGACTACATTTTCCTGTCAGGGTCATGCTGGCTGACACTAAGCAGCAGTCTATTGGAGACTGAAGCTCTCAGGGTGTACTTATAAAGTTAAGGTTCAAAATGGCATTCAATTGACTCAAAGGCTTTTGTGGCCTTTTAAATATGTGGAGAATTCATTTTATGGCATTGGGTTGAAAAAGAAAAACATTTAATTAACAGGATCTGCAACGCCACCAATCAATAGCTTTTGTTTGCAGTGACATCCGCCAAGGTCAAAACTGCCTGAAAGATGGGAAAGTGACAGCTGTATTGCTGAATGCTGAATGCAAATATAATGCTGTATTGCTGAATGCTGAATGCAAATAATCCAAGACATAGATGTATGAAGGCATAGACTTTTTTGTACTGGAACATCCTCTGTTGAAGATGGAAGAATAGTCAGGATCCAAAGAGTTTTCAAAAATGATCTATTGATCATTCCCTGTTCATTCTCAAAGATCACTGCACAGGAACATCGATATGCTCACGGACACAATGAAAGACAACCTGCGATTCAGTCAACCTGGGTGAAGAAGGAAGTCACCAGTTCAGCACTTTTGGGGGCTAGAGGGAATAACATAGAGTCAGCCCCTGGGCTTAGAGCAACCTCTTTGAAAGACATTAATTGCAAAATGCAAATCAGGTAAAGGTGAGAGGTCTGCAATAGGTTCAAGACCAGTGACTTTGATTTTCACACACTCAGCGCCCATGGATTAAAGGGAGCAGGACCCGTTGAAAAGCAATGGGAGCCCTTCAGTGACACCCCCCATCAATGCCACCCCCCCATGCCTAAGAGCCATGCTCAACCAAAGTGAGAATTTTTTTTTTTTTTTTTTGAGAAAAATGTTATACCTTAACAAAACAAAAAAAACACCAGACAACCGCTTGTAGCTTGAGATATGTCAGCCTTACAGCTGAAAGCATTAGGCATCACTAGTTTGCAATTAATTGCCGTCTGTTGCTACCTCTCCTAAATTGGTTTAGTGTCTCCGTTTCTGGTATGGCGCAATGCAATCTAATGAAGTGGCTTAATTAAGCGATGGGTCGGATCAGCATCCCCCACTGAAACAGGAGTCTGACAACCCCTGGGCCTTATGAAAGAGGGAAAACAAAGCTTTGAAACAAAGAGGTAGTCAAAAAATGCACTTATTGCTTGGCTGTAAAGATTAATAGGCAGAGGGAGATGGGAAAAACAGTAGAGGATAAGTCAATGCATTGGGGAAAAGAGGGGGAAGATTACAAGGATTGTGATGAAGGCAATGGAAAATTACAAGTGCCACAGCCAGCGGGATCATAATGAAGATGCAGCTTCAGAAAAGAATAGTAATGAAATGGCCAATGCCATTGGAATAATTACTGGATAAAATTGTTTTCACTCATCAAAATCACAGAAGTGTAGATGCGTGTGCGTGCAAACAAAAAACAGGTTTCATCCCACCTGTGCACTTCCTGCTTTGTGAAATCAAAAGAATGGAGGCAGATCTCTTGTTTTCTGTTGTTGCCATTGCAGGAGAGGTGTGCAGAAGTTTCAATCACACCCCAACTCCTCCAAAAATACAGAAATTTTGGCATCAATGGACACATAGGCCGCTTCTGACTTTGACCAATCTGTTATTCGCAAAGCACAAAGTGGTTTTCAGTGGCATTCTTTAAAAAAAGGTTTATTTCTTACATCAATAATTGATTAAAGAAAACCCTGAGCTCCAAGTTTGATGTGTGATTAGGGAATCTGCCCACAGCTGGAGTCTGGGTCGATGTGGGGGAGTCTGAATCAGAGTCAAACTCAGCGGCCTTTCGCAGAATGGACTGTACTGTATGAAAGCTCTTTATGCCACAACGTATTCCCCACGCAGACCAGATCAGCCATGCCTCATGTCTTAGAATGAGATTTCTGGGGTACCCCAGTCAGAGCTTACTGCATTTGTCATCAGTGACAATCAATAAGCCTCACTAGAAAGGGCTTAATGCCAAACCCATCTCTGCCCTCCATCTCCGCCACAGCCCCTGTAAGGGTGTGCCAAGATTTGAATAGGTCTGAAGCTGGTGCTGACCCCCCAGTGAACACACCCTGGGGAAGCTCTGAACACAGTCTGATATGAGACTGGACCAAGGCCTGCAGAGTGGCTGAAGGTGACGCTCTGCGGAAGGTAGGCACTCAGTACAGTAACAACGGGAGACAAACTGCTTGTATTTAACTATGTTCACACTTACACAAATGCAAAATTGCGGGAGGTGACGTCAATGCATAAAATGGACTCCAAAGTGAGAAGATCTCTGATGGTGTGTTTATTTATAGATGCAGAGAAGCAAAGAAAATTTACTGTCTCCTTAATGAGTGTTCGTCCTTGCTGTACACGCCTCTACTGCCTACCGTTTCCTCACTAGGCACAGACCCAATTGGGATTCAATTAAAACCAGTTAAGTGAGATTTGTTGGACTGCAACAGCAACACTAATGGGTTGAGCTTAGCGGATTCTTAATCCTCCTCTATGACATTTCATAAAATGAAATGCAAACAAACACACAAGTGGGAAATAAGTCTATAAAAGATGCTAAGTGAATGCACATCTGGTTAAAATGTCTACAAGTCAGCATTTGCCAATTGCATACATAGAACTTCAGTGGGGAATGTAAACAACCCAACCCCACAAATCCACTGACCTACCAACCCATGCTTTATTCTTTAACTGTTACTAACTGGTAGCATTAATCCCTCCCACTGAAACTGAATGCCGAGGGGGTGATCCCTCCTTCCCTAATAGTGATCAGTTTCAGCGCCATGCATATGGGTCAACCAGGTCTACATAAAGACACTGCTTCTCTCTCTCTCTCTCTCTCTCTCTCTCGCTCACACACACACACACACACACACACACACAGAAAATCTCCTGTACACACAAACAGCCATATTTTGGCATGCCACAGTTTCATTACACAATATCATTATTTGTTTTCACCACTTCACATCAATACAATCAGAACAGCACTGAGATTGTAGTTTTCACCACACAGATACTTTGCCCTGTGTAGGAAGATGTTGTCTTCCTACACTGTTCCAACACTTCCGCATTGTTGTCATTTTTGGACTGTATTGTTACTAAATGACCAAAGATAGCCGTTGATGCATTTTTGTGTCATTAAGCTGGCCACTATGTTTCCAATTTAGAAACAAAAAAGGAAGAGACAGTCTACCAATATGGATCTCAGCAGGCCAGTAGGAGCACATGGGAAAAAAAAAACTGAAAAAAGAAGAATGTGAATACAGAGGAGCAGAATGGTCATCTTAGTCATATGCAGGAACTAAGTTTTTGAATAGGACTTAAATAACAGGAGAAACACAAGGCAAGCAACACAGGGAAAAAAGTCAAGTAGCAGAATTCTTAGGTGAGCAGCATGAAGAGGTTATGCATTTATATTTTTTTCATTTTACTGAGGGAATGAAATATCAATGAAATATGTTAAATTTGCATGCATATGTGTTTGAAATCCCCTCATCAATCTATTTGTTCCATTTTTTGGCAATCAACAACTATTGAGTGAGTGAACCATTTAATTGAACAAAAAATGTGCTTTAAAGTGCATTTGCCATCACTTTCTTGTCCAGTTTCATTTGGTTTTCTTTTAATGTTAGTTTATTTTGCTCCTTCATATGCCCCAAGGACCTGCCTCATCTAAAATATGTATGACCTACCAGGCTAAATCCCATAAGATTTACTAGACAGGAGAAAAAGAGAGGTGAAATGACTTGACATTACTCCTCCAGAACTGAAACTGCTCATGGCCATCAAATCAATATTTAAATAATTCAAACGTTAATACTACATATATTTGGTTTAGTTCAGATGAGTCATGCATCTTCCACAAAGGAAAACTGGATGCACATGTCTTTGTCCTTTGTTCCTATCTGTGTCTGTATAGAACTAATGAATGACACGTTCACCACTTAAAGAATTGGAGGTTGTGTTAATGTTTCTGACAGAAGGTAGTCTGGAGTACAAGTATGCCCACTACAAAGGTTGCCAGTTCATAATAGTGCCATAACTCTAATCCATGTCTGTACTACATGCTGAGTGCCAAGATAGGAAAGACAGAAGATTTTTTTTGAGCGGAAGAACCAAGTGTGAAACACTTTTATAACAGTATATCTGCATTTTATAAGTACTCTTATAACTACGTAACTGTATTCCGTTTATCACATACTGTAAATACTTCCAGTTTCAGCTGTTGCTGTAGGCTTCCGTTTTAATGACTTTGCATCACAATACTGGGCTGCTTTCTGTTGGTTCTTATTCCACACAGGATTTTATTTCCTCCCTACATCTCTGTTAAATGTGTAAAAAACAAACGTAAGGTGATAATATATCTTTGGAAATATTTATCTCATAATGTATACTCAGTGAATACCCAGAGGAGGTCTGATGAAGACATCAGCCTTGCACAGACAGCCTGCTGCTGATATTAATGAGACTGGGAGGACAGAAACATCTCCGGAAATATAAGGCAGCTTTTCTGGGAGACAAAGACAGACAGAGTAAGTACTTAATTAGCACAAGACGGACGAGAATCCTCTTGCCCAAAGGCGATGTACAAAATGTGCACTCGGTACAACAAAGTTTCATTCACAGTGGTATTCATATGTCTCTGAGCTAGGATTAATGCTACAACCCTCGCTGCATGACCAGTATGACCTCACTGCATGACCCATTAATATGTGGCACATGACAAAAAAGTGGCCACAAAAGGGTCCATGCTGGCTGCGTGTTTTGGTCCTGCGTCACCACACCTCGCCTTTCCATGGGTTTGCAACAGCCACTAATTTGAGGTGATTCACTATGAATTCCTCTCGGGGTCCTTAATTACGCTGCTTGTCAGAGCAGAGACCTCAGATGTGCCAGGGCAGCTGGTAACAGTCACCAGGAAAAAACTACAATGAACTCACACCAAAAACCGACTGAACTTTAAATTCCATGCGCAAGCTGACAAATGAAGTTCTACAGCATGTAGGGCAATTAGCAGTGTCACGGAGTGGTTAAGAATCTTAATCTGATTTGTCATTGTAAAGTTGCAAATTTTATTCTAAGGTAGGGGTCAAGACCACTGCATACACTGAAAGATGCTTCACCTGAATTCCTTTATAATCACATTCAATCATTTGGCAGATGCTGTTATCCAGGGTGGCTGACAAAAAGTGCATTCAACAGTGTTAGACAAGTAGCTGTAGAAATAGTGGATCATTTAGTAGCTCTAGTAAATATCCAGCTCTACACATGGATAAAACATAAAATATCAGCTATGTGATTTGACTTGAATGAAAATGTCTTTCAAATAAATGAGTAACACAATGGTAGCAATCTGAGCACTAAGGTGGCTCTTAGAAATGACACACAAGTGCAGAGAGAAAACTGCTCCTGTACAGAGGTAATGAGGATAACCCTTACAGTCCTGCTCACTGCTGTGACACATCCCTCTCTCCTGGGTAGGGTTTTACTTTGATTCGATCACAAAAAGGAGATTTCATGAGCTGGAAAGAGAGCGGGGTGGGGGTGGGTCTCACCTGAGGAGCAATCCGTTCCATTTCTGCAACCAGTCCACTGAGAATCCACCAAGAACATGAACACTAAAGGCTGAGGCACATTAGCGTGCCTGCAGAGATTCTGAGAGCCTGCCTGTCGAATGGTTGGAGTCACTTGGAGCGAGGGCAGCTGGTCAACAGGTTCTGCAAATGTCCTCCCATAATGCACTGCACTAAACACAGGCTCCAAAGATGAGAGAAGCTCTTTGCTTTTAATGGAGAATTTGTGACTGGAGTGAAAAGCTTCCTGTTAATATGTTTTCTATGCTGCCATCCAACTGTGTGAAGAATGACTTCATAATCTGACCCTCTCATTAAAAATGTCCAATTAATAAAATAATTCTTAACCATGCAGTGAAACCCACTGGCTGTACATAATCAGTCAAAAGGTAAAATGGATTGTGTGTGGTCAAAACTTACTACTATTTTCATGATAAAACAAATTATTGAAAATCTAAAGATGGAAAATAGACACAGATACTGTACACATATGTACACACAGAAAAGATCATGGAGAAGGTGATCATGTGCCTCCTAATTAACACATGAAAGCTGTGCACTATTTCTTTTGTTGTTAAGCTCAACAGTGAGACTTGCTCCTAGGTGTTAGATTCTTCTTTGGCTGCAGTTATGCTTCAAGTTCTGTGAAAGACATCCTTCTAGCAGTGCACCATTGTCTTCTTCAGAGCATCTATCACAAATTGCAGCAAAAAAAAAAGTAAAAAGCGGCTAAAGCGTCTCTGTACATCAAAAGTTTTGTAGGCGTAAAGAATCATATAATCTGTCAGTGCTCAATGAAACAATCGGTTGTTATTTATTCTCATTATTTTGTTCTGGCTATCTCAGAAATATTTATAGCCGCTTTGTGTGAAAGCAACTCAGGGGCCATTTTAATTTAACGCATTGGTAGCACACAGATAAGGAAAGATAAAACCCATACAATCCACACACACGAACACTGGCTATGTCATTATTGGAATACCACATAGCACTGTACTAATTGTGGTTTGGAACCAGTTTCCAGTATAAGAGTTTCAAGAATAAAATAAAGGTTTTGAGAAATGCTTTGTCCACAACACAAAATACTGAAAACTGACAGAGGGGATTTCTCTAAGCTATTCTGACAGATTTTTCTCTTGAGCATTTATGGACATCTTATTTAATCCCATTACAAATAGATTAAAACCCCTCCTGCATGTCAAATCAAATTTTCGGTAGGCACACAAACACTGGATCGGCTGTCGGGAGTGTTTTGTGCAATGTGGTTCACATCTGCAGGAACCGAAACTGTCAAAGTACAGTGACCGGGTCAGGCTCTTCACAATTATCAATAATGACCACTTTAAGAGAGCAAAACAAAGCAGTATTGTTAACAATTCAGGTGACTTTTTGGAAAGTGAAATAACAAAAGAAAGCTACTTTGTACTTTATGCCTCCAATGCCATTTCAGGACATTAAGCAGTTTTCTGCATTTAACTACCTCACTAATATAAAGTGTGAGAAAAAACAAAGGTGTTTTCTGACTTCAGGTTTATTGTATCAGTTGTATGAGATTTTTTTTTACCCTTTTACCTGATTTGCATGCACAAAACACAACAAAAGCCAAGATACATTCTCTTTACATTTGGTTACCTTCTCATGTTTGGGCACAACCACACCCATCTACAATAGAAAGGAAGGGCCATAGTAGACTGAAGCATACTGCATATAGAGGGTTCTCCCTTGCTATGACCCCATTACAATACAATCCAAATCATATCACATTCTCCCAAATAACAGTTTGCTACTATCTACTGTGCACTGGAATTCCTGTAAGCTTGTCAGCTCAGTAGTAGAGAATACTACTTAAAATCTGCTCAGACGTGCTTATACAGAGATCCGATGAAGATCATGTTCATCTTAAATGGCAGTCCAAACTGGCTGAATGCAAGTGATTTTGGACACCGACAGCTACAGCAGTTCCCCCAGAACTAGCCATGGGGACAATAGCTCTGCAGAGCTGAAACCATAGTTCTCAGCATATCATCAGCAAAACTCATAAAAGGCTCTTGTTCCAAGCAGAGCGACAGAGGAGGGAGCCTGCAAACGAGGCAGTCTCATTTACAACACAGAGACACCAACACAACAGGCTGCACATAAAAGGATCAATACATTACTGGGTCTCCCAATTCCTGTGAGTATCAAAAATAATTGCTGCAGACAAACACTGTAGGGACACAACAATAACAAAAACTCCAAATAAGAACCCCGAATAAATTACTCAATGAATAAATAATGATATTCTATATAAGGCTTTGAAGCGATGTGGTCTCTTGTTCTTTAGTGTCTAGTGCTGCTGCACGCTCATTTTCTTGCTTTGCATATTTCAATCACATTCACATCTACCTTTGCAACGGGCTGCATCATAATTACACTCAAATCAGTATGTGCATGTCGGGTTTACCACAGCCTCTAAGTGCTTGTTAGAGCAGACAGAGACACACAATCACACAAACACAGCCATACAATTGTGTTCTGGGCTCAGAGCAGGGTCAAAAAGACAATCACTGGGTTTTTGATGACAATGCATGAACTAATTTATCTTGTAGAATAAAAATGCTTTGTTGTTGTTCAGATTAGTTAACATCATTTTCTCAAAATCTGGCATCTTAAATGGCTGTTACATGATATACTTTGTCTTCAGTGAGGAATCTGAAGAAAAGTGCATATCTAAATAACCAGGTCATGTGGATGAAAACTTTGACTAAAGGAATTCAATTTAATCAGATTTGTTGTAAAATCAGTCATCCTAATATTAATAATTGTAAACTCATACAGTAAATAGCCTTTGATTTAGTAGTGCTACTTAGTACTTCAGTACTTTGATTTAGTACCATTTAGTACTTCATGCAGGAAATTGCCTTTGACAAGTACTTCCATGCAAGAAGAGGGTGAGATTGAAGGTCAAAATCATAGTGTACTTTATTTATGTAATGTAATGATTTTCATGGTTAAACTAATGAAATAGTTAGTTCACAGTATATGGGCTAATTAAAAATATTTGGTTTTGAACTTCATATTCCACTTGCCTGACTGTTGTGAGGATAACAGCTCAGTAATGCTTTAAACATTTAAACTCTCTTCCACTGACCCAGTGACTGGTACCAGAGAGTGCTGTGCTCTTGACGCGTGACTGTTGGGCATACAAGTGTTTATTTTTCTTTACCACTAAAAATGGAAATGAAGCCAGATCTAAGAAAATATGATTAAAAGATAAAGGTAGGTGATGGCTCAAAGAAGGTCAATCACGTAAGTGAGAGGGCCATCACATAAGTGAGAAGACACCCAGACACCCCTCCAGCAATAACATCAATAACAACAGCAGCAACAATGTGAAATCCCATTAGAGAGGAGGATGCAGTTGGTGCCTCAGAAGTCTGAATGGATCAGCAGCGGAAATGTGACTTGATCCAAAACCCATTAGGAGTCTCAACTCTGGAGCAGCTGGGGGAAGGGGTGGTTTACCCCTTCTGCGTGATGTCCTGCTTGCAATGCTTCTGTCTTCCTGTCTGTCAGTGTGGGTGTGTCTTTTGTTTGTGTTTTGCGTGCACGTGCTTTTGTTTTTTGTTTTCAGATCGTCCCACCTCCTGCCCCGCCTATCTGCCCAGCTGCCACGCCCACCACCTGAAGCCCATCCTGCTCACCTGTTCCCTGTTCTCTCATCACCAGCCAGTGCATATATACCCCTCTATCTTCTCTGTTCCTCTGCCAGTTCGTCTCAGCGTATTTGTCTGTTTTGTTCCCGCCTGTTTGTATCTGGTTACGCGGGTTTTCGACTTTCTGTCTGTTTTCTTTGGATTTTGAACTTGCCCTGTGTTTTTAGTTTTCTGCCTGTGGATTCTCTGGTTTCGACTTGGACTGTTTTATTACTACTGATTTTTGGATTTTCGTCAAATAAACACCTGGTTCACCTGAAAGACTGACAGTTTATTGGTTAAGACGCTACATGCCTCTAACCCAATGCTGTCTGGCAGGGTGAATATATATGCACACACACATATGAACACAAACCCATGACAAATCATGCCCTCAGTAGTGGCACTCTCTGTAGTGGACTTTACCTCCATATTGAATTCCATCAAGCACAAAAGAATTTGATTTCCCTGTGATAAATGCTCTTCCTAGGAAGACCTACTGAGGAAATTTGTAGCGTGACCACACTCTCCTTCAAACTGAAACACTCTGCAGTTGAAAGGACCAGTCAAGTCCTCAGGCCACATTAAACTGTATATCAAACAGGTTTTACGGACATAAACAATATATTACACACAATGACATAGTATTTGCAACCTATAGGAAGTCTATTATGCCAGAAGGTTGTATGTTTTGATGTTTGACGGCGCTGGCTACCTGGCGTAGTTGAAGAGCCGACTGCCCCAGATGGTGTGGTCCCCGCGGGGCCCGGCATGGAAGAAGCACGCGTCGGTGCCATCGAACATGTTGAGGCCGTCCTCAGTATTACTAGAGGCATGGCTGTGGACCACATCTAGCAGCACCATGATGCCCATAGAGTGGGCCTCGTCAATCAGACGTTTCAGCTCCTCAGGGGTTCCAAAGCGACTGGAGAGATAGCAGACAGAGGAGACATCCGTCACACACAGAGAAGACAGCACTGACATGATTTTACCTGGAAAGGATCACACTATGGAGTATGCAAAGCATACTCTTGATAGAGCTGTTGGAGGAATTTGTTCTATGAGAATTACGCTCAGATAAATTAATTTAGCTTAATAAGTTAACACTTTAAGTAAGTGATTACAAGTTAAAGTTACCTCATATAGCATGCATTGTAACTTCATATGTGATATAAATATTCATACCTAACAAAACACTTGTCTTATCGGGTGAGAATAATGTTCATACCTGAAAAATGGTAGCTGTCGGAAGTATGTACAAAATACCCATGCAAAAAATATTACTATAATTTTCATGTATTGTAAATGGGAGCCTCATACAAATGCCTGACAGACTGTCTAGCACTACAATGGAAAGATGACGTAACTTCAGTCTGACAGATCTAGTCTTCTGCGGCCACTCTGTCAATTCAACTTCCAAAGAGTACCGCCACCCCAAAGGTCCCATGGGACACCCGACACTCACAAGCCATTAGTGTTTGCGATAAACTACAGAGCACAATTCTAGTGCAGCAGGGCTTTATGCGTGTGCAGGACCACGACAGACAGTGATGTCACTGCCTGGAGTCCTGTGAAGAGGTTCATCAGTTGCCAAGTGAACCAGCCATATCTCTCGTCAGGAGACGTGTGTTGCACATGTAAAGGAGTACAGGTTTGATCCATGTGCTAACCACGCTTTTCAAAGCAGTCCCTACATTTTAAACATTTTCCAGAGTCCAGAGGATTGTCTGGAAACACAGGCCCTGGGCATCAGGAAGAAGCTATTATTGGATGACACCTTGGGCATCCTCGGCTCTGAGCATTCAATGTGTGGGAATGCATTCGCAGTGATGCCATGCTGCAGCCACTGACCCCTTAAAACACGTTTAACCTTTCTCCGTCTTCCGTGAATGACAATTTACCACATGAGAAGGATCCATCTCAGTGTTTAGACACAAACAAGCCATGAAAAACTCATGTGGACAAAGCTATTTATTTCTTCACATTATCAAACCATCCAGTGACTTTCAACCTTACACTTGATCACTCCCCTATCATCACCACCATCCTCACACACAAGCACATACTGTAGTGGCCCTTTCAGCAAAATTGAATAAATATTACCCTCTCAAGGATGATTCAGCTGTTCAAATCAAATTAAAGGCCTTTTTAAATGAACTGAAATCTATGTGAACTCCACTGCTCCACCCCCCTCTCCTTACAACCCTACAGATGTGCATGAGATGGGTGTATAACAGAGCAGTTATCAATGCTTCCTTGTGTATGACTCGACCCATCTCCCTTGCGGCTTTCATTAGATCAGCTTCCCTGCAAATACAACGCAGGCGATAACATTACCCCGCTTCCCAGAATGGGGGAATGGACAGGTTTTAAATGACTGTGAGAGATCAATCATGAGTGAAATTACTCTGTATACATTACACTTTATCTATACTCTTCTCAGAGCAGGATACACCAACTGCCGGAATGAGGCACATAAATAAAACTCCTGACAAATCAGCCATTTATTACTAACGGAAAAGGGCTACTCTCCCATCTCACCAAATGTGTTATTTTCTTTCTTGAGCATTTATTTTGGGGCCAGTTTTATCTAGGGCCACTTCTATTTCAGGATTAACTGCAAATGTGTTTACAGGAAGATTAGCGACAGTGTCAGAGTCCCTGGTCGTGATTTAAGGCCAGAATAGTGGCTCCTGCTTTCACGCCTGTAAGGAATGCTCAAATGATCCCTTACAGTAAGAGAAAATGAAAACCATTTAGTTATTGTCACACATACGCTACCAAGCTTTGTAATTATGCAACATAACACCAATAAAAATGTTCTTATGCAAAACACGGAAGATGTATTTTGGTGTAGCGTCACAGCACATTACCACTGTGCTTCTTCAACAGCTAAGAAACACGTAAATAAATAAACAAGCCAAAAAATGACACAAAGACAGGGTCAACACTCTGACTTAATGCTAATTGCTTAATACTGACTCAGAACTATTAATATCTCTCCAACAACAGCATTTACCTTTACTACTAATACTACTAAAACTAATACAGCTACAACAACTAATGTACTGCTTTTTGGGTGGAAGCTGTATTTTTAGCTGTAGAATCACAGCACTTTTTACCCCAGAGTTCAGGCACAGCACGGGAATTTCCCCACTTTACCAAGGCTTTTTGCAGTGTGTTTCAAACTGCACAACCCCCTTTTAACACTCATACTTGCTGGACTGGACTGGCGGTCCCTTTACCTGGATGCGGCAAAAAAACTGGTGACTTGGTACCCAAAGCTGGCATAATAGGCATGCTCCATGACTGCCATCAGCTGTATGCAGTTGTAGCCTGAGTGGGAGAAAGTAGCAGAAGAGAGAAGAGTTAGTCTCAGTGTCAGGTCACTTTCCATGAGTAGTCAATACACGATTTGTTGTTTCTCTTTTAATTGCAGTAGGACAGTCTGTAATTCTGACCCTCTGGGCTTCCGGGCAGATTTTTCCAGTACAGTGTCTGTGTCAATGTGTCTGACCTTCTGCCTTTATCTGACTTTTACCCTGTCTTCCCCTTGGGAGCGTATGTCATTTTCTGGTCAATTTTCCGGTCACTGCGGGCAATGAATACTTTCTGCCCTTCATACTACTGAGAGGAAAGCTGCAGTGGTCAGCCTAGCACAACTCCCTGCCTGCCACCACATAATCCTTAACAGACAGGCATGCAGCTTTCACTTCCACACTTTAAAGTCCAACTCTCCAGGAGGTCTGCTATAGGAAGAGAAAAATTCCCCAAGGCCCCGTCTGTCAGCACACCTGTTTAGGCCCCTTGCCTTATCTGACAGAGGGAGCAGGTTGAAGGGTCATGACATCCCAAGGACCAGGGAAGGAACTGATACTTTTTGGTATTGCTGTATGAACATATTTCTCCCACATAAACTGTGCATACATAACATTAGGTTTAGGAGAAGATTTCAGCTTTGAGAGGCAGTTACAAAACGATTGAGGTCTCCCTTTACTTTGCAAAGATTCAGACTTTCCTGTAGAAGCTCCATGAAATGCAAGGAGAGGTGAAAACTGCACACCAGCTGGTAGCAACATTATGTGAGCCTCAGCTCTGTGAAGGATACCATTGTATCTGTTCCTTGGAATGCCACATCGGCATCTGTAGGTGTGTTCTTTCACAGAATTGCTTTGGCTGAACTAGTTCTCTTTATATCAGAGGAGTAAAGCACTACCACCAGAGAGACACTCTCAGCCTGCTCTCTCTGCATGCTGTACCATCCACATCTGCCACCTTGACTTTTGTAGTGTTTTTTTCTGCCTTAATCACAGAGAAAACAGAAATATATAAATACTCCTTTTGGAGACTAAGACAAATTCCAAGTGTTAGAGAAATGTCTTTTTCATTACTAAATACGAGTGAGACGTGCATATTTCTGTTAACGAGTAAACATGCATACTATAGAACAGAATGCAAATAACTACTAAAACTGCCTTAATGCAAGCCACCCAGCCCGATAAATTAGTTCACTGAGGTCAATATACTCAGACATATTAGATAAGACAGGAAGGGCTAAATGGTAGTAGCTGCTTCTAATGTATTGAGTTTACAGTTTGTGTGGTTTCATTTATAGATGCAATGCCTCTTGCTACTGGCAGAAACTACAAGGGTGCCAGGATTTTCTTGACGCAACAAATACTATAAAAAAAACTGTAAACGGGCCTCTCACCTTGCTTCTACTTCATGAGAACATCAGCACAAATCTACTAAATACTTATTACTTTTCACTATGTGGAATTAATCAAGAGCAGCCAACTACTGCCCAAACCTAAAATTGACTGTTTTCTTTCATTGTCATTTACCCCATTTAGTTAGATGTTACCTTCCACTTCCATACCCTTTTAAGCAATTTTGTGTTATAAGGCCTTCAAGAATTGATGGAAAAGCTTTTGGACATTTTTAAACGTAAGCATTCTCTAGGAGAGTATTACTCAAAGGTCAGCTGGCCTGAAAACTACAGCTCGTCAGCAAAGCATATTTTGTGTTTTATTAATTCAGTACAATTGCTTGGTTTGAACTTCTGGGTAATGCACAGCTGGCACACACTTAAATCAACACAGATCCCTCTAAAACCCTAAATCAAGCCGTCTAGATGCAAGCTCTTTGAGAATGGTTCATTGACTGTGGGTACACTGGGCTTTTATATTTGACATGTATGCAATTTTTTAAATTGGTTAATTATGATCCATTGTGCCTACTGTTCAATTTGCATTCCAGCCCCGACAATATTTCCTGGTATACCACAGGTAAATGGAATTTTTGAACATTGTTTTAATATTATTAAACATTTAGTGAATTTCATTTTTATTAATAATCACTGTAAGATGAACTTGAGGGTAATGTTAGCTAGCTAATTAGCTAGCTACATAAAGTAAGAGGAGAGGCCAGATTTAACAAGTTTTATTGATTACATGAAACAGCATTTGTGTATTGCCTAAAAACACCCATAGCAGTGCCAATATTCATGATGTTCATAGACTGTAACTGTAACTACTAACTAGCTAGTTAGTAAATCCAAGCTAGGTTGCAGGCCAGGGAAATAATGTTACTAAGTGGTCACAAGGCAGAGTTCTGGCTAGAAGAGCAGGAAACGGTCGAGCAACATCTTGTCAGCCCAAAACTAATTGTGTGTGCCCACTGTAGCAAAAACAGAGACTAACTTCCTGGACACTTATCTCAGTAACGTTAATTAAACTATCAATGGATGTGTATGAATTAATGGTTGTAATAAACGGAGGTAATTAGTTCTTGCAGTAAGCTAGCATTTGAACTGGGTGTTGAACAATGTTCCAAAAGTCTTTTAGCTAGCTCATTTAGTTCCCAGCTAGCTATGTAGCAAATCCAGCAGCACCATAGGTTAATGACAGGAACATTCCCACAGCAACAGTATTGTAACAGGCATGGTAACATCTTTCATTGGTGCAATGAAGTTTCAAGTTATCAGTAAAACTTGTAAAAATTGGGGTTTCCTCCTACTTATTTATTTTATAAAACCTGGAGTGTATCACAACTATTGGCATGGCTATGGCGTTGCCTGTATTCCGCTTCATGTCGTGCCTAAAAATACCCCCTAGCTGTGCCAATATTCATGCTATAAAACAAGTTTGCCATAACATTTTAATCTGACAAATCTAAGTTGCATGCAATGTTGGTGGTCTGAACATAAGAAAATACTTGAGGACTGTCAGAATGTGATCTGAACCAGCTCTATAGAGAGGCGTTCTCCAAAACATAGCTGTTGTTGCTAAGCCATAAACGTTGGACATTCTGGAAATGTCCATGCTTCCAGAAAGACTGGGTGTTCTGACAGAGAGCAAAAGGAACTCTTCTTTGTTCCTCTTCTCATGAGACAAAGCTTTTTATTTGTCAATCAGCATCCAGCTGTCTTTTTCAGAGAACATCAATTATACCAGAAAGCTAAAGACCTTTTTGTCAGAAGTTCTGTGCATGATTTTCTGAGGTATTCAACTGAGACATCAAACCTGTAGCAAAATACTCTCTTCACATGGATATGAATACAGCTACAAATAAAGGTAAACAAAGTTTGCTACAGTGCATAAAGCAGAGCTTTCCTACTTTGATTTTCTGCCACATATCATAGGTAGAAGCAGAAGGTTAGGAGAGGAGGTTAGAAGCGATACCTGAACTTCTTTTAAGAATCATGTTAAACAAACTTAATAGATGTTTAACATCAGCCGCATCATTTACAATACAGAAGTAAAATGAATAATCTTCCCTCTTCCTGAAAGTGTTTGTTTACTCTTCACTTGCTCAACAATTTTTCTCTGTTTTTGAACCAGCTCAGTTTTATAAGATTTGAGGACAGGGAAAAGCAGAGAAAAACAAAATTGCACCTGTTTGGAGAATGACTCACACAGCCGCTGATGCCTCTCGGAACACCTACACACTCAGTCAAAGGTATTCACCAGAGCCTTCAGTCTAAGTGAACACCCACTGGCGTTGAAACCTCTAGCACACACAGGTGTTCAAGTCTCTTCCTAAGCTATGACCATCCGAAAGGACTTGTTTGAGAATATGTTTGGATCCGTTATCTGTAGCTGAAGAATTTTAAATAAGTTCCAGTAATACCAGAATTTAAAGTATTTAATGGTTATGATACAAATGATTTGCAATTTAAATACCATTACGCATAGAGTATGACGTTATTTCATAGTTTTACTTCAAAGGCATAAGGGAATTTTGTTGTGAGAGCATTCATTACAGATATGATATGCTTTACCACTATTTTGCCCACTATCCTATCTTCTGCCTTTCTGTGCGCTGCAATACACATGCCAAAATGAGAAATGGACTGCAAGCTGTGCCTCTCAGAATGAGGGAGCCCTTGTTTCTGTGAGTTGTGATCGATTGTGATCCATTAAAACAAGACGCATCCATCAACACATGCCGAATGCAAAATGGAGACCGGCCACAGTGCCCTCAACCCCTCCCACAAGTGTACTCATTCATACTGAAGAGCTGGCCTGCCCACCCACTGTCAGGAGCTGATGACCACTTCAGACAGTTGGTTGGCTGTGTGAGTAAACAGGACATTGGTTCGTGCAGTGATTTTGGACAGGGAGTGGCACACAGGCTCAGCGGTGAAGAGCCTCTTGATGTTCTCAAAGTGCTGATATAGTGGACAGTGACATTTAAATAACATGAGAGGTCTGGTAGTTTAAGGACACTGTCTGCCAACCCAGGGGGGATGCTAGACAATGACCACACCAGCTTCCATCTTTGGCAGCCTTGACCTCATGCTCAGCTGGGTCCTGTGAGATGGCGCCACTTACCTAGGTCTTTGATCCGGGGCAGGACGTTGACTGTGAAGTTGGTATAAGATGCTATCTTTCCCTCTGGTGAGGCAATCCCCACGTGGGCCTCATAAACGCGCAGGCTCTTTGGTTTCTTGGGGCGGGGGTGCTTATGCTGGCAGGGCAGAGGGGAAGTAAGATCTAAACATGTGTGAGGACAACAATGAAAAATAATAGAGGGCATACACTCAACAGTAAAGGCATGGAATCACATAGATAACTGGCGAGAAATACAGACAGAAACAAACCATATACTTCACTTACAGTACATTTGGAACTGATGTTGATAGAGGTGTTCTCACAAAGACAAGCATAAAAATACCCACAGGCTTATAACACACCTCCCTTATCCACTAATCATTCATTAGTACAGTATTTGCATTTGTCCGCGTTTATCAAACACAGTAGTATTAGCAATGCAGGGATGCACTCCCCACACTCTTAAGTCTGAAGTGTGTTATGATTGCTCATTCTGTAAGCAAAGTGGCTGCAAATATTAGTAATGACAAGAGAGGCAGTGATCCATAATTAAGAATTATGTAAACGGAATGTTGAGAAGACAAAACACTGGAAAGCGGAAACAATCCTTGTCACGTCGGTGCAGACTTGTGTTCTGCTGAGGACAAGTATCAGCATGCAAAAGTAGCCCCTCCCTTCACACTGAGTTGTGCAGATGGGACTGTGTTAGAAATGGCACTGGCACATATTACATGGATAAGACCCTCAGAACCATTGCTATCTCAAAGTGGCTCTTCCTCCTGTTATTTAAGTGACCATAAATGTGCATTTGCATTAGCCAGTGCAGGTCTGGTTGCCTATAACTATACAAGCATAGCAGTCTATGCTGTAGTATACAATGATGCATCAGCTGCGTAAATCCTGGTTTAAATGGTGCTTGATGGTCCCAGTGCATAGTAAGAATGTGTGGACTAAGAGGTGTGCCAGCTGATATGTGAAGATAGTGGTTTACTGTGTGGTGCTGCAGGCCAAACGTGACATGAGACATGCTGCTATCCTTGAGTTTGCAGAAATGACTATGCCCAGCTGCCCAGGGCTCACAGAGCACATTCCCTCACAATGGCTGCATGAGACTGAGGAACAGGCTGTAAATAGACAGAAAAGCTATTTCTGTCAGCCTCAGCTAGCCCCTCTCACCGAAACATAGCTGTATTCTCTTGCCTTTCACACTTCCTGAGCTCTGCTGCATACCCAATCAGCTGCTCTGCTTCTCGGTCCAAACGGGACTGCATCATTCTCTATGCTGTTCTGGGACACTGCACAGTGTCTATCTCATACCAGACGAGTAGCCAATAAAACCTACTCCAGAAGGGAGTATATACATAAGTATTCAAGGTCGGTGTAAGTTGTGATATATTATAGTGTAGTTGTGATACATGTTTCATGAATGAATTCACATAAAATATGGAGAGCTAAAGAGGCAGTCAATAATAATAAAAAAGCAGGTAGGTAATGTAGCTACCCCTTATATATGTGTATTTGTATGCGTATGTTTTATATATAATATAAAATAATTCATAATTCCTTTCAAACACGATACCAGGGAATATAACCAGCCTGGCTATCTTATATTAGATATAAACATGTTTTCAGCATTGATTATGTCTGCAGTCAGTGGACAATGTGGTTTGTTCTGCTCGGTCCCATTTTATACACACTTTCACTGGACAGTTGCATGTACCATGTCACATCAGTCCATTTTGTTTGTCTTGTCTGTTGTTGTCTTATTTATCCATCCACGAGAGTCCTTGGCATCTCCACCGAGCCCAGCTCATTCTGGATTAAATTCTAGTTTTTTCGCACCACGTTACTTCAGTTATATTTCCAGAAAAGGCTTGCCTTGCTGACTTAATGTTTATAAAGGTCATGAATTAGTGTGTGGAGCTGCACAGGGCAACAGGAAATGAACCATTCAAAGAGAGGACTGACTTTATTTCCACTTGTGTGAGAGTCAGACCCTCTGTTCTACTTTGCTGCAATGTACAGAGTGGTCATGCTTTATCTTATGAGCCACACGTAACCCTTTAAACCTATGGTGCTTTATTTTCCATCCAAAATGTTTACAGTGTTGGATATAAACTCACCAAAAATGCTAATTGTAATGCTGGAAGCAGTATCATTTGCTGGGGGGAATCTATTAAAATAGCAGTGAAGCAGATGGTCCGAATCCTAAACTATAATGTTGAATAGAGTTTTTCTGTGCTTTGGAGCCTTTAAAAAACAGAGATTTGTGCCATTAACATCAGACAGAACCCCTCAATCCAGTAACTACATGCAGGTAAATGACCCAACCTCTTCACTGTGATCTGTGCCTGCTCAGCAGTTTTAAAACATGAAAAAATGGGCCAAAACAGAGTATCAGAGGAAGAATGAGAGGAGAAACAAGGGATGTCATTTTAATTGCTCAATTAATTATCTTTAATATTTCTATATACTCACGAGGTAGGGTTGCAATGGATCCCAGTGGACCCAGTCGTAGGTGTTGGAATCCAGCCTCTTTGTGACATACTTAGCCCAGGGTGAGATTCGATACAGCCGTTCACCCCCTGGTGTTTGGACCACCACCTGCAAACAGAACAGGACAGGGAGAGGTATCACACAGTGGCCTTATGTTGTTTCGGTTAGGGAACTGGGCTGTCAAACAGAGGTTACAGGCTCAAATCCAAAGTGAAGCACTGCTGCTGTGCCTCTGAGCAAGCTACTTACTGACTTGCTTTAGCAAATACCCTTCTGTATAAATGGATAATGTGCAAAAAAAGTAAATTTTCCCCTGCACTATGTTATTCATGACCTGGTTTTAAGGACTTCCAAACAATACAGTGTGTCTGCAAAGGAAATAGATAATAGCGAAGAAATGCTACAGCAATGACGTTGCAGACATAATGGAAGATTCTCATTCCCTGTGCTCAGACTGAATCTGTAAGGGCCAGGTCCCCAGCTAAGGGTCATGCACGTCCCTGCAGACTCACACGGAGCTGTCCCAGCAGGAAAGCTCTCTCGGGGCCTGTTCCAAATCTTTTTCACATTAACGGCAAAAAAGGTTCAAACTGTCTCCAATCTTGCAACAAATAGCACTCAATTGCTGCGTGAAGTGGAGCAAATCAAACCCGTGCTCTTTCAGCCAAGACCTCCTGACATTCAAAGAGATCAGGATCCCCACCCTCTCCCTACCGTTCTGTCTCCCGGGGCCTGCTTCTACCACAGTAATACAGAATTGTGCTTCAGGCGTGATTACACCAGCCCCTGGACTGGCTTGATAGAGGACAAAAAACAAACAAACAAACAAAAAAATCAGCCAAAATCCAAGAGGAGTGGAGAAACAGGTGGGGACGAGAGCTGAGTGCCGATCTCTCACAAGTACAGATGTAGGGAGGGTGGAAACTAGGTCGCTGGAAACCCATCACACCCTCTGTACCTCAGGGGGATGGCGTAGGACTGTCACAGATCAATAACTTGTGATAGAAGTCCAAACAGTCTCACGCTGCCTCACAACAGACTTAAAAGACCGCCATGAAAGGGAGCATGGATGTGTGTGTATCTGCGCATGCACGCGCGAGCAGGTATAAACGCGGAATGTTTATAACTCTGTCCTAGAATGACCTCAACAGGCTTTAGATTTGAGAAAAAGTGTTTAAAAGTGTCCCAAGCTGAGCAATGCGGACTGCCACGAGTCTAATTTAGAATGGAGGGGGATTCAGTTTCCATTAAACACAAGAATAGTGTTCAGCTGAGCATTTTTCAATGTCAGTGTGCCGTCAAAATTCAAATTAGATTTTACTTCCATCAAAGCCTTTTCTCTCCACCCTTTGTAGCACCTTCGGCTCTGAGGGAGCTACCTGCAGTGGGGCAGAGACACATCACCAGACAACCCATCCCTGAATTAATTTACAGATTTTAATATACTCTTGGATCTCATGACAATTAAATGAAGCCCATCAAAACTATGGGCATGGGGTTTCACCTTATGGCTGGTTTGCATACGCAGCAGGTCATAATGTTAGCAGAGAATTTTGTGTGTGTGTGGTTACAACAACATAGTACATTTCTGTTTTGATTCCACAACAGTCTTTGTTATGACACGGTCTTAATTCAATATTTGGTAAAAATGTCCCAACAGATACCTATGTTCATTTGATACAACAGCAAGTTTTATTCAGTTAAACAATTGTGTGTGAATTATGCCATGGATCACAAAAAATTAACAAAATGGTTCAATTGTACAGACCATTGTATTCATAAAAATCATAAAAAACTGGAATCTCAACAACTGCTGCCTGATAAGAATTTCTGCCAAGCAACTGAAATGTAATTTTCAGGTATTAGAGTTCTGCCTCTCCTTGGACCTACTAATAGGCTACTTTGCCTTGTTCGGCATGATCTCACTGCTGCAGCCCTGTGTATCCATTGAAGCGCTGATACAGATGGCATTAATGGGACATTAATAAAACCAGTGAATTTGGTGGAACATCCTGGAATGTATGGATAGAGTTAATGATAATGGAAACCGTGAAGATGGTGCAGACACTTACACTAAGTGTGTCAGTATTCAGTGATTCAAACAGACAAAACACTCCAGCATGTAGATAGGCCTGCACACATAAAACTGCATTCAACTACACTGAAGGACTAAGTTTCTCTGTGTACCACTATCTTGCTCCACATTCCAGACTACCCTATTGTAAAACAGCATTCTGAATTTTCCAAAGACATAACTGCTTCACCACCCCTCCAACTGAAGAAAAAAAAAACTGAAAAAATAAAACAGTGCAATACATTCTGTGCTTTATGGCATTTTAACCACTGAGGACACGATGCACAGAATTACAAATACAGTTTCCTGGAAATTGTGTAAATATGCTGGGTACCGCAATTGATTATACACTATTTGATATGAGAAGCCTTCCAGCAACTTGCGTGAACTGCATGCTTTTCTTTAAAAAAAACTTTGCTGGAAGGGCAACACCTACTCAGTCACTAGTATTAAAAATTAATTCACAAGTAAATTGTCTGGTTTATGAACATACTAATGGAAGTATGCAGTGATTTCAGAAATTTTGACGGCACATACAGGAAATTATTTGAGTGGGAGGATGTGGAATGTACATGTGTGCATTAGTAAACTAGCTAACATCGGTTTTGCAAACATGTAGATGATAACCACCTTGCTTGCTCCCTGACTTTGCATGGAGAAATGGCACGAGGCTGACAGGACTCTGAAATGAAGAAGAGGGCCATCTGAAAATAAAATCAGACTTCATACATGGCTATTTTGACAAGGGTCAGCACTGGCAGCTTACAACTTATCCTGTTTGCTGATTTTTGCTGGATCGTCCCAATATGTCCATATCACCAAGAAATGTAGTGGAGAGTGATTTCTGACAACACAGAGGACAGTTAATATCTTTAAAAAGGATTGCTTAGCCACCAAGCTGGCATAGCCTTTGAAGGCATAACTCATTCACAGCACATCCCATTACTGTTGGCTGTAGACTGCAGTGAAATCCAAAAGGGGGAAGGAGCACTATTCTGAAGGGGTTTGCCATTCACAAAATCAGAGCTCTTGGCAGATTGATGTTGCTAATCTGAGGCATGCCACAGAATGGGGCTTTGAGCAACACTGTGTCAGTTAGAATAAACACAATACTTTTTTTGGGACTCTGCCTGCATGTGTGGTGTTGCCAAAGAGCATTATTTCAGAATAAGGTGTTCAACCCTGTGCTCTCCAGAATAACCAACAAGAGTGGAGACAGGATGGAAGTGGGTTGTTCTGAAAATATAACAAATCTCCTGTTCATTACAATAACTTCCGCCTGCAGCAGTGATACCTTGTACCGTAGGTGTTTCTCCACTGCCATTTGCAGTGACTCTCAAACAACAGACTCCTTGAAATCAATTATCAGTACTATTTTAAAAGTTGCATACCTTATTGGCAATTAACACAATCACACCACAATTATCAACAAATCATCTTAGCTCACCAATGACGTATAGATTTTTTTTTTTAGCTCCTATTTTTTCTCCCTTTCCTTCTTCTTCATAGCAGCAAACATCCCAAAGCCTGTGTTTTATCAAAGTCAGTCAGTGTGTATGTGCGCACCATAGTGGATAAGATCATAAGATCATATACAGCGGTTACTTGGGAGAAGGGGAATCTATGCTGTTGACAGCAACTGATCAGACAGACCTGAGATGAGAAGAACACCGAGGCCTTAACAGAAGCAAAGACTAATAGGGTATAGGTTCTCTCCCAGCTAGTTTGTCCCTTGTCTGGCCAACTATTGAAACTTGGTCATGCAGCACTTCTAATATTATTGACTCCTGGCTTTTTGCTTGTGTTGTACTCTGCCTTGCTTGTAAGTTGCTTTGGATAAAAGCGTCTGCCAAATGAATAAATATAAATGTAAATAGTGGACAGGATATGATAGTGTGGACAGAAAATGGAAATGTGAGACTGAGGTTCTACAGGGAGAGGTATGGAGCGCACTGTCTTAATGTTTGGGCTTTTGGATTGGTACTTAAGGACATTCTATTTGATTCAATGGACAAAACTCAGTGACACTTGAGGTTTCAGTATATATAAGAAGTGTCAAAAAAGTGACAAAAAATGGAATTCTTGAAATGGAAAAAAGAAAGAAAAGCAAAATGGCAACATAAACAGATGGCCTATGAAATATTTTTGAATCCATCTCAAATCACTGAGTCATGTGAGACATGCCTCAATAATTGGTCTGCAAAATAATTTCGAAATTTGCATTCGTGCACACCGTCAGCAATCCGCAGGGATGCCAATATTCACAAAAGCATGTTGAGAGGAAATGATTAATCGTGGCTTTGATGTACAAAGACACAGGTGCCAAAAAAGTTGGAAATAAAATAGTGCAAGGTACACAGACATTGCCAACAGAATGAGAACAGCGGGAAAACATGTAGCTGTGCAAGAAAAAAAAAAAAACACGTCATGTGTCACGACTGTGTCCTCTGATGTGCAAGAACATTAAAAGGTTTGATCATGCCCCTGGAATATGACCTAAATCAACATACACATGGCTCATTTTCAAACCAAAGGTCTTGCTTCTCAAATTATGATGGAATCACATTAGAGATTGTTGATGTTTTGTGCCATAACCACCCCATTCCAACTGAGACATAGATGCAGTGAGTACTGCAGCTGCATGACTTGTCTACAACCTCCCTATATGTAGTCACTTCACTTCACTAGCTTCCTGTTATTACTTAAATTTTTCAAAACCTTAGCGCTGGCATGGAGGACCATGAACGGGACGGCCACCTCATTCCTCTGATCAGGCTTCAAACCAAATGCACTGGCCAAATCACTATGCTTTGCAACCTCTGGGTAACTGACTGTCCCCCCTCAAGACGGTGTTGCACTTCTCAGCCACGATGCCTGTTTGTTCTGGTCCCTATTAGTGGAATGAAGTTCCAACGGAGGTCAGGACAGCAGAATCACTGGCCATCTTCCCAGACTGAAGACCTACCTCTTCAGACTACGTCTCGGTTCCACTTCAATCCCTGCCCCTAGCACCTCCACCTGCAAGTATCACTTGCTGCTAATTTACTTGTAGTATCGCTATTCATAATATGTATTATGACCTAGTGACATTGAGACATATGGTAGCTTATGTACTTGACTTCATTTAGGTTTTATCAGCTGTCTAGTTTCGGACTAGCAGAAGTAACTTGTGGTGGGACTTGAATGATGTTGTATTCGTACTCACTAATATGGAAGTGTTGTTAGCCTGGTCTCACTTGGATGGATACAGTTCTGTTTTGTTGTACATTTTACATTTACATTTATTCATTAGGCAGATGTTTTTATACAAAGCGACTTACAAGCGATAAGGTAAGAGCATTTGCTAAACGAATGTAATGTGATTTAATGTAACATTTGCACTTTGAACTTGAACTTGAGAGCAGAGGTGGACAAGACCAGAGAAGGACACATTGAAGGACGGCCTACTCACAGGGATTAAAGTTCTCCGTCGCTACGACGTGAGAGAGAGTGGTTGCACAAACTCACGGTGTCCTATACAGCCGCCGGGCTCACGGTGTCCCGGACAACAATATTTTAATGCTTGCCCGCATTGTCACTTGGGAGTAACATGCCAACGCCCTTTTGTGGCTTTGTTATTGTATCCCTATAGCCTTGAGGACTGATACAAATGTTCTTAACCTGAGGTGATTACAAGGACAGAGAAGGGTATGGGTAGAGGTAGAGGTAGAGGTTGCAGCAGAGAGGGACAGAGAGAGAGAGAGAGAGAGAGAGAGAGAGAGAGAGAGAGAGAGAGTGGTAGAGACAGAGAGAGGTAGAGGTAGAGAGAAATATTTTTGACCTGTATTTTACCTTACTTTTTAAACAAAGGAATAAAAAAACTGTTTACATATAAGAGAGGAAATATAACAAAAGAAAGAGACAAAAAGCACACCCTAACCATAACCAAACAGGGAGAGCGAGAAAGAGAGAACTGGAAGATGAAAACATGCTGCAAGAGACACATAGGAATGCAGACAGATATAAAAAAGGACACATGAGTAATGCAATTAATCAATGAAACTTCTCAGGTTTGATGTATGCAATTAAATGCTCACCTTACAGACTGTAAGAGCATGCTGTTTCTAATATGAGATGATACATTTTTAAAATTGTATATTTTTATACTATCAATTCCCCACAGCGCATACATATTTTTCTCCAAAATCCCACCACAACACCTGGCTTATACTTCCAGTTGGACACATTTGCTTAGACCGGTGCCATTAGAAAATCCTCAGAATTCTATTTGCTAAGTATGGTAACTTGTGCGTGACAGCCAATTACAACTCGGAATGACCTCTGGTCTAATGTGCAGCCCGCTTACCTGCCGTTCAATAAAAAACTAGAGGCACTGAAGTGAGAGAGCACACAGCTTTCACGGGCTGACCTACTCAATGCTCCCTTCCAAGTTTTCAGGCCAGAAAGTGAAGTTCCACAGCATGGAGTAAATGAAGTCTATCCATCCCTACTTCCCTCTCCTTACAGGACGCTATCGCACAGGAGCATGAAAACTTAAACAAGCTGGTGCCAGCTCTAAAACAAATGGAAAAAAATATCAAAAGCAGGGACCGCATTTGCATCAAATAAAGAAAGGCCATGGCAGAAACAACCAAAGTAACTGATTATAATAAACATGACAGGTATGTGATTCACTCATAAGCATACAGGTAGGCCCCTGTCAGACTTCTGCCTGTCCCTGTTTCTCTCTTCTGCTTGAGCTATCATGTGCTGGCTTGGTCACTGCTTGGGAGCCTCTTCCTTCTCGCTGCCATGCTGAAAAGGTCTCAGCCTCTGCTAAGCAATGATGGGCAAGAATGAAAAGGACAAACAAACGTTCATCACCTCAAATAATGAACTGTGTCATGAAATAATGATGATCCATAATGAATAATCAATTAAGAATAGTCCAGCTGTCATTAAAAAGCACAGGCCATCAAACATGCTGTTGTGCCTCTTCCACAGCTCCATTTCAGTTCCATATCGAGGCTAAAAGGTCACAGCAGGGAGATAAAAATGCTTCCATGCCTTCCCCTTTTGAGCTGGTCTGTTTGGACGAATGAGGGTTGATGAATGATGCAAAATCTAAAAGCTGCTTCGGTCAATGACTCATATCAGTCAATGTCTAAGAGACAGCCCTGGAAAGAGAATCAGCAATTTGTATCCCATTATGCAGCAAAGTGATCCTTTGGAGTATTTCCTATGAGACAAGATCAAGTTAAGATGTTCCACAGATCTCTGGTGATTGACCATTTACAAACTGTTAAGTGAGCAGAAGATTGACTGACACATCAGTAGGAAAATTCACTATTCACTAAAACCACTATGTCTATGGTCTTGCTTAAAATATGCATTTTGTCTTTTGTGGTAGTGACAAGGGACGACAACTGTGCCTCGGATAAAAACTAAATATGTACGCATGGAACAGCACTGAGAACAACCAAAGCCATCAATGACGATTTCATTTTTCCATTACACACATTTTTTACAGAGATACAAAACTTCTCTGAATTATGTGATTACTGCAATCATTAAACACAGGGAAGTACAGTACTTCTTTAGCTTCATGTGTTACATAATCATCAGCGTTCTCAAACAGGCAAGGTTTTTACAATGTGAAAACTGCACTGGCCAGGAACATTTATGCATCAGTATGGAATATGTTTAATCTCTTCAACAGCCCCACAGATGCAAAACTGAAACTGGAAAGATGCAATCAAAGCAATCAACACTGCAACCAGCGAATATTAAAAAGATATTCTAGGATAGTACTAAGGTTAATGTCTTTTAACATGATAGTCTAACTGCATTTATCAACACTTAAACTTAAAAAAGTCAATGAATAACAGTAAGGCATAAAAATCATGTGGTAATGTAACACTTCATTCTTTTTCTAACAAGTCTTAAAAACGTCTTATTCACTGTGGTCATGCAGTTAAGCAGTTATGTGCTCTGGATAATCACTGGCTTTGATTTTTTGAAATTCAACCTTTCAGTCATTTGTCAAAATACAGTTAAATGGATAACATTTTACTTTTACTTAGTGACATAAATATTACAATTCTGACATTGTAACAACAGACAATTTGTGAGAAAAAAAAACCTCTCCAAGAAAAACAAGGAACTCCTTGATCACTTCAGATGTTCATATTGATTTTTGTCTATTTAATTCTAACCGTGCAAAACAAAGTTTGAACGACACAGGCATGGACTAATCACCCCAAAATCCGGCAGAAATTGTGCCTGCCAACTTTAACTTTTTTTGCAAAATCAGTGACCATAAATTGTTTAAAAGGGTTTTTTTTGTATCAACTTTACATCTAAAATGAGTAATTCCTGAGGCAGTTTTAAAGCCCGTTTCCAGTTTTTAGATGAAATTGCTCCATTACATACATATCTCATTCCCTGTCTAAAAGGAAGATAAAACCAATTCCCAGAGTAACAGAGTGTGCATTATACACCAATAACGACCTTAAAGATAGGCTAAAAAAATAATTTCTTCTACTGTGGCTTTGCTTCTAGCTTAGCATTGTTAACTAATTCATATGTACCATCAAATGCTATGGAAAATGCCCCTGCATGCCCTTTTACAACAATGTACCCCCATCCACCCAGCCGATAGAAGAGAATGATGCGATGCAGTCTGGACAGCCAATCACAAGCTATCTTGGCACATGAGGCGTTACTGATGCCAATGTGCCCGTTTGCTCCTTCTCTGCTGTCAGCCCAATTCTGCCAATCCAAGCTGCGTTGTCCTTTCAACAACCCCTTCTCAGCCAGTGGGTCTGTCCATAGGGAAGGGTCATCTCTACTGCCTATCCTATTCTATGAACAGTGAACAGAAGAAGTGTTCCATGTTTGTTCACTTACACTGAGAATGTCAGATGACAGATTACCACTGTTGACTTTTACAATAGAAATTTTTCATTAAAAAGTGTGCACTCCCATCCCCCACATCCTCATGTGCATATTCAAGGTTGTTTGTTCCAATGCAAATTAAAATTCAACATTTGATTCAAAGTCTGAATAGTTTTCTTTGTTCCTTAAATTTCACCACATTGCCTGGTGTTCAATTGAGTGTTAGTGTTTGAATCACTCTGAAACACCCCCAACCTGTTCATCAAAAGCCAAGTAGCAGGCTGACTAGCTCAACACAATCTACAATTTATTGTGCAAAATGCCATCAACTGTCTTCCAGTACAGAACAGTTCAGCTCCCTTCAGGCAATGAAAGCGCTAGCAATCTCAAGCTGTTCAAACCGGTCTTAATAATGGTCATAAATCCTAATAAAGGGGTGCACTGGAACCAAACAATACTTGACACATTCTCTCAGTTACTCCGTATTCACACAGATGCCTGTTTTGTTAAATCTATTATGCTGCATGACATCGAGTTCAGAAAACATTTTTCCCAAGTTTCTCTGAAGTTGCCCTGCTGCTGATTTCCTGTCGCAAATGCAATTGTGTTGTGATGCTGCCATCTGAGTCGCGCTTTATTTTCAACACCCATATTTAGCGAGCAGTTGATTCACTGCTGGAAAAATACTACCTTTCCCCCATTCTTGGTAGGGGCTGTAATCTCAACACAGCACCTACAGAAAACAGATCTACTCAAGACTTCCGATACAACACTTACTTATAACAGAATATCTTCTAGAAATTGTATGAAAACCACAACATATAATAGGTTTCATTTAACAATCCTCTCTTAATGAAGTGCTTGCTTCTTCACTTTTACTATGCCACCCACCATATAAGGAGAATGAGTGTAAGGTTAGCAGTGAACTCAAAATTACAGAACATTTATCTCTGACGTTAGTCTTTAGAGAGCTAACATGTCAGATTCTATCCTTGTCGAAGTCTAATAATGTCACACTTTCTTGGGGTCCCAGGAGAAACACTACCTTTGCCTCCAGTAAAACACTAAGATGTAAGTAAGCAAGTATGAGATGTATAAATGACTCATATAGTTCAGTGTGTAGCACTGTACAAATTACAGACCATGCTGGGCTATCACAAAAAAATTATAAACTCTATCAGCCATTCAATTCATTCATACATAGAAAAGGACAATAAGTCTAAGTGTACTTCTCTCTGCAAATGAAGTGGTTATAAACATGTCTCAAGATGTTTGTAAAAAACTACCATGGGTCTGTAAACCAAAGAAAGAGTAATGAGTCACAACAGTTATCAGTATGGTGGAAAAGTTTCATCTACAAAGTTTCCTTAATTCAATTAGCCATTGTGAAGCGCACACACTATTCTGGGTTTAGACATCCAACAAATTAGGAAACAAATGAGAATATTCATATATTCATATATTCTATATCAAATAAATATCTATATTTAAATAGACTTTCAAGCCCTTTCATATTTTATTCAAGATGTAGTGCCTTTAATATGTCTCCTGTCCTTGCTCCTGCAAGTCTATCTGCTTCTGCTTCAACTTCATCTATCCAACAGCTCAGCAGTACACAAAAGTTGTTGTCTATTGTTGGTTTTTCATGACCTCATCTAAGAATTCACATAGACTAGCAGAAGGGCAGCAAAATGTCACCAGGCATTGAGCTTGCTTTCATGGGATATATATATATATATATATATATATATATTTTTTTTTTTGTTTATTTGGTACTCTCTGCTGTGGGACGTTATGGTTTCAAGCTTGCCCTGTAACTGCCCATTGCAACTAGAACAGCAGTATGATGCTAGGTATCAGACAGCAAAAACTGTTGCCAACTCCTGGTATGATTTTTTTGTTTGTCTGTTTTTTGTTTCACGCTGTGGTGACATATGTATCTGAGGCGAGCCAGCATCCCACACACCTGTGCACATTTTGCATTTGCAGCCATTAGAAGTGAAAGTACACGAGACAATGTCAAATAAAATGTTCCTGCTGTGCAGCTGTTAAGTGACATTTGGAACTTCATTTATTCTAATATTCTTTGAATATAATATATGTATTATTCTCCACAGAAACTGTTCTGTTCTTTATTTGGCAGCATTACAACAAAGGCCACATCCTGCTATGGGTATCAGAGGAAAAATAATATTACTTGTTGCTGCCAACTACATGACTAGCACATTTTTTGGTTTGAACAACCCTGGGTGTCACAGCCTTGGTTAAACAGAAAGAAAGAGAAAAAGTGCACAAGACACTAATATCTAAAGGACATTTCAATAATGCTTTATCTTGTTTAAACTGAAATGAACTCAGTGAGGATAAAGACAATGCTTGCAGATCCAGTGCAGTCCAAGCCAATCAACTGATTCAGGGCTTTCAGCTATCGTGGTAGCAGTATAGTATTGTAGCTTGGGAATTTAGCTTTTATCCAAATGTTGGCAGGTTTGATTCCCTGGTGGTGTGCTGCTGTTTTACCTTGAGGAAGGTACTAAACCTGATTTTTTCAGGTAATAATCAGCTGTACACAATAAACAGAAAATATATATTGAGTATAGCTATGTAAGATATGGCCCACTTAAACTTTACAAGATAATAAGAATAAGAATAATGCACGTTGATAGGACTACTCAGTAACTGACATGAAAGATATACTCTTTTGAGGTGTACCTTCAGCTTGGATTCATGTGGGATGGCTGGGGACTTGTCCTTTTTCGGCGGAAGGTACAGTTCCCACTTGCCGTGCTCCTTCTTTTCGTAGGGGTGAGAGACATTATTCCAGTCATCTAACAGAAACAAACAAAAAAAAACACAGAAGATTTTAGCCCTTCTGATGATTTTCTGACATTCAGATGTTCGTTGAAAGAATCCCATGCTCTGATAGTCACTTGGACATTAACAGAGTTAACAGCTTGTAGATCTCAGCACCAGGACTGTACAACACAGATTTTTGTGTGTGTTACTAACAGTATACAGCATTCATCACAATACAAAATCTCTGTGATAGCTTAAGAATGATTTCTATATTAAATAAAGCCACACTGTTATCTACAACAAACTAAATCAACCAATGAATATAAACAGAACAATTTATTCATCCACAAATTCATATTACTAAGAAATCTCTTTTCTTCCAGGACATTTTCATCTAAATTATGTAATTTGTGCATTGTTTCTCTACCTCATGCTAAAAAGCATACAGTAACAGAAAGAAAAAGAACAGAGAAAGATCGGAAGGCTAGAATCTGCTTATAGACTCATAAGCACAATCATCCATGCAACAGCAATTACTCATCAAGGTGCAAGCCTGTGTCCTTCATTAAATCTGGTATTGTTTTATCTTAGCATTGTACAATGCTGGTGTCATTCAGTACTTCTACAAGATCCTAGCTCCAGGGCTCATATCAGTGTGAACATTGTAATTATATTATCAGAAAGAAACTGCTAGGATTAAACATGGTTTCTGTACTGTATCAAGCTGAATAATGTCTAACATAGATGGGGATGGACCCATCAGGAATTGTTCACATACAATTATCATACTGTTTTGTCTTGCTTTTGACCCACCAAACACTGTGAACATCTAGCTAGAAATACTATAAATATCACTGGAGTCTGGATTCCATTTACTTGCCAGAAATAATTTGTTTGTTTTGAAACTGGGATACAGGTATAAAACTGGGAAGTGTCTTGCTGTTTAAATTGTTGTTTTGCAGTAAACTTATTCACAAGCAATTTGGAGAAAAATATCCCTGGTTTTGTGACAGACAGACCGGAGGATGAGACGGTGAGACCAATGCTGATCTCTGCAACCTATCCAAATTTAAGCAGAAGTGTGAAACTGAGTATGTAAATGACATGTTGGACTATAATTGATGTAACACAATTAACAGTTGGACTGCTTGCGGGCTCTTTTTGCACAGGTGCGAAGGGGAGTCACTGCCAGTACAGAGCCACAGAGACCACCTGTAACTTTTCATGCGAGATGTTGCTTCATTTGACTCCACTTCACACTTGTTGAAAAAGCGTCTGTAAACATTCCAACGTGTTAAAGGTGCTACATCATTTAGAGAAGTAGAATTGTTTGTTTTTTTTTGTTTGCCTTCACCAAGGTAGCTGCTGAAATGCAAAGCCTCAACTTGCACAAAAAAAAATCCCTTTAATGAAATTTGTTTGTTTCTGAAGGTAAATGATTAATGTCTCTCACAATTTACAATTACATTACATTATTTTCATTCATTAGACACACTAATCCAGAGCGACTTACACAGGTTACATTTTTTGTATGTTATCCATTTATACAGATATTTACTGAGGCAATTCTTGGTTAAGCACCTTACCCAAGGGTGCAGTGGCAGTGCTCCCGCTGCTCTTTACCACTATGCTATGGTGCCACCCGATTTGCAACAATTACTAATTTTTTATTATTATTATGGTACTTTATGAGTTCCTGCAATAAGCACAAAAATACGAATTTCGGTGCAGCTGGCATTTCCTGTGAATGCCTAATGTTTGTGTAAGTCTTTAATGTTTGGTGATATCTGTATGCCAGGGCCAAGGCAGTTTATTGTGGAGGTTGACAATTTATAGATATTGAACAAAAAAGTGTGGATTGCACAGAGAAATCTGATCCCAGTCCAGCACACAGGGAACGTCTCTTCTGTTTTCGCAGCTCCCGTCTGTTTAGACATTTGCATAATGTAAAACAAATCTTGTACAGCAATAAACACACTTTAAAAAGGCGAAAGAGTTATGGGATCCAGGGCAGCATTCTTGATGACTTTCCAGCTAGGCCACATGAAAAATGGCCAAGCAGGTAGTGTAGTGTTTATATTAAGAGGGAAATCCCTGGGTGAAGAGTAGTGTTTTATCAACATCACACGTTTCGTGCTGAACTTGAACTGAGATAAAGTATTGAGAAGGTAATTATAATTTTGCTAATTATTAATAACGTCCAGTGTTACAATAATTCATTAACATAGTTTAGCAATGTTTTACAATAATTATGGACAGTAAGGCTCATTTCACTTATTTTAGCGCTGTCACGTGTGTATATGTAGACGTTAGCACATGAGGAGCTGCACATCTCTTGGAATAAGAAATCAGCTTCCCTGTGACATATTACCACAAGAATGACAGAAAACAAACAACAACCAAAAAAATTCACTATCCCTGCCTCTCTCCAATCAATGAGAGACTAGCTGGGACTCGGTCAGTCAACTAATTTGGAGTTACCGCAAGAGCGGGTAGGGGGATTATATGACCCCTTTCAGAGTCTGACAGGGTGACGCAGTTGTGTCACAGATATTTTCTCCCCCATTTGTATGTATATCTCCTTTTGCAGTACAGATCTTGGTGAGAGATTTTGAAAAAGAGCGGATGCATTATTCATCCCACCTGCACCTCCTTCACGGCCAGGCAGTCTGGGCTGTTCCTGCACTCACTATGAAATTGAAACCAAATAATACGAGCCGTGTCCAAATGTAATCTCTTGCGGAATTGAAATCGGGGGACTTACTCTGCTCATGCCTCCAGGTTTCAGGGAAGATAATTAAAAAAAGGAGAGGAGAAAAAAAAGAGAGAAAGTGGGAGGGAATGTGGGGTGGTGGCGGTGGTGGTGTTATAAGGACATCAGGAGGATAATAAGGCGCCTGAGCCACGGCATTTTGTTAGGATATCAAACATTGGCGCATGGCACCGGGGTCTCGTAAACAGCGTTATTCCGTGGAGGAATCACTTTGGCCTTTCGACATCATTTCAGAGAGCACTGCCTGTCACTCCCTCCGAGCTTGTGCATCACTCTGAACGTGTGCACTGCATCCAGAAGTTCTTCCATAATTTGGTCAGCGCATCTCAAATGTACTGTACAAAGCATAAAATAATAATAACACACACACACACACACACACACATACACTCATGCAAAAACTTCCCTTTAAACTGGTGGGAAGGATTCTGGCAAGCAACAGCATAATCTGTATTCATTAAAACTGGAAGGGAAGAAGGTCAATTGAAAAGGTCTAAACTTGTTAACAAGGGAGTGAGGGAATTTAAAAGTTTAAAGTGTTGAAGGCTTCGCTTTCTCCAGGCTGGATGAAGCGTGGTGCCTATCTGTGGCTTTGGCTTACTTTCTCATCAGGAAAGACCATATCAGAACGTAATGCTTAAGGTACTAATCGATATGTTTGTTCACGCTTAAATACCGTTGTCAAGGATTAGAGATTTGCATATAAATGGGGCTTGATGGTCAAATGAACAAGGAAAAAAAATTTAAGGCTTAGGTTCTCAGGCTCAGCTTCATCAAACATGCAGGTGTTGAAAGGTGTAGACACAGACTGGAGCTGGCTGACATTAAGAAAAGAAATAGGAATAAAAATGTACATGTTCATAAGTTAATAATTAATAAGGAGGCACAAAAAGAGACTGTATAACAGAGGCACTGTGCCTTCACATGGAAAAACTCAAGGAATATCGGTCACACTGAATTAATGTTTCACCTTCAGCTTGCCTGAAACCAAACCACTTTTTCTCAACAAGAGATCTCTTTATCCTTGTTTTGGATGGGAAGCAGCAGATATACAGTGAACTGGAGCTTTAGCCTGCTATAGCTGTTATGGCTACAGCTTTGGGATGAGCCTCTCCTAGTGTTTCTTACCCTGGCTGAGCCAGGTTGCCATATACGTCTGAAAGACAGAAAAGACAAAGTGTGGAATACAGGTGACAAAATGGAGAGGAGACAGTGCTGTACATGTCTGACAGACAGAGAGAGTGTCACATATGTCTAACAGACAGATAATGTCAGAGGAATTACTGTACTTCCTTTTCTGTCCCTATGAGGTTATAACATGCTGGTTAGTATATACATCATTCTCTTTTCTTTGTTGCCTTTTGATGTTTTCAACCAAAAAGCTGCACTTGTGTTTATAAAACCTCTGTGTACATCACAGTACTCACAGTGAGATTCTTTATGCCTCAACCTTTCATGTTGTGGGAACAAGGAGTAGAGAATTCTTCACACAAAAAGACTGTATTCCCTAACTTTAACAGTGAGAAACAGATGCAATAATATAAAATATTAACCACATAGAAAAAAAAAATCAAAAGAGAACTTGTGTGTTTGCATAGAGGCGTTAGATAACCCTGGAGTGAGTCTATTCTGTGCCGATTTCTTTGTCTGCTCTATCCTCTGCACCCTCACTCCTCTATAACTAATCATACAGTCAGAGATAAAGCCCAAAAAATCTACATTTATTCAGAGGCACAATGATGCTGCTCAACAGAGAAGCAGGAGGGAGAGAGCCTTGGAGGCCCTTTTGATCTGTGGATTACATCTGTTTCCCCAAGGAAAAAACAGAGAGCAAAAGTTTCTGAGTACAAGCACAGCACGCACATACACAACGGCATTTGGTGAAAATATTCAAGTGGGTAGGACCCATATGACCTGAAAGCATTATTGAGAAGCAGACTCTAAAATTACACTCTCGTTGCAAGCTCTTTGCTTTGCATTGAGTGGACTGATGCCACTCAAATCACAATGGTACCATCATTTGGGACTTCTCTTGGTTGGCTGAGCTTGCTCTTGGTGGAGTTTAACAGGGCTCGTTAGGACAGTGATGCGACCCTCTGAAGCCCGACCAAGATCCTCTGCATTGTAGACTAAATGTGACAGTTCAAACCCCAATGCAGTCACCACACAAGTTTAATTACTACATCAGACTGCATACTAACACAGTATCTCCGTGATTCTATTTTTTTTTATATCACTTTTACTGTTATAAAGCTTAGTTCACACTGCTAAACCTGGATCTCTTGTATTTGAATATGGCATGGACTTGTTCTGAAAAGTACTGCAAAATGTACAGATAACTGTGAGAGAAAACAATGCCCTTGCCAAACAAGATCCCGGGAGCTTCAAATTATGATTTAATAGAGCCAAGATGTGCTTAAGAATAAGCACCTTCCTGCAAATGACAGAGAAACAAACAGACTGAATATAGAGCCTTGCCTTACTATAAATGATTATATATCATAACTCACAGACTTTGTCTTTACAAACATGGAATACATTATAAAGGTTAGCAGCTTGAAATGTGAGGTGGTTTCCTTGGCAACAGTTAAGTTTTCGGTGCTTTGATTCGCATGTCTCTGAATGAGAAAAATGAGGGAAGAGAGTAAAGGCGGTTGATCAGGGAAGATTGTTGCTACTTACTGAAATCCCCAGTTAGGAAGAGGGCAGCGGCCCCAGGGGCCCACTCTTTAAAGAGCAGCCCATTGTTGGCTTGCCGCTGCACTCCGAAGGTCTGGTAGCTGCGTGAGAACTGATCAAAGCCCCCCTCCGCCTCCTCCAGCTCCACGAGTCGCCTCTGAAAGAGACCGTACCTGTGAACGCAAGGACGGGAAACATACTGGTGTCACTAAAGAGGGAGGACGTACTGGGAGAGGTTGTACCCCTTTCTCCTCTATAGGACACATCAAAAGCAAATGGGTGGGTGTGGAGGGGCTTTTGTATCCCAAGATGCTTAAGCAAAACTTAAATCAATATCTACTTTCATTTGAGTGACTGAAAGCAACAGAAATGGAGGGTGAGAGAGAGAGGTTATATGAACTCTGCTGCATGAAAAGATATTGTGGAGCAATTTTTAAACTCGGTGACATCTTTCCAGAGAAAAATAAAAACCTTGAGCAGTTATCTATTTTATATAATGTTTACGTACTGTATATAAATGAGTGCATATCACACAAAATATTCACAAAGCAGGTACACACATACACATGCACATACATACATGCAGAGGGTGCAGTTACTGAGGAGCTGTGACACAGCTACATACATTTAAGCACTCTCCCTGTTGGTTTCATTTCAAACAGAACCATGTAGATCCAGTGGAATTCTGTAGGGTGATGATGACATGGGTGTGAGTCATGTGCATTGTTAAAATGAAAGATTAATTTAATTGGGACTTCTCATAAATGCAGTTATCAGCCAAAATCCATCAATCATGCGATTCCTTGACTATGTTCCAGCCTCTCAGATTTGAATGTGGTCCACTTTCCTCAGTAAAGCTGATAAAGTAAGTAAGCTGATAAACATACAAATGGATGTGGGCCACAGTGTTAGTCAACTTTCTATAAAAGTTAATTAAACTATTTCAAACAATAACCCAAGATAATCAGATCTAAAACTAAAATTAATAAGAAAGCAGAATGCATGGCATTTACCAGACAAAAAATTAAAATCTATACTTGTGGCGTGACATTTCCTAACATTTTGAACATTTCTGCAAAACAATGCCACTTCATCTCATTGCTCACTCATCTGAAAAATTAGCAGTGGAGTGTCGTCTTCTCAGCATGGATAAATGAACTGTCTCTCTGTAATGCTGTCTTCTGAATGTATTACAGCTAATTACATAGAGATCTGTGCTAGCAGAAGTGGTAATAGTCTTGATCTAAAGAGAATGCAGACTGAATATTCCAGTCAATGAAATTTACTTTTGTATAAAGCCCTTTGAAATAGAGACCACTCCTGGGCCCTTGCAAAGCATAACAGAGGGAAGTGATTTCAAGAAGTGAGCAACAGTTATAATTATTCTTTAATACTACAGAGTTCAGCTGGCCTTAAGGTCAAATTAAAGATGAAAGTGGCATGCAGAGAATAGTAACAAAGCAGTAGAAAAGTGAAGGAAAACAGTCAGACATGATGGCATTGCAGTGCATCAACAAAATGACAATGAGAGTATATGGAAGAGACAGTTTATGGAGGGGAACAATGCCTTGACCCACCCAATATGGCAAAAACAGTGAATGAAATGTATTCACTTGCATATTGGATGCAAATGTTTAAATTTAATTGGCTTGTGTCAGCAACATTCTTTCACCTAAAATGTTTATTACAAAATATGTCTGCGAATCCACAGATGTGTATGCTAATATGATGCTTTGTTAATAATATTAAGGGTATATGGGGTGTTTTATGAATAAAAAAATTCAAAATGACAATTTAAAATGGCTGACTTCATGCATTCCTTGTGAGGAGAGGGAATTGTATATCAAGTTTCATACATTACTTCAAATGGGTTGATCTGTGATCAAAAATCACAAGCATAATGTAGACCATTAACCCTCTGTGTAAAAGTAATGAACATTTTTTAAGAAAACAAAAGAAGAGTAAAACTTAAAAAATGGGTTCTGGCACTTGTGGTGCTTGGTGACCTAATAGCAAGAACAGAAATTCCCTGTACTGCCCTAGTTTTTAAAACCTGCTCCAACTCAGGTTATTTGCGTTACTTTACATTTGGCATTGACCATGCTCATAACGACTTGCAATGCTAACAAGGTTTCATCTGAAAAACTCAGACATTTATCAGCAGGACTAAGTGAGGGATAATTTTGTGACAAAGGTTTTCCCTGTAGTGGTATCTTCCAAGCTGTGAGTCACTGTGACGACATCACCACATATTGCCCTATAATTCTTATTGGATTTCTCGTATTGAGTGACAACGCATCAAAAGTAACATTTTTTACTGATAAAGGTCCCAGCCCCTCTGCTGCTGCTGATGGGCTGGTGAAAGGCATGGACTTTCCAGCAGCTGCTCAGGATAATGATCCTGGGTATCCACCACCAGCCAACACAAACTTTGAAACTACATCCATGTAGGGTTCTCATTCTACCCTGGTTGTCTTCCAGGCAGGCTCTGCATTGTAGAGAGGTCACTGGCTAAGGTTGGGGGAATGAGTCGAGTGGGGAGGGGGGGTCATCATAAGGGGCTTCTCCCAACATAGCAAGACATACACAGAATGTCATGCCTAAAAATATAAAGAAGGTGGTAATGATTTGAGGTGGTGGTAATGTCTTTGCAATATCCTCTATGGAGGCTCTATTCTCTGTGCGTGTAGGCTCCTGCCTCTTACAGTTAAATAGTGACAACAGGAGATTTCAGAATGTAGACACCAGAGTAAGACACATGAGCAGGCTGCCTGGGTGAGGCTGATTTAAAAACAAGCTTGGTAAAGCCAGTCTGCTACTCATTATGGCCCAGCAATTAATGGTACATTAATATATGTGCATCATTTTATTATTTTATGCATAAGACAAATTTTAAAAAGTGTAAAATGTATTGTTTGCCAGTTATGAATGGAAAGGACAGTCACAATTGCTTGATGCCTCTTGTGTTTGAACTAAAAGAAATGGCAACACTTTTAAAATGTGGATTAGGTAATTTGTATTCATGTTATTTTATTCCATATGATCTAAAAACATTAATAAAATCATCAATTTTTACACTCTGATAGAGTGATACATAGAAAAACTAGTTGTTTGAGTGATTCTATAATGATAACAAGTTACGTAAAGAGCCGTAAGGCTTGGGTTCAACTTTCATGGTGTCTAATTGCATTTAAATCAACAACTCCTTTAAATGCTATCCCTCCTTCATCTTTTGATTAAACATCAGTATGTCAGAGGTACAAAACTTTTCACAGAAATCTAATAAAGTCTTTAATTAGCACAAGGATGTCAACAGTGTAATTACATGAAACTATTAATGTGTTATGGCAGTATAAGAAAACGTCTATTCAGTCAGTGCAGGGATACTTTCAAATTTAGGCTATACGGCTAATTATGAACAAAGTTTACATGGGTAAACATGGGAATGATGAGCCCAAAATCTGTGAAGTGAGAGATCAAACAGACTTGTGTGTAGTTCTTGGTGACCAGACAGCAACACACAGTTGCTGCTGCAGTTGAGAACATCCAATATTTTTTTCTTTGTCTCCTCAATTGCAACTGATTCCAACCATGTTACCAACAATGTGTTGCTGATGGTGCAGAAACACACATGCCCACCTCCAGCCATCCAGCCAATGTCTCCTGTCATTCTCAGGCCAAGGCAGGCTGATTCTAATCCAGCTTATGTTCCACTAACTGCCAAAACCCCTGTCACACCAAAATCTGCAGGGACAGCCAGAATCTCACCACCATCAGTGTCACCAATCCCTAGCATGCTAGAGTTTCAGTGGCTGAGAACAAAGACCATGCAGTCATATCAGAACTGCTAAATCCAATTTACATACACAAACAGGTCATTAAGTCCCATCACTGTCTGATTTGTCCTGGAAATTCAGCATCACAGCCTTCCATTTTCCATATCACCTTTTCCTCTTATTCAGTTTAACATTCAGTATACCAAATGTTTAACTGCCTCCCAACAGTTGAAACAAAAGTAAAATCAAATTCCAATTCCAATTGTACAACACATATAATGTGTTTATCCATCAAAATCCATCTTCCTTTGAATAATTTGGAATAATTACCAGTCAGAGCATTTCTTATAGGCCCTCCTGAGTCAACAGAACTCATTCACCTTAACATCTAGAGAGTGAGACAGTCAAGTTCCATCTTCTAAAAAAAAGCACAGATTCTACTGTGAAGAGCTTCTAAAGGCAACCCTAACAGACGGGCACAGAAATTCCTTAGGTCCTACAGCACAACACCAGCGGGGCAAAAGACAGGCTCTTTCCAACAACTAGTCCATTTGATGCTTTACCATATCAAAGCAATAAGGAAAGGAAAAATGGTACTCATGAAACACTGTAAATGTCATGAGCCACACTGTGTGGAAACTCAGTACATTTGTGGTCAATTTAAAATTGTCTATAGGTAAATATATTTATATTAATCACTTTTAGCAGAGGTTATACATATGTGTATATGAAATAAAATTTACAAAGATGATACAATTTTATTTACTTATCCTACTCACAAAATATATTCCTTTGAGTGTGTATGCATGTACGCTTTCAACCTGAGCAGTGGATATAAGAAGTGGTAAACTGAAAAGAAGGACAGGACTCATTATGCACTTCCTCACAGCTTTTCACCGGTGAAGTGAAAGGAAGTGCCAATATCCATAAATGCCATACATATGTACTTTCATGAAAATCACCTCAGCTTCCCTTGCAATGGTGTAAGGCACACTCATCTGCAAGGTTCTGAGAGAATGCATTGCTGTAAGCTACCAACATCACCTTTAAGAACACTCACAGGTTCAAATTTTAGGTGAGAACGAAGCCCATTCTCGAGAGTTAAGCTCTTTTTTTTATGAACAGGGTTCCAGGTGTGTAGCTGCAAAAGCGGCTTTTCTCAGAATATACTGCTGGGTACAGCTGGTGGCACACAGTACACTTAAGCCTTTGCACTTCCCCAAAACAATCACCTGAGCCCAGACTGCCACAGAGCAAGGCTTTTAAGCTTCTTAATAACAGTGATTAAGACCAGCTGGGAGCAACAGGGGCACTCTGCATAAAACAATAACAGTGTCACCTGAGCAATGCTACCTGAAGCACATAAAAATCAAACTTAGAAATGTCTCTGCTCTTCAGGGCTTTTCTGTTCATTATTTTCAGGGGGGCACAAACCATACGCGCTTTTCTTCCTTTACCATCGTATAGAGCTGATCAGTGGCTCCAGGCAAAATAACTTCTTTTTCATTAACAGAAAACATAATACTAATGAACACTCTGAATGATCTCCATTGTACTGTATTCTGTAAGGTATAGATGTGCTGCAAGATTAGGGGTTACAGGGACCCAGCTGTGGTGTTACAGAGAGATAGAGTGTCCTGAGCACTGCTCCAGAATAAGCTTTCCCTAACCAAATCCTAAATTAAAATATTATGAGCTATTCAACAAAACTGCTTCTTGATAAGAGGGGCACTGATGCTGAAACAAATGTTGTTTTGCTGAAAGAAAATATTAATTCTGAAAAAAACCTTTGCAAATACAAACTGTTAAAAGATCATTAACTTTACTTATTTGTAATACAGAGCACACTAATAGCATCTACTGTAAAGTTTTAAAAATCAGCAAGGTAACTGAATAGCTAACTTTAGCATCATTCCTCCAGCTAGTAAAAAAAAATACATGAAATGCATAAATATTTTCACAAAAATGAAAAAAGCTCCAGCCAAGGTAATAGGGACTACCCCACACAAGGGTCCAAATTATACTGTGCAATTAATTTAAAGTGCAATTAATTGTGCCATTATTAGAATAATTATTTTGTAAAATAGATTAACAGCATTTGGGTCTCACTTCCACTCTCACCACTGTGGAAGTAAATCCAAGATCCAAACAAGCCTCAACAAAAGACTCTCTTGTCATTGCTGGTTTAGAAGGATCTAACATTAGTAAGGGAGAGTTTTAGACTTATTGCAGAGCAGAACTTTAAAAGTAACAGTAAATAATGCCAGCTAGCTAACCTGCTCCCACAAATTTCCACTTGCTCATATGGAGTGGTGCAAAGCACGCTGCCACTGGACTCTGGAGCAGTGGAACTGCGTTCTCTGGAGTGATGAATCATGCAGTCTGGCAGTCTGATGGACGAATCTGGGTTTGGCGGATGCCAGGAGAGTGCTACCTACCGGAAGGCACAGTGCCTACTGTAAAGTTTGCTGGAGGAGGGATAATGGTCTGGGGCTGTTTTTCAGGGTTTGGGCTAGGCCCCTTAGTTCCAGTGAAGGGTAACATTAATGCTACAGCATACAAAGTTTGGTGTGGAGGAACTCCAGTGGCCTGGACAGAGTCCTGACCTCAACCCCACTGAACACCTTTGGGATGAATTAGAACGCCAACTGCGAGCCAGGCCTTCTCATCCTACATCAGTGCCTGACCTCACAAATGCTTTTTTGGCTGAATGGGTACAAATTCGCACAGACACACTCCAAAATCCAGTGGAAAGCCTTCCCAGAAGAGTGGAGGCTGTTATAGCTGGGGGGGGCAACTCCATATTAATGCCCATGGTTTTGGAATGGGATGTCCAATAAGCTCATATAGGTGTGATGGTCAGGTATCCACATACTTTTGGCCATTGTGTGTGTATATAGGCTTCAGGTATTCTGAAATAATATGAGAACACAGAGAAACACAATTTTCATCAAAATGTTATGTTTTTGGCAGATTTTATACCTTAATGGGGCAATGTATCCTAGGAGATATAATTTGTAAAATCAAAAATCTATTTAAAAATTACAAATTAAAATTGAGTTTTTCTTTTTGATGTGTGTTAAGGCCAAATGAACAAAAAAAAAAGCAAAACAAGCAAACTAATGTTCATTATATGTTTTGATGCTGTGCCTATATATCTATCTATCTATCTATCTATATATAGATATATATAGATAGATTCTGCATATATATATATATATATATATATATATATATATATAGGCAGAAACTAAGAAATGAGTCTGTGAGATAAACTGTGCAATGGCAGAATATGTGCAATAATGACTTTTAATGTTCTCAGCCTTCTTTGATTTTTTTTCTTTCCTGACATTACCTTTATCATGTATTATTAAAACTCATTCATAAAAAATGCATTGCACACCATAGCCCCCCAATTCTACATTCCCACTAAGAGAACGCTCAAGTCATCCTTGTCTTTCCACACAATCCTTCAATGCTACATAAGTCCCTGGCTTTGGAACAGAGCACAGTGATGGCCCCTCATTCTGGCTTTAGGCCTTGCTCTCTCAATGTGACTCAGCACTATTCTTTGGTGGGCACAGGGGACCCTGTTTGGAGCTGTTTTCATGCTTCCTGTGAAACTGTCCATCTCAAATGTCCTTCCCCAGTTTCAGAGAGCCACTCTGTTGTACCCTGTCCTCTTTCTTCCAGTATCAACTATCACAGACGTCCCCTAGTTATAATGGGAGTTATGTCTTAATCAAAGAGATGCCGCAGAGTACTCTGCACTCAGCAGCAGATGCCAGGGTAACAGCTGTAGAGTGGGCTTCCTGAGCCCTGCTGCTTCTGGATCATAGGGACAGATGAGTCTCACTACACAGATCCAAACCAGCTCCATTCACACTGGTGTCTACAGAGGTCTGGAGTCAGACTGATCACAGATAAGACATTTCAGAGCACATATGGCAGCTTTCTGAAAAATTACCTTAAGTGTATGTGATAATCATCATCCAATGCATAATGCAACCTTGAAGTTAATTATTTGTGGAAAGTTTTAAAGTGTGTTGTGTAAGTACACACAAAATCAACTGCCCTTGTAAGACAGACTTCAAATGCTTTGTAGATCTATCAAAACACTGCTCCTGGCTTCCATGTTCGTACAGAATCAACCTCGCTACCTTTTAAAGACTTGGCACTGCAGTCTATGCCACTTTTTTCATCACACCCACATGCTCAGAGCCATCTCCTACATAAAGAAACCTTTAATCACAAAGAGATACACAAAACAGTATGAAAGAAGTGCATAGAGCATTTATGCTTTAGCACCACACAGTTAAAAATATTTGTTTGTCCCTGTCTGAAACTATAAAACCAGTGTGCTTAGGAGGCTGGAAGGGCAGACACTTAAGACACTTCACCCTGACAGAGTCAAGCACTCCCACACTGCTACAATCTTCCAATAAAAAACAAGACATTTAACGGTAAAAATATTCCACTTGACCCTACATGTGGAGGGAGAGTAATGAAAAAGACTTCATCAGCTAAACTCGAGTATCCCCAGGGACAGCAGAAAGCCAAGCTTTCAACTATTAGATATTCAAAACGGAAGCCAGCCGACCAGAAAACGTGCATTTTTTCCAATCAAGCCACATGGAAACAGAATTGTATTTACATAACCATATCATGAAATATTAACTAAACTAAATCAATTAATGAAGCAACAGAGTGTAACTTGCCCATCAAAAAACTTTTTTTTTCCAACTTTAAACATGCCTTCCTGCTAAAATGAAAACATTCCTGTATTCTCATGCTGGAAATATACATTTTTGATAAAAACATACTTGTATGAAAAAAAAATAGCAAAAATTTAGTTTCAATGTTGACATGAACAAATGAAATGGCGCAGATGACTTTTTGGAAAGGTATCTGAAAATTTCAGGAGTACTGCACTACTTTACATGCTTTCTATACTTTTGTCAAATATGCAACTATTTTTCTGAAATGCTTATAAGGCCTTTGACAGAGCTGACCACATTTGACCACAACTTCACTACAGGGTCTGCCAATTCAGGTGAATGTCATTTTTAACAAATTGCATGTGGGCTGGAATTACTTGTTTAATGAGGCTGTGAAAAATGTGCATCTGTGCAATGGACAATCAGGACAGGACTGTCTACTTCAAGCTCTTCCTCCAGTGCCAATGCACATCTTTGTTTAAACACTCATGATGTTTAAATATCTCACGGTGTTTTTGATTAAAAGTTAGCTCCATTTTTGTTCATTATTTGAAACATTTTAACTCACAAAGCTTTGACCAAATTTAATTAAACATGAGCTCACAATGTGCAGCAAGGACCAAGAGTCATTAACTTTATGACATTAAAATGAAAATGACAATTATTATGATGAGTGTATTGTTATTATTGTAGTACCATTTTCACTTGGCATGTGCTCCTATCCAGACAATTTACTGAGCAAAGGTACCAAGGGGCATTAAAGTCACAGGACATTACAAAAAGGTTAGCAATATACAATAGATGAATCATTCGCAGCCTGAACATGGGTCCAGTTATCTCTCTTCTTACCTATCACTATGTGGAGTAACACAATAAAGACAGCACAGAGTCACATAGCATCTGTGAAACACTGAAAGCTCTCTTTATAAACTGAAAATGGCAAGACGAGTGAACAGGTGATACTGCCATCCAGTAGCCCATATGTCATAATGCTGATATTGTGTATTCCCATAGGGATAAAAATGCTGAGTAGTGCCCTGGGATCACGATCCACATTCATCTTTTATCTGTATTAATTAATTTGCTTGCTATTTTTAGAAAATAATCCTTTGGTTGTTGTCAACTGTCTGGACTTGCACATGAAGCCATGTTGCTACAGTAGCATTGATGTGTGAATGCTTCCACTATTCATTCCAGAATTTTTTTTTTTATTTGTCCCATGATCACCTGCTGTTGGGTGTTTTGGTATTACCTCTTACTGCTATACGTTATGATCTGCATTTGTGTTAACATTACCTTTTGTTGGTGAGCCTTCAGGTTCATATAAATACTTCTGGTCTGAGTATTTTCACCAAACTACACCCCAAAACTAACAATCACACCCAGCTCACAACCAGACAGCATGAGCACTAGATGGAAAATTGCAACTTTGGTGCAGCTGTCATTCTCTGTTTACGTGGTCCCAAAATAACAATGTAGCACGTATCATCCTGCATTGGGTTACTGTGCCAGCTGTGCCCTTTAGACACATGCGTGGATTCAACACACAATCAACTTCATCCAGCAACTGAACAAAGGAAAATGTTAGTCTTCCCTGAACTCATGCTCTTGTGATGGAGGGCTAAGAATGGAATGATAATAAGGGTACGTAGAGACAGAGTACACTGACAAACATCACACTGTGCATTCTGCACCCTCTAGCATGTGGCCTACGATACTGTGACATTTAGGTCAGCCTGGGTACAGTCTTTCACATGCTCATGGAGCTCCCTCTGACTGCATGTAACTGCACTGGTACCCAGGGACAATTAACTTCATTAACTCCTTGTTATGCACAGACCAACACACAGGACTTTCAGGTAGAAAATGTGGGTTGTTGTGTCATATCCTACATGCACACACAAGCACATGCTTACTTTACATATGTTTGTTATGTATTCTAATATAATACACTAACCGTAGTTTTGAGGGCTATATTATCCAAAAGGTAAACATTTCAATGTAGTATTTGTGTACATAGACCACAGAGGTCATTTGTGACCATGGTGTATTTATTATTATTATTATTATTATTATTATTATTATTATTGTTGTTGTTATTATTAATGACATTAACTTCCAACAGTAGCCAGTGGTGCTGCCACATGGGAGAACAAATATTTTTATTTTACTACTATGCTAATTTATGAACTGTAGACCTATGTAAAAGAAATAAATTCAATCACAATTTATATATTTTTTCTGCAGAATGTAATAATATGAGAGTGTTATATGGCAACTTATTTCTGTTAACCATCTATTTAAGTGCTACATATTCTTGTATTTACAAATGTATGTAATTTAGTAAGTTATAAAATCATTGTCTACACATCCAACACACAAAATAATCATGTTAGTGATCAGTGTTGTGATAAAAGAAATCAAAACTATTCCGACTGTAATATGATGTATCTGGATAATGCACATGTATTACTATTGGAAGTTCTTGTTGATGCATAAAACTCAACAGGCTTTATGTCAAGATTTTTTTCACTTGTCTCTTAAAAGTTGATGTTAATGTTTTTCTCGGTGGAAAAAAGTCTGACTGACCTTAAAACACTCCCTGTTTATGCCGAGAAAAAAACATTTCTGGCGAAATACAAAACATGTCTTGATGCTAATACCTGCTAATACCTTCCTGTACCTTGCTCCTTAAGCAGGGGGAAAAGAGTCCTGCCTGAAAGTCAGCTGAGGTGAAAACACTGAAAACATTTATCATTCCATATAAGAGCTCTGGCTCTGAATATGAATGTTATCCAAGAACCTGGGGGGCAGTTCACTTCCTGTTCACATTCAAAGGAAATGCCAGGAAGACTGCAAATATTCAGCTCTCTCAACTAGATGCCTAGATCATTCCTCTGTGGTGACAGTCACTTGGTCTCACCTGTGTATCACTAGAAACTAAACACGCAGCGAGCTTAGGAAGGGAACTTCAGCAAATGCTTCCTGAGGGGGTGATTATATTTACTGAGTCTTAAGCTTCTCAGACTTGCTTCCCTGCCCCAGGCCAGGCCCAGGGATGCAAAGATGCAACAAAAACCCAGCTAGTTTTAACTGGCGGCCAAGCTGATACCCTGGGCAAGGGCTTCTTGCTCTACAACAAAAGTTATCACTTTCTGGCAGTCCAGAAAGCACTCCCTCTGTGGGAAGAAATACACAGCAAGACTGAATATGACTGTGGTGAGAATAAATACGGACATGGATCAGAGGCTAAAGCGAGGGCTGAATCAAACACGTTTGGGTGATGAGTGCTTTCTGGAGGTCAAGATAAAGTATTGATTTGTCTTTCTACCTGTTAAGAATAAATAAGCATTCCTTGAAGAGTCTTGATTGGGGAAAACACACACACACACACACACACACACACACACACACACACAAGAATGGAATGTGGCGGAGGTCACAGTGGGGCATGCTCCAAGTACACTGCCAGTTTACTGGAATGAAACGAAAATTGGCAAAGGTTGAGAATGCGAGATTCGCACTTTATTCCAAAACTACCACATTTTGGCCCTGTTTCTAAAGCCTGGCCTCTAATCCTTTACTGACTCAATTTAATAATACCACAAGAAAACAAATAAATACATAAACATGATACACAGATAAAGAAATAAACATGACTGTTTCCACCTTAGCTGAAGTTAAGAGGTGGCAAAAAATACCTTTAACCATCACAGTAAAGAACATGTTGAACATGTCCAGCACCAAAAAGGAGATAAGCCAAAAAAACATAAGCCAAATACTACAGATGGTTGTTCCATTTCTCAAAATGTCCACCTAGCATTTGGTCAATATGTGCACAGGAAGAACAAACTGTGCTTTTCTGGAGGGCAGCTTAAAATTAGAACATCAAAATGAGTGGTAGCACAAACTTCATGTAAAATTGTCTGTAAAAATTCCAGCGATGCTTGGAAACATCTGCTTGGACATAATGCTTCCCACTGGTTCATAAGTCTTTTGTCTTTTTTTTTATGTAATACATGTCTTGTGCATGTTTTGTTCTCCTGTTGGTCAGCTACTGTCAGAATTTTTTCTGAAGGGTATCTTAAAACACTGTGACTCATTGTGGCATCATCTTCTAAAGGTGTACATTTTAGGTCGGTACTACAACTTCCGTGACATAAACATAAACTCCAGAAATTTTTGTGCATATGTCTATTTGTGTATTTCAAAATGAAGAGAAGAAATAGAGTGAATCGATAATGTATGTACACACTCATACCCATACACATGCACACACAAGCCCCCCTCCACCACCACCAGCACACAGGCACTCATGTACTTGCACGTGCACACGCACACACACACACACACACACACACACACACAAACACATTCAGGGACCTTAGTTTTAAAAACCCATTTTCCTCTTGGTTAAGCAAGCAGCACAAATACCAGACTAATGGAACTCTTTCTCCCAAATGAGGTCAAACAAATTCTAACTCCAGCAGTAGCAGAAGGGTTCTGCATTCACAACACTCCCCCTTCCATCTACCTTAACCCCTTCAACTAGGTGGATTGATTGTTGCCATTTGGAAAAATGTTACTTCGAACTTGGATTTTATGCTTGCCATTTTCAGCCATGCATATGTATGCATTTCTTTTAAACAAATCAACCACCTCAGGTTTCAAAGGTCTCTTTTTCTGATGAGCAGTTTGAATTCCTGTGGTCTTGTTTTAGTATGCAAAGCACAGCGTGATGCCACGGATTGGTGTACAGCACTGATTTTCACGCTTGCATTCCCTGGAATGGTGTGTGTACTCAGGGGCACTGCTCTCTGCGGTTGATGAAGTAATAACTTTCTCAACACAGCGATAGCGCTGTATGTAAAATAATTTATATCTTGCTTTCATCAGGAAGACAGGTGTTTGAATCAACTCTCAGTGCAGGGGTGGAGCAAGCCATGCAGAGACCAGTCTGTGACCGAGACAAGAGTGTAAGGACATGGACACCTCTGCAAGGAGTGCCCTCTTACTTAAACTCCGCAACCTCACTCACACCTGTATTATTTTGTGTTTTCTTCCACTATTTCAAAGCCTTGATCAGATTACTGGGCATTGGCAAAAGTAAAGCCAAAAAGTTCCAAAGTATATAAAGACACATATGAAGCTGTGATAGTCCTCAATTGCTGGAACAGTCCTGACTGTGCTGTCTTTCATGCAATTATATTATATAGAGGGCACGTCTATTTTTTATATATATACACACATGAATAAAGCGCCTCAAAATTGATTAAAATTATAATAATTATTTTTCATTTTAATCATACTCTCTGGTCATTTCATCTGTGTAATCAGTATTACCAGCAAAAACATACTAATTCAATTCAAGGGAAGTATATTTTAATCCTGTGTTTCAAGAGATTTGAAACAGTATGTAAAATGAGGATTTACAAGTTCAAGCTCAATAGAATTAATTTCCAACAGGTACTGAAATAAAGACGCACAGTTTGACGTTTTGTCCCCTACCGCATACCTTCCCTTGGTGACCACTTTCAAGATTAATTAAGTTTAACACCACAGTGAAGGCAGAGCTGAAAAGCCAATGCACCCTAGTTACAAAATTTCTGTGATTAAACAGGTAACCCCACATGAAATTCTGTATTGACCTCACCACTGCCATTTAGAATAATCTCCCCATATATTTGAATATGGAATTACATCAGATTACATATTTTGGTGCTAAATATTTGCCTCTTCAGAAAAAAAAAAAAAACAAAATCATTACACCCTATTATTAAAGACAGTCAAATCATTCTGTGGATAACTTTTTATTTATTTTACCTTTTTTACTGAAATAATTGAATGAATTGACAATTTCATTTTTGTGAAATTGTGAAAGCAGGGTCTTTACACAACCAGTTGAGGCAAAGCATAAACGTAGTGGATATATGATGTATTGGGTAAATCCTGAAACTTAATTACTTGACATTGTACATTACTAGACATTGCACAAGCTACCAGATCCAATTAGGAATTTCAGAGTAGATACCATACAGATGAGAATGACCTCAAAGGAAACCATTTTTATATTGACTTGATATGGAATGACAAGGGGATTAATATTGCCATGATCATGCATACGTATGTTAACAACAATTTGCCTTGTACCCTCATGTTTTCCTCTGCAAGGGGACTTCAGTTTGTGCCAACAAAGGGCCTGTGTTTTAGGATCTTGTGCTGCCCCCCCACGCCCCCTCCCCCTTCACTCAAATAATTAATGTGGGACTAAATATGTGGAGAAGTTGAGCCTGAACACACGCTGAACAGCTGACTAATGAACGTGATCATTTTAAAAAGGTGTGTGACATCTGTTAGGGGACCATGTATCCACATGAAATATTCTTGTATTCTTGGCCTAATGGTACAGCACACAGCTCAAGTAGTATCATGTAGGTAGCCATACAATCCCTTGTTATTTTTTCCACTACTGGAGATTGAGGAGAGGCTCTGAAGCCCTGGCAGGGTTTACTGGATTTGTGTGAAATTTGAGATGTTGCACTGGACCTTTACCTGAGACAAAGACTAATCTTACCGCTGACATTTCATGGCTGAAAAAGGGAAAACTCTGAAATTTATCATGCATGACTGCATGTTTTTAAGTTTTAATGAAAAAAGTTTGCGTGTTATACATACTGAACTCAGTGAGCCTGTTTGTGCATGCTGGGTGAAACGCGGCACGGCACAATCGCTGTAATTGGTTCATGCCATCTTATTCAAATGTATGTATTAAATAATATTACTTTATTTTTTTTCCAACCCATTAAATCTTTGTATTTATACAGTCTCCTGAGTTACCGTCTTGGAAAAGAAATGCACCTAATCAAAAAGCAATGTTTGAGGAAAAGAATATTAATTAAGACTCAATAAATGTAAAAACTCATTGGAGGTGCGATATTTGCTGTGCTGATAGATATTAAAACTGAAACAGGGCTACAATTACTGCTCTCCCAAATAAAATTGAACTCCAATTCCCCTCATGGACAGTCAAAGACAAAAATGACAAGCTTGCTGGATGGGAACAAAGCATGAGACTGAAAATACCATACCTGAAAAAGATGTGTAATGTGCTAGATCTGATAGTATTCCCAAACTACCTTGACTCGTGTGTAATCTGGAATTATAAAACATATAGGTCCGACTCATTGTTTCCAATTGGTCAATATCCATTCCAGCTGTGACAATATTCCCTTCTATGCCATGGGCAAAATAAATTTTTGTACATCACCTTGACATCATTGTGCACTGAGTTCCTGGTGCTTTTAAAAAATTAAATAATTGTTGGATGAGCTAACATTAGCAGCCACTTAACAGTTCAGTATTTCTTTAAACTTGTACTTGCAAACAACTATTGTCTGCTTGTTTGGAAGTACCCTGCACCCTTTTAAAAGTGCCAGCCCCTATACTATACAGTGGGGATGTAAGTGCTTGGCATTCATGATAACAACTACTGTAAATGGGCCTTGATATAAGGATGTGTCTACAGTGATATTAAAAAAGGGTAACTTTTGAGTAAGGCTGTCAAAAGAAACCATGACCCAGATTAAGTGGCCGTGACAGACCATAGAGAGCGACAGGTCTTTATTCCCACTGCCCTCATTGACATTCTCTGGTGAAGCCTCTCCCATTAGGAAAAACTGGAGGAGATAAATACCCTCAAATGGAGCAAAGCCATCAAAACCCAGCCAAGCATCAGAAACAGAAAATGGCTCAATTAAATTAGCTTTGTTAAGTGTAAATTTAATCGGAAATATCTAAATCTACCACATTCCCAAAAAAGGATATATACATGAAGAGATAATTTAATTCTGACCTAGTTTCCATTTACAAAATGTGTAAAATTAAGATTTACATGTTGCTATGGTACCTGAGCTAACCTGTTCACGAATGGACATACAAATGTTGAGTTATATTTTTAGAATACAAACTATTAGCTGAACTGAACATTGTATTATTACAATGTTATTTAGTGAAACACATTGTGCTGTACTGCTCAAAAGCTGCTATACATTATATCTGAAGTTATTTTAACAACAATAAACTGTACATTTCTATTTTTTAGGAGGAGCCATGTAGTGAAATGATCAATAATAGAGAAGCCCTGTTGTAAAATAATAATATTCTATTAATAATTGTAATTAAGTTAATTACGCATGCAGTTATTTGGCAGAGGCTCTTATCCAGAGTGATTTACAAGGCTATTATGAAAAGCTACATCAAACACAATACAGCCATTGGCAACACAGTAAATAAAAATATCATGTGGAAAAACATTACTACAATATCATCGAACAACAGAAAACTGTGTTAAACAGTGTGCAAAGTAAATATAACAGCATATAATGCTAAAGTATGTCAGTACAGTGCTGAAAAATAGCCCTAAAATAACATGTATTCATTCTGCTGACTGGTTTAAACAATAATCTGCCAAAGGCAAATATCCTTCTGCAGATATTCACTGAAAACTCACCCTTTCAGATCACATCTTGGATTCTCACACATGGACCCCTTCCCCTCCTAACACTGGTTGTAAAAAAAGTTGTAGTAAAACTTGTGTGGCACTAATGATACAGTAATTATATAGCTACATGCCTAAGCCTACTGAATGCATTTTTTCAAGGTGCTCCGTATAAGAACATTTGCAAAAATGAATGTGCCTAAATTTCATTAATCTGTAAAACCAAATTACCCCAAAACCTTGTTATCATGTGATATATCATGTGATATATTTAAAGAGAATTATTATCCTGTATCATACCACTGTACCATATTGTAGTGAGCATGATCACAGCTCCATGACACAGTATCAAATTTCATTTACAGGTTACAGTTGCCAGACACTGGGTGCAAGGCATATGACATTTCCAAATCTCCACAACTAAACCACAGTAGTGATCTCATAAGTTCAGAATGAGCACCGGCACTTTACCAAGGGGTAAAATGTGTATCGGTCATGTGAACACTGAGAAAAACAGGGTCACTCACACCAAAGTCAACATGTTGTGCTCCCACAATGAAAATTTCATCAGAGAAAACTGAGAAACGGCAGAAGGCCAACAGGGGAATGGAAAAAGTGCCTGAAATAGATTACTATAGCCTACAGCCTTTTTTTACCACAAAAAACAAGTAATTCTACAGCACCTGACAGGAATCTGCACAGTACTGAGTATTGGGAGAAAGAGAACAAGAAAGCAAGAGAAAAAGAAAGATGGGGCAAGAGTTCAGTTTAGAACACTGATGAGCCAGCAGCTTTTGGATGAAAGCCAAGAAGAGGCCATTACCACTCAGTGTAAATGTACAAGAAACAAATATGTGTGCCACACTGTGTGTTTAAGACTTCCACACTGGACTACAAAACCCACCAAATGTATCCTCATTAGAAAAATTGAGACAGATAAACCTCCTGCATTGCAATACATCTCGTAGTTTCCCCTCTAGTGTTATCAAGTTTGTAAGGTGGGATGGCGGTTGGGGGTGGTGAAGAAGTGTTATTTTTTATTTCCCCAAATCAGGGAATTGTCAGAAAAGAGAAGTGAATACCAAATCCCTGACGCTAGATTTGTGCTGACAAGGCCAAAGTAATGACTACCCCCTCCTCCCACACCAGACACACACACACACACACACACACATACACACAAACATCACCACATGCCCATTTTAGAATGGATTTAGGCAGATGGAGGAACCTGACATTAAAGTGACTCTTAACAAGGTACGACTCCCCTCTCTCTTGGCAGCACAGGGAAATCTGCCAAGCCCACCAAAAAACAGGATTTGCAGTATTTCCCGCCAATTAGCATCCCTCCACCAATGCATCTCACTAAGACAGTGTGACAGTCCCTGAAACTCAGTCTTCGCTCCTCGTCGGGAAGGGAACAGGTATAATCAAGGAATAAGAAACTCCCTGAGAGGCCAGAAGCCCGGGAAGGAATTCACTTACAGGCTGTATCAATTAAACGTACTTAACTGGAACAAATCAACCTCAGACACATCCAGCACACAACTACAGAACAAGGTACCCATTTTCATTAACACTTGACACACTTGAAACAAACAGAAACTACTTTGTGGAAATGTTTCCTGCCGACTGCATAAAAAGTAATTTTACAACAACCTCAATGAGGAAGAAGCTTTAGACTATTAATGGACAATCATAAAAACAAATTGTTAGCCAATCAAATGACAGGGTCAATCTGTTGGATCATCACAGCTGTTGTGACAATGCAAAGAGTTTAATGTACTGATACAGAAAAATGATTGAATGCATTTGCAACAAATGACTTCACTGTAGACATGTAGAATGTAAGAGCATGCACACAATACCTGTACTTATCTCTATGGGTACAATAACCAAGCATATTAAAAGTGTGTGGCTAAGCAATCTCAAATTATTTGACAACAGGTTGGCAATCTTTGAATTTGCAGGAACAGAGGTTCACTGGTAGTAGTTCAAGATCCATTTCAAAGCCTGTGTCACCATCGAATAATGACAGACATGTTCAAGCACACGTGGGACTTAAGCCACAGTGTCAGGACACACCCTCTCCCCAGACAAGTCTCAGCCACAGGTGCACTTGAGCTTAATCTCCAACAATTATTTCACAATTATTCACTACCAAGGATCCATAAATCAAGAAATCACATGTTTAGAGGATGTTCACCTTGTTAAAAGACCTGGATTTAAAGGCTGCATTACAAGACTGCTATACATAGCCTGCATTAAACTTAACATGCAGTTTTTAAAAAAAGGGATGTAACAGTTGCATGTAACAAACACATTTAAAAATAATAATAATGATTCTTATTATTTCATTATTATTATTCTTTTGTTGTTGTTGTTGTTGACCGTAACTCATTAAAATGGAGTGTGCGCCACGCCTCTGTTACAAGAGGCTGTCAGCAGCCAAGAAGATAGTCACTGTATGACGGCTCATCGGTCATCAGAACTGCAGATCAATTCGTGACAAGACGTGACGTGCTGCCGCAGCATTTCCCCATTCAAATGTGTTTGACAAGACTTGTGCAGGAGAGGGGGATATTGTCACTAAGAATTCAAGAAACAGACGCGCAAAACCCGTACTTTATAATATCCTGTCTTGTTTGGACCAGTCTGGACCCCCGATTTTAACCAGTTGTACGCGAATTATTAAAGATCGGGGTCGGTGGGATTTAGTAGTTCGTGCATGGATAATCTCATCAAATACTTTTAAACTAGAGACATTGATGAATGTGGACGGGAAATTCAGGTCTGACAGTTTGCTTTAAAAAATTCCAGGCATTTGGGCACGACGACGTTCCTGTAAGCCGGTTCATAACTTAGAAACACCTCGCCTCACATTATTTAAATCTATTCAAGATGCGCAGGTGCTAAATGCGTAGAAGAAAAATGATTTCAGTAGCAGTGCAAGTGTATCGCATTTCACTGAAGGGAGGTGACCGCTCAGCTCTGCTGTAACAGGAGTGGTGTGACTGACTATAGGCGAATGAAACGGAAAGTAAATATCACGGCAGCATACCATTGGTTACGGAGTCGCGCCATGCGACACAAATTAGACAATGTCTTATTGCTTGGGAAATGGGAAATTTACGCTTGTGATTTACTACAGATTAGCGTCCGTGGATATATATGTATTAGAAAGTATTACCAAGTAGGCGTGGGATACAAAGAATCGATACCGTACCGTGGACCACATTTATTTCTTACATATACGCATTTTACATTACGTTTAAAGAGAGTTGCGCTGATATTAATCTTTGTTATGGTCAAGGGAACTTTCTCATACAGTGCTCGGTAGTGACAAATACGTTTTATGCAACGCTACCGACAAAGGAGTACAATTTTATGCATTAACTTGCATGCCAACGTAAACATCACATTTCAGCAGATACTGAAATAGAAACATGATTGGCATGCTGAGTTTAGCCCGATAACTAATGTAAACGTCGTTACCTCCTTTGGATGTCCGATTCAAATGGTTTAAGTTGTGGATCCGTTTCGAAAAGGTTGTTGAGCGTAGGACCTACAATGTTTGGCTCGGCCATCTTCACGTGAGTCTTAAGCAATCGAGCACAGACACTCTCCAGACTGCAACAACAAACGCTTTTGATTTTAGGAGAGGGCAGTGACTTTGGTGTAGCGAAGTTTTTTTCGGCGACATGAACGAATCACGGCGTGAAATAGTCTGCTCCCGGTCACCAGTCTCAGCCAATCCTTAAATAAGATGCCCCATCTGTGCAAACCCCGATAAAAGGTAGGGGTACTTTCATAGTTTAGAGTGTCATCACGCCCATAGCTTATTGTAGCAGGTATGCAAAAGGGCATACGTGAGACCACGTGCGACTAAGGTGGAACGGTGACAATTGCGCATACAGAACCATGTTTGTTGATTTTTATGCTGCGACCATTGTGAGTTGTCCATTATATCAGTGAGCATTCATACTAGTTTTCCAAAAAACATTTTAACGGTCATCTGTGTTTACCCTGGTGTTTATGATACCTGCTCTGAAATGCAGCAGTGATCGTTGTTTTTTTTTTTTTTTGAATGTACCACTGTTGTACAGGGCCTATCATATTGTACGATGACCTGTTTAAACATAGCTGAGCTATGGATGATTAAACAGACTGTTTTCTTTTTTACGTAATCTCAACTGCATTTCCATCTTCCAAACACTGGGTGCTGATCAAGTCAACTTTTAAACCTACACTTTGTTTTCCTTTGCCTTCGATTCATCTCCTTTAGTTAAGATGTGAATTGAAATGACTCACTTCGTTGTGTTAGCAAAATAACGATGGACATTGGTATTACTATCATCCCATAATTCAGTGCACCTTTTAATGGAGGTATGCAGTTTTAATTTTACAACAGATAAAACTGGGATATTTTGAAGGTCCTCTGGGACAGTAGTTTTAGTTGCCATTTTAATCGCTTAATTAGCAAATCTCAGATGAAAGGAGAGGCATTCACTGTTACAGTGTAGTGTGTTCAGCCATGCTATACTAAGAACTTCAGTTTGTGATGCATAGCATGGGTGATACTGTAGTGGTATCACAAAGTATGAATCAGTTGTTAACAATGTACATGATGAGGACATTGAAAATGATACCACTGAAACCAGTTGCGTGAATCAAATACACTGAAAACTGCCATCCATATTGATGTTATTATGTTTTATTATTACTGTTTGTATTGTCAGTCAGTGTGTTGGTGTGACCAGCTGCCGAGCTAACTGAAATGGCTTAAACAAATACAATGGGCTGATTTTTAATAATTAAGCCAATGGAGGACTAAAAATGTAACTTTATTTGCACATTGCTCTTTGATAAGTGTGCATGAAGGTGAATAAAATATCTTACATTCCCTGACTTTAAATGTTTTGTTTTACTTACTGCACATTTAAGATAATAAGTGTGTGTGTGTGTGTGTTAGTTCATAAGAGTGGATGGAAAAACAGGTTTTATGTTACCAATTACACTGGAAAATGTTTCAGCTCCATTGAATCATATTCCAGACATAAAAAAGGAGAAGAAAAAAAAAACAGAACTGTGGGTGTTACGACCTTTTTACCATATCAACTGAAAGTGGTTTCCAGAGCCTCACTGTGGTTTGACACAACCAAATGACCCCTGTCTTCTGTGGATTGAACTGTGGAGAAATGTTCAGACTTAATGGTGAGTTTGAGTCTATAATATCAGAGGGATGCACAGCTCAAGTGTGGTCGCTAAACCCTAAGCAGGCCACAGGTCACATTTCACCTGCCAGACGCTGTCGTGTGTTAGAGAAAATAATCGGGATAGTTCCTGTTAATGTTAGCAGTGGGAGATAATGAATGCAAGATACAGATGGATAAGCCAAACCAGACCTGCTGAGGTCTCTTGGGCTGCACTGTACATTGAATAAGTGAGTCATTGCTTTATAGGCTGTTTTCCTCTAATGGTCAAATCATAGCTCAATTAAAATGCAAAAGCATAGAAATTGCTCCCATCAAAGAGGAAAACAATAGATTTCGAAACACATTTCCACCGTAATTATACATTATTCCTTTTGGATTCTAAGGCAAAAGGAACAGCTATAGAATGACAGCAATGCTTCCACATTTGAAATGAAAATCCTCCTTTCCATTTATTAAGGTGTCTGGGTATGGTATTATTTAAATAAACCTTCAAAAAACATTGATCTCAGTAATAATTTACCATGTGCATTTGCCAATACAAAATTTGTATATATCCACTGTAGCATCCCACTCCTCCCTTACCCCATCTTTGCCTCTGGCAATGATACGTTTTTCTTATATTAACTCAAGGAAGGTTGATATTCAAACATATAATGCTAATATCTTTTAAGGCATTTAAGGATTCCTTCTAGGAAGTCAAAAGGATGGGTAGTTCTTTCAGGAGTTTTAAAGTAGTACAAAGACAGGGATGGCCTTTTGTGAAGTCATTGCCCCCCCAGTTAATAGTGGCATTGACCAGCATTTCTTCTTTGGTGATGTTTCTGCAGCTTGCACACAATTCTAACATCAGTAATATTCTGTAGGGGTGCCATCTGAGTTTCCTCAGAGTGGCTCATCTCTCTCCCCGGGTACAGTACGCAGTGCTGTTCTTGCACTTTAAAAACATGTATTCATCCTGTACGCGCCTCTGTGAATACTTGAGAAGAGCGTTGCTGTTCGGCTGGAGCCGTTGCGGGAAAACGACGGTGCTATTGAAAATGTGCACACAAAAGTGCTGCTGCTAGTATAGCACCCTCGAAAACACGGAGAGCAGGCAGAGGCCTGTATTCCCAGACGGCCCGGAGTCGTGAAACACATGAAAGGATCTCAAATCTCATGGTAGGATTGTTATGGGGTGTGAGCCTGTATCAAAAAGGCCATTAGAATCTGCCATGCAGTCTCGGACGGTCTCTGAACATCTCTGCCGTGTAGATGCGGTTTACCCCAGAGCTTCCTCCCCAGGGAAGAATCAAACAGTCCTTCAGTAAGACAGATTCAGCTCTTCCGCAGCCTTGGATGACAGGCGGGATTTATACAAAGAGGGAGAGAAGGAGGAAGGAAAAAGAGAGCGAGAGACTCAACTGCCTTCCTTATTGCTGTGTTTAAGAGACAGTCCAAACAAATTGGACGTAAACCACCAATCGCTGAATCAGCTGCAAAAGTACATTTGAAATGAGCAGTAAATTGTGCAGCTTGGCAGAAGGCCACCATCCCTGACAAACGTTGTTTAATCCATATTAAAAAGAGAAAAAACAAAACAAGAAATGAATTGTTGAATTTAAAATAAAATCTCTTGCGGATGCGAGTTCTCCTATGACAATATATATTACAAAGTTGTTGTTATTGTTCCAAGTTTTGCAGATTTTTTTGAAACTTGTGTATGGCTCTCTGTAGAAGTGGAACAACATCAAAATACCCACAGACCTGGTTTGACATCACTATTCAGCAATCTGGAGAAGTTTCCCATTAACTTACATGAATGGATCATGATTAAAAACTTAAATAATAAGAAGCATCTGTCTAAATGTAGCGTACTGAAAATATATGTACAGTACCTCAATTGTATGGTGGAATGAACTCAGCGAAAATGTGCTTTCTAGATGACAATTTTTCATTTTTTATATATATATATATATATATATATATATATATATATATACACACACACACACACACACACACACACACACGCACAAGCACACAATCTATAGCATACTCATTATTTTTTTTTCCATAGGTATTACTTCTTGACTAATGGAGTGAACTGCTATTCTTCTTTAGGCTTACGCCGCCATAGACAGGTATTTCTTCTCTGATTCTGTAATAAACAGTCTATCTATGATGTGGATAGATAACAAAAGATTCAGGATTCAATGGACCTGCAATCTTACCATTTTTCTGTTTGTTTTAAGGAATGCTTGTGTACCTGTTTACAGTAGGTACACTTATGTAGGCATACTTTCCAAGGAATAGACACTGCATGTATGTAAGGATATTACAATATCTCTTACCTAAGATATAAAGTCTAAATTCACCTAAAATGTATATGTCGTTCCTTACAGAACACAGTATAGAGCCTTACTTTTTTTTTTTACTATAGGTATGCATATTGTTAAAGTATTAGCAGAAAAAAATTCTGTTTCTTACCACAAGCATGTGTGCTTTGACATCAGCAAGTGACTGACCTATTCTTCAATGCGTGAGCAATGAATGGACACTTGAGCTTTAGCTCCCTGAGGTCATTTTTTCTATGTTCGAAAGAGGTGCCTGACCTGAATCAGAATGCACTGTGAAGCTGGTGGAATTACTTCTGCCTGTTAGCATATAGCTAGAAATCAGGTGAAATGGGCATGACCTGAAATTCCACACAGCAAGACACAAAACAGGCGGACGGCACAAAACAAGCACACACAGACATTTTTATACCCTACCCTGATGACAATAACAGCAAGTTTTGCAAAAGTAATTTCTGAAAGTGAAAGAGAAGTGTGGCAGTAGGAGGGAGCTTTGTACTGGGTTTAGATGCTGGAAGTTAGTAAAGAAGTTGACAAACAAATCATGTGCAGTCATTAGTGCAAAGAATTTTTGATGTTAAAATACTGAGATGAATATACATATTAATTTCATTCTGTTTTGTGACAAAGTCAAAAGTCAAAAATTGAATTTGTAGACATTCTGAATAATCTGTAGGTTTAAGAGTTAATTTAAATGTTTTTGAACAGTTATTGAGAGATTGACACAACATTGAACCATACTTTGAAAAAAGCAAATCCTAATAATTACAGCTCATAACCAAAAACTGACTGGAGCTTTTGCTCAGAGGGTTTACTTGTGATCAAAATTGCATACATTCCATGTCAAAAGCTAAAATCAAGGGATCAAACTCTGTATTGCACTTTGATTAATAATTCAGAACATGACTTTTCATGTATGTCTTTTCAACCCTTAATAGGGTAGTCAGTACAAGCCTGTATGTATCCTTGTGACAAAGGATAAACAGTATAATATAAATACTTCCATGTTTGTGAGACACTGTTTCAGCATGTAAATAGACATAAGGGGAAAACCTCCATATGTTTTGTGGGATGCGGAGGCTGTGGATTGCTTCTTGAAGAGGATCAATTTCACTCTACTGGGTTCATGTGGAGAAAAAGAATGATTCTGGTGCATTTTCAAGTAGGCAAGTGGGAGGTAATGTATGGTCCACAACAAAATGATTGCAGCTTGAATCATTGCCTTCATATACTCGGTCATTGCTCCTCACAAAGGTGACAACAGAGAGGGAGAAAGTGGGCGTAGGAGGCAAGGGACCTCCCCTCGGGGCAAGCGTGACTGAGGAGGTGGGTCAGCAGCGCAGAAGGGAAGAGAGCCATGGTGCGGAAAAGTCGGCAGCAGCTTCTGCTCTTTGTCTCCAACTGCTGTGAACGAATTGTTGTGACGGGTAGGTAGGTGCGGTAATTACTGCTCGGAGTCCTCCGTCAATCAGGTGCAGCTGGAGGTGCTGGCCACAGTTTGTGGAATGGCATGTGTATGCAAGCCGAAGTTTTGTCCAGAATGTTAAGATTAAACCACCTTTCACGCCCATGACAGACAGCCCTTTTGTGTCGATTGATTGTGTCCTTTCAGTCAGTGGCCCTGGACACAGACGATTGATTCTCTTTAAAGCCCTTACTTGTCTTCTCAGCATTCTCTGCCGTGACCCACAGAAATATCTCTGTGATATTTCTTTTATAAAAGCCTATGTGTTTCTCTGATTTGTCACTGTTGTGTGTTGTTTGGCTTTGAGTTATCTTTGTGTGGCAGTTCAGTGTGAGCATGCCTTGTACGTGGTATTAAAACTTCAATATCAGGATGGATGTATTATTTGTTATCAAAAAAAATAATTGGTTAGTAATTCCATAGAGCTATATCTTAAGTTCATATTGAAATTGAAATATTATTCAATATATTGACAAATATGCTGTTTTGGCCAAAGATATATTGCTAATAATTATACAAAGAAAATATATAACAGTTTAAATTCGTCGCTCACATAGTTCACTGTTGCATTTGTGGCCACTGTGCCAGGCAGTGATGTAACAAGAAACACAATCAAAAGAACTTTGACTTAACCAATGGTTGCTGGTTGGGTGGCAGTGTAGCATAGTGGTTAAGAAGCAGGACTCATAACCAAAATTTTGCCGGTTTGATTCCCTGCTGGGGTGCTACTGCTGTACTCTTGGGCAAGGCAACTAGCCCACAATTACCTTAATAAATATCCAGCTGTATAAACGGATAACATTGAATAAAAAAAAAGTAATTTATGTAAGTCACTCTGGATAAAAGCATCTGCTAAATGCCAATATTGTAATGTACAAAATGTAATGCTCTGAGGTAAGGGCAAAAGGCAGACAAAACAACCTCTTGGTCGGTAAAACTGAACAACCACAATAAAAACCCTCCTAATGAGGAGGAGGAAAGGTTCTGCTAAATGGAAGTATAATTGCAATGGTAACCATAGCAAGGCCAGTCTTACGGCAAGCAGGACACAAGATGACATCCAGAGCTTCTTTCAGAAAGCCATGGGAGCAGGGCAGCAAGCAGCAGCTGCAGTAATTAGTGGTGGGCTGCAGCTGCTACCATACCTGTGAGTAGGGCTGCCACTGCCCGTGGCCCTACAGCAGTGCTGTGAGTAGGGCTGCCACTTGTCCGTGGCCCTGCAGCAGTGCTGTGAGTAGGGCTGCCACTTGTCCGTGGCCCTGCAGCAGTGCTGTGAGTAGGGCTGCCACTTGTCCGTGGCCCTGCAGCAGAATCAGATTCAGACTTTATTAGCCAAGTATGCTTTTACACATTCAAGGAATTTGACTCTGGTTCCAATGTCTCTCATAGTGAGTTCACACAATGATTTTCAAGGTGACAACAACAAATACCACCCAACAGTAGTCGCACGACAAACAACAAGAGTAGTGCAGGACGCATCCACTGAATGGTGTAAGGATGGAATGAATGAGGTGTATAAAAAATAAATATGAACAGATACTGTACAATAAGTTACCAGCTACTGCACAGTAAGTTAAAGTGTACAGGAATGCAGACTGTGGGTCTGTACAACAATTTGTTAGACAGCTATTGCATTGTTTTATATACAACTATTGCACGATGAAAATTAGATAAAGTGTACCCGAGTGCAGGCTATGGATATGTACAACTATAGTTGTACAACTATTGCACTGTGAACCGCTGGTTTAACAGTTCAAGAGTTCAGCAGTACTGTGAGTAAGGATGGTACTGTCTGTGGCCCTGCAGCAGTGCTGTGAGTAGGACTGGCACTGTCTGGGGGCCTTCAGCGATGCTGTGAATAGGGTTGCCGCTGCAGCAGCCATGGACTGCTGAGGCACCTGTAGTGCTGATCAGACAGCAGGTGGTGTGTCCTAGACAGGGAGGCTCCCATCTTTGCCCACATGCCACCTCATCTGATGTCACATTCACACTATAAAGTATATGTTGTCTTCACTAAAGATGTTTTCAGTGAACAAAAATGCCAAAAAAGTTACTCACTTGTCCAAAAATATTTTATCTATAATATATAATCGATCTATTATCTATATCTATAATTATCACATGTGTTCGTCCTTATTATTTGCCCTCTTGGAAATAGAGTTTTAATGTAGTCTGTGACTGGGAAATGCTCACAAAAATGATGATGCTCTATAATGAGGGAAAGGTAAAGAATATGCAGTTGGTAAATGCTTCTTTAAAGTTTTAATGTAGCTAATTGCTAAGTACAAAACCATTTAATTTCTCAGATGAGAAAATTTAAACACATTTCAGATAAACATATTGCCTAAATTCACTGTTATGCTTAATATTTATAATTTCAACATTGCCAGTTTACATACAATCAAATAGAACTTGAGAATGGCAACAACAATCAAGACAAAACACATGTTAGGTCATACTGTGACCCCCACCCCCCCCCACCCCCATTCCCACCCTTCTAAAAGGAGAAGCACTGCTCTGTCTTGTTGTCTTAAAAGCTGGCATATAGCGGTACATTGAGCAACATTATGGAAATGGACCCAAGGGCAGGTATACCTGTGGAAATTCAAAGAAAATGCAAACAGCCATTTTGAATTGCCCACAGTTGACAGGGTATGGTCAAGATATATACTTGCAGCCTGTGCCCTTGAGGAAAACACAAGCTGCACTGGAAGCTGTCAACGCTTTTATACATATTGTGGTTTGGTGGGAGCAGACAGGAACTGAGGGATTAGTGAATATCGATCAGGTTATCTCGTTTCATCTATTCCCCATTTTGCAAACAAAAGGATAGGTTCACATATATCTGTTCAAGGTGAATGACCTGTTAGTCGTTGGCGGTTGGATGAGAATGGTTAGTGAGCTTTGTGTTCACTCTTATCATGGTCAAGCTATCATTTAAATGCAGTGGCAACAAAGATATGCACACACAACAGATAAAATTGTCTAACATACCCTAAATGTTAGTTTACCTCTGTATGTATCATAGCAAGAGAGAGAGATAACAGATCACACCAGCTACTTGGCCATATGTCAGCATGCATGCAGTTGGAAGGTACGTAGAGATTATGTCATGTTATCTGCACGGAAATCCAGAGAATACAGAAAATACTTGTATACTAATGTATACTAATGTGTGTGGTCAGGGTGGTCTGCTATTATGCCCAGATGTTTTCACTGGTTGTGAATCCAACAAAGGCAGGGAAGAAAAAAATACAGAAAATCCCTATAATATCTCTTGCACCCTGACATGGAACATGAAATATATTTAGTTGTTTTCCATGTAGAGTCTGGTGCTGTGTAATTTTTACTGCCCTCCTCTCATGTCTGCTTACACGGTGCAACACACAAATTTAAAACTCTACATCCATGAGGACTCATTCAAATAGATTATGCATATGCAAATAGTTCCAGATGTTACAGGAAGCTGTTCATGGTACAGTGTTCATCTGTTAACAATTTCATCTTGTCTTTGCAGAATAATTAGCCTTTAAGGAGTTCAGATAATGAGATAGTTCTAGCCATGCAGAAAGTGATATGACCAGTGCTATTAAAAGATGCTGCCTTGTGCTTGTGGCCAGCACGTCACCTGTATAGCTCAATGTGCTCTGCTTTGTACAGGTTCGTTCCAGACTCCCTGAAGTGGTGGCACGTAGAGACCGTAATCTGTGCCAGAGAAGACACGGGATCCCACAGAGCGACGGGAGCAGACAAAGTGGTCTGTCATTATTTTATTTCACCCATTATAGAGCAGCCCATGGCCTAATGAAAAGGCTGCTTTAGTGTCTCTGTGGAGGCCTCCTTCAGTATGGGCACTGTTAATGTCTCTCTCCCCTTCATTTTCTCCACGCCCCCCCCCCCCGCTCCCTAGCCCCCTCCCCACGACCAGAAGGCACTGGTGACCATGGGAGTAGGCTGGGTCTCCTGGATCAAAGGTTGGCAGAGGTGCTCCTCTCTCACTGCTAATGGGTCCCCAGACTCTGGCGGAGGATGGCAAAGCTCTCTCAGTCAAATGTAGAACCTGCTGATCCTACTGAGATTCCCAGTGTATGAGCTGAGTGGGAGGTAGTACTGGCCTGCTCTGTGTGGATACTTTAGATACGTGCATAAATGTCTCACTATCTCACTCCCACATGTATGACGTTCTGTATATGTTATTAATATGTATGTGTGTGTGTGTTTTAATGACTCCACTGACTCGTGCAGCCTGCTGTCCATCCACACATGATCTTTTGATACAAACATGATCTTTTGATAAAACGCTACCTGACATGCTGAAATAAAAACAGTGAGTGCTCACAAACACATGGAAGCTTCAGGATTTGTGTGCTTGCAACCATATTTGGGCTGACTTGAGAGCAGCACCCTTGTTTTTTTTTTTTTTTTTTGGGGGGGGTTAGTCACAATCTTGCTTCAGTTCTGTTCCCATTGCACTGTCTGAAGTTGGGATATAATCCCCAGTGGCATGTGTGTTCATTGGCATGCAGTCAGTCATAGTATGACCTGTTGATGTCTGTGGGCCACACTTAATAGTGAGATCATGGATCAGGACCACACAAAATATTGTGCTATTGCAGTAGAATTTTCTTTGCAGTCAGGTTTTACAAAGCTACACAAACCTATAAGGAATAGTGTTTGCCTTGATTTATGGCTGAGGTATAACCACTGGTATAGCACACTACTAAACAGCAAGCAGTCTGAAAATACGTAGTTTTCAACTGGATGACAGAAATGGCAGAAAACAAAACCTCAGGCAAATGTGACAGCCTCTTGATTTAATACAGCATTTGAATAGCAACTTGAAGACAAACATATAAATAAATAAAGAGAGGGCTGAGTGAGTCTGAGGACAAATTACAATGTGTAAAACAGACAGCTTTTTGTATTTCCTCTGGGGTTCTTGCACGCTTATTACAAATATGCATTTTCCCCAAACTGTTGGCATATAATACAAATAATAATAAAAAAATATGAATTCAGATTAGTTGAAAGTGAAGCTCATAGATTAGCCATATCTCAGAGTAATGCAATATGCCATGGGCTATGACTTTCTTGTTTTATGAGCATGGCGCATTATGTCCTACGTTACAGCATAGTTAAAAAAGACTCAGTGAGAGCTTTCATGGTATATCATACCATACACACTGTATGCTAGGGAATCAATTCATATTATTCCAGAAGCAATGTGCTGGGATGCAGGAATTACTGTACAAGGCATAAAGATAGTCTTTATTATTGTTGAGCATGTGTTTATTCCTAGGGGATACTTCTGCAATGCAGCCAATGCATAAGCTAACACCTTAAATTCCAGTAAATAAATACAGTAATATAAAGCATATATTTGCACTCAGTGGTGAATTTGCACATGGTGGGTAGAGAAAACAACATCCCTCATTGCCTAATGTGTCACGCATGTACATCCCAAAAAACAAAAGCTCTGTAAGTTGCAATCCTCTGTAATTTGTCATGTGTGCTGAGGTGTGCTCAGTAATTAAGCAAATCAATTACTGAGATTAAGGATCTACAACTAATGGGTCAACTGAGTTCCATGTATAATGGTTCAAAGAGATTGCATTTGGGTAGTCCAAAATTTAAAAAGAACAGGCTCTTGTATAAATAAACACTATATAAGAAACACTGTAATGTGTACTGTCATGAATTTGTTGCCTCTTTCTGTGCCCCCCAGATTGGGGGGTACAGAAGTCTGACCATCACTTCAGTACATTTTGTGGTAGCCCAAGGGTCCTGACCCCACCATAAACTGTGTCCTCTCTCCAGTCTTCTGCTGGAGCCTTTGCCCCAGCCTGTAAAGCAGAGAGCCAGCCCACTTCCCCTCTCTGAATGGGTTTGCAACTAGCAGGAGACGGCTGTAAATAACTCAGTTCACTTTAGCATCAATAAGAGCCAGGGGGCTGTCTGGGGAGTTTGCAGCATTTAACAAATTGCACACAAACATTTTTACATTTTGAAGAATATGTCTTCAGCACCACCTGCACACCCAGCAACAGAGCAGAGGAAATAAATCTTTTCGCACACAATGGCTTCAGATAATGATAAAACCCCTTTCCTTTCATACATACTTCATGACGTTTCTCTCCCTCTTGAAGTTCATTGTAACTCTGTGCATATGCGAACAGAACCATTGAGATAAACACAGTTATAAACTATCAGCAGTAAGGGTGCAAAGTGCCTCTCTCAGGTTTAATCAATGGGTCTGGTTAGTACTGCACCACTGTTGCAAACTCTGCAGGATTTGGTTCCATTTACAAACAGTGCTTTATTATTCAGAATTTTCTTTCAGCAACCATGGCAACGGATTAGGCAGGGAATACATATCTTTGTTTTTAAAATATGGAACATGAACTTTACAGAGTTGTTGCCCCAGAGATTTTCTGTTTGATGTTGCCGTTTTTTGCTCAGAAAAAAAAAAAAAAAAACATCAGCATGGATTTTAAGCATTGTACAGTAGGATAGCAATAACAGAGCCAGCATATACATACGCAATGGCACAATCACAGTGTGTACTGTATGTATCAATATGTCTGGATGCAATGACCGAGAGTAATAGAACTCACTTCACCTCACTTTAGAAAGAGAGGTGTCAATGGGTGAGTTTCCATGCAGAATAATAAAGTGACCTGAGCCACTCATAATTTGTGCAAAAAACTGTCCAATCCTTGTCATATTTTCATACACTGCACTGAATTTGAATAGGGCTGACTTCCTCTCAGTTTCATATGCAAATACTCAGATTGATTAACCATGAAAAACATTGCAAACAATGAGCACATGATTTGAATAATCTTGAAAACATCCAGCTGGGAAATCTGGACCCATTGTGTTGGAGAAGTGTGTTGTTTTGCCACTCGAGACAAAATCCTCCCAAGTAAACTAATGTCATGAGGGAATCTTCAGTCATCAGTCATGCGAGACTGGCACTCCACCCACACCGCTCTCCCTTGAATCAGAGACTGGTTTTGAACCCATACCTTTCCTGATCTCTGAATCTTTCCGATACTCTCTTTGTGCAATACATGCATGACTTCCATCTCTAGTCACTTCCTGTTGTTAATATTGCAGACCTGTTGGTGACAGCTGTCAGGGCCTACAAATGAATGGATATCAGTTCTTATTGGTTACATAGTCCTGAATGTCTGAAAAGACAACCAAATGATAAAATTGTGACATACGCTCTTAGAGTGGGAGGATGATTTACGGCTGTAGCCTGAAGTCACTTACTGTGACATTTTTAATTACTTTGTCCTCAATCAAAAAAAGGTGGGGAACAAATGAGAAATTACAAAAGTTCAGAAGTGTTTATTATCTCTGAAGTAATAGAAATATGTTTTCACTGAGAATTATGAAATGTTCATATTTATCAAAATATACGTTGAACCAAATCTTTGACCTGTGTATCAACAATCCAAAACACAGTGTTTGCACACGTTAGCATGTCAGCCAATTGGCTTAATGAGACATTCATTTACTGCAGGAGTCAGTCTGTCCTGTAACTTTAGAGTAGCTATTTTGTGGTTATTTCTAACTATCTTATATGTATATAACTGTATAATTGCCTGATGTGATGATATCTCACTATCTATGTAACAGTTTCAAATTTGTATGCAAAGAGCTTGTTAATCAAGAAACAAAGATTTTGTTATGACAGCCTCACTTCCCACATTGTCTCACTGGTCTGAAATGGGAGTTTACAAAGATACTATGAAATTCCCTGTATAAATTGACATTTCCTTCAGGATATTTACTAAATATTAATTAATATTAAAATAAATTAATTGCACCTGAAACTGAAGTCTGGTTTTTATTTGAGAGAGGACGAGAAAGACATGTCAGTGCCAGTAAATTATTTACGAAAGCTTTGATAACAGTAAGTCATGTAAAGGCATTTTGTGGTGCATCTATGAGAAAATAAAGAATGTCTGGACACTTCAAGCAATTAAAGTAACATTGGAAAGTGGCATTTTAATTTCTTTATGTGTCCAACAACACATTCCATGGGGTATATTTTCAATTACATATTGACATTTTCCAAATCCATTTCAAACTTCAACTTGATCTAATTTTTAAAAGTTCATTGCAAGGTATTGATCATTCATCACAGAACAGCCCTTGGTGCCCTTCAACATCTGCCCATACTATCAGACTTAAATACTCATGTCTTAGGTGTTTTCACTCTGACATCACATCCATCTGTGTGCACCTGCAAGGATATTTTAAAGCAACGTTGGCATTTGTTTGGAATTTGTCCAGAAGGTTTGTGTCAGGCTTTACTTCTGTGAAATGGAGTAAACCCACAGTAATGACACAGTTTCAATTGATGCAATGGTGCCTTTTCACACCACTGATTTATAATACGCAATATATTCAAAGAAGATACGTGAGTATTAAAGTACATAGGGGGATGTAGGTTGAATGCAGTAATACTGCAGCAACCTGTCGTGTCATCATGGAGGAAAACAGTCTAGAGAGATGACATAACAATGTCAGTGTGCACATCCACAAACACACATATGCATAGACACAAACCTCTGCGCGCACACACACACACACACACACACACACACACACACATACAAAAGCACAAACAGAGGAATTTGCATATACACACACATGCACACACAAAAACACACATGACTGTCATTACACTGGCCTCTTGCAAGTGTTTTAAATCAAGGCATAAGAGTTAAGACGTGTGTTCTGGCTATGATTCTCAATCATCTTCCAGTTTGTCAGGCATTTCTCGAGGTGTCAGGGAATTCTGAAGTGGCATTCTCCACAACTGAGGCTGAAATGATGAGATGAGCCTGAGCAGTGGCCAAATGCAGGTTTACAAGAGACATAACCCACCCCCAAAGGCTGCCTGTAGCTTGCAGCAGCACAGTGACAGTATCAAGTCATTTTTTTTCAGGTAGCTGCTTCTCAGGTGGTATTCTGACAATTCTCTTTAGAAAAGCACACAACACTTACACTCTGTACTCAGCAGGCACTGTTTACTTTCCAGCTATAGCATGAGGGGCATGCTGTGTCACAGACAGAGCAAATGTGCAATGAGAGAATATACAACTTTGAAAAATGTGAGGAGAATCAGACCCTGTTTCATTATATTTAGAAAACCATGTGAAAAAATAGACCTGTGTGTGTTTGTATGTGCAGTATGGAGCTTAGCTAGGAGGCGCAAAGGCAAGTAAAAACATCTCCTGTAGTGCATACTGGTACAACACTACGCAAGGCTTTCAAAAGTTGTCAATTTGAAAGAGTCTTGTGTGCTCTTTCAGCTCAGTGTTAGCAGACTGTAACCTTGCTTTGACTATACCACCCAAACTCTCAAAGGAGGTGGCAAATTATCTTTTATAATATCAGTGTAGGAAAAGTTAAAGGAAAACCTTGGTCTCCTCACAGGAAACTGCTCCCAGCTCCATGTCCCCATGGCAGTTCACAGCAATTCCCACTGCACTGGGGGGGCTCAACACTTGTGATGGACACCGCAAGCACCCAGTTAGCCCACCCCATGGGCCTCACGCTGTTCCCGTTATGGTCCTCCTCTCCAACGGGATCCCTTTTATGTGATAAGAGCGAAGTGGAGAAATCACACACTCTAGCACATTGTCACACACAAGGCACAGCCCTGTTCAGTATTTAGATCTCTCCCTGATGGCTCTTCCCTTCTCTGACCTCAAGGCAGCTGTGACTTGACTCCAGCAAGCATTTTTGGCACAGCTGCTTCAGTGATGCTTGTGTCCATCAATGTCCTCTTCTCCTTTTCACTCACAGAGCCTGCCCCTTCCACTGTAGCTCTCATGCCAAATACTCACTGCAGCAGGGTGAATTCCTGGCCCCTTTTTAAGCATACTGCCCACCTCTTACTTGCACTCGCACCCTTTTAAACTATTTTCTTACCAGCAATTCCCTCTCCCTTTCTTATAAACCTGGAAGGCGTACTTAATGCAAGACTATCCAAGTACAAGCACAACAGAATAACAAGTGTATCCATTCAAGTTAAATGAGCAAAAAAAAAAAAAAAAAATCACACACAAGTTTGCAAAAAGTAAGGGAACAGGTGTGCCTCCTTGCCTACTGACTCCCATTACTTTATTATGCTGTTCTGTTACTTTGATGGTCCACATCAATGTTGCTGTTGTTGCATGCACTTCTTTGAGATGGTCATTATGAACCTTAAACCACCTTTCTCACAGCTGGTTCTAACACAGCTGCAAATTCCTGATCGGAATGGAAAGGGTCTCCTCATTTTCAAAAATGTGTCAAATTTAAAAGAGAAGAATTGAGATGAATGTTTTAAGCACATATCTGGGCTCAGTTCCCTGGAGTGGAGGAGACATCCTGCTGAACCAATGCACTTGACGTGACTGAAGGTTATTTGCTTCGCTTTCATAATGTTCAAACGTTTCTCACAAGGGAGCTTTCAAAGACAGCAGTCACTGGCTCCCCTTGACCCTGTCTCGATATGGACGAGATCCAATTAAATAAGAGGTGTTGAATTAACAGAGCCCGAAGTTTGAAAGCCTAAAAAAACTCTTTCAAACTGTTGCACGCAATAAGTCTGATTGATTGAATATGCAGCCACAGCTGTGGGATTTCTCCAGTGTTCAACACTGTCAACTTTTTTAGTCATTTCCTAATGATTTCAGTTGAAACCCATTTAGGCGGAGCTCAGTGAACATTAATGTGAAATGGCTGACCAAGGGAACAGAGGCTAAGAAGATGTGTCCTCAATCTAATGTAGTCGCAATTAAATTCTGAGCAGCCACATCACCTTTAATCAAATAAATTCTGAATTTTAGTTTACCAGCAAGAACAGAAATGGACTAAACAGCTGCACTTTGGCTCACAGACCCAAAAATAAAACTTTGATGGTATTAAGTAATGTGCTAACATTGCACTCTTCCTTGTGATACAGCAGCCATTTTGTGTCATCCTACCACACATCAGTTAAGGTGGCAAGAGAACCATTATGTGAAAGACAAACAGAACAGGGATAAAAACGAAGAACAAAGGAAAAAGAAGGAAAAAGAGATATATAAGAAAAATATGGAAAAGATTTTATTTCAGTATTGAAATATTGCTTTTAAATTTTAATTTTATGGAACAGAATATCTTGGAATACACCTCAAAGACCCTCTTGACTGCAATTCTTGCATCTGATTATATTGCGACAGTCCCAGCGTGGTATGTTCCACCTTAACTGAGAGAATTTAAGGTGACTCTGATATTCATCCCCACAGTAACGCTCACAGCATGGTAATGAAAATCGGTTATGCCCGTACATAATTATAATGTGTGGGTCATAATGTTAAAAGCCTGTTTTATGTGCATGACTGTGTAGACTCTACTCTCATTTGCCAGTATCATAAAGGTGATGAAGACTGAAGGTGATAATGTGGCTGATGATAATACTATGAATGTTTTGTTTGCAAGGGTATGGGAAACTGCAGGACGTGGGAAATTACGTTGAGATTATTTTCTATGAAATATTCTACATAGATGCACAAAAGCGTCGGTGGTGGTGGTAGTGGGTGAGGGGGTGTACATTTCTGGTTTTTAGAGATTCCTGAGTACACCTGTAGCATGCACTCCTCTTATTATTCTAGCATGTTTCTACAGTGGAGCTTCATTAAAACAACCCCCTTGGGATCCAAGCTTTCAGATCATTATAGTTGAGGCTTCTTTTAGTCCAAGACCAAGCAAAACAAACAATTAATAGCTAGAACAAGTTCAAATGGTTGACTTGCTAGCATTAGGTAAGTTAAAACCCAAACTATTGCCAACAGAAATGGAGGCCAAACAGCACCTTTACTTGTGTTTTTTAATCACCCACCACATAATGAACAGTGCAATAATAAATTTGCATCTGAGTATCCCCAAACGGCTGTATGTTGTTGCAACAAAATGTACTTTTATAGTACTTTTTAATACAGTGTAAGAGTCAATGAAGAACAAAAAAAGGACAAAAATGAGCAAGTCTGAATCTTTTTTTTTTTATTATCTCTCAGTTAAATCCTTCAGGGCAGTGGTCCTCATACAGGCTCATAGTGTGAGCCACATTTTGAGAAGACACCATGCCGGGAGCCACAGCCTCCACTTTTTATCAGCCGAAATGGATCCGTTTTTTCAGTCGCTAAACTCTTTCTCTGGCTTTGGTTTATTCTCTCTCCTTGGCGAGATCTCTGCCCTGAAAGGTTTCCATCTGCTATACCTGTAATTGTTTTGGGTTCCAGCTGAAATGTGAGGGTGAGAATGGAAATCAAATTACTATCTATTGCCGCCTTATGCAATCAGATATATCAATAAAGTTTGAGCATATTATATTTTGTGCTCCACATTAACTGAGAGTATGTTGTCAGTAAGGTGACTACAACAGGAACACAATATGCATAGTAATGGTTGTCACTGTGATTTCCAGCTCAAGAAAGCTGTGATATATACTTGGATATCTAGGCACATTCAAACTCACAATCATTATCTTAAGCATAAGATGTTGTAGAATTACAGGTGTTTACTGGCTTTCACAGCACCACAAACAATTCTCATACCGGTAGTACTATATGATGGCAAAAAGATATTTTACTGTACTGCGGCTATCACGAATTCAAGTATAATTCATATTTAACTTTAAATGTAAACATAAACCTTTACTATAGTAAAACTTCTTATATTTCACAGCTAGCTACCTCGGATTCTACAGCCACTTGACAGGAGTGAAACAGACAGTTTATCAGCACACAAACTCCGGCTTGTACCCATGTACGCACAACAGGAATTTAACGAAGTTAGAATTACCTCCACACACACACACACACACACAAATGCGCACACGCGCACAAATATGCCCATGCATACATAAAAACATACATATTCATAGACAGAAGTACACATACAGTATATTGTGTGAAATAAGCATGGAAAAATGCATTGCTGTTCAGATGGGGATGGTCTTTATTTCCCTATTCTGGAAAATGTTAACCTGATCACATACTTTCAGAAATAATTCAGTTTTTTTTTTTTTCATTTGAATACTTTAGGGAGCATTATTACACACTACTTACTTAGCATGTGAATTTACATGGACTGTTTTAAATGAGCCATTACTATGCATAAGATTTATTGGATTCGGGCAAAGCTATCAGTCCCTTCGAAGAATTATTGAGACAGATGGTATATTTAAAGATGAATTCCAACTTCCACCAGTAGCCTGTGTGGTGTCTGTGAGTGAATAGCCCACAATTACACCATTCTTCTCACTTCAACTCCCATGGGCTTCAGAGAAGGGACTTAAGTCCCAAATGATGAAATGCAGAATATGTTTTTTCCCCTAAGACGTGTGTTAGAATATCAGATAATTGTTAGAGATGGTCATGTTGATATTAACGCTAATAACAGATATTTCTCAGCAGCTGTTACCTCTTCTCTACTGGTTGATTACATCATGGCAGTGTATTCCAGGATCATCACGCTGAAAGCAAATCAACCCCCATCACATCAACAGTCATCAGCATTTTGCTGCTATTTACTGAATGAAGCTGCAGCTGAAAGCATCACCGCCACAATTATCATTATGAGCCACGCCATTAATTATGGTCGAACATTACTCCAACAATGGCATCAGTGAGCTCAGGGAACGTAATGTAACATGCAGTCTGTAGTTTACACTACCTCAGCATTCGAGAGATCACCTGTGGTAACCTCTAGAGACCTGAGTGACACTTGCAGTTCCCAGTCACTTTAAGCATATCGACATGTTGAACTCGAAAATGTTTCTGAGGCTGGTGCTGATACCTGTTTAAATTCCGGGAATGTCTGCAATCTGTCTGAGTTGGCATACTTGATAGATTTACTCATAGATTTCATTATTCAGAGCACAACACAACTCACCAAGTTCCAATAATGGAGATGGAATATGCAATATATGCAAATATAAATAGCCAAGAAAAATTCTCATATAATCAAAAACCCCATTGTGTGTTTAACTCACAGAGCCTGACAAACACAGTATCTAATTTAGGTCATTATTTCAATCTGTTTGATACTGTGGTGCAGTCAGTGTAACATATGTTTTGCAACTGCTTTGGAGCTGCTGATTGGAAATTGCTTCCTAAATGCATAACAATGCCAGTGACATTTTTGTTGCAAGGGGATTACTCTGTTCAATCTCACTTTGAACACTCTGCGTTGTTTGGAGTGATGAGGACATACCAAATGTCTTGTGGTCTGCACATGTATGACCCTCTCTCCTCTGCAACAAAATAACCCCCCACCCACCACTCCGAACCACACACACACACACACACACACACACATAAACAGCACATACAAATAACTCGTGTTTGGAAGGACTATTAGACGTGGAGCTGAAATCTGTGAAGCTTTGTGTTGTGTGTGTTTTGCCCCATTGTATTATTGTCTTAGTAGCTTTTCACACCATTTTGTGGCAATTTTTGGCTATATGAATATTGACTCCCAACATACTGTAGTTTTTCTTTTTTTAATTTGGGGTCTAGCATGAATTAGATTGGTGCAATATAATTTGTTCAGTGTCAGCCCAATCCTGAAATGTGTACAGCAGTTAAAGACTTGAGGGAAATGGAGTAAGGATGTGCACAAATTATGGGGCTTATCACTCCCATGCTACTGTAAGTGCATGGTTGCTAGTGGACAGGAGTAAGAGGCATTCCCTTTAGAAGAATGAGTTTTGTATAAACGAGCTGGTCAGTACCTTGTGTTGTCTGAGAACAGCCCTGTTTTATGAAAGTCTACCAAAAAGTACTATTTCCAAAAGAACTCCCTTACTTTTTACAGCTACTTCACACCTTTATTTTACATGACCTGTACATCATGTAGTTAGCTTATATCAGTGATTAAATGTAACAGTGAGTAAATGTTTTCCAGTTGCAATCTTCCATCTCCAACTCATTCATCAAAGTCCAAGGTGACACAAAGGAGTCTGGAAGCCGCCCATGCTATGATACTGTTTTCAAGGAGACAGTGTTACACAACAATTGATAGAGAGACTGTTTGGGCAGTCGCCATAGAATTAAGACCATGGAAAGCCAGCACCTGGCATGTAAAAGGATGAGAAATACTGTGCTGGAAGAGACAAAAATGTCTCATCAAAAGAAGTGGTCAGCAATTAGCACAACCGGGAGGCGGACAGAAATAGACACTTCTAAATACCAAGTTATTTTACAGAACTTATGCATCAGTGGTATCATGGCTGCAAAAACAGGATATGATTAGCGTATGATTATATACATTAACTGTGGACTTATACTACCTTCATGCAATGAATAGCAAAGCAAGGACTTCAGCTACAAATTTCTTTTGAATTTTCTCATTCAACAAGCTGTTCTTGCATTTTCTATCATGGTGAATGTACATATGCACACCAAAGACAATTGAGCCTGAGAAGCCTACCTTTTTCCCTGGCTTTATGATTGCTGCCAGCTACAAGGCTGTTAGATATACAGTAGCTACCTAAAGCATAAGAGTATCATTGCTTATTTCCTAACTTTGCTAGCTAGCTAATATAAACATTATTGTAATACCATTTGCCACCAATATATCACAGACTGTCTTAAGTTTGCCCATAAAAATCCTACGCCAAGCATGGGCATGGTTATAGATGAAAGCCTATTCCATAGTCATGCAATGTTGACTGTATTACGAAGAAGTAGATGGCATATCTATCTCATGTTGTCTAAGAGCCAAAAGTTATCAAAGACAGTCACTGTCTGTTGTGTAATTGTGACAAAAGATGATATGATGTTGCTTCACGTCACAGAGGAGAATATTCAGTCTAACTACCATGAGAGTGATCACTGACACTGACTTACAGAACGTACAGAATAAACAGAAACTAATGGGGAGGGCACTGTTCTATTTTTTCATAACATGTTCCTGTCGATATAACTTTCTAATTAATATTTGAACCCTTCTTCCTATTCTGTCTCTCAGACTCTCCACCCCTCCATTTTCATCAGCATGGCAACTACTGTAGATCAGATTGATTTTCACTTTCCTCATTTTACTCCTCTTCTCCACTCAGATGTAGAGGGAACATTCTTTAAGCTACTCCCACTGCTTGTTTCTTATCATACTTTAATAAATGGACCACTGTCAAACTAGAGGTGAAGATGCAGAGACAAGTTCAGGTCAAGGTAAGAAACAGAGTGGCTATCAGTCATGCTACAGACATAAGTATTCTGTATGGTAAAATAAAAGAGAACCTGAAAAATATTAAATAAATAGCTATAAATAAATAAATTATTGTATCTGTAATGCTCCAGGATGAAGTTGGATATAAATGTCAAAGACAATATGGGGTATGAATGAATCAGGTTGATTTACGCTTTCTCAAAAGAATAGCCAGGAGCAAGGTTATTACGATTGCGATATTAAAGAAAGAAAGAAAATATAATAAAGAATACACAGGAATTCAGGAACATGAGCATAAGAGGGAGAGAGAGAGAAAAAAGTGCATTTAGCAGAGATTGTGGTATTATATTGTAATGCATTTCAATCCTTTATTTGCAAAGTGACAGTTATACCTCTCTTCAAAGCCTTGTTTCTGCAGAACTTTTCCATATCCATGGATTTTGTATGTGTGTAGAGGCTGTTTGACATGCAGCACTGAGGACTGATTTGTGTCACTTTATGCCTGAAACGCTGAAGAGGGTGTTCTGAAGGTGGATTTTAATGACATACTGTGACTTTGTTCCTTTTTTTCTCCAGCACAGAAGGGAACCCCACTGTATGCCACATACAGACATGCACTGAAGAACAGATACGCTCACCCTTGAACATTGCCAGCTCTTTAGATTTTGAGAGCAACCACTATTTAGATAAAGTCCATTCCAAGCTAAGTCAAAGTGCACAGTTTGTTACAGATTCAATGCTAACTATGAAACATATTGAACTTTGTCCCTTCAGAACAAAAGTTTCCTGTGTCTGAATCGAAGGACAGCAAGGAGCAAAGAGCACATCTACTGGAGCAAAAAGGTCTAGGGAATGATTCCACTGATAATTCTTGGTCTCCCATCTGACCATCCAATAAATAGTACATCAATCCCATTTCTCAAAATTGATAAATGGATTTCACTTTTCGCTCTGTAATTAACACGGTTACTATCGCTGTGCTCATCACTAGTTAGATTTTAGTTCCAGTTAACATACTGATGTGGCTTTATGCCCCTGTGAGGATACGGTTCTCTCCCATTCTTATATTAATTCAGTGCAGGTAACAGCTGAGCACTGGGGTGATAATACAGATGAAAAAGTCAGACTCTGAATGCTGATTCCCTGCTCTCCATGCACATGAGAGTGGAGGCACTTACAAACAGGGGAAATAATGTCTTGATGTCCTCTTGAAACCCTCTCATGTCCTTACAAAGGCTATTAATTACCTATCCATTAATTAGCTAAATGAGTGTTTTGCATCTTTATTATTTATTTTGGTCTGAACTATTAATTTTATGCTCATTACCAAATGATCATGTTATTTATGAATTCTAGCACAATTGCTTACATAATCCATAAGTAGGTGCTTGATGCTTTTGAGAGTTTACACATTACATTCAGATAATTCTCAATGCTGTCACCAACAGTTGCAGAGTTGTAAAAAATCCTCAGGCATCAAAATATCATTGATCTTCCCACTGTGAACGTCACTTCGATCTGTTGCACACCAGTGAAAAGAGAGTATATATGCATCTCCCCATACCATTTCCATTTTATAGTATTGCCTTCAGTGTACAAGTATTGCTGTTTGGACTGCAGACAAGTTTGCTTCAACAAGTTTTAAACCAGTCAGTTTAAATTTTTTGAATACATAAGCAACCATGAGGCAAATGCCATGAGTGCACAATGCCCAAGAAAATCAATATCGACTGCTTGTCAACTGTATATAACCACTTTCATCATTATATTTTCTCAGTAGAGGACAGTAAACTTGTGTTCTATTCTATACACTCAAAGGGGTGAAAAGCTTTCCAGATCAGCTACTCAAAAGCCTTATTAGTAAATATTCTTATTAGCTATTACCAAAGTTGCTAATCAAGATAGATTAAAATAAAGCACAAAATAAAAATGAAATCATTGTTGAATTTATTGAATACTTCTGGTTTCAAGATTAAGCACAATCAGAGTAAATCTCATTTTGAACAGTTTAAGAATAATTTTAAAAAGGATATTCTACTATTCTACACCTAAATGACCACCAGCAAAAACGGATCCATTCAAAAAAACTTTAAAGTTCAATTTGGTTAAATGACTAGTAGCCTACACAGAAAAACAATACAAATTTCTTTTGGTTAAAATAACTTGTTAAAGGAATTTTATGGTTTGTTTATGCATCCATTTTTTTTACAGTTAAGGGTATATGGAAAAATGAATGGCACTATCCTATCTGAAGACCATTTTGGAAAACACCAGACATCTGAAATGCTGATGCCTGATGCTTTAAGTACCCTATGTAAAGAACACATAATCCCAAAGTGTTTAAAAGATGTGACATATCCTAATGTTGATGCCATAACAACACCCACCAAAATCTTAAAACAACTGGAATTCAGTGTTTATTCTTCTTAAAGGCAGGGAAAGTGCAAAGTGCCAAATCTGGCAAGGCCAAACTTTGTACATGGGCTGAACTGGGGCGGGCCTGATGGAGAGACACAGAGCCTACACTCCAGTTCAAAGAGTCTAAAACATCCTGTTAAATATTTATCAACCCCTTTGGCTCGATGATGTGGGTGTGGACATCAAAGAAGGAGGTCTCCTTGCTTCCGTGCACCGTGGGGCTGCTGCTCTGCTTCTACACTAGGAGTTCCCAGAGGAGTCTTTCAATCATGGCCCATGAATACCAAACGTTCTTGAAGCAGGCTGAAATGTGGTTTTACTATGGCTGTTTATAATTTGAGGTAGGAAAGAGCAGTACTGTTGGTGTGAGGACCAGAAGGCTTCACTTAGGAAAAGGAAGAAACAGAAATATGTGAAATTGTGTGTTCTTGCGAGTACGTTTACATTGTTGGTTATAACATTGACGAAATTAGGTATGAGAATGCATTCAGCTCACGAAACGATATATTTCACAAAATTGATCGACAAAATTATCACAATACGGTTCTCCCCCAGAAATAATCCTAATAACGTGATTGAATAAGTTTTCTTTTCTTTTCTTTCCTTTCTTCAGACATCAAATCTGTAGCTGTGCCAATATTCATAATGTACAGTGGGTTAAGTGCCATATTGCTTGTATAAAATGGATCCATAATTGTCTGAACTTGGCTACATGAAGTAACACACCAAAAGGAACAAAATTGTATTGATTACATGAAACCATCAACGGCAGTAGTACCTACCTTGTTATGATATTTTTTATAGTAAGTTTCCTAACATTATTATATGGTGTTGCTGGATTCATTAGCTTGCCAGTGAATGATCTAACATGGATCAGAACTAATTGTTTTAAAAAGTATATTTTGTCATAGCACTGCTGAGTACTAATATGCAGAGCAAGTAAAGCAAGGAAATATTCCAGTGACATGATATTTTTGGGAAAAAATGTAAATTACTTTCTAGTCAGTTTTAATGTAAGTCATGTGGTAATATGATTTTGCAGAGTGTTGTCAAAGCCATGAAAATTTCATCATTTCATGATTTCACACATTTGAAATCATGATATTTCCCACTACTTAAAGAAAGTAAAAATAAATAAATATATCAAAACCTAACCTTCAGCAGCAGAGATTCCATAGTTATATCAAAAAGGCCCATCCTTGTTATGGATGTGTTGTAAAACCAAGATGAGTTTTGATTTTTTTACTCAAGACACACAGGCAGTTGCTTGAGGCAATATTTTGTATGAAACCTGTGGAATGACCTAAAGAGGGCTGTACACAGGAGATCCCCTTGCAATTTGAAGGAACTTGAACTTTTTTGCAAAGAAGAGTGGGATAAAATTTCAAAGTCTAGATGTGCAAAGTTAATGGAGACTTATTCACAAAGACTTGCCGCTGTAATAAATGCAAAAGGTGCTTCCACAAAGTATTAGTTGGGCAGGGTGTGCAGACTTGCAATCAGCGTGTTGTAGTTTTTTATTTAAAATGTTCCTAATAATTAACTATTTGTTTTTTCTCTGGATTTTTGTTTATTGGAAGATCACATTACAGATGGAAAAAGTCTGACATTTACCTTGTTTTTATTTCTGTCTTTACATCTCAAAAACCTGCAATTTCATCAGGGTGTGTAGACTTTTTATATCCACTGTGACATATTATAAACATAACCAATTGAATAATTTCAGAGACAAGTAGAGAAAAGTGCCTAGTTGTAATTGTGGTAGGATAAATCCTATCCTTCTTTGCCAGCTATTTGTCATATATAGGATCAATACAGGAAGGTTTGTTTAAACTGTGTGCACAAGAAATGTTGAAAATGCTGTAAGACAGGAGGGAAAGGCACAGCATTATGAGAGAACTGACACATAGGACCACTTGGGCAGTGTGGTAGACCTTATACAGTATAAGCAGTATATAAAAACAAGCAAAGAAATGACATACCTTGTTTTGAAATAGAGACTATTTTTTTTTCAAAAATAAAAAATGCTATTCAGACTATTCCATATTATTTTTGCCTCATGATTGATTTAAAAATCATTTAACCTAATTCTACATCTCTTTAACCAAAAATATAAATCAGTATCTAGAGTTATGAGGGTAACTGGCTTCTAATGCACCTTTTTTATGATTTTCAACATTGTGTTCTTACATAGCTTTGTATGTGTGGGTGTGTTAAATGAGGTCCAGTGATAAATATTTTTTCTAAGAAAAATTCACAAACATTTGCAATGGCTTTTGGTTGACAGATCCTAAAGCCTCGTCACATCTTTGTCTTTCCAAATACTGTGCTTGGTTCAATGTCTGTTTCTCATTAATTTGTCTGTATACAAAGGGACACTCTGCGGTGCTTTGTGGGTGGATTAAAACCAGGACAGCGGGTGCAGAAAAGCAGATTCCTTCTCCTCTGAGCCACATGAGCTTGGCACTGCCACTCTCTCAGATGTCTGCCAAGAGCAAAGGCTAAAGACAGGGTAATAGCAGGACATGACACTCATAGAGCACTCTCAAAATGTTTATTGCAGTTCAACACAAACAAAGGCAAAAAAATGCCATTACATTAGTGTACACAATGGTGCTAAATGGTGATCTGTGACACTATCTATATATACTTAATCTTTGAGACCGTAAGAACTGCATAAACAATGAGTGTCACGCTGAATGTATAGTGTTGATGGCTTTGCCTATATATTTGTTATTAGAAAATTCTATGATTATTAAGAACTACTAAGTCACGAAAAGTTATTTTTGTATATTGCTACTCCCGTTAACTGATAAAGCATCTTTCCTCATCAGATTCTCAAAATTGCCTGCATCTGCATAACAATATAGTTAATTGTATTCTAGTCTGATCAAACAATTGATTCAACTGATTTTTTTTGACAGTTTGTTTGGCTTGTTCATCACAGGGAGGAACTGGCAGGGAACATTTCTGTTAATTGCCAACTGACAACTTTGTAAAGTAATGGTCCAGCATTCCAGAAGCTCTGCAAGAACTCTAAACCAATGGGAATAATTTTTGATGCTTTTATATTTGACAGGTTTGCTTTGCAAAAGCCCCTGTTAGTTGGATTGATTTACCTTAGGACCTGAGGACATTTTAATATTTATTTTGTTTTGTACTCTGAAGCACAACCATGACTGTATAGTTATAAAAGGCAAAAAATAAACCAGATTTTCTAGATTCTGAGGAGCACACACAATATTATGCAAGTTTATTTATTTTGACCTCACTAGGCGGGTTGAAGTGTGGTAATAATGAGAAACCTCTATTTACTGAACATTATTTTAAGACTCTAACATGGGCTCTAGTTAAACATGCATGTTAGTCTTGATGCAAATCATTTTTGGTACAACAGAGATGTAAAAGGGACCTCATGGTGGACATGATCCAGTAAATATGGTAGAATGAATCTCTGGTGGCATTCATGTTGTGAATCTCATAGGAAAACTACTGATTATGTCCCGGAATACTTTGATCTATGTGTCATCAGTTTAAAAAAATACCTCAGTCTACAGTGTCAGATTTTCTGGCAAGGAGTGTTTAAATACAAATGAAGTGAAATTAAAATAAAAAAAAAACACAGGACCTGAGGCTGAACCCTGAGGGACCCCCAGAGCAACTTTTGGGTTTAAGTTTCGAATTCTGTGCTCATAGTTTAAAATGTGTTGTAATAACACTAAATACTATAATGACACATGCATTGTCATACCTCATTTAGCTTATCTTGAAGAGAGTGATATTGCTATTTTATAGTGTTCATAAACAAGTGCAATTGCTTAAGTCAGAGTAGAATGATGTGGCATGTTATTTATACCACATACATGAAAACACATACACAACTCATTTATTCTTATGTAAACTTTGATATACCATTTGTAACAATGTTTTCTTTATGAACGGGTGTGTAAATATTCAAATGTTGGTTGATATGTGGTGATTCATTTGTAACCAGTGCGTCAAAAAATATAAACAGACCCTTGACTGTGAAAAGTATAAAAAAGCAAGAACTGTTGAACTTTTCTGTATGAGCCATCTCTCTGCAGGGGTTAGTCTTCATTCGTATCCTCAAACACATAGGAAGCTCTGGCCACACAGGCCAAAGGGTATGATCATTAACAGTGCTATGGATGGTTTTGATCTCCACAAGTCCCTTACTTGATGCTCCTCATTTGTAGTTTCTGTCCTCATTATAAGCCTGAGTTTCTCCATCTATATGTGCTTTCAAAAATTATTTGAATCTGTAGTTAATGAATGCATTCTGTGGGTAGAAACAACTTTTCTCAGGTTGACTGGTCACTTAGCTGTGACTCCTGGGGAGTTTTTTGTATAGTCTCATGGCTTTTTGCCTGTGAAATGTAAGAATGGAAGCCTGGTGCCTCTGAACGAAGCAAGTCTCTAAAACCAGATATCCCTTTTAGTGTAATATTTCAGTCATTTCATTAGAAGTAGACAATAGCATCAACATCAATTTGCATGTACCATTAGGTCTGTAATCATTCTCTTTAAAATTATGATTTCAGATTGTAGAATATGTTTTTAGAATATCAATTATTCACTGTGGGAAAGAAAGACCAGCTATGATTGTGTGATTTAGAAATCCATTCATCCTCCATTATATTGTTATTTGGGAAAACTAATGAGTGTAATTATGCTGCACAATATGTAATGGATTTTATTTGGGTTTTATGTAAATGATTCATTAAAATCTTAGAAAGGCAATACTTCCCAGTGCTAAGCAGTCATGCCACATAAGACTGTATTCAGCATTTTAACGCAATTATTGTTGCTCATGAGGCAGGATGTTTGTCAAGAATGTGCTTGCCTTTATTCTCTTGTTCCTTTCTGACATCCTTCTGCCACTCTTTCTTTTTGTCTTTCTGGTCTTCTCTTTCATGCATATCCATACTTTATTTTTAACACATATTCTTTCTCTTTACACATTTTACCTCCCCACTTCTCTTCTTCTCCTTCTCCCACCCTATCCTTTACCCCTCAACTCTCGAGCCCCCATCTACCCCCGCCAACTCTGATCTCTCATCTGCTGCAGGAGAGAAATTTTATAATAAGCTCAACACTTTTATAAGAAGCACAAAATGAAGGTGTGTGCATGTAAGATGCATATATTAAAGACATGATGCACCTATATAAGTGTATGCGTCTGAGCGTACATCTGTCTCTTTGATTGCGCTGAGAATGTGAGATGAACTATGTCACACTGGAGATGTGACAGGCTCCTGTACCCATGTGACAGTGCTGTCACTTGGCTGTAAGTTTTCTGTCAGATCTGTGCTGGGAACACTTACATTCTCTGAAGACCTCTACACATTACCCTCCTCTGGCATCAGTGGACATATGAAGTGTAGCTCTTTCCTGAGAATCAGCTCTCCTGCTCTGTGAACAAGGGCAGCCTAATGGTAAAGAAGAAGAACCCATGCAGAACCCAGTGCAGAAGAACATGTATGTGTCACATATGAGGGTATGTGTATCCAGGCAATGTGATATATTTCCATTCAGTTTCTGTTATTCTATTGTGGTAACAGTCCTCACCAGGTGAGATAAGACCTGTGGGACATGTGTCGGGTTCTAGATGGCTGGAGTCCTAAGCCTTACTTATGGCAAGGTGGTGAAGTCACTCAGTCAGTTCTTTGAAAATAATGTTAGCTTTCACATTTTCATGAAGAAAATAGACTGGAAACAATCACATACAGAGGTGAAATATATTTCAATATATTGAGAAAAATGTTGCTCAACCCAGGAATATTTAGCAAATACAATTGAAATATATTAATGCAAATCATAACTCCATTGCAATATAATAAAATGACAACAGTTTACATATATGCCAAATATACTTGAGATAAGATATATTTCTCAACATATATATAATGTATTTAGACACAAACACATTGCCATGTAAATTTGTTAATACCCTCTGAAGAGTGAGATAAAGGGCACACCACTAAAATTAGTAAACATTGTGTTTGCAATCCCATTATCATATAACCAGATCAAGAGGCTTTATCACTCTTGGATTACCATAACCATTATGATGAGAGACAGCTTACTGGGGAGTAAAAAAAGTCATTTTAGAGGTACAAGTAAAAAATAAAATAAATAAAAAAAATAATAAAATAATGAATAACTATATTTCAACACCTCAACTTCCTGTTTGAAAAGTATTGTTAAACAAGCACTTAAGGTGTTAGGCTCCAAGAGAGTTATGTCGCCCTCCACAATTCTCACATCAAAGTTGTGAGCATTGCCCCAAATAAACTCACTCCTTGTACCAGAGGACAAAATCGGTATGTTGGTCATGTCTACATAGAACTCACTGCGATAGATTTAATGAGGAAACGTACCAGCATTTCAGCTCCTACCTGTGTTCTCGGAATGGCAAAATGTCAGATCTGATTCCATTGTTAGATTGTATGCCTTTATCTTAGCAAATTGAGTAAAATATAAACCACATAGATAGTCTTGTTGCTGGTAACACTACAGTGTTCCTAGATAAATAGAATAAAACAGTGTCAAGGGACTCTGGGAAATCAACAAAAGGGAATTCCCATACATCTGTGGAATTCCCATCAGTGTAAACTGAAGAAACTACAGTTACTCAGCCCTGAAGAGTCTACAGGCACAATAAACTGAGGACTAAAGTCATTCTGTAAAGCACTAGCAAACATCTGGTTGAGTCTGCAGGCCAGCACATTGGCACAGAACTCCTGTCCTTGACACCTCAGCATGATCCAGACAGCCCTCATCACACCAAAGGGTGATTTATGAAAGGCAGACTGGTTGGGCGGTCAGTCTGGGGCACTGGTGGGGAATTCACCCCTCAGAGCTACTCTGCTATTTTCTGCACCACTGAGCATGACATCACTTTGGCTTTGTTAAAAGAAAGACCAGGCCCCACAGTGTAGCAGGGCCCAGGAGTGCTATCTTGCACCTCTTTGACCAATCATCAGCCAGACCATGTCAGCCACATAAACAGAAGAGGGAGAGAGAGAAAGAAAGAGGCACCACACCTGTCATTGGAGCGGTCTGATGGGAGGACAATATGGGCAGCTGTGACCTCTGAGTCCAACTGCCCACAGTCTAACAGAGTCTAGCAGAGCAGATCCAGGGCAGCCAAGGGTTAGGGTAGAGAGCCCCCTTGGAAACTTGCAAGCCCAGAAACAACTTTGGGAGGGAAGGACGATCAAACCATGTCAAAGTACTGAAAGGGTGAAGGCCAGGAATACAATAAAGAGTGCATGAATGTGAGAGGGGAATGGCCTATAGAGGGGTGAAAAGATTAAAGCTGTTGCTCCCGGAATTCTCTGAAAAATTCATAAGGGGTTTAATTTCAAATGAAACCAGTGAAGTGGATTCTGAAAAAATGGCTGTAACAAAGAAAAGTAAAGCAAGAACACAGACATTTTATACCTGACTTACCAGTAATTGAAAACAAACCACTGCAAGGTAGTTCAGTGTTACTTCCAATTTTATTTTGTGAAACACTGAGGCACAAATACTAACTCATAGCTGCTGTAAGATGTTGACTGAATTGTATATGCTGGATTGTTGCTGGACCAGTAAAAAGTAAAAGAGAAGATACAAATCCAGAACTAATAGGTACAGTTATATACACCTGCATTAATATGAATAACACCTCTCTGTGGCACTCCCTAGTGGCTCAGTCAGTAAAGGTGCTTGTTCCAAGTAAAATGTGAGCCTTACAGCTCAGAACAAGTTTTGAGTCTGAGCTCTGCCACTTTCTGACAATGGAGTCCACAGCAGCTACATTCTGCTGGGTTAAGATGTGTTTCACAAGGATCCCCTCATCCCGCTGCCTTGGTATGACATCAGTGGAGATACCAAGTACTCTCCTGGCCTTGTAACACTTGCAGTGTAAAAAACAGCTGTTGTATCGGATGTTGTAGCGGATGTATCAGAGGATTGCATTTGTCTTGCTTCAGTGCACCTGCACAGGCACAGAGGATGTTGTGGTGAGGAAAACTTAATGTAGTACAATCAGTGATTCCAAACAAAGCTGAAAAGGGAAAATCCTAAAAAGGAAATGCTAAAAAGCACACTTCTGTTACTCTTTTTATTTCCCTGTGATGATTTACCACTCCCATAATGCAACATGCTCTGTCTACATGAAGTAAATGAATACTTTTTTGGACATTGCTACGAAACATGATGTCTCTTGTGCCTGTACCACCGCATTCCTGGTCTTCAAAGATGGCCCTGACAATAGTTTTGTGCACACCACAATAAAAACAGGCATTGACCAAAGAGACATGAAATCTTATTTTTCAGCTTTTGTGCATTTCTGCTTTCTAGAAGAAGCCTCTACCTTTGTTTTAGAAAGGTCAACATACAACATTTAAAATGAAAACTCAAATATATATTTTAAGACATAATATTATATATTATAATATTATATATATATATATATTACATATATAACATATATATAACATATATTATAATATTTTTAGACATAAGTGCCTCTGATGCCAGGAAACCCACAGACAGATTTCTGAATTGACAAATCTAATATAAATTAGAGCAAAAAGACAACAGGTGATGGAGGAAGTTCTCTCTGCCTCACCATCCTCTGCAGAAAGCTTGCAGGGGCTCTGTGTGATTTTAAGACCTGTTGTAGAGTGTCACAGTGCCGTTTTTGGAACCACTCTGCCAATGCAGAAATGCTGCCGTGGCAGATCTGAGAAGAAGTGCCCTTTGAATGGTAAAGTCAACGCTGGGGCATTTAAATGAGTCTGTCTATGATCTGATATGTTGGGCTTTTGAAACAGGAGAGGTTTTGATTCCAATGAGCAGGTTCTCCATCAAATCATCCTGGCTGTCAGGCTTGGAGAGTGTCAGTTGTCCCTTCTGTGGAGGAACAGCTCCTGTTTGTTCACCTGTAAGTCACACCCATCAATCACATGCTTTCTTGCTGCCAATCACTTAATTTTTCACCTCCAGTCACATTTTTTCTCATTGTCAATAGGGATCTTTCTCACTGTCAATCAGTATCACTGTGACTAACAATCTTTCTCGATGACAGTCACATTAACTGTCAATCATATTTTCTGTCACTGTAAATCATACTCATTGCCAGTAACACTACATTACATATACTCTTTCTAATGCTACCTCTGAAACACTGTATTCACTACCAATCACATTCACTCTCATTCTAACAGTAAATGATCCTTTCAGTCTTTAGCATTTTTCCAGTAATTTCTAATTGTTAATCAGACTTTTTAAACTTTTACAAGTACAGATTCAAAAATGCTAAATACAGGTAACAGAAAACAAATGATATGCTGATCTAAATAGAAATATAAAAGATCACATACATGTGACTAAACACAATCCACTGTCTTGCCTGCAACTGTACATAAAATATAATTTATCAGGTTATTTTAATCCCATGTTTTAGTTTTTAATTGTTGCTTAGTAATGTGATGTTCTCAGCAATGCTTTTAGTGTGAATATACAATACAAAAATGGGCTATGGATGAACCCTTGGTACTATTAGATAAGGGCTGCTCCAATCAGTCCATCTTATCAAACTGAGTTAATCTCTTCCTTCTTCAACATCAGCGAGTCATAATATCAAAGTAGTTTGCTACTGGTGGAGGAGGGTCTGATGATACAGTGAGACCCTCTTCCCTTTATAGGGGTAGATCAATACCGTCTCTGTCTGTTGGAACACTCAAAACAGCCCACAGGCCCAGCAGGTCCAGCTGACAGTGGATAGATCCTGGCAGCATGCGCTAACATCAAAAGGTCAGGGTGGTCACACTGTAAAGGAATGCAAGCTATTCCCGCACCTCTGAAAAGACAACTTGGATCACTTGCATCACTTAAGACCAGCTAGCTAGCAAGCGCTTAGGAACTGGACTGTATGCCTAGCTTACAGAACACTGAAAAACATGGTACACAAGCACAATTGACACAGACAATTATGGGTATAAAGAGTGGGTCCTGTGCCATGCTGCCATCTACAACAGAGGAGAAAGGGTGTATTACTGAAAGAGGAAAAAGACACCAGATGACACTGCTCTAAAAACAGGGCTTCAGCATCCTGCACATTTGTTCATATCCATATCGTATAGAAACAAAGCCATGCTATAAGGGAATTTTTTTTTCTGATCTAAAATTTCCGAAATATTATACTTTAATAGCATTAATAGCACTGCACAAAGAAAAGTCATATTATTCACAAAAACAGAAGAGGTTACATTTATTCACACAGATTTTGAGGTTTGAGATGATCAATTGAGAACATTTATTTTGTGCCCAGTTAAGCATTTCTTTCGATGAGTACCCTGGATCACTGTCAAAGTTAATTTTTAGGAAACTCTGAGCTTCTTTGTAGATGGAACCAGGTTTTTGGGTAATGTGTCCTGGCATGTGTTGGAATTCACAACTTGATCTAACAAGGCAACCTGATCTCCTGATAAGCTGAGGTTCTGACATCTATCCAAGTGGGGGGAATGTCCATGGTGGACATTTACCTAGCCTGTAGATGCACATAACTCACCAGTGCTAATGAACTTGTTTTACATCCATTTTTGATGTGAAAAGTATTATTTATTGATTTGACTCCTGAATCGAGTTATGTTTGGTTCAGCACAAAGATCCTATTCATTAAGTCACCGATTTGTTCTGTACCCCTAACACTGCCACCTCCAAATCCCAATGATTTGTTCATTTCCTCCAATAATTCTAGTACTCGGGTATGTATATCTTGTTCAGTACTTCTGGTTCCTTCAATGTATGTGGTTCCCTACTTGGCCATTATGTGGTGACTTGATATTTGGTGAATGTAACAATTACAAATACAATTACAAATAGTCTTATTAATCCACAGGGCAGGTGACATGCCTTTTAAATTCAATCAGCAAATCAAATATCATGGTGCCTGCTCCTTACAGCTCCCATGTGTCGAGCAGAGATGAAAGACCTCAGGTCCGGCTAGTTCCTAGTTTTTAGCAACGGAACACCTATACTGGCAAGCTACCTGTAATCCATGGCTATCTAGCAAAGCTGGCTAGCCTGCTTACTGTCAATTATAGCCCAGTAAGTGACAAGCACTCAGTTTTATTCATAGCTTAAACTGCCTAGCATGTTAGCTGCCATTTACACTGAACCGCAAATGGCCAAATGAATTGAAATTGCCACAATGTACTCATGTAGTAGCTAAACTGCTAGCTGCGAACCTGCCCAGGAAAGCTAGACCTCAAGCTTTGTTCCCAGTTTCAGCAATAGAGCACCTATACTAGCAAGAAAGATAGCAAGCTACAATACCTGCATACAATACCAGCTCATCCATAGAATTAAAGAACAAATAATAGAACAGTATTTGTGGTTTTTTTAGATCTTAGTTGGGAAATTATTGTACCCAGGCATTTATGTGGCTGTACTTTTACTTCTTTTAAGTAGAAGTAGCTCTGTATCTAGTTATCAAATGTCTGCCATTTTCAATAAGATACTTTTAAAAAGATAAATAATAATAAATACTAAAATACTTTTTCACATCAGAATGGATGAATCACTGAGATGTAGTTTCATTGTTAATTTTTTGTGTCTGGCTAGTTCCCTGCATTCTTCAGAGAGCTGTCTAAGCTTATCCATGGAAATGCATGTTACTGATGAATTTATTCTGTGTGATACTTCCTTTATACTGTAGGGAAACAGAAAGCCTTTGGATGCCTCAATATAGTCCCAGAAGCTTCCATTGAACTTCCAATAAGCAGTGTTCTTGTAATTTTGTTTGTGGGATTTTTTGTTTTAAATAAAATCAAACAAGGAGTTAATGTGACCTTCATTTTTCTGCATCATTTTTTGTGAACAATATAAATATACTCAGTGCAATGTGATTAAAATTAAAAGATAGCATTAAAAATAAGATGAAAAGTATCCAATTTGTACATTTTCATTCACAGCAGATGCTTTGTCTTCCTGTTTAGGGAGAGATATGGATCAATATGGAGGCACTGTATATGACTAACAAGTGAGCAACCACACTAAGAATGCAACTTAGGGGTACAAATAGGTGAACTCCCAAAAGCTTTACATCCCTCCAAGTTGATGCTATCATACTAAGCTAAGGAAATGAGAGATAGAGACAAGAGCTTGACCATTATAGTAAGTAAATACAATATTGATTTCTGAAGTCCAGAAAGAGTCATTCTTTCTAATTTAAGGTTACCATCAATGTTACTTTTTCTTGTTGTTGTTGTTTTTTTTTTTATTATTATTCATGAATTCAATATAGCCCAACAAAAAAAAGGGTTACATTCCTGGTCAATAGCACCTACATGATTGCTATATAATGCCTGTATTACTGAAAATTGGAGATTATTAGAGAATTGGAGAATATTGCCTGCTTTTATGCTGTCTTATAATGTGTTTGAAAAAAATGATTTTTTAATACTTTAAGGCCTTGGGCAAATCAAATGGATAACATTCAATGTCATCTGCTTGTAAAGAAAATTGCTTTTTGCTGGAAAGAGAATAAATGCACTTCACTTTTAATGCAACACTGGTGTGAAGGAAAGCACAGATTACAGTGCTGCATAATGAACAATAATGACTCTCTTAGTATAAACATGTTAATATCGGTGCTAGGAGGGAGTGCTGTTAATAAAATAACAGGTCTACTGTCCTCCAGCTCTTTAAGACAACTCCCTGCAAATATTTAAAGGCTGAGGAAGTCATCACAGGTCAATGTCATTCTTTACCTTGATGTAACTCCCATTTCAAGAGCAGGAGATTTGAATCCAGGGTGATGTTGCATCTATTTCACTTCATATTTTAATGTCAAAATTTTATAGAATTTATTTTGTGACAACATGTCATGTAATGATATGGGTAAGACTAACTAACAATAGTGATACTTTTATTATGTTATGCTATAACAGAAACAATAACACTCTTCCTGTTTGTACTTCATTTGACCTGTTTAGATGGATTTCATGTCATGTACAAATGGCTATCCATGCATGTGGAGGGCAGAAAAAGCTTTTATTGTTTTTTTCAATGGGCTGTAATAGAGAAACTGAACATTTTTTACCAAAGGAATGGTCTAATGCTTATATTTTAGACATTAGAAATGTATTTACTGTTTGTCTTTGTTTTGTTTTATTTTAGTTTTGTAGCACATGATAATGTGTTAAGAACTGTGAACAAGCTGTGTTTGTTCACTGGCTAGCCTATGCAGTGCAGCTCAAAGACCAAACTAATTGACATCTCGCATCAAAACTCTACTGAAAAAGGATTTGGATTATATTCCAGACTAATTTCATTTTTGATATTGAGATTCATTTGCAATCTTAAGCAGCTATTACATAATATCTGAATCCAATGTTACATGTTCAAATGTTGGTGTAACTTTAACGCATATGGAGCCACCAAATACACTATATGGACAAAAGTATTTGGCCACACCTGTTTTTCAGGGTTTGGGCTAGTCCCCTTATCTCCAGTGAAGGGCAATCTTAATGCTTCAGCATACCAAGACATTTTGGACAATGCTATGCTTCCAACTTTGTGGCAAAACAGTTTGGGGAAGGCCCTTTTCTTTTCCAACATGACTGTGCCCTAGTGCACAAAGCAAGGACTATAAACACATGGTTTGATGAGTTCGGTGTGGAAGAACTTGACTGGCCTGCACAGAGCCCTGACCTCAACCCCATCGAACACCTTTGGGATGAACTGGAACGGAGATTGCGAGCCAGGCCTTCTCGTCCAACATCAGTGGCTGACCTCATAAATGCTCTACAGAATGAATGGGAACAAATTCCCACAGAAACACTCTGTGGAAAGCCTTCCAAGAAGAGTGGAAGCTGTTATAGCTGCAAAAGGGGGACCAACTCCATATGAAAGTATATGTATTTGAATACAATGTCATTACAATGTAATGGTCAGGCGTCCGAATACTTTTGTCCCTATAGTGTATGGTTAGCCACAAACATAAGATATGGTTAGTGCTACCTGTTAGCCTTATGTTCAGTAAACTAGAGTTTGTTGGTCCTAGCAAAGCTATTACCTTTGTCCTGTAAGGTCCTTTAAATATCAATATATGTGTCACATATTTTTTTCATTGTTACTAAGCTCTAAATACAGTGGTTCTCAATTATGAAATGATTGACAAAACCATGGGCACCATAGATGCAATCAGGTTGAGTTTCACTTAATTTACTCCAGTCAGTTTCACACAATGATGCTACCTGCATTTTAGGGTCCACTGCTCACCAGACACTCCATGACAAAGTGTGAATCTGTGGAACAAAAGGCACTGCCATAATATGCTCAAGTCAAAGAGGGTCAGCATGAATTCATAATGGCTTTATATTTATTGTGCATTATTGCTGTGTGCACTGGGCGTGAGTCAGTGGTGTCGTTAGGTCTGATCATTCGGGGCTATAGCCCAGAATATTTTAAGCCTAGCCTAGGTGTTTATTGCAAAACAACAGACAGACTGTGTAACAGAGTGGAACTTGACTTGCCGTGTCCGGTGCAATAATATTTATTTATTATAAAGGTAGATATAACCTCCCCAACCTACTGATGCCGATCTCCCTTCAAAAAAAAAAAAAAAAGACAAGCTCCAGGCCAACTTGACTTAGCCCCTGATCTCTTCAATAGCTAGAAATGCCCCTGGTGTGAGTGCAGGCCAATGATTTCATGTTTTTGCAAGCATTGCAAATGATAAAGAGGATACTGTCATTGCTGTAAGTATTTATTCCTTGCGGTAGAAGCATAACACTTTTGCTTGTGTGGGACATCATACCTTTTACTTTTTTGCTTCCTGTGCACTTCACTAAAGACATTCCTTGAAAGGCCCTACTCATTAGAAAAGTGAAAATAATCAATGAATCCTTCATTATGGCCCTGCAAACCTGATGTAGGCTATTAGATATTTTTTTTGTTTCGTTTTTTGTAAGCAGTGACAAGCTTGTGGGCATGGTTTGAGCTAAGGTTCTTACATATTTCAGTAATAATAAGGACTATCAGAAAGAACAGCCAAAAACATCAACTGGCTTTAGCTGGAATAAATCTTCCCAATCGCAGATATCCAAAAAAAAAAAGTATGTTAAATTCTCAACCTCATGAACAACATTCATAATTTTTGTGTTTCAGTTCTACCTAATTAAATACTGATGTATCTGAGAAAATGTATTGTTAGTCTCACAATAATCATTAATGTCTTAACTTTGAAAGCCACATCTGGGAATACTACTGGGCACATTTGCATGAAATTATCTGTGCTATGTGGTGCTTTTGGAAAGTAAATTATTACAGTGAATTTGGTTGACTAACAAACATATAAATACACATTTTACTTCTTAACATAATTTTACTTTATTGCAATCAACCTGAATGAGAGTAAGTACAGGGCCTCCAATAGGAAAATTCAACAATTCAAACACAGACAAGATAACATTACTGATTTAGCTATGTGTTGTCAACCCTGCCATTGCACTTTTGAAATACACCTTTAAAAGTCAAGTACATAATCAACTTATTCTGTGTTAAAAGAAATCATATTGGATGCACTATGGGTATACTTTAGAGGTGGCTGCATGCATTGAGATCACAAGGTCTTCTCTTGTCTCTCTTTGTGTGTGTGTGTGTGTGTGTGTGTGTGTGTGTGTGTGTGTGTGTGTGTGTGCGTGTGTGTGTTTCTTGCTTTCAAAGCATAATGGACATGGCCCCTGAATTTTTTTCACCTTGTTGACTTTGAAAACGGAGAGACATGTCTGAGATATACATCTGAACAAAGAACAAATTTCTGAAAGAATGATGAGACATTGGCCAGCACATTATCTGAAGAGCGATTTATTTTCCACAGACAACGTGAACAAAAAGGGTGCTTAGAATTAGGTATCACTAGTGATGACAGAATATATTAAAGTGGTATTTTGTGATTGGCCCACAGTGTGATCTTTTGTTTGACTGTAAGTATCAACCAGGTACATCTACAGTTGTGTGGATTTAGATAAAAAGTATTTTTTAACCAAAAACCAAATCTTGGCCATTCTCCCACAACCTAATTCTTTCCATTGCATTATACGCTCAGTGTCAACATACTCAATCACATGTAGTGGAAGCCATTCTGTAAGACAAAATGTTCATTTTGTGGCAATGTTCTTTACGTAATAAAGCCACAATTTAAATTTTAAAAAGGATGATTGCAAAGACTTTGACACATTGTTTTAATTTTTCAAATTAGCAAAAATTATTCTATAACCTTGTATGTTGTTATACATTATGGTCCAGTTTAGTTATGAATAGACTTATAGAACAAAAGAAAAATACCTCTGAACTCATACACCTTTGTACATATCTCACTCTCTGTAATTGCATGATATCTCTTCCGAGAATATGCCAGAAAGTCAATACTCACTCTCACATTTCCACAGTTCTCAATTTCAGAAGTCAAACACACCCCTTCATTATTACAAGACAGTTAAATATGCAATGTTGAGAGGGGTATTAAATATTAAACAATCTCAATGAATGTATTCTCATTCTTCGTGTCTGCATAAGGTATGCTGTCCAAAAAATAGTGAGCCAAAAGCTCACAACAGATTTTCCTTCAGTAGGAAGAAGATAATGCCCAGTGATGTGTGGATTATTGGACACAGCATCCTTCCTGGCATCATTAATGCATATTACTCAGCACATCATCAGGGCAGCCCTCAAAGTTTGGCTCTCCTGGTATGGGCTGGCATTTAGAAAACCGAACAATGTTAAATGCAAATGTCACAATTCCCCACTGAGAGTGATTCAATTGATTTGTGTTATTGGACACCTTTGCAGCACCTGTTTCGAAGGCCATATTACTTTCACACTGCTGCAATTAAAAGTATATTTGGCCTTTTAATACCAGACAATTAATCACACATATATAGTGGGGATAAGCATTAAGACAAATGTTATGTTATGTAATGTTAATTAATATGTCACATTGTGTGTTTATCTTTTCTTTCTCTTATGAAAAATAGAAGTGTTTAATCTTCAACCCCACATAATCAACTGAGTATGTGTGTGCGTGTGCGTGTGCGTGCGTGTGTGTGTGTGTTTATGTGTACCTTTGTTTCAGCTAACTGATGTACACATCAAATACATCAAATACTTACAAAGTGGTGAGTCATGATGTGTGGTAAGGTATGTTTTCATCATAACACCTTTATATTCTCAGGGATGCAATGAAATGGTCCGGTGTTTTACAGTATTTTTTACCTGTTTAAATTTCTATACCACTTATTGTGTCTACATGCTTCCCTATGGCACTAATGCAGAATTTGTTTTTCAACCTAGGAATGTGTCATACTGACCTGTGAATGTGTGGATATAATTTATTGCTCAAATGTCATTTAGTACATTTAACAACACAATAATCTAAATACAAACAAACCTTTTGCTAGAGGATATGCCTCAGTTTGTGCTATATGTATTTATTAATTTTCTGAGATGTGTGCACAATAAATAAATTAATAAATAAGCGAGCTATTATCAATACAAACACATAAAAATGCATGATAAATATGAAGCCTAATGCAAAAGAAACTTCAGCCCAGTTATGATGTAGGCATCTACTGTGGCTACTTCTAAACACTCACAATATGATTTCACTAGCATGGAAAGTCGTTACGCAGTAGACTTGCGCTCCTGGTTATCTGGCCACATAGGCATTTTAGGTGTTATTTAGCTTATCCCCTCTATGGACTTTCAGGAAGCAGCAGTGTGGAATCTCCCCTGAACTTCCTGTGAATAATTCCATGCTGATTTTTTTCCATTGGTTCAAGAATCAAGAGTCACCTCTGCTATTTCATTTCCACAGTGTTTCCCAGCATTTCTTTGAGCTCATTAAATCCTTTATTGCAAGTCTTCATAGTACTGAAAAGCATACAGTATTGGAAATTCAAAAAGTAACTGAAAACCTTGCACTTATAAAAATATGTCTAAATCCTGCTCGGCAAAATTTGTAATCATATATCCACAGAGGAAAAAGGCGATGCTATGACTTAGCAAATAGAAAATGTATCAAAAATGGGAAAAAAAGTCATACATGTATTGGTAATGTACTTTTAAGCAAGCTAACCAAAAAACTTTTCTCTCCTTTTGCTTGCCTGACAATGTGTCAACAAATTTGAGATATTGATTACAGCTTTGATTAAATCACCGAACCACAAATGGAGTGGTGAGTCTGGTAGTTTTGACATAGAAGTACTGAACAATTTTGAATCTATTGAACAGAATGACCTGCTTCGGTCTGTGCTTGTATGTTATAATGTAAGCTAAATCAACAAACAACCTCCACATCATTCTGACCTAGTCTACAATGGTCCTCTGGGAGCACAGCTTATACGACGTATTTAGAAAACAGACTGTGTTTTTGGCTAATCTCTGCAACTCCCTCTATCCTTCTGCGAGTCCCTTAGACCTCTGATCTAATCCTTCCTGCCCTTTACTTCAATGCACCCATTGAGTGCTTTGTTTTCATATTTAATGCCGCTTAACCCTACAGATCGGACCCTCTCACTTTGATTGTATTCCCATGGTACAAAGGGGCCACTCTACCAGACGTGAATGCAGTGACTTCTTCAAGGCATGACAACTTTTCAGTGCACACTTTCAGATCCTATGCCGCAAGGAACCACTTTGTTCAAGACTAGTATTAAAGACAACATTTTGGATTTACAACTCTGTCCACATCTTGTTGTGAAATAGTATTTCATGAATAAAAATGGTTGAAATTTTATATTCTCATTCTTGAACTTGTTTTATTTTTTCCTTTCAGTGTTTGTTGGAACTGTATTTTCACACATTATTATACTGTAGATTTCATTGCATTTTATGTGTTAACAGAAAGGAAATGTTTCTTCTAGGAGGTTTTGGTCCCAATTTTCACTATGCTAACACAATGCTAACCAATACCTTACATGCAAATTGAAAGAAGTGGGTTTGGGCAATATGGCAAATGTTAGCAATGCATAAAATAAATACCAGGAGCTCTGAAGTGGATCAGTCAGTGGCTCTGATTCATGTCAACAAGCAACAATGTCTGGGAGCCCACAGTGGCAAACAGTTTGGCTTTGTTCCACCGGGTAATAGGAGTGGGTTAAAACAAGTAAATTCTTGAATGGTTAAAAATGGTAAAAATATATCAGAATATCTGATGTATGCATATAGCTATATGCAGTATATTCTGTGTATACAGTGCCCTCCATTTTAATTCATACTCCTGACTAAATAAAAACAAGAAAACATGGTAAAATGGAAACAATAAAATGAATATATTGGATATTTTTCTGCTTAAAAAATATAAAAATGAGGCACTGTAAGTTCAATACTATGAAGCCCTTGAAGGGACTGGGTGGAAAAAAAATGTGCAAACTTCTGCCTATGTACACAAGAAACTTTCATGGCTGCCTACAAAACTGGCATGCTCACCAGAAGCTTATCAGTAAGCATGACAAACATTTGCATGCACACATGATACGATTTCCTCTCATAGTTACTTGTAAAGTAACTGTACACATCCTGTCCCCGTACTGTCGCTATACTTGCTGTATGCACTTTTGTAAGTCGCTTTGGATAAAAGCATCTGCTAAATAAATAAATGTATTGTACATTTACAATATAAATAAATGTAAATGTAAATGTAAACAAGTGATACCATTTCTGGTTTGCATCAAGGTTATGCCCACTAAGTTGTATCATGCATGGATGGCCATTAAGCAATTCATTGAATTTTACTTACATTACATTACATTACATTCATTTTGCAGATGCTGTTATCCAGAATGACTTAGTACAAAAGAACAGAGGTGTATCTGTTCAGGTTGAATGAGCAACAGTGTCAGGCCAGGCTAACAACACTCTTAGACCAGTGAGTGCGAGCATAACACTATTCAAGCCCTACAACAACTTAACTTGTGAAACCTGACTAGACAAGGGAAGTCATACTACCAAAGATCAGTCAACAGATCACAGAATCCAAAACACATTGCAATACTACACGTAAAATAAACAGCAAGTAATACAAGCAGCTGGTGTTCGGGGGTGGGGATTGAAGTGGAACAAAGATGCAGTCTGAGGAGGTAGGTCTTCAGTCTGCGTCAGAAGATGGCCAGTGATTCCACTGTCCTGATGCCTGTGGTGAATTCATTCCACCACTGAGGGACCAGTACAGACAGGGATCAAGACTAAGAGGAGCGACGCCTGTTTCACCATGTGCTTCAACATCAATATAATGTCTCTCTACTCTCCATCCATTGCCAGCCTCCACCCCTGCACATTGTTCTAGGAATTCCTCCAAGAATGCTGTGTGTACCTCTCCTGACACTCCATCATCATCTAGAGCTTTTTCATCTGTAATCTCTATTCATAAAGCTGATTTCTTTACTGATAAATGTACACAGTAAGAAAATTTTAAAACAATGCTCTAAATAACACAATAACCTTCTTAAAACAAAGGAACCCCTGAAGACATGCAAAGCAGCACACTAAAATCGGTCTATATTGCAGAGCATTTGAAATATGTCCAAGGTGCATTGTGTTTACAATTTTAATTGTGTCATTTTTTTGTGAAACAGCAGGGATAAACACAGAATGGGAATGGGAGCAGTAGGTGAAGACTCAGAAACACCCCCAGAATTGAATGGCTTCTGGGGGGGTAATATTCACACTTTCATAATGGGTGAGGGAATATGTGAGGATATGCATTTTTGGGGACATGCTGCATCAAGGGCCTGAAAACCTGTGTATCTACAAAGCCTGTTTCACTCTCTTGGAAAGCCTTTAGATAGGAATATAGAAGAACATTTTTTCTCAGAACACATTCCAGCTCTTTACTAGAAAAGAGTAACTTGCCTTTCATTTTCCAGAAATTAAACCCAGTCATGAAGTTTAAAGCACAACTGGCCCTGAACGTGGAAAAAAAATTGCCTACTGCCTTTCAGTAAAGAATTAAATGCCAGGCATCATGCTGCCTGGTGCGTATAATTTGTCAGAAAGTGGAGTAGTACTTTGATATGTATGTTCAGGTCTGAGAACTAACATTCAGCAGTAAAGGGAGTTGAGGCGAATGGCAATGACAGTAATGAGAGGTGAGCAGATTAATTCCAGGACTCCGTTTGGAGAACAGAAGAGCTTGGGCCTTGGAGAGAGCAGAAAGGCATTAAAGGGGAGGGTAGCGCTTAATGAAAGACATTAGGGCAGGTGGAAGCCAACAACGGCCTCGCATTCCACTGATTATTGAGCCTGTTGAAGAGCAATTTCAAACCTCTTGTGATGACTTTGTGGCCTGTACCTGGACACATTCATCTATCTGCAGGGATTTCATCAACTCGGTGTAAGCTCTACTTCACATGCATTTGGAAACACCCTTTGTGTAACCTTTTTGGTTTCAGTATCTGTCTACTTTTAAACATCAAGACACAGACCATCACAGGCCATGTGGTAGGGGCATCAAACAATGAACAATTATTGTGCACAAACACAATGTTCCATCAATGTCAGAACTACCCCAATGTCCCCTTCCTCTGATAGATTTCCTCCTTAGGTGTCCTGAAATATAGTGAGGTACACTTAGCATTGTATAGCCCCAGCACAATACACCACTATTCAAACCATGCACTGCTTAACTGTCCTGACTTCCTTTCCTGGACAGTAGTGTCAACTGACAAGTTGTAAAAAAAGTAGAAGTTTAAAGCATATTTTTGTCAATGAGTATGTTAATCATATGAAGATCTCAGCCTCTGTGTGTAGTAAAATATTATCGGGATAGAAGACAGTGTGTTTGTGACAAGGACAATAACTAGTTACTGTGAACAGGAAATCTCCTCTGCTGATTGGCATTTGCTGTTTTTAGCTAGCTAAGTAGCACCTGAGCCTTGGTTCTGTGCAGAGGTACACCATGTTGCAGTGTTGCGGTAAGGTTGCTCTTGTATGCTCTTTATATTTAGGCACTACAGAGTATGCACTCTGTTGCTTAAATAATATCATTTTATAAGACTAGATACAGTGCATCTATCTACAATGTATCGGAATTCCATTTAAATGAGGTTAAATGATACAGAAGTAAAGCTGAGCATGACCTGAAGGCTCTTGGTCATTATTTATGTAGGAAACCTTGAGGAGGGCTTAACTCTTAATATTATTTTGGTTCTTCAGTATGCCACTAACGCTAGCTGGCATATCCATCATGTTATCTTGATTGCTTTGTCACTGTAAACAACAAATGCAATAAACACATAAAAAACTGCAACATATGTTTTAAGGCCTTAAATGCTCAAACTTACCTCACAGGACTAAAGCACTTTGGCTTGCATGACTTCTTGCTTTTAATTCCTCTACCTCTGGCTTTTTTACCTTTGGTTATCAGCAGAATTAATATGGCTACTGTGCAAAAGATAAAACACTTTTTAATCAGAAGCAATGCATTCTGACTAGCCAGGTGTTGCTTCCCTCTCTGGTTTATTACCCCACAATCTCAACGGTAGTGATCACTTTGGAACCCTTTACGGAACATCATGGAAAACTGATTGGTTGTAATATTGATGCAAAATTCTGTGGAATCAATGACATCTCTCTCAAAGGCACCATTATCATTACACAGCCTGTTACAACGTGGGACTTAATCAACGTGGACTTCTATGCTGAAAGCTAAGCACTGAATTTAGGAAGGTAGTCTTGGCAGCTTCTTACAATCAAATCCATAGTGATAAAAAAACACTATTCATTTTCATTTGGCCATACCTGGACAATGACATATTCTAAAAAATATATATGTATATGTATATTCCACACTTTCCAACATTTTGTCATAGTGAGACAAGTGTATTTAAGTGTAATAGCCTGAATGAGTTGAAGACATTACAGGACAGACAAAGGGGAATGCAATGAGGGTATAGGTCTGGTGGGATTATGTGAAATAAAAGCTGATATTTTATTATGTTGCTCTTGCTAACTGAGAAGACTAACATAATCACATGTCTAAAAAGTGTGTTACTTAAAATAATTTTGAATCTGGAACATTTAATGAGGAAAAATATCCAATATGATCTCGCTCCTTGTACCACTCTCGAAGATCAATGTTTGTTTATTTGTTTGGCTTTGTGAATTATTAATTATTCTACAGAGGTACCTCTGAAGTTTCTGCAATTTGCTGCTAATGTTTATTAAATACATGAAATAAATGGTCAATCTTGAACACCATAAACTTTATGAAGTTTTTCAGATACATTTCCAGGGTGCTCATTCTACTGAAAAACTGCATAATTCTACATATATTACATCTGGAAATCTGAAAATATATAAGAAATACTGATAGTCTTTCTAAATATTAAAAAATAAAGTTAGAAAATTGATACATTTTGTCTTATACGTTACCCTTATGCAGATTTTTTTCTAATTTGTTCAATTTTTACTGTATTGACGATTCTGAAGAGACCTCTGGAACATGGAAAAAGTATCTGTCATTTATCACATCCAGAGAATCAAAGTAGTCCGAGGAAAAGACAGAACAGACAGAACAAGACAGAGCAAAGACAGAACAACTATAACCAAACACTAGGAGCAGACCCCGAAAACAGTGTACACCAACACCAGCACAAACACCAAAACAAAACATTTTTTTCCGGGACATTTTTGTATGATTATTGAGCGAACAATGATCAACTTTCCTTTGCAGACCTATTAAGCTACCCTCTGTCACCACACCAGAGACTGAGGGTAGTAAGTCGGCTCACTCAGAACCATGTGGTATGGGAAAGAACGTCTCTGCTGCTTAGCTTGATATTGTTAGGGGTGGTAACAGTTGTGCACATTTTCCTTGATCCTATGTTTTTAGTGGTGTGTATGTTTTCAGGCGTAATGCTCTCCTGCTTCCTCTTGTTCGCTCCCTTTCTCTTTCTCGTATGCATGAGCAACGCTAATTGACAGGGAGCGAACGATTGACGTCGTGGGACGACGGGAGAGTGGGTGTGACAGTGGAGCCAATCTCATGACAGCACGACTGAGTCGCATCTTTTTAAATGAATGCGGGAAAATGTCTGGTGTGGTTGGAAGGCTGGATAAATTTGTAGCGAGTGTGTGAGATGGGAGAAGCTGCTGAGATCCGTTGATTGTAATCTGGGTCGATTTCATTTCGCCGGTGAGCAACACGTTGCTTGTTTAAGTAGCGGTTCTTAGAGTTTTTATATAACTGCCTCCGCTATACAACTCGTGTTTTCTCAGCTGTACGGGTTGGCAATGTAGCCTGTAGGAGATGGGAGGGGATTGGATCCAGGGGGCAGGTGGTGGGTTGGTTGGAGAGTAGAAGCTTGGAGTTGTCAGTCTCAGAGATGGGGAGGAATGTGGTGTCTTGCGTGTGGCTGTGAATGCGTGGAATACTGGCTGTGAATGTGCAGGTTTTCCTTTAGTTTCTGGGTTTCTTGTTTTATGAAGTGATAACTTCCTAGTTATTCTGGATTTATTTGGTTGCCATTGCTAAATATGTTTAACACTCATTAACCTTCAAACTCAGACAAACTTGTCAAATCCTCCTCACAGTAGCATCAGATCAAAACTGTGTGTCTTAGATACCCACATTGCCCTCTGGAAACATTAGGATATGAGTTATTAACATCAGCTTCTAGACTGTCTAAAACGGAATTCTACTGAAGACATATCTTTTACAGTTATGTATGGAATTAGTCAACTAAACCTGGCAGTTTAGAGACTTTGGCCATCTCTTCGATAGGCCACTAATTTGCTAGCTGGTAGTTTGAGTGGATTCACAGTCCATCAATATATGACACAGGCTGCTCTAATTTTGCGTCTGTAACCAACTTAGCGTATAGACTCTGTATTTGTGGACAAATCAGATTTTGTAACTATCTGCATTCTGACTGGTTTGGTTTTATATCACAAAACATCTTCTTAGTGTTAAGTAGTGAGTGCGTATGCCCATTGAAAAGCTAGCTTTCACTGCTGTTAAAATTGGGAAAATTTTGTCAAGCTAATACAGTGACCCATATATTCTATGTCATTAAAATGTCTCATTCATTTTTTAATATAGTAGTAATAAGGAATAAAGCAATTATATTTAGAACTATGTCCATGATAGGGTGCTTTTTTTACTGTATTTTTTTTTTACTGTATTTTATTCCATGCTTAGGCGATCTAAAAGCTTTATCTACACAGAAAATAGAGGTGATGAGATACATAAAAATGGTATCTGTTATATAAAGTTGTCCTAACTGTGCTTGGAAACTCTGTGTGCCCTTAAATTAATGGTTCTATTCAGAACAAACCGATAAGGGGGATTTTTTCCTTGATCACAGCCCAGTGAAGAAAGTGGCTGAGGTCTTGCTTAAAGCGTCACCATTTCTTTAATATCTGCCCAGAAATTCATGACTTTTTTCCAATCATTTCACTCTATTGACAAACATCAGAAATGTAATCTTTGGTATTTATGTTTTATGCACATTGGACCGTGAACTGTTTCTCATAATCTAAAAGTCGGCAGTCTGAAGTGCAAGTGCGAGTCACAACGAGGCTGTTTCTTTCCTTTTCAAAGTCATCACTCAACCTGGGGACTTCCACTTTGTACCTCTCTGGATTCAATTCAAATAACAATGCTAAATCACTTTAAATATTTATAGCCACCTGATGTACACAGAACCTTTCAACCCAGCCAAATTAATATTAATCATTCTGTCTAGAGAGTGGACCTGTAAGGTTAAAACACAGAGGGGGCTAGTGGAAGGTGGCACATTGCTTTAGATAAAAACAAATGGACCTTGGACCTTATCAGAGCGGTAAATACTGTTTGTGCCCTGTTTTTTCTTCTTTTTTTTCCTGCTGTCAGATGCGAGGCTGTCTGCCACTGGGGGGAGAAACCTTGCATTCATGTGAGAGTGGATACACTACTCTTTTTTTCAATACTTGATGTAGCCAAGCTAAAGCCCTGCATAAGCTCTCTGTGGGATGTAGCATTACCGTGAATAAAATTAAATGCCAGACTCTTAGACTCCTGCCTTCTTTTTTGTCTCTGACCAATTTCAGGTCTTTTTATCTCTGAGATTACCATTGGAAGCTGACAGCAGGGCCATTTTTAAACGTTACGGTAGACATGATATAAAATAAACACACTGGTATTGTTTCCCCTATGCATTGTTTTCACCTCTTTTCTTTGAACGTGGTCCTCCTTAACTTTTCATGCCTTCTATTGTCATGGCTGACCCACATTTGTTGCTAATGCATTAAAATTTAAAACAGCAGTAAAACAGTTTGTAAACTAGCTTGATTGTTATAAAGGCTTTGGTAATGAAAATGTCACATCATGGGTCACATTATCTAAATAGTTCTAGAGAGTAAGTGTCTCTATTAGGTGAAGATGCAGTCCAGTGAATACTGGAAGGTTTTTCTTTTGTCAAGACTATTACTTCTATTCCTGATTTGCATTTCATTAAAAATATACATAAACGTGCATCATCAACCAACATCTTCACATTATTACTGTTGAAATCTAACACCTGTCCATGTGTGGTCTTATGGGCTGAAAGTGTTTCACAATAAAAGAGTAGCTGAGTATCTGGTGCATCTATATGACTTGTTTATCATTGATCGTAGCTTTCACAATGATTCAAATAACATTATAGAACAATAAAAAATTATTTTGACAATGATTGATTTTTTCAAGATTAAGAATATATAGTCAATAAGAGTGTATATTATTTTCATAAATCACTCATTAAGAAGCTGAAAGCAAATGATTATTTAAATGGCGCAACAGCAATCAGTTTATGTAGCTGAACAGGTTTAGTTCAGTGGAATGCATTGTCAGCATTGTGCAGCTGAGACATGAATCCAGATTATAATTAAACAAAAATGGTAATAATGTCAGTCTATAATGCTGAAGGTGTGCCCAAAATCTTAGCTATATTCCTGACAGAGAAGTCATTACACTCAATGAGCATTCGTTTGTGATGTGAAAATAATGAGCAGGTTCATTAAACTTGTTAAAATTAATGAAAGAAATGGGGTGTTGCAGAATTCAAAATTACTACTGTGAAATAACACAAAAAGCCATTATGTGGTGATGGAGTTTTCCTCATTACTATCGAAAGTGACATATTAGTTTTTATTTAATCACACAAAAACAGTGTGAAAATGTGGATAAAACAAGTCTGAATGTAAATGGCTATCAACAATGGTTTAGTGGCTACAATGTTGAGTTTGTTGTAATTACTACCATCTGGCACAGGATGGCTCCACCAAGCATGAAGCGTTAGATATTTCAAACTATGGATTTGGTTTCAAAGCAGATCCTTCAAGTTCAAAGCTACTGATTCAAAAGGCCTTGGTTTTCTCATCACTATTTAAAAACATGGTGAATGGGTGTAGAGTATGAATTTGAAATGTAACAGCGGCAACCATTTCCGTGCACGGTGACTGTCTTCATTGCTTAATCTGAGTTAGGAAACACAGGCAATATGCACGGTGAGAAAGCTACAGAATTACGTTACAGTTCATCTGCATAAAACCCCTGCTGAATCCAACGATAAGTAGCCTCAGAGTGGTTGCAAACAACTGCATTGCAATAAACATCAGCAAGTGGTTCTTTTAACATTTTTGCATATAGAAGGCAGCAACAATGCTGCAAACAAATTTCAGGCAAATTGTGTAATTGTTAATGATGATACAGAACAAAAGATTGAAATTGACAAATCAAGACAGTATGGACACAGGTACAGCAGGCAGGATGGTGGATTAATGTTAAATTGCAATTCAAAGGCAAGCTAAAACCCTCACTGAGATCATTAAGATGAAATACCTTGACATAAAAGATCCATTTACAAGCATTTTTCATCTACCTCTACAAGTCTCTCTTGTGTATTGCCTGATCTTCAGGGCTGAAATATTTTGTTAGTGTCAGACAATGCTACTTTCTGTCATGCACAGACAATGCTACACTTATTGAAAGGTGAAGACAAAGAATCAGATACATTGTTGAAATTAGGTAAAAAAAAAAAATGAAATCAAATCAAACATATACTGGAAAATACAAGATTCCTTCACTTATGGATACTATACATTATAGTTACATGGATCTGGAATTGAGGAATAGCAAATACCAATCCAGCAATCCAGCCCCCAGAAGCTGGAAAGATTAGTCAGATTCCTCACCATATATTGTAGCCTGTGACTGGTTATGTGACTCGATTAAAGAGGATGTAAAACAACCAGAAACCTCCCCAATGTCTGCAGCCCTGATTAAGTCAGTGGGTTGCATAACATAATGTTCATTTTCACAAGAAGAGCTACAAGGATAAAGAAACAGATTTGCACTCGGTTAAGGACTTTGACTTTGGCTAAAGCTGCAATTCAAGTCAGTTTGCTTGCTTCTGTTTGTTCAGCTTGTTTTTCAGTAAATTATTGAATGCATTTTTGTTAGACACTCTCGATAAGTGAGTCTACCAAATGAATACATGTAAATGCAAGATATTCGGAATGAGGAACTTTGATAATAGCTCAAAGAGTTAGTTTTTGCATCATTTTAAGTCAAATTTATCTGTGAAGTAAAACCTTGTCTCACACTGTCTCCTGGTCTGTCCTTACCCACGTTTTCCCACATAATATGGAAGGAGAATGGAAATAGGTATGATCTCCAGCAAGAAATAAAGAACAAAGTCATGGTTCTCTGACAAACAGCATGTACTGTTACAATTAACAACATCAAAATATTTCCTGTCCCATTCATGTCATTGTGAATGGGGATAAATGAATCTCCCAACAATGCTCACAATATGGTGCTTTTACATTTAACCCTGGAAAGTGTTGTTAAAAGATGTTTCTGTTATGTAGAATCCAGTGCATCTTTCATTAAATTGTTCTGGTCATGTTATTACAAAACAAGCAGTACACCTGAAAATGTATATGCTGGAATCAGTACCCTTTTCCTTCAGTAATTGTAGCTTTATTTCATTATCCACTCAGAAGGAAATCTATTTATTCCCTGCAGATGTTCGGCACAACACATAATTGCCTTTACAATATGTAGGTATGATGACTTACTTCAATTGTGTAACCTCTTCTCACTCTACTCCATGCATGTGAAGCTCTTCATATCAGGCATGCTCTGAAGATTTCAGACCATGCAGAATCAAAAGCGATGTTCTTGTCTTCCTATATGGCATAATTTCCAGGGCTCACATAGAAACATGTCTATCTAGTGTATAGCATAGGATAGTTGATTGTTTCTAGATTCTTCTGATCAGCAATATATTTTTGTAAACTAGCATGTCTATAATGATGGTTTCAACATGTAATTTAAGACTGTTGTATTAATGTGATTGACATGCATCTGGGGGAAAAAAATCTGCACTATTGGAATTGTTTTTTTTCCGTAAGGCTATAAAAACACTATTACATGTATGATGTTGGGATCACAATTTGTCAACTGATTGCATAACTGACTTATCTGCGTAGGTTAAAATCTCATCAATGGCTTTGATGAGGTTTAAGCTATTTATTACTACTGTATGCTGAGTGTGCCATGACAATTATATGCACTGATGTAAATGATGGCTGCAAGAGTGAAACATTTATATCAGTAGCACATTGTGTACATACACTTTTTTGTGTTTTTAGTTTTTTATTGCAGCGTACAGGCTGCTATAGACCTATAGTAATAGTACCTGTATATTACTGCATGAACCTAAGCTTTTTAGAAAATGTGTACATTAGCCACTTTAAGACCTTGCTTATTTTTTTTTGCATATAGCGTGTGTGCATGTGCGTGTGTGTGAATTCCTGCATGCATGCCTGAGTGTCTGTGTGTACTCATACACTGAAGGAGAAGGTAGGGAGAACAGTAGAGTATCAGTAATATCCTGATTTACACATTTGAATTTCCCGGTCATATGCAGGAAGGTAACTCAGCATCAAACCACAGCCCTTTGAGGTGACTGTCTTTCCTTTAATGACTGTCATATGACCAGGGTTGGGATTAAATCAAGTAGCAACACAGGATAATGCAAATGAAGTCCAGTGGCACTGCTGTTAGGGACCTCTGAAGCAACCTGCATCACTGCATAGCGTCACCCTGATTGTGAAGTTGCATGTACACATTCTCATGCTGGCATGTTCCTTGATGTACCACAGAATACTCTGAATATCATTTTGTCCACCCTGTCTACTGACTCTATCACCTCCTTGGCCCTCTCTGGTCAGGAGTATGGCAACGAATGCCTGACAAGCTAGTTTGCATTTTCCTTGGAATAGGGGGTCTTCATAAGGCAGGATTACAGCCAGAGGACATTTTCACCAAAAGAAATTGCTGATTCAATGAACGACTGAGTTGGGGGTTGATTACTACTTGGAACTGGTTTAATGAAGATTCAGAACTAATTGCTGATGAGCAGAAGCAATTTCAGAGCCCAGATGATATACTGCAGGTACTCAAACACCGTGATACTGCTTTGCCTGACATGCTGTAGAGAAAAGATATTAATGTGACTTCACACGCAGTGTACAACATGGCAAATGTATCATCAAGCAGAGATTTGGATTGCAATGTCTTAGTTTTATCCCGGCTTACTTTGACTTACACTATTCAACACAGAGATACTAGACTAAAGCTACTTCTACAACACTGCCTCACTCCATCACCCCCTTTTATAATGCAAGACTCTTTCCAGTCATTGTCTGTGAACAAACGTCTGCTAGTAAAAATACTGTTATTATCAGCACGTCAATACTGTTCGTCAGACTTGATCACCCTCACCTAATCAAGTTTGATGAAGAGTATTGACAGTATGTAAGGACTGGAAGGATGCTGCAGGGAAAGTCTGCTATTCCTTTGGCTGTTAATACGCTACAATCAGCAGTGGGCGTCTGCAGCGGCTCAACACATGACAAGAGATGCCCAGAACTGAAGAGAAGACAGTGGGGATGGCAGGCAGAATCCAATGCACATAAGTCTCTTCTCTAAATCCAACTCAGTGTTGCCAATGACAGCAGGCTACTTCCTCTCATAACCCAGGCAGGGCCAATTTCTACTGTGAAAGGGGAAAAAAAAATCAATTTACTGGGGAAAATAAGCAAATATTGCCTGCACTGCTACGCTGTTGTTAATTGGATTTTGCAAGGAGTTTCACATGGTGGGAAATGACAACAAGATCAAAGGTCAGGTTCACGGGCCCAAGCACATATGTATTTTAAAAGTGACCCCTCCCAAACATTAGAGGAACTCAGACACTACTTACTGGACAGCATATCAAAGGCTAATTGTTTTTGGCGGTTTGGATAATAACCAACGCTTGCCTTTCGGATACAATTTCTTTCTAATCATGCCATTTTTTTCAGTGCTGCTGCTAGAAGCACACACACAACACCTGAAACCCTGCAGCTAATTTCAAAAGTGGTCCACAATGCCAGTCTTTGTAATTGTGTCAGATGAGACGTCTTCAGCAGTGCACAGTTGGAAATAAATGTTCTCATAATCTTAAATTAGACTTCCTAGGAAAAGTCAAGCTCTGTCAAAGTATTCTGTTTCCAACGGTTGATATCACCTTGCTTCATATCCCAGCCCTCTTAATTTCACTTTTTTCAAAATATTTCGCACTGTCCTTTAGTTTCAGTGTTAAATGCACCCTGTTTACTATCCCTGTCAGAATAACTAATTACTGCTTTTTTTGCCGTGGTATACAGTTAAGATAAGACATTATTGGTAAAATCAGTTATTTGCTTGGTAGAGACCTTTAGGGTTGATTAAAATGATTGTATTTTCACATAATGTTCAATGAACACTTACAACTGTAACGTACCACCCCACATACAAACCTGCAGCCACCAGGTCCAGGGTTCAGTGCTTTTAAACACTAATCCATATTGTTGTGCCAATATGCATATGGTCTGTATCAATGTCTGCTCTCCACAGTTGAGCTACAACCCCTGTTGGACAGCACTTCGATGAACGTGGCCACTGTCACTGCTCCTTCCTTTCACACGGAGCAAAGCAACCGTGACTCCACATCTCCCGGGGAGAAAAAAACATGACAGACATCAACCGATGGGCTGTCTCCGTGAACACCAGGTTACACATGCCACGCGCCTAATGCACCCTCCTACGTGACGGCAGCATTGCAGTGAAACTCAGCGGGGCAAGGGGGCGAGGGGGGCAAATAATCAAAGTCTACAGAGGATGGCAAACGTGTGGAAACCGGAAGCTCTTGATGGCAGCGGCCATATGGGCCCAACAGCACAGGGCCCACGTCGTGTCACTCCCCAGGATGGACGGCCAGCGAGATGGAAGGACCATCTGTATGCCATGCCCTCCCGAGCTGGAGTGGCGCACTGGGTCACCGTCACAAGCTGTGCTGACGGAAATGGAGCGCACTCTCAAGGGCTTCGTTTCTCCCCCCCCAGCGATGATACTGAAGTTGATACCCTCTGGGGGTGACTTTCGCCATTCAATTTGCAAAAATGTACTATGGGAATACATGTTATTATCTTGATGGAAAAGATTCTTACTGCTGGATGTCAAGATCACCAGAGCAAAGGTGAGAAGGGCATAAATGTATTGGTCAGACATCCCTCATGTTTGCATGAAGTGATCATGGCACACTATGTGCCAATTGTTACATTTATGTAACAATTTCTCACTTGTGTAGAATACAAAGGGTACCATTGATTAAATGACACAGCATGGGCATTTCTATATCCCAGGTGTATCCCAACACATAGCATATGTTGCACACTGGCCTGAGGGTTTGGGGAACTCATTTGAAATCCTATATTTTTATGCTTTTGCTCAAAAACAGTATTACTGAGTATTACTACACATGTGCAGAAACGCTTGATTATACTACCTTATGCCAAGTAAGCTTGGGGTGTTTTTATTTTATAGCAAGTCATCTATGTAGGAGTTGATGTCACGAAATAGCACAGAACCTGCCAGTTACAATATTTACAGAAAGTGCAATGACAATAGCACCAGTTACTTTTTATCTTTGGGCAACACTGTATTGAAGCCCCGCTACTTTTGTACATTTCCAGCGGGGCAGCAGTATAGCGTAGTGATTAAGGAGCAGGACTCCTAACTGATTCGATTCCCCATGGGGGTACTGCTGCTCTACTCTTGGGCAAGGTACTTAGCTGACAATTGTCTCAGTAAATATCCAGCTGTATAAATGGATAACATTGTAAAAACCTGTAATTGATGAAAGTCACTCTGTATAATAATGTATGTATCTGTATGCCAACAATGTAATGTAATGTAATGTAATGTGATGTACTTGCCAAGTCTCAGGTAAGTGGAGGTGATCTGAGGAGGTGTTGTGCCGTCTGTCCCTCCCCTCCATGATCCCTATAGCAATACCCCTCTCATTCTCTGCCATTCTCTGACCCCCTAATAGTGGAAGGAGCTACAGGCAACATAGTCAGACCTGAGGCTCTCGTAACTGCTGCTGATTTTTACCTTATGACAGTAGGAGGAAAGGAGCATAAGTTAGAGAGAGGATAGGAGATGGGATACAGAGACAGCTGATGCAAAGGGAAGAAATGGTCAGTAGGTTTATATACATCATTTGATGATTTGGATTGATTCGGGGATGGATATGGGAACTTCTTGTCTTTAACAATAACTACAACAATACAAATAAATAAATAAAAATAGGGTTTGGTAGAACATTAGTATTCAACTTGCACTGCTTTTAATTAAACAACAGTGACTAATTCAGTCTAGGCCAATGAATGCGCAGCCCACTATTTTGCAGCATAAATAGCGTGCATCCAATTGGTAATCAATTGCCTAATGTAATGTCCAATTAGTCACAGTATCAAGAGGAATTGTTTACGTTTGTATAAGCAACTTAAAGGTCAGGATTCAATCATGCATTAGTGCGCCATAATCGTTGACAAAGAATAGAATTGATTTCAAGTGCTCGTTTGTTTTCCTCACTGAGGTCAGAGCTTTGAACTTTGCCATTGATCATCACATCATTACAATTTTTCACCATTTGCACCTGCATGTTAACAATTCAGGTTAATGCTCTGGGTGCCTTTGAACAGCCATGCATGCTATGCTTATAATATATTCAAAATCAGGGCCTCCCGTATCTGTTTAAGTCAAACTGTTCAATTGATGTTCTTTCAGCAGACATCCCTACTCTGGGTATTTCACATTTTTTGGTTATGTATTAAACTCGGAGATTGACAGTTATTCAGTTTGGAGTCAAACATTCAACATACTGTATCAGTTCTGCATTTCAAAATATCACCTTAACTGAATTGTCAAGAGTTGCTCAAATACAGGATGGCATTTGCCTGAAATGCTGTTTTATGCAATATGCCTAGCTATCTAGCTGTTAAATTAATAGATAAGGTTTGTATGTGTGAGTTCTTGGTAACATAAAACACAAGTGAAAATTCATCAAAAAACAATGTGTTTGCCATCCCTGAGATAAGGCACACAATAATGTAAAACACAGTGCAGGACATGTAATATCTAGTTATCTAGATAGCTATATTTGCAGAGTGCCTAGCCATAGTAGCATGAAAAAACAATAGGTAGCATCCAGGAATTGTAATTCAATTGTATGAACTGTCACATGCATAGCAATTCATTCTCTAATCCAGTTTCCCAACCCTGGAGTCCTGCAGGGTTCAGACTCAGTTTAACTGTGAGGATGTCTTATTACTGATTTTGATTTAGATCTGGATAGGTTGTCTATCTTAGAACCTCTGTAATGAACAGGTGGTGAGTATGTCAATGTATTTACCAAAAGAAAAAAAATAAAGCCATTTCTTCACCTTTTGTCTCATCAATAGCTGCCTCTTAAAGTTGGGGCATCCACCACTAAATTGAATGGATGCTCCATGAACTGTGTCATGCTTTATATTGATTGATAAAATAATTAATCTTAAATTGAGTTAATCCATATGACCAAACCACTGGAGCAAAACTGAATGAAACATCAGTGAAAGAGCTGTCAAATAAAGATCTGCTCTATCAAACCTAATTGCTGGAGTTCAGTTGAGAGGGAAATGGCACACATGGGTCTCCACAATGTAGAGCCACATTTCCAGGAAGGCTGTAAACTCATTTGTGCCTGCCAGTGGAGCTTTCCCGAATTTAAACATTTTTTCTTAGGTTTTGAAGCTGACATGCTAATATTGAGAGAATATGTCTCAATAACAAGTGTCATACTTTTATGATAAAACAATTTGCTCTGATCATTTTTATATTCCACTGAAAATTTATTTTTAGAATTAAGTTTTTATATACTAATTTATTATTCTTATTTTATTAAAATGTCTGAATGTAATTTTATTTTCACATCAAATTGCACTTGGTATTTAAGTACATTTTTTGCAAGAGTACTTTAAATACATTTTACAGTATTACAGTGTTTTGTATCAAAATAGAGGTACTGGGTACTTTGCTCAGCCTTAGTTAAAAATACCTTTGATATTAAAATGTATGTTTCCTCAAGGAGAGATAATGCTGACCTGATGAAAATATGTACTGTAACATATTCATACAGTATCTCTGCTGATTGATCAGCCCCGACTCCACAGTGCCCAGGGGACAGTTAAGCCCTTTAGAGGGTCTGTCTTGTCTGTGACTCGGTCAGTGCTGAATATTAACTAAATTAATTCAACAAATGCCCTTATCTGAGTGACTTAGACAAAGCATTCAGAATTACAATGCAGAATACAAACAACAAATAAGCAAGGGCAATATGCCCTGCAGAATTCATCTACCTATATCTGTTAAAATATTTATTTTATTGCATCTTTTCTTTTTACAAAAGGAATTTTATGTTATTGTCTCCAGTTTCATGTGCTTTTGTGCACATGTGAATTTTGTCACTCAAATTTGAAATGATGAATACCTTCCTCCTACCAGTGATATGTATTTAGTCTCTTCAGTTTTGTAGCTCCTCTCAATACCTTCCAAATAGGATAATATTGTTTAAATTGACCATAATTCATCCATCATTCTCTGTTCTAGCAAAACCACCCAATGTATATTATATGGTCTGTCATTTATTTAACCTTTATTTAGTCCAGGAAGGTCAAATGAGTTCTCAGGTTAGCATTTGCAGTGAAGACCAGGGTTCTGGGTAAATATTTAGAGGATAAAGGGAGCTCCTCTGTCTCGTCCCCTTGAGCCCGTCAGGTATCCCATAACTGAGGCTAGTATCTGCTTGCTTGAGATTTGGTAAACACTTTTTATACCTACTTTCCACAGGTTTGTACCATTTTCAGACTGAATTTTCTCATGACTGCTCTGTAACTTACTTCTGTTTGTCTTGTGTTTTAAATCCACACTTGAATTGACCCCAAAAACATGATGTACCCTTTGCTGAGCTAATGTTTTGACAACTCATACTCAATTCAAGCTTTTCAGGACTACTGGGTTCTCTTACACAGTGCATACTGATCTAATCTAATACTGAGCTAATCAATTTTGTACAATTAATTTATCTATTCTGGCAACAGGTGCGTAACTAATAAAATGTATGTAGAGCTTGGAGAGTAATTTTGTGTGCATCTGTCAGATCATTAGAAGACCTGCTATGGACAATAATTCAGCAGCTCCTTTTACAAATTACTCAATGCAGTGACTCCCCAAAGAAATGTATACATCTTTTTTGCATTAAAGGCATTTCACATATTTTTTCCAATGAGTTTTCAGTACATCATTAATTAGTTAGTTTGAACAGCTGGGTAATCATGTTTGAGACTGGAGTATCTACTTATTTGTGCAATGGCTTTTTACCGTGTTGTACTGTCTTAATTGATAATGTCTGTCGGGGCATTTGAAATATCAATATAAACAGATAATTATCTGAGAATTGATCATTATGAGAAAGGTTTTTTCATTTCAACTGGAAAAATGTCAAGGGAGCGCTGATACATGGATGGCAATATTAAAGCTCACTGTACCATAAATATACTTGTTTATTATTTGTTTATGTGAGTGCTATTTCTAAGGATTTAGAAAGTGGCTCTTAGTTACTTATTTACTTAGTAAAGTTACTTAGTTACTTAGTAACTTAGTTACTGTATACCTAGGAGACCAGATACAAGATAAAAGCCATTCTCAGTAGTAACTAAACAGCTACAGCAAGGAACTAATTGAAACCACAACTGACATTAACTGCAGGATTTACATTGCCAACAGCCCAGCAAGGAATAGGTGCTATATAAGCCAACTCAAATTTGCAATGGACTATAGCAATGTGGAGGCAAAACACTGAAGCAACATAAGTATTTTTATAGACTTGGGGTTGACCCTAATGCATAAGATAAATCAGGGACCACATTCAACCATGCTGCAACATACTCACAACAATAATAATGAAACCTGTGTGTCTTCCTTTGCTGAATCAAATTTCCATGCTGTCCCCTTTATAAGCTGAGCTCAGCCACATTTATGCCAACACTGCACCTGAAAGGAGTAATCACAATTAGTCATGTCTTGGTGACAGAGCAATCAACCAAGCAAAAAGAAACCCACGTGTGATCCAATTAACCTATATGTGAGGTATGTCAAATGAAATGCGCACATTTTGAGATTCATTCTGTAAACACCACATAACAAACAATGATCAACAAGCATCACCTGTCATGCAAGCTGAATATCACTGCTTGATTAATCTGCGCATTTATTGCAAATTTATACTTCCTACATGTAGGTCTGACAGATTACCATTTGCTTTGTCTCTGAACTTTCAGCCTTGCAAGTGTCAATGCATCAATTTTTCAATCAGTCAGTCAATTAGGAATTATGTAGTTCATGCAACAACGTATTCATGTTTTTCTTGCTGGATAAGAATATGACAGTTATACCACAAACGGCATATGCCCTGACCTTCCCTGTAGAATGTTTGTGGGAACTGAAATGTGATAATGTGTGGCATCTAGACCTCAGAGACCTGTTAAAAGCCACATACTTGTCCAGGTTCTACAAGACAAATGGGACAGAATCCTGCAAGTCAACATCTGCAGCCTGGCAAAGCCTGAGTCACAGATTTATGGCTTGTATTACTTCCAGGAGTGGCCACACAAGTTATTAGCCTGTGGCTTTCACAGGAGAACCCATGCTGACCAACCCTTCCTATGATAAATGTTCATAATGCATAATGTATAATGCAGTCATAACCACACAGTAAATTTTAAGCACACCAGCTGAAAAAGGATATTTTGCCATTTTCCTGATAACTTTTGAATGAATGCTCTGCGGGTGTGATAAGTGTCCTGTGATGCTTTGTATTATTGTAATGTAATCTGGAATTAGAGGGCAGACCATGGGAATTGCGTAATCCAGACCTGATATCAATTGATTGATTGATACAGAAATCAGCTCACAAAGGATCCTGTTTGGTAGGTCTTCCCCTATGTGTTCAATTTAATGAAGAGAAACAATAAACCTATCAACAGAGTATCATTCCTCTGATGAAAGGATGTCAAGTATGTCTGGATAAATAATCAGGTTTTAACAGCATGACCTCCTGTGCTTCCCCCTGTGGGGTTTTTTGCATTTTTCACCCACTTTGCTGTTCTCTGTCTGCTGGCATCCCAACTAATGGCCCCACATCATGTTCCAGATGAGAACAGATCGCTACACCTTCCTCCCCCACCTTATTGTGTTCCTCCTCGGCTCCATCGTTCTCTTGGAATCATTGATCATTGTTCACATGGGCTGGTTTTGAATATCAGCACAGATGTTGATGAGGCAAAACAATCCCATAGGGATTTCATGGTTTATAATCAACGGGAGGCAAAACAGCAGTGTTTGCATTTCTGAAAGAATGCCTCTGAATGTGTGTTAAATCAAGAGGTGTTTTAACATGCAGGTTTTGTGAGGTGGGGGGGGGGGGGTGGATGGGGTGTTAATGCAATTATTTCAAGGAAAAGTGAACATTACAGCATATGCTTAGTTCCATATATTTAACACATACAGACACCCGTATAAATATGTAATAAAGCAAGAATGAGAAATAAACTCTGTCCTACATTCCAGTAGTCTCAAGCTACATAAATATGGAAATGTATCAGATGAAGAATTAATCCGTAAATGTGGTGTTTAGAAAGAACAGAAGATTTCACACCCTTTTTTATAAATTATTGGAAGCAAGGGGAGGATCTATTTGTAATTCCGTACGAAAACTCCAGATGGTACCTGGCAACTATCAATCAGATCTGAGATCAGAGGCTCGAGAGATGTGAGATGAATTCTTAAATTACATCTATTATGCATCTGTGGGCTAATATTATTGGCACAAGACATGTTTCTAAGGATTATGTCATCACCTCATCAGTTATCACCTCATTGAATACCCAACAAAACACCCAAAAACAAAAATACATATACAGTATATTCCATCACAATTAGTGTGACCTCCCAATGCTGTTCCATCTAAATAAGTATGCATGTATAAATAAACAACTAATCACGCTGCTCGCAGAAGTGGAAAAGAGCACAGACAATGTTTCTAGTTTAAAATGAAATGAGAAGGAAGAGAAAGGGAACAGTGTTTCTTTTGTCATTGGATAGATATCCCGCTAATTGGATCCCAGAGGTCCTGGGCTGCTTAGATGCTGTGGGTTCCGGGTTGAGGCCTGTTAGTCTCTTGATGTCTCTCTACCACCTTCAAACCCCAAAGGACATCTTCTCACCTCTTGTTGGTGACAGGAGTGTGAGGGTTTGCTGGGTCTCTGTGGTCCACACACACATACGCAAACACACACAAATAATGCATTCACTATTAATTAACATGATGTCTTTGAAAACAAATAATACATAATTTTTATATTCCAACAGTGACAGACAAGTTCTGAAGACCACCATTCAATGGCTCCTGAAATTCGCTCCCATTTTTCCATTTGACAATATAAAATTATCATTTTTATTTGTTTGCTTTATATGTCTTGGAAGTTACAATTTATTTGTTCTAAAGCCTGATTATACTGCCATATATCCTTTACTGGAGCTATTGAGGGTAAGAACAAGACCTAGATGCAGTGACTAAACTCTGATCTGAACCCACAGCTATAACCTACAGAAACCACAATACCTAGTGTCTCCTTTAAATCATATTTGTTCTCCTTAGTCCGAACAAAGTAACTTAAAGTAAATATTTACCTGCTGTTTTGTTGCCTCATCGCTTCTGAGTTGTTTGTTGTTGCATACTATGATTAGCAATATCTCGTTTTCATTGTTATATTACCATGAAATAATACTGAACAGAGATTTATATGCGATGTAGTCTGGTATTATGCTCTATAAAATGGCCACAAAGAATTCCATGGAAATTGTATGAGATTTATTTCTGTACATTAATTACAGAAGTATTGCCTTCTAGAATCTCAGGCCCACTGTGCTACTTGCTTTTTTTGTGGTGAAAAATACTTGTGTTTATGATTCACTGCCAGAAATTAATTTATGATTAAGCATTTGCATAGTCAAGTTCCAGACACTGTCTGTCTTTCCAAAGGGGTTAGAACATTCAAATGAGTGAATAAGATTAGATGCTAATAAAAATGGAAATGCTGGCGACTTTCTCATTCCAGTTCTTAGTTGACTTTATCCAAGTGTGTAATTCCAGTTGATTATCTGAGTGGTTCATGCTAATGTCCGGTGCATTGTGGGAAATCAGGCTCTCCTGCCACAGATTGCCTTTGAAATGGAGAATTAATTCAAGCGAGACTTACTTGCTTGTTTTGACTCTTAAGCAGTGCATTAAGAACATTTAGGCTGTTTTAGACACTCACTCACGGAGCTCAGTTTCCTGCACAAATGCAGAGATGATTAAACTAAGTCATAATCACCCACACGAATATATCATGTTTAATTTTGTTTCCTTGGAGTCAATTCATTTGTGTGGCATTTTTTTTCTTTAATTAACTCATGTTATTATTTACTCAGGCAGCCTGTTAAGCCAACTCTCCCACACTGATGATTAACCAAATCCAGAGGAGAATGGAATTCTGGGAAATGGGTGATTTTATATTCTGTATAATACATTGACCATACATATATGGCCATATAGATTTGATTTTTAAGAGGGTTGAAAATATTTTTTCAAATTTCAAAATATTTGAAATATTACAAGGGGGGGAGTCATGAGTAAAACTCCAACTATCTTTCAATTCCTTTCACATACTGTTAATGAACAACAATTATCACAACAAAAGCTACTCAAGCATTAAACCCTCTTAAATGTGTTTTATATGGGCTGGGTAGCCTCTCGTTCTTCTGCAAGTGAATTCAGTTTTCAGAATTTGAGAGGAAGAAATATAGGCACAGAACCAGACACTTATCTTGAAATGTGAAATGCAAAATGTAGGATATCACATCCGCCTGCATTGAGCCTGAAAGTCACTTCTCAGCTGTTCTTTCACTTGCTACATCTTCAGCAGTATGGTAAGAAGCTCCCCTGTGCTTGAATCAGGGTGTCTCCACCTGAGGTGTCTCCTCATCCCATACAGTAGAATCACTGCATAGCGCCCCCCCCCCCCCCCCCCCCCCCCACTGCTCAAAGGCATTTTCAGGATGCAGAGTCAACATGAAATGCACACACACACACGCACACACACATGCTCACATACACACACTTACTTGGGCATTTCACACTGCTTCTATGGTTCTTGATATATGCATAACTTTATCCATCAAATCTGCTGAGCTAACCCACTGTGCCATGAGTACATGAATAAGGAGTGATTTGTTAAGTTTTCATTTTCCAATTAGCTTGTGGAGAAAGGCTGAATTTGGGCAGGCACAGCACGTCAGAGCTCATATCGCGATATTATCATATCGTGATATGATTACAAACAAGCCTGACACCAGCCTATACCCAAAGGAAAAAAGGGCCATATTCCAAAACAATAAAAATAGTGACTGACCCTCTTAGAAATAGTTAGAGAAATAACACATAAATGAATGGATATCACACAGAATGCAGTCAAAATGTCATCTTCTGAACAGCTTGGGGAGTTCCAGAAGTTTAAATTGTAATATTTATCCTGAAGGTCTTAGTGGGGGAATCTGTAATTTCATGGTGTCTTCCTGGGAAATTTGATTTCTGCTCAGTGACAGTTCAATAAATAGCGAAAGAACCACCAATGCCTTCCACAACCTGGGAATCAGACAAAAAAATAGCTGTGAGTTTGAATGTCAAAGTCCGAAACATATTTCTGTGTGTGCACACCAAATGTGTAATAATTGGTCTAACAAACTGCAGTTGTGGCTTCATTTTATTTTGCAAGTGATAAGCCATTTTGCCTTTATTATGCAATTTCAGATGCTCAAGTGGGACAAAAGTGTGACTTACAGGTACAGTGACCGCTCTCATACTTCTATTGAAAAATGTATTTTCTGAAGCCGTCAGGTTGTGGTTTATTTCTGCATACAACACATGCAATGGATTTGTCAAGCATGTTAGAAAAATATCCCTTTTAACTCAATCATGTTATAGATCAACAATAAACTTCCAACAGGGCAAATCAACAATAAACTTCCAACAGGACAAAACAACATTCACCTCTTTATTCACAACCAGGCACAGATCCAGTATCTCAAATTGCCTGGTGCTACAATTAGTGAACATGTAATCAATCAACCTTCATGTCACCAAGATGTAATTGTGCTATTAGCGTCTAAAGACAAGGAGCTCCCAGGGGACTACTATTCTGTTTAACAGCAGGGTCATAAAGCTGCAGCTAGATAAGATACTATACCAGCAAACACGTGCAACATAGTAAAATCATATTTGTGTGCATATATAGAGATATAGGCAAATAACATTAGAAATGATTGCCTAGGTACTAAATATATCTTATTGTGTCTGTGTTTAAATAGAAAATGTCATTTTGATATCTTTTTGGTACAGCTATGGGGGTGTTTTACGAATTCTCAGGTGATATTGTTGATTATGGTTTCACAGAGTTATATGTGACCAAAACAATTAGCACAAACCAGGTGGTTTTCCTTACACTTCAGGCTATCCTGGATGGAAACACTATTAGCAGTAAAAAGAAAGAAATCCTTTTTCCTTTATAGCTCTTATTTTTTAACCTGTGAAATTGTGCTGCCTTTGTTATTATACCTGGTTAGTAATGAATTCATAAATATGCATACTATCCTTTTAACCTAATGAGAACATCCATAATTTAAGATGGTCTCTGGACAATAAGACTTTTCTGACCATCAATTTCAGTAAATTCTGATTTAAAGTAATTATTCGCATAGCAACAAAAAAGAGCTGCTTTCAGTAAGGGAAAAAGTCTTATCTCTCATTCAAGGGAAATGTTGGTCTATGCATTTCTGTAAAGATGATAAGAATGGGACAAGGGAATTATACACTTTCACGCTTGAGAAAAATCTCAAATTCAATATCCATTAAAACTGCAAATTAGGAGTAGCACGTCATGGTCTCTTGAGAAGTGTTTCATCAGGTATCATGTTGAAAAAGAGAGAAAGAGGAAGTGTGTGTGTCTTTGTGTGTATGTGCGCTTGGGTGTATATGCACAAAGCATTTGTGTGAGATGGACAGAGCGAATGTCACGTGGTCTGGAAGGCACAGATGCCTTTACTCAAGCCAGGGTGCTTTAGCGACAGACACACTGGCCCTCCATCTAGAGCTTACTCAAACTGTTTCTGAAGCAGTGATGCAGGGAGATAATCATTCTGTCACCATGGTCAAATTATTCATAATCTAATCTAAGATGCCCTACGACTACATGACGCCCTGAATACACACATGAATACACTAATTTTAATCTATTCCGCTATCTATTCTCTGTGTATGTGTATTTGTGTGCATTTGTGTATGTGTTGGTGGGTGTTCAGAGAAGATTGAAAAAAATCAGACTGTCTTTTTCAAGGAAGCATTCTCAAAGGTTAACTCAAACATTTGGCTTTGTCAATGATTTGATGAACATGTCCCAGTAATTGTGCAGGAAATAGGGAGTAACTTACTCTCCCACTTTCATTTTTTCTAGGCTATTTATCTTTGTTTTCTTTGTAAATCATGAAAGTGATGTTTCTTTCCAGGTAGATAGGGTGGCAATATAAAATAGGTCAATGGCTTTATATGTGCAAGGTATGTTTACTACTATGCTGCTAATTCTCGATAGTATACTGAAATTCAAGCAATAATACCCAGCTGAGCCTGTAGCAACAGCCACACAGCTGAGCACACACTGAATTGCACAACTTCCTGCCTGAAGCAGAGATTTGGGATTTTTGCTATAACGGATGGTGGCCACAATTTTCAAGGTGCAACAATTAATGTTGGATGGGACAACTGAGCATATTGTTGAACCACAAGTTGGGAAACCCCTCTCCATAATTAACAACAACACTACTCACAAATCATTAAATGAAACAATTTGGTAAAAAGTTGTGCATAGAATAAACTCACTTCACTCTTGTTCATTTGAAGGTCACTTCGGTTGTTGCACGTTTTACCTCCTTATCACCAGCTTAACTGTGTTCATCCTCTGGGGTTTGCCATTTTCTGTCCTGAATGTCTTCTGAGAAAGCATACTAGTTTCAGGTGTACTTTTGACCCTAGACAGCAATGTCACACAACAAGTATATGTGTAAAATGTGAAGGCAAGTTTTAAACATTTTCTGCATCATATCTTGCATTGGTGAGAAAAAAACTCCAGAGATTAACTGCATTATGCCTGTTTGAATGCAAGTGCTTACTTTACATAAATTACATTAAGAGGGATTTACATGGCTATGTTAAATTTCTGGCCAAGACAAATACCTCAATTTAGATGAAGAAGCCATCATTTCTTGTCCCACGTGTCCTCCAACCCTCCACATAAGACGTGATTGACTTTAACATGAAATAATAAATACTACAACTAGCACATTAAATCACAGCACTGATAATTCCCCGTCCTGAACACCATTTGAAACGCTAACCTTCTTCATGCCTGTCTCCAAGAAAGGAGTATCATTGTGCTGTGCTTAAGAGGTGATGGCTACAAACGTTTAATATATCTCTATGAAAAATAATAACATAATCAATTAATAATAAATTTTACTAGTATGGTGCAATTCATAAAACAATCTCAAAGTGACATGCATCAGATAAAAACAACAAACCAACAGGAAAAAACAAAGAAAACAAAACAAAAAAAAAGCAAGATGGGGGGGAAAAAATCTAAAATACTGTATATGGCATTATAAAGGCATAAAACATAAAGCTCCTGTTTGACCTTGCTTATCCTACATATGGAATGAGGGGAAGCACATAAATTTAGCTGCCCTGTTGATAAAATAGCAGGTACAGTTCCCTAATAATAGTCTTTGAAATGCCTAATTTACCCACATTGCCAGTGACCTCCATTGTCTTTGTAAAAGTGAGTGATGATGAGAAGAAAAAATGGAGCACACGCGTACAATTTGGCAGTGTGGTAAATACGAGAGCACCTATTCGCATTAATCTCATTTTGGTGTATGCTCAAAATGAAAAATGGCATATTTGACCAAATATGTGTGGGACCGAACAATGTTGAACCTCCCAGTTCTTTCAGATCACACTTGGTGAACAATACAACAACACTGTTTGTCATTTCAGAATAAGAACAGACAGAGCTAAAGACAAAGCAGGCAAGAAATAAAGAAAGAAAGAAGGAAACATATGCTCCCAGTCCATGCAAAGCCATTGTTTTCTGATAAACAACATGCACGCTTCTGCAATTACAGCAACAACTGCCGCGGAAAGGAGGAAAATCGGAAAGGAATGGTCAGAAAGAGAATGCACAATGCAGCCCTGGCAGTGAGAAATGGGGGTCCTTCAAAACTCGGCTCTGAAACACTATCCGTTTGTGTGGAGAAAAAAGGCCCTGGATGGATTGTCCCCATCATTAATTTTTCACCTGTTTTCATCTACCAAAAAAGCAGTTTCTCAGTTGCCCGGTTGGAACTGGGTGTTGCCAGGGTAAAGACTCGACACACTATAGGTCATGGTGGGGAGGGGGGCGCTTCTTTTTCAAAAGAAATTCTGGGGAATCATTAAAGCCTCTACGTTGGACCAAAGAGCAAGAGAGTGGAGGAGAAAGGTGGGGGGGGGGGGGGGCTTTTACTGAACTCTGTAATGATGAGATACCAGCTCAGTCTTTGAGAATGGGGACCCAATGTCCAGGCCCTGGCAGGAGTCCCACTTGGCAGACGAGGAGTGCTTTCCAGCATATGTGAGGCATTTGGCAGTGGGCCACCTGATCCCATGAGAGCTAGCTAAGGGGAGTCTGCCGGTTTTGTTGCAATCCGAGTGGATGTATACAAGCACTCTCTTTACAGGAGGCGGTGCAGGTGTCCTGTAATGAGCTCAGCTCAGCTGATGGACATGCACCCCATATCCCAGGCAAATGCCATGATCTTACATCTTCTGATGGCAGTCTTGCATTTCCAGCAAGGTGAAGAAAAAAGAGAACGATGCACAGGAAGTGTAACAGGGCATCCACCAGGAACATAAGATCCCTGCAAAGGCAGGCCACACAGTCTGTCTTCTGTCAAATACTAGTTAAATACAAGATAGAAAGTGACCCTAGAAAGGTCCCTTTTCTTACCCCTGGCAATAAGTCACTTGCATAGTTATTCTGCTGGTAGATATCTATGTGTACACCAAATGTAGTCATCAACATATTATTTGATTAAGATCAATAAAAAACTGTACCTAAACTGATTCTCTCTCTCTCTCTCTCTCTCTCTATATATATATATATATATATATATATATATATATACATATATACAGTTGTAGTCTTTGAAATATTTCTTGTTTGGTTTTGCTTATTGACAAGTGTCTGTGTGTGCAAACTATTTTTCAATGCATGAGTCTTTTACTTAGTCTAGAGGCAGCGTTGCCATATGGTTTGTTGAATAAACATATTTTGCAAGTTCAAGCTAGAAGGACTTTAGAGATGATATATTTTATATTTGAGTCTCCTGGAACATTATTAGCCAGAATGCATGTTCCCCTCTCATCATCCCTTATTAAAATCAATTTATGTTACTTTGATGTGAGCTAAGTTTGTAAGTGTATGGACCTCAGCCATCTTGTTTCCTTGATTAAATTTGTATGCTTGAATAAATTATGCATCCTCATGTATAATGCAGTATTTAAATGCATGCTTTTTCTTTCTGAAAATTCACCTTTGCAACATTCAATGGCACATGTGCACACACACACACACACACACACACACACACACACACATCTCTTAAGATACCAATGATTTCTTCAGCAGGTTTTCTACTCGAATTTACTCAATGATGTCAAGTGCAGTCAAGAGAGATCTAGTGCTAGGACTTATATATGAGTGAAATGGCTTTTTAAATGTATGTACAATTTACATATTTATATATTATGGGAAGACAGGTATGGTCACATGGACCCGATCCTGACTCAAAAAGAGCTACATGTGAGCATGCTTTCAAATGTAATTTGACAAAACATGCCAAAGTGTTTATAGCCAAAAGGCATTTGCGTGACATTAAATTTACATTTGAATAAAAGCTTTATACAGATAACACACAAGAACAGATTTGAACGTTTTGCTTGGAAAGGGGTGGTAACATTTATGCCAATTTAAAAATCATTTATGGGTCACCTCTATAAAAGTACCTGAATGGAAACCTGGAACGTGGAATTTCACACACTGCCAGTAAGTGAGGACGGTAAGCTTATAGGGAAAAAAAAACTTTGACAGTAGCTTGAGGAATTGAGTAGTCCTGGTGTCTTCATGCTGTTCTGCAGCACTAATCAGTAATCACATTTAAATGTGAATGATACTTCAGAACCAGACTTGACCAAAACATGATCAACTGGAATTTTGCATCACCTAAGCGGAAAAGTGGATTCCAAACACAAAAAGATGAACAATAACCAACTAAGGTCAGGTCTAAATTATCCAGTCAAAATGATTATGTAATCATTTTCAGTTATTCCAGGTGGATTCTCACTGCTTCCACCATTTTATGTCAAGGAATGACCCAGACCCTGAATTGACATCTATACCCTGTCTGGGGTTAATTTGCAATGGTCGCATATTCACAGAATTACAGTAGTTGGAGTTCAAGGGGATTCTCCACAGTTGACTTTTCTGAGTTCCAGGTGGATACATTTTAAAGTAGTATTACCTGAATTAATTTAGATCTTGGGAACCAGCCAAAAACAAACCTATTAGACAACAGGCTCAATAGCATTTCACTGAGTTGCTTTCATTGTTTCCTTTTTCCCTCCCTTTTTTAATAACAAAACAATTTGTACCAGGGACAATGGGAAATTATTATAATGCTGCTCTTGAGAGTATTCTGGAAGATTCATGAAACTCTGATTTGTTAAGGCCATGTCTGAAAGTGGCCTTTGTAAGCAGATTGCTGTGGTAAAATATGAATTTCCTGGACTCTACCAGTCTTTTATGATGGGGAGCAACCAAATGTATACAGGAGCCACAACCATTTGACAACTTACAATACCTGACTTGTTTCACGAGGCACAACACACACACTCACACACACACACACACACACACATACCTACATTGATTGTACATAAGTAAAATTAGTAATAATTTAAAATGTATAGCAATTTTATTGCAAATTTAACCTGCTATCACCTGGTAGTCCAGAATTGGATTAATCATTTCCAAATTAAATTTCCAAATTAAATAACATTTGTAACAGATATTTGATATGCTGAGGTTATTTAGTAAAATAGTAGTCAAAACAGTAAACAGCTTTACAAGTGATGTCACACCCGATATAGGTTATCTGCTAAACAAAAGATTTTGTAACACATTAGACCAGCATAGCCCAATCTTGAACCTGGAAACTTGTGGTTCAGTGGGTGAGTCATGGTCACTCTACATATATTAAGCAATTAGAGAAATTTTCTTCCAGTGGTTTTTGCCATCATGGTGCTTCCAATGTACATATGACCTAATCAGATGGTTAAACTATAATCTGAATAATTCAATGACATTTCATTATATAATTGGATTATAACTTGAATATTACTTTCTTTATATAATCATTTGTTACTCTCCTAACTTTATGTGTTATGCTTGGTGACACTTACCTCTGAAATGTAATGCAAATGAATGTTGACTGATTTTTAATAAACATGTAAACTTCTGTCACAGCCTGTTATAAATTCGAATGTAATTTTGCCATCAGAAAAGGTCAAATTGGATTTATGAAATAAATACTGGTGGTAGTTGGAACCCCATGCACTTATTTTTGCAAAATAGTGACACAACAATCAAGCCAAGGAGGAACAGCCACTTACTGATCAAGCTATGGCAATTTTGAGTACATTAATTCATAATGAATTATGCGGGAAGATAGGATGGACTTCCATTTCCACAAGCAGGATGAAACATTGATACACTTTTATTTACACTGCCATTATTTTCCCTCTTGACTGTTTGCCTACAGAAATACATTTTTCCCAATCAGCAGTTATTTTCCATGCCTCATATGATGGCTGAATTTGTGAAAAAAAAAAAAAAAAGAACTACCACTGATCATGGAAGACCCGGGAGATCACATAACTGACACATTCTGTTGTTTTTTGGGACAGGTCCCTTTTGAATAAGTGATGTTATTTGAGATGGGATTTCATGCTAAATAAAACATTTCTCACCCTCTGGATTCAGCACATGCTGGGTCATCCACAATCTTGCTGTGACGCTCAGTACTTTGAAAACATGTGACATGGAGCCCACCCAGAGCGGGCATTAGTGATGGCGAAGGCGCAGTGGAAGATACCATCAGCTTCCACCATGGGAGAGACTGGCAGCAGACAGAGATTGGTGGTGGGGAGCAGATGGCTGAGGGTGGAGAGAAAGGGAGGGGGACATTCAATCAGGGACTATATACACACTTGGAAAAGATAAAGCAGTAAGAGGGCTGATGAGCAGGGATACTGACTGTCAAAGCAAGGTTTCCCCTGGATGGTGAGTTCACTGGTGGAGAAGCCCATGCTGCTGATTCAAGTGGCAAAATACTCCACTGGTGTAGCTTGGTTGAGTTTGGATAAGCTATTGCCTTCACAATTCATATAATATGCAAATTCTCTGGCAAGCTGGTAAATGGAGTGATTGGTCAGAGTAAGAAGACGATGGCAGCGTGGAAAATATACAGTATTTTTAGATGCTTCTATCAGCTGTGTTTAGTGTTGTCATGGGTTGATATGCATCAAACAATTCAACAGTCCTTGGTAAACTTATACTAGTGCAAACTGCAGGATTCTATTCTACATTTCTTATTATGTGGCTGTGTTATAAAAATGTGTTGTTACATGCCCAGCCCGAAAGTATTTACAATATTGTTCCACTCATCAGTCAGTGTTTCTTATTGACAATTAAAAAATATGAACATGAAAAAAAGTACTGCATAGCATATAAAACTGTATGAGAGCCCCCCTCAGATAAAGGTTAACAGTGTTATATGTTCAGAGGGCCAAATTGTAATTCCCTTCTTTATTGAGATGAACAAAATTATATTAGCAACCACCCAACATCAACTGTTTTTAGGTTTGTTCCCAGAGAAGCGCACAGATGGTAATCTAACTAATCATCAAAAGCACACAGCTTGCACATTACCTTGGTGAAATCTTTGCCTTACATTACAAGGGCAAGCTGAATGAGCACTGCTGGCCGTAGTCCCAGCTCTGTGTCCTACACATTTATTGAAGGGGTGTCTTACAGATCATAGTGCTATAACGGAGCAAAAGGGACAGGCAAAACATGCAAAATATGTTTGGAAATAAAACAGGAGTAAAATCTTAACATTCTCACTAGATTATGGCATGGGGCAGTATGATAACAATGGTGCATAACCACTGAATGTAAGGACAGTGTGGAACACTGAGTTGTTTACTTGATAACTTTTGTATAGGTAATATCCTTGCTGACGCGTTAACATGCTTGTGCTTTGTATTAGTTATCCTAATGAATTGTTGAGGCACTTAAATAAAAACGTTTACATTAACATCTAAAGAACACATCACTACACAGATCTCCTTCATATGACTGACCATCAAATGGGGTTTTAAAATGAGAGGACTTAATCAACCAGACACAGGTCAGTTTGGAGAGGGTCAGAGCAATTTGGACTCCAGGTTGCTCCTGGTTTTGCAGAAACCTGGAGATAATTTGAGTGAGTTGTTCATTCATGTTGAAACTTTATTCAGCTCTCACCAGCATCTTAAAACATTTTTGGAAAAGAATGTATAATACAGATGGTCAAAGCTGAGCACAAAATGACATTCCATGACATCCAGGTACAACTTCCATGAAAGGTTGGGTAGGTCAGTACTGGAGGATTGCCTTCATTTTACTATAGTGCAAAGGCTATTATGGTGTGACAAGCCCAATGTCCAATTTCAAACAGTTACATAAAGGTAAAAAATGAAAGTAACAGAAAAGAAACTTATGAGTTAACTTTTGGATTTCAGAGCATAACATAAAACAGCATTCAAAGCCCAGGCAAATTCAAGGTGAGAAAATAAAAGCATAAAAGCTAAATAGGACAAACAGGGGTCATTAAAATTAGCACCTCAATTTATCTGCCCCTATGCCCAGTTCAAAAACCTCTGCCTTAAACACCCCATGCATTTTCTTTCAATATTAGGATTACACTAAAGACTTCTTAATGAATATATAATTAGTGTTTATGTGATAACAGTTAGTATTTGAATTAATCTTATTATTGCCACAGCAATTTCCAGCATGACTTTGATTACCACTTTAATGACAATATCTCCATGGCTAATGAGCTGGGATTAACACATGATGTTTAATGTAATTTTCAAATAAGAAATTTTGAATCAAACAAAATGCAGGCCTGATCAATGATAAAGAGGGATTTGCATCAAACAATAATATCCAGGTCTGGTTTTAATGTGTCAGAAAAAGGTTGCAGACAGAAATAGAGAAATCAAATTGAAAACTAATTTGAAGGTACAGACTTCGTGTTATAATGTAGTGGACTATTACCATTTTAATTAAATATTAAATCACAAAGATGGAAACCCCTGGAGTATGTGATCAGTGAGATAAAAGTTGCAAAGTGTAACGCTGATTTATGGCATGGGGCTGTTCTGTGTTACATACAGATTAAAGTTATGTACTGTAAAAGGGCTTTAAGAAAGAATAGCAGTAATAGTCATGTACTGATGTTTTATTGATGTTTTTATTATCATGATCTTTGTTATTTTGCTCAGCCTCTACTTCAATACACATTATATTACATTTCCTTCAGCACATTGGCTTTATTATTAACCATATATATACCATTTTGTGTGGATATACCATTGTGTCATTCATAGCCCTTAGTTTTACTGAGCTCCTCAGAATGACAGAAAGTAACTGGTTACTCTGCTAAAGCCACCATGGCAACTCTCTACTGGTGATCACTTTTCTGAGCCCCCGGTTTCTGTGAAAGATGAGTTTTTCTCACTCTGACAAAAGCTGAAATAACAGGCAGGAGACCTGCTGCTTCCTACTGTACCTCAAATCCACCATTCTTTTGTCCATCTTAGAAACAATCGGGTGGTTGAATCCTGAAGGAGTACAGGAAAATCACTATCCCAGTGGAAATAAAAAAAATTTGAAATGGCTAATCATGTGATCTTACAATGCAGTTATAGTGACTCCCTAAGCACATGTCTCTGGGAATCTGCCCCCTCAGTAATTCTGCTTGTACTAGTGTTAATACTATATTTTTAAAAGAGGACATTTTTAAATATTATTTTGTGACTCCTTTAGTCAGATTTGTTGTGATGTAATAATCAATGCTGACTGAGTCTTTCTGAACACCACAACAAAAGCCATTTTTCATATAAGATTGTAATCTTCTTGTTTGGTTTTAGAGTGAGAACCTTTAACAGAGTATTAATAAATGGTTGATATTCCATTGTAAGTTGTCAATTTGCATTCCAGTCATGACAATATTCCCTGCTAAACCATGTTACACAGCACGTTATGTATTAAAAAAATCATTGTTGGATGAACTTCAGGCTAACATTATCTAGCTACTGTTTTATCAAAGTGGTATTGCACTCAAACCTGTGGTATATCATGATGATAAATATTCATGACATAGCATGGATTTTCATGCCATAATGCTTTATCAAACTATCTGGGTAGTGTGCACTGTCTGCAAAAAGAAATAGGAATACTATGATCATTGTTTGCGGATAGCATAAGCAGAGTACCAGATCATGCAGTGACTGCATGACCATAGAATAACACAATTAAAGCTTTTTGTCATGAATTATTTACATATTATTAAGTACATACATATGAATTGTAAAATACATATAATAATGTTACAAAGGAACCATTTCTTGCAAGGAAGCCACCATATAATAGCATGCTTAGGCAGTATATTTAGATGATTTACTTTAATATGTACAAATATGGACTTATTCAAAAATTAACTTTGAGTAAGTGTTGGGTTGGACATCGCAAGCATTGGTGATGCCTTGAGACCAACTTTACTTGGGATGTCTTTCATGAATATACTGTAAAGCACACAGCCCTGCCATTATCATTTTTCTTTCCAAAATTACTCTTCTCCTTGGATAGTGTAAAAAATGACATAAGAATTATATCCAAATATTAGTTTGGACAAGTTTATTAAAATGTATAGAGAAAGTTAACTTTTTTTGCTGGATTGCAGACAGGTACACTTGGAGGAAGGTGAGGATGAGTCTAATTTGGTCTTCCTTCAGAGCAGCCTATCTTCTCAGACCTCAGGGAGTGATGTAAAGAGAAATTCAGGAGTGTTCTGCTGTCACTCTTTCACAACTCAGCCTTAGTAACTCAATAAATGTAGTTGACTCAACTAAATTAACCTTTGGAAGCAACCCAATTCCAAGGAAAAATGGCACTTTGTGATACTGTGTGCCTGATTTGGGGAAATGTCCTGTTTGGTTGACTTAATTGAATAAGGTAATTTCCTTAAGAAACATAGCAAAAGGATAGAATATTGAATTCCTGCCCAGGAAATATTAATTCATATACTGTCGCACTGAAGAAAACTTCAGAATGTGGTGAAAATGGGATAGGGCATAACAATGACAGCATCATGACCAAGTTATAATCTGTAGATGTAAATGTACATTTGTAGATGTAGATCAGATGCTCAGTTAAGTGAAACACATCACTGTACCTTTGGATGCAATCGATTAATCCGCTGTTACTCTCTGTCGAATAGAAGATTGTGGAATTTCTTAAACAATTTAATATTACTCAGGTGTCTTCCTGAATATTGTGGGTCCTCTGTGCGCAAAGCATTGAATGCTATTGTGGCACATTATCTCTCACATTTGCTATGCAGGTGGCATGTTAAATGAGGAGCTGCTGTGGGTCTCCCTGGATGTGTGCCCATAAACAGAGTGTGCTACCTCTTTCTTTTGAAATGAACACAGCTAACACCATTCTGTCCAGAGACAGGGGAAAAAAGGCACTGGGAGCAGCAAACAGCCTCTGAGAGCTCAGATCAGAAAAAAAAATGAACGCTGAGAATAATCATGTCAAACCTGCTGCGAGTGTCCGCAGAGAAAACTTTCCTGTGTCAACACACGCTGCCATCACAAGTGATCACTTGTCATTCATGTCCACACAGGAGACACTGGCTCTCTAATGAAACCAGGCATTGTCTTGTCTCGAGTTAAAGCCCTGACAGGAAAAGCAGTATCTTATTGTGTGTGATATTGTGTGTGTGTCCTGAGGCACAGCGACGCGCTGGAATGGCATGTGCCGAATCTGAGGGCAGGTTAAAGGATCCCTCGGACTTCAGAGATTATTATTAACACAAGGAAAAGCCCCCTCCTGTCTGTCATACATCAGGAGCATGTACCGGATACATGCAGGCAAACTCACTGCTATCAATTTTATGCAAGTTGTCTGAAAGCGGACATGCTGGCTTTCCATGCTGTGTTTTCAGAGATGAAAAGTTCCCTGGGAAATGCTGCTCAGCATGCCATGTTAGTCCCTGGGATCTGCCAGAGTACTGTGCTGCATGACCAAGAATAGGAAAAGAGGAAAAAAATAAACACCCATACAGCATGGACCTGGGCCTTCACAAGTGTTCCTGCACACATGAGTGGAGTCTGGCTTTCCACGAGAGGGAGGATGGATTAGAAACCATATGCAAACAACGAGAGTGTTCCATTCTCAAAGTATCTCATTCTGCCTCTGGCATCTCCGTGTTCCTCCTTTTTTTTCTGTGGGAGAAAATATACATGGTCTCCAGTGGCCTTAAGAGGAGCAAGGGATTCTGAGTGGAGGTAAAGAAAATTGATAAGGTGCCGAGACTGGCTGGGACAGGAACCAAGTAAGGCGAACAAAAAAAAGATAAATAGAACACCTGCTGGGCTCTGTCCTTCAATTAGTGCAATAAGATTTAGACCTAATTAGGTTAATTAGTCACTATAATTAGTTAAACATTTTTTTTTCAGTCATTACTTTGGGCTGCCTTGTAGTTGTTTCAGTGCAGATTTACAGATCATTATCCTACAGGTCTATAACTACTGCAGATGAATATGTAAGAGTATGGAGCATTGTCCTTGACCTGCCAGTATAAGATTTCAGTCACATGGACCATTAAACACTTCATCATAGGCAGTAGTCATGCCGTCTTATTGAAACATATGCTCCTCTTTTAAACACAGACGTGCTGGTCCTGTCTGTCAAGCGGTGACACAGTGGATTGCGTGGGACTCCTTAGAAAGGCTGCTCATTGCACTTCCCCTTTAACTGACAGCAGAGGGCAGAACTCCTGTCACCCTCATGCTTCCCTGTGCTAGTGTCTGTGTAGAAGCAACTTGCTGTATCCAGTGTGTGTTATAAGATCATACAAGTACAATTCTCACACTCTAGTGATGTGTTTATCCAAATATAAAGGGAGAAAAGGGGCTGTTAAACTAAAAAGAAAAAGTAGCTGTTCTGTGTTATGAGACGACACTGTTTAGCAGTAACAGGCTGTCCTCTCTCACCTGGTCCTGTTACAGACAGCCTATTGAGCACTCCTTATTGCTCTGTCTGTGCAGACTGAACCCTGTTGGCTCATATAGGTGTAGCGGTGAGCCAGACCACCTCCATTTAGGCAGGTATTGACAGCATGCTTAAGTGAGCAGAACTCACTTAAGTATCATGGCAACACCAGCTCTCCGAGGTAATGAAGATCTTGTGAAAAATGCATCTCCACCCTACTTAAAAATTTGGTGGTAAAAATGCCTAAGAAGGCCTACTAAGAAACATTTTGAGTGAAATGGCCCCCCTTTTAAAGACAGAATTCAGTGGATACTGTACATTATAATGTGACATACTAGGTATCTTTGATATATTTCTCAGCCATACTGTACGTTACATGAGATTTGACAAGTAACTACTTCATCAGCTGTCTTTAAGTGATTGTGTTGAGACTACTGGTTCGGTTCTAAGGTTCATTTCCTATGTATGCATTATCTTCAGGTTTACTTAACCATGGAACTGTGGATATCAGCATAGTTAACAGGTCAACTTTTTTTTCATATGCATTGAAAGCCATTAGCAGCACATACTTTCCCATCCTGAAGCATCTGCCATTCTGTAAGCAGCTAAGGACTCTTTGTTGTCCATACACATTGCATCCTCTGATTTAACAGTGGTTCAAACAAATACAGATATTGCTGGTACACACATTCATCTTCATTTTCTAAAGGAGACTGGGACTGTGAATGCCATGATTTCATCAATTTCAGCATGTACTTTCTTTTTGCTTGTATTCAGTGATGACCTGCATTCATAATTTTTTAGATTTATATTTACCTGAACTCAGGTGCAAAATCTAAGTGGCTCTGTGTTGCCATGTTCCCTTGGTAACATCTCTTGAATCAAAAAAATCACATATACGCACCATAATTAATGAATATGAAATTGTTTGAAGGGCACTGTAAGTTCCAAAGTTATAGTCCTGAAAAAAAAAAAACTATAATAAACCTTCCAAATATAAGGGTAAAAACAATTGGCCATATGTTTTTAAGCTTTTAGGGATTATTCACAAGAATTGTTCTTAAATATGCTGCTTTTTCATTTGGAAGAATAGGAGCCATTGGCAAATGTATGACTTGGACAATTGGCAGCATGACATAAAAATTTTCACTTCCTCTGAGCTGAAAGGGTCCTTAATGGAATACATGTACTGCCTAAGTCTGTGGAGACAAACTGTTCTCTAGCTCCAGACAATGAAAAGATCATTTTGCTAATAATAATTAATATTGCTACCACATAATGAGCAAGGGGGACAGGCAGAGACAGGAGGAGACAAGCAGTACTTAAAACCTATCATTTTATTCTAGAGCTAGATCTTTGTGACTCTCTACAGACACATTTACAGGTATATCCATGGAGGTTTAAGGATCTGCATACAAACCTGTACAGTATTTCTGTTTCTGTTATGTAATGCCTATTAAAATATAAAAGATGCAGTAATTAATCATGATGTAGAGTCAAAGCGATAATACAGACCAAACTAGATCAAACTTTGTGTCACAACTCAAAATATACAATTTGTGTCACATCTCAAAAAAATGTAATGCCACATAGAAATTTACTGCAAACAACGTTGCTCATTTTTACCATTTCTCATTTATTCATAGAGAAAGCCTTCCTGAAGGCTGTGTTTGTTCACAGGACATATGTTCTTTTTTTTAACTCTCTTTGAATTCTGTGTAATCTAAAATAATCCTGGAAACCTTTTCATATGTTAGAGTAGGGCATTACTATGTACAATGCAAGGCAATTGATTCTTCTTTGGTTTAATTTTCCTTTAGATTGATTGTAATAATGTTGGTGTCTTTATAATAACCAACTGATTTGTTACAATTGATTATTACAACCCCTTGCAAGATATTTCATTTCAGAAGGTAGATATCCTCTTTCTCACTTTAGAGCTCCCATTTAATAGCACCTATCAATCAGCCAATCAATCAATCAACCATTCAATCAATCAGTTATTCAATCAAGCAATCAAGTTATACTTAAATTTTATAAACCAAAGGAACTCATAGAAAGTGCATTATGGAAAAGCAGTTGTGTGAGATCAATCAGACAGTCCTTAAAGAAATATCACATCTGTTGAAGCACAGTTCTATTTCTGACACCATGTGGCTTACAGGATAAACAGCTAATTATTCACCCTTCACTTCATTAAACAGCTAAATTATTCCTGGTGAAGTAGTTTTGATAGGGAAGAAAACTGGAATGGAAGGAATGCAGAGGGTGGGTGGGCAAATATTGTGTGAAAATAAATAGCAAACATCCAAGGTTCAGAAAAAGCTGTTATTGAGATATTTTCCAAACACAAAAAAAAAAAAAATCATGTTGTCATTTATCATTTGTTACCATTGCATATTGACAATGAATGCTGAAGGCAGATGTAATTGCATTTACAAGGTACATTGCAACTGTAAGTTTGATCATGAGGAAATGATTCCAATGTAACTATCATTCCAGGCTTACCCTGAGTTTTTTAATTGCTTTCTGACCGTTGGAACAGTGAACATTGACATAAAAGCCAATTAGCTTTTTTTGCAGTGAGATAATGATTACAATCCAAACAGCAAACTGGAATAAAAAAAAAAAACACTGTCTCAACGTGCTGTTAAGATCCCATGTGGGGTGTACCTACCTGTCAATGCTATGGTTGTAGATTTGACTGCTCTTTGCACTTGAGACACTCCTTGGGTAGATGAACACAGGGGATATGACAGAGCCTTGTTTGCTAGCCTCTCAGTCATGACCACTGTGTTTTCTGCTTTCAGTTCCAGCTGAGTTCAGTTAATCATGTCAGACTTGAGTTTTGAATACTGATCTTGATTTGACGTCACTTGCCAGGTACCTGCAAGTTCACTGTAAAATGCAATAAGAGATGAGAGTGGTTGAAATTAAAGCATACTCTTCGCTACAGTAAAACCACGTGTGAGAAACACAGCCATAAGAAAAAGCCTTTAAGAAAGAAATGCAGAGATACTCAACTCTGAGTAATAAATCCAGCAACTGTTCATTTTTTCTTATTTTGGTAACATTTTAAAGTATATTAATTTAATAGTTTTCAAAGATACTTAAATTCTTCCTGTGTTTTGATTGGCCTCTTTGTCAGATCTTTTAAGCCCCAAGCAGATGAAGCTATGTAGAAACTGTCATATCCCTCTGTCACTTGCTGAGCAGCTCCTGCAGTAGCTCTTATTTACCACTAGAGGCATCAGAGGTCAAAAAGGACATCAGAGAAGTGGCATCCAGTATGGACAGTGCCAATTCAGTCCTTGCTTTTGTGTGTCTTTGACTGATTTTGTTTCATTCCTCTTTGACTTTACATAGGTCAATATGTCCTCTGGGAGCTTTTTCACAAACTTTGCTGAACAGTTTTAACCAAGGTCCCATGATCAAGGACAGAGCAGTGCAGGGCAGAAAAATTACTTTGCTTAGTCAGCCAAACACCTGGGCTTTGAAACAGACCCTCACTTAGGCAGAACTTTTGTTTGTTAATGACTTGCAATATCACTTTCCTGCAAATTCATTTGACTCCTATGAATGAAAGGCCTTTCATTGATGAGCGGCAAAGTTAAAACACGAGAGACTGTAACTTGGACTGCGTCCCACAGCTGTAGAGCTGCTTTCAAAAACAGTTTGCAAATGTCCTGACGGCTTGGGGAGATGTAAACCTTTTAGAATGACTATGCTCTAATCCCATTTGTTCCCCGCTCCCCCGAAGAGGACATCATGACCTGTGCCTGAAGATTCACACAGACTGCAAATCTGGCCTGGCACTAGCCTGTGCATTTGATGGGGAAGCCATAGCTGCATAACCTTCACCTACAGAAATATGCCTGGGTCCCAGCATACCTCTTATTGTTAACCAGAGAGAGAACTGTTGAAGATACAGGATAGATAACAGGTTGAATAAGCCTCAGATACAATCGGTTTCCTATTACATAGATGAATGAGCTGCAGTCTGTGGGATCACAATGACACCTCACTTGCCAGGTTGTTGATTCTGAAGTTGAAATCCTGCCTTCCTTTTATCTTGTAATATTTTCCTTTTCAAGTATGTAACAATGGCATTTAGAACACATTGGCTGAATAGGTCCCCTTGTTAGATTAGTGACAGCATCACCTGATTTTTTTTGATCAAACAATTGACCTCATGGATAAGGATAATTTTGCCATAAAAGTATAATCACTAATATGTGCAAATGATTTCAGACAGTACTATGCCTACCAAAGTTTAAGAATCTATATAAGAGCATTTGATGTTTCTTGTCATAGTAGTTTAAAAAACATGGCAAAGTGAATTACTTCCATTGACTTCAAGGCAAAACATATTTACAGCACTGTCAAACTTGGGCCAAGAGTTGTTCTTTTGTTTTTGCTTTCTTTGAATAGATCATTTGTCAACAGCACTGTGTTAGTTGCCTTCCAATGACAGGGAGGTCAACATTTTGATTTAATCTAGGCCTGGGGCAAGGTAATTATCTTTGTGTTCCCACTGCAATGTGGGAAAATTGTGGCTGGTCCCACATCACCTTGAAAACCAACAAGAACGACTACACAGTGTGAACACTGAATAACAACATGCGAAGGCTCAATATCTGTGGTACCCTCGTGTGAATCTCAGATTAGTGTGATGAAAAAAAACAAGACAAATTTAACAGCTGTTGGGGAGTGTCACCCAGACTCTCAGCATTTTTCAATGGGGCCATGGCACCCTGCTTTCATGAAACGCCTGTGTGTGATGTGTAAGAGCGGGGTAGTGGGATTAGCGCTAACTGGATTGCCTTAAAAAGAGAGGTGTCAGACGGCTTCGAATGTGATCCATAACAGGGGAATAGGATACTGCACCGGAGGACCTTACTGCTGCAAGGTTTTTTTTTTCTTTTTAATTTTGATCATTTTACATTCCCAGCTCTGAGTGCACACATTATAAATGGATTCTTTCAAGGCTGTAATTTGTTGAATGAAAGTGGTTACGTTTGTGCGCAACAGAAACCTGCAGATGCTGTCCCTCTAGGACCAAGAGTGGAGACATCCGTGCCACAGTGTCCTTGCCAAGTGAACTGAGATGAAATTCATGACAATTGAGCCAACAGGACACTGTATTCATACATGTGGATATAGATGTTATACCATTGATCAATGTTCTTCACCTTTAGTTGAACAAAGTCTCCATTCAGGAATTCATTTTCCTTTGCTACTGCACTGTTACTGTGTCTCATAATTATTTTTCTAATGTATTATAAGCAGATTGATTTAAAGACCTGGGACACATTTGAACTGATTGTACATATACTCTGCTCATGTAGGGAAAAACCTATAACCACACCATGTGATCCATTTGAACTGAAGAGGGTTTTAGTAGATCTCCAATTGCTGAAGACATACCTCCTGTGGTCTGTGTGGGTCAGTGCACTTAAAGAGCTCAGTCTTCCGCTACACTACACTGGGAGAGCTTTGCATGCCATGCTGAAATTGACTCCATCTCTGATAATGAATGACTGTCTGATAGGTCTGTAATCGGCTCATTGATCTTTCTGAGGAGTCAACAGATGATGTTTTGCAGCAGTGGGTAGGTTTGTTTATTAGTCCTGCTGCACCCAGTGTACAAACTGGCAGCATGGGTTTTGTCTTAGTGACATGAGAGAGATGAAAGCACAATTTCTATGTTATTAAAGTTACAATAACAACAACAATGACAGTGATGACACCTCAAACTGTGATTCAAGCCATAAGTCAGATGACTTTAGACTTGACTTGCTTCAAAAAATTTTCCCAAGACATGCCTTGACTTGAAACTTAGTGACTCAAAAATTTAATTGGATTTGGAGATAATGATTATGACTTACATTCATTCATTTACATTTACATTTATCCATTTGGCAGACACTTTTGTCCAAAGCGACATACAAGTGAGGTACAATACAACACAATTGACTTAAAACTGGCAGTGCACAGCACTTTCTTTAGATGCAGTATGTACATGTACAGTACAGATACAAAGACCACTGAGCCTGAAGAGGCAGCAACCGGGGCTGTGTCGAGTGGTCGGTGAAAATATGCATTCACGGGCTAAACCCCCATACAGTAAAAGAGAGTGGGCTACACAGCACGCTGGCAAATGTAGAGCTCACTCACCTGGAAGTGTGGCAAGTGGCATCCTGACAGCATGGCTAGAAGGAAAAAAGAAACAGACCAGTATGAGAAGAGCTGTGAGACTCAATGGGAGCTATGGGACTATTTATTTCAGTTTTGATTGTCTTCTCATCCTGACCCACAGACTCTCAGGATGAGCCACCATCCCTTCATTGTATTTATGTTTTGTCATGTGTGTCAATAGTTTTGCAGCAGAGTCAGCTGAGTGGTGATTGGAAAAGGGATTCCCTGGCCATGCCAGCATTGGTGAAGCCAGTATTCCCTTTGCTAGTGGGAGAGGAATATGTGTACTTGCTATATGGAGTGACTTATCCCTGAGTAGTTGTGTGCTTTGTGCTATGTGTGGTGTGCTGTGTTGTGTGTGGTATACAGTGAGCGGGAAAGGGAGTAGCCATGGCCATGTTCCTGCTTATATTATACCACATGTATGATTCCAGAATTGATTAATGTAACAATTGTGAAATTGCTACTCCTTACCTCTGTGTCTATGATCTGCTTTGTGAGGCTGGTGGTGGATACCTGTTGGGTGTCCCACAGCTCCTGACATTAACTTGATGTTAGCTAGTCATTATTTTCCTGTTTAGGTAGCTAGCTAGCCAGCTTAATAGTCCATTTGGTCAGATTTTGATACCTTATTCTATCCATTGGTCTGCAATTTTAGATAATCCATGCTAGCTAGCGACGTCTGTGCGAGTTTCTTCCCATTTCATTCACCTGCAGCTAACTCAGTCACTCACAATGGTTTGTAATGGCAGCAAATGACAAAGCACAATTCAAATCCATCTCAAGCACTTTCTTCTCTTTGTATATTGTGTATACATATATCTTTACACATTTTTCTATATAAATGAAGAAATAAATAGAAAATACAAAAGTGAACAACAGGGAAAAAGCTTCCAAGTATTAATGAAAAGCCTTGATCTATGACATTTAGTTTGTGAGAGTCAATGTTTGGCTGGATACTTTGCTTTGATACATTTTATTCAAAAGCTGAATTCTTGCTGGCGATGAGTGAAATAAGCACTTCTCATGAGTAAAAGTGCTTCTTAGAATTTTAATTAGAGAAAATCATTTCACAGGCTGGTAAACCTGCATGTGGAAGCATCACTTTGAAAAAAAAAAAAACAAGCTTTAAAATACCACAGAGAACACATAGTTTAATATTAAAGTTTAAATTTCTGGAATTAATATTAATAATTTTGCTTAAATAACAGCATGACTGAAAAGAGGACAAAACAATAAATTACAAGCTATGTAGAAAAAGAACATAAGTAAGTTTTGAAAAGTCTGGTAACAGTTCTTTTAAAGCAATGGTCTAGTTTTTTAAAAAAAAAATCAATCTGAGTCTATTATGTGTAAGTCAATGGTGTCTTCAACATTGCCTCTTTTGATACTAACAACATTTTCCGTTCTATACAATGGTCCAGCTCAGTTCTTGTGGTATCACTACCCTACCTGGGTAGTAATCTTCCTGTGGCTTCAAAGACACATAGACCTGCCCCAAAATCATGTGTACTATGTGATTCTGGTGCAGAGACAAAAGCAGCAATTTCCATTATCATGAATGTGTTGTCACAGCTGAATGCAATGTTTGACAGTTGTCACGGCAAGATTTGTGTCGAACCTGGAGATGCAGCCCAAGCTGCACTTTCTTGAGATTATTCTGACATCTGTTGAAAACAAATCTGATTGCTCATCTCTTGTGGAATGGCCTAAGTCAATGTTTTTTGTGCAATATCTATCTTCACTTGTCTCAGTTTTGAGCCTGATTGCCAGACATTTTAAGTTTCAGACTGAAGGACAGTCATCTTGCTCTGAAGTCTGTATTGAAGAGTCAGAGATTAACAACTAGTCTCAAGCTCTAAGTCGCATCTTTGTCAAACTAATACTGTACATCACATTACATTAGAGAGATGTTATAAATTAATACATTTATCCACTCTATGGAGACACAGATAAAACAGTGCATGGCCATTTGGCTAATGCTCACTATGAAACAGGTGATATGGACCCCTTTTCTGTCCTCAGGGACAAGCACACGCTTCTCGGCACTCATTTGAATTTGTAATCTTTACTCCAGTGCATATCACAGTCTTTTTCCATTTCCAAGGTTCAGCATGAGCTAAGCGCGAACTAAATCAAGGCAAGCAAGACGCGTCAAAACAGCTTTCAGAAACTCTCCCAGTCAGCCTGAGTGGCCTCTTCAGTAAACCGTTCTACGGCAGCTGTAACTCATTCTTTATTTAATGGTTTCTCTATGTCACCTACTTTTTTCACTATGCTGTCCTCACATATTCAGTCAGGTTTTGTAAATCTGCCTGTCTCTAACAAAGTTTTTAACTTGGCAGTGTGCTTCCCCATTTCTGACATCCTCACATCATTTTGAAAAAGGCAAGAGCCTGGGAATGTGTCAAGTCTATCTCTATCTCTCTCTCTCTCTCTCTCTCTCTCTCTCTCTCTCTCCTTTTGAACAGTTAGCCTTCATTCTTTGGCATCTGTGCTGCATGATTGTTAGGCGTGTTTTGACATGATGTCTTAAATCCTAAATTATACCCCAATTGTGAGTAGAATATGCATTGAAGACTCACAGTCACAGCTACAGACACTATCATCTTTTATACAGTCGTTATTGCAGGTGCACTATTTACTGACATGACTCCAGACCCTACTGTCCCGTGCCTCTATATTTTAGCCATACTGTCACTTAAGCACACAGTAAAGGCTAATATCTGAGAAAAACTGCAGAAGGTCTATGTTGTTCAACAATGCAGAACACATTGAACAATTGATGCCATCCCACGTCTTATTTTCTCCCTTCTTTTCTTTCTCACTTTCTTTCTTTGTCAGTTTCACCCATGTCACTTTCCCCCTCTTTTCCCCCGTATTCATTGCCTCTTTAATCCTCCCTTTGTTGTCGTAATCATGTTTGTATTTCTGATATAATGGGATGAAACGCTTCTGTCTTGGGGGATTGACACATCAATTGTTAGCCACAAATGTTGTTTACATCAGTCAGGAGTGTATAAAATGAATTCCTGTCAACAAAGAATGGGAGGTTAAAAAATAAGATTCTAGGTCTAAAAACCCGCTGCACAATGGACAGTGGAGCGTGGGACTAGAATTGCTTTTTCGCCTCCTGCTATTCTAGAGAAGCTTGGTTGGTACTTTTCCTGGTGTTTGGGAGTCTGCTTGGATGGTCTTGTGTGTGTGTGTATGTGTGTGTGTTTTTTTTTTTGTTTTTACATTTGTATGAGGAAAAAAGTATAGTTTAATATATAATAATAAATATATAATAAATATAATTTACTTAAACAGCACCCAAAGCTGTTCCCTTGCAGTTGTCAATGAACATATTCTTAGAGAAAGTCAATGAATGCTGAGACCTATTGGACATACCAAGCACACTCTAGAGGACAGGTAGAAGCTGCTAGCAATAATAATACTCAGCAAGCTCATGCCAGTTTCCGTTAGAAAGTTTAAGGCTACTGCATACAACATTATACTAGTTCAATGTACTGCGAGGAGTGGGGCCTGAGAAGCAAATAGCAAGACCAAGGCCAATGAAGACAGATCACTTCTTTCTTAAAGAAAGCCTAACATCTCCAGGATACAATGTTTCTGAATCAGCCGTTTTACTGTTGGCTTTATGAACATGGTGTTCATGTCAGTGTTGCAAAGAAGATACAGTTAAGATGCCATGACACTAAAAGAAATGGTCCAGATCCATCAAAGTGCATCTTTATGAGACCTGGACTGTTTTTGGTAGCTCCTGATGTGATCTCATTGCAACTCTGCAATGTGCAGCATTCACTTTTGACCTTAAAATGAAAGGGTGACACACACACACACACACACACACAGACTATGACTCCTTACAGAGCATAGAGTACAGTAGAGTAACAACGTGGTGAAATGAAGAGGTGTCAAAACAAAGTGCCACCATATTCTGTATCAAAGGGATAGGTTTACATTTTCACCTGTGCTCTGTCTTGCATTCAAGCTGGAATGGATGGAAAAAGTATTTGATTTCCTGACTGGGATCAAAAGTATTGCAAGTCAAGCTTTGGATGGGTTGCAATCAGCAGATGAAGACTATCTGCTGAAACTATCATGCACTGTGGGCTGCCCCACAACCACTTCTTCCCCTTTAGAGGATATAGTCCCCTCAGCCCCCAAAATACAAGGAGAAGGCAAAAGAATACAAAAAGGAGTAGCCTTTAGATAGTAAAGTGAACAGCACTCTGTTTAATACAAAATAATGGAAACTGGCTTTATAATGTAAACACCAACACCCACCAAGCAAGTTTATTTTCTTGTGTGAAAAACAGTACTTGAGCAATTGACAGCAATTTTCCCAGACAAACTGCTCTGGACACACAAATAATATAAGAAACTATGAAAAAACGTTACTTTACTGGAAGGTAAAGTAAATAACAGGGTGTGGACAGCAAAAAGCAAAAGGCAAAAATAAATTCCTAAATAAGCTAAAAATTAAACATGCCCCCACTTTAGTCTTGACCTTAATATATATGTAACACTGTATTTATGCAGTTCTTCCACACAAATATCTTCTAAATGTAAAAATTATTGTAGTACACATTGTATTAAAAATCACGAATATAAAAAATAAATATTTCACATAAGCCAGTGATTATTGTCAGTTGAGACAAAAAACAAAGGAAAGATAAGCATGTATTCCCCGCAGATACTTTCTGTGAAACATACCTCAAAGTGAGATCATTGTTTGTTTCTGTGCACCTCTGTGTCACTTTGGTAAAATGAACAAAACATATTTTAGATGCCGTTGTCAATGCTTTTGTCAGGCACATCACGTCAGCTCTCACTAACTAATTTGACAGATTTTTTTTTTCAGATGCCTTTCATTTTCTCATCCTTTCACATCTGGTTTGATTTTCAAATTATAGAATTACACAGCTAGATTACCCCAAGCCATTAATACAAGTAATTAATATACTGCTAAGACTCACCATTGAAGCATAAAGATGCCCCGAGTTCAGGCAGATTGATGTTTATTCATGGAATTATAGAACGACTACTAATTAGTACATCGTAAAAAAAGCAGCATAAAAGTAAACAGGCATAAAAATGTATATTGTAAGAAACAGTGTTCTATCTTGAAAGCAATTTGTAATGCATTGCCAATGTCTTATTTAATAAGGCTGCCACTTTTGATATTGATATTTATTGATAGCATAAAATGCCTCACTATATATTTTAGGGGTACTTTTAAGGATTGCACACATAAAAGTCATACCATGACCATAAAAATCCACCCTAACAATTACCTAACAGAGCCCTAAATGGTAATATCAATGGCTTAATTAATTAACTTATATGCTTATGAGTCACAAATAAATAATACTACTGCACTAATACTGTAAAAATACATCAGGAAAACATGGCCTTGTAAATGGCTTCATCCTGAAATGATGTCCTTTGGGTGTCTTTTTATCCTTGGATCTTGCTATTCTAGGTGCTTGCTATCTCTTTCTTTCACCCACACACACACACACACACACACACACACACACGCACACACACACACACACATATTTATACATTTACATGTGCAAACACAGGTACACAAACAGGCATGCAGGTGGGCACGCGTGTACACACAGAGAGAATCAGAGGAGGTGCAGTTTCTGGTTACTGCAAAAAGAGCTGAGCATCAGCAGTTGCAAGAGTGAAGTACAAAGACCCTGGGTGTATGAGGAGTGTGCTGGAAACAGATGCTGGTGAAGGGTAGGCCACAGATTAACCCAACTCCAAATGTGACATGAAATATCTGGGTCATCCAGAGCAACAGCTTGAGAGGACTGAGTTCCAGAGTCAGGGAAAAAGAAGGGTGAAAAGGGCAGAATGAGAGAAAGAGAGTTATTACTTCTAACAAAACTTTATCTCGATATCAAGTTGCTCATTTATTCCACTAAATTCATCTAAAACTGCATTCCACTGGCCAATTTAGGAAATTGTGTTTAGACAATGACAGAGAAAGAGAGACTGAGATTTTACACAGTATACTTTATCCATTTACATTTAAGAAATGTTATTAGGACTGTAGGCATAATGTTTGACCTTCTACTCAAAATGATCTCAATGTAATTTGTAGGTAAACTTTTAAAATCTTACACTGTTTAGATGTCATGTTATTTCACAGCTCCCTGGTTACAAGATTACGCACAATCCTGAAGTAGTTTCTTGTGTGTTGAAATATAGAGTATAACCCACAATAGACATGCTTTCTTGTGTGCCGTGCGTGCATATGTTATTCTTCTCTTCTCCAGATGATCACTTGAACATTCCTCCATTCCTTATGTCACTTATCAACAACTCCCTGAAAACTGGCTGCGTCCCCTCTATTTTCAAGCAGACTTGTATCACACCTCTGCTCAGGAAACCTACGCTGGAGGCCTAGCTGCTGCCCAAAACTACTGCCCTGTCTCCCTTTTCTCTCCAGAACATTTGAACATGCTACCTCAACATGCTAATCAAATGTCTCACTTTCTCACACAGAATGACTAACATGCTCAGTCTGGCTTCAAGGTTGGCCACTCCACTGATATAGCTCTTCTTTCTGTCACAAATACCCTTCACTCTGAAATGGCAGTTTCTCAATCTGTTGTCCTGATTCAGTTCAACCTTTCTGCGGCCTCTGACACTGTAAATGTCCTACTGTCTGCCTTGGAAGTGATGGGCATCTCAGGCACCATTCTCAGCTGGATTCATCTCAGGGTGCACCTATCAGGTGTCTTGGTGAGGTGCTATATCAATCCCTGTAAATGTCTCCACAGACATCCCCCAGGGTTCGTTCCTTGGACCCCTTCTATTATCATTACATACAAGATCACTTGGTCCTGTCATTTCTTCCCTTAGCTTCTCATATCACCATTATGCTGATGACACCCAACTGTTCCGTCTTTCCTCCATCTGATACCCAGGTTTATCATGTATCTTGTCTTGCCTACCTGATGTCTCACTGTGGATGTTTAACTATCACCTGAGACCCAAGACCAAGCTTCTTGTATGTTCCAACCAAATCGTCTTCAAAGCACAAGTCTCAGCCTCCTGGACTGTCAAGACCCTTGGAATGACACTTGACAGTGATCTGACATATGCGGACACCATAGCTACAGTCAGCAGGACCTGTGGATTCTTCCCATAAAACATCAGAGGAATTTGCCACTTCTTGTTCTCCTACACAGCCTAACTCCTGGTCCAAGCCTTGATTCTCTCTTGCCTAGACTGCTGCAGACCTTTCCCTCCCTGCATGTGCAATCAGATCCCTGCAACTCATTTAGAATGCTGCTACTCTTTTTGTCCCCGATGTCCCCAAGTTCTCTGCCTTCCCGATATCCCTTCATTGGGTACCAGTGTTGGCTGACATCCTCTTCAAAACACTGGAGGTAGCCTACCAAACAGTGCAGGGAATGGCTCCATCATAGCTTCAATTAATGGTCTGACGCTACACACCTTCCAGTCCACTGCACTCAGCTTCCTCAGGACACTTTGCTGCCCCTCAGTCTGTAAACTAGCATATCGGTCACATCTACCATCTGTCTCGGCCCCTATGCGGTTGAACGAGCTTCCTGCTGCAGTCATCACAACTGAAACACTGGCCATCACAGACTGAAGATGCACCTCTTCATGCAACCCCTCGGTCACCCTATCCAAACATGACCTTTTGTCCCTCTAATGTTTAATTAGATATGTGGAAGTGTGTGTCAGGGAGGTTTACCACAGCAGCATGCCTCACCATTGTATTGGGGATGGTACACTGTGCGTGTTGCATGGTGCTTACATGTTGGTCTAGGCACGCACTTGCAATCTCAGGATTTTAGCGTCTGCTAAATGACAATGTAATAATGTGTGTACCAATGTCTGAGTGCATAAAAGGACAGGATGTTTGTGTGCTTGTGCATGTATGTGAATGTGTGTGTGATTGTCCATGTATGTCTGTATGTGTGTATGCAATGGACATTAGTAATGCCCCTGTTTCAGGCCCAGTATCTCCCTTCTAATGTAGATTTTTGATCAAGGACCAAAGGGCCATGATGTGTAGTTGGTGCTAAAAGCAATGACATACAGCAGGTGCATTAAGGGGCATTTATGGTCCTTAGCAGGTGACCATTTGACCTGAGTGAGTGCTTCGGTTCTATAGAGGGAGGACAACAATCTAACAGGGTTGCATTCACGCAATCAGTTGTACAAGGTCAGTCAAGGCAAAGTGGGATGGGACAATGGAGGGAGAACTGCCAAATGATTTTAAGCAAATCTTTAGACCGCCGAATTAAACAAAGAGGAGTGATGATCTTTCCAGAAAGAGGGTGAATGCATTTCAGACACATGATTAACTTGAAAAATATTGATTCAACTCTATCCTGTTTGGTTTTGCAGCTAAATGATAATATTAAACAAAAGAAAAGTGTTGCACTCACAATCAGCCAAAAATGGATACATTTGTACTCCTTAGTACTCCTTGTCTTTTTTCACAATAGTGATATACCATATAATGCAATATTTATAACCTGCTAACCCACTGCAAGCAGCTATTCAGCAAACACAGGGGTATGAAATACGAAAGAACAGTCCTTTTGTGTAATACACTTCATGGGCTCTGTTTTGTGTGGCAGGGATGTTGCATAGTTCCTCACTCAGGCATTAGCTCCTACAATGCCATATTACTGTTGCTGATTTATCCAGGCAGAAGGGTCCTATACGGTATATGGAGCCATGTGGGGTGTGGTTCTACCAGCAGACCATATTTCCTCAATGCTCATTCCTGACTTCACACCATACAGTCAACTGTGTTGCAAGGGCTGCCACACCCAGGCATGGCATGGAAAATTGGAAGTCATCCTTTTCTATGGGGTTGCTTGCAGGTCTCCTGCCCTGCTTGCAAGGACCTGAGGGTAGCACAGGGAGGCACAGCCCTGTGCAAAATTAAATTCTACCATTTTTGTCACACTGTGGAATTGATTTGATCCTGAAACCATTCAAGGATTAAGGGAGGAATTTGAATCTAAAAACTCTAATTCATGGTGGAAGTCAGACGTAAATGCAAACCTAAACATACTGCAAAGTCAAAATATGCAAGCGTGTTTTGAGTGTTTACACCACTATTGATTATAAAAAAATATCTAAAAACAAAGTGATTAAAAAATAACACAGATTTGACTAGTTCTGGCTTTGGTATGTGTGAAACATTTCCTCCTGTCTTGTCTCTTTGGTTTCACTGTATCTCCTTAATGAGCCACACCATCAGGAAGCAAGTGTCCCTTTTACCTTGCTCTGTTTTTTTTTCCTTTTTGTCTTTTAGCCAATGAGACAATCTTCATTTTAAAAACATCTAGCTGTATCATCCTGGCCTGACGCTGCCCTGTCCCCATGAGTGTGTGTGTGTGTGTGTGTAAGCAAGCCCCCAGCAGCAGCTGCTCATGACAGGTGTGGACACACACAAAGAGTAAATACAGCAGGCAGCACCAACTCCCTTTCCTCATGAAAAAACATCCATTTGTCTAAGCCCTTTTGCTGTAAATCCTCTCATCAATGTGGACCTACTCATGACATGAACAACACTTGTTCTCTGTTCATCTTAGTAATGGATGCATGTCCCCTCAATAGCTCGTAGCATCTGACACATGGCAGATGTGTGTGGCTTTTAGTGGTCTCCCAGTGCCTTCCTCCATTTACCGATTGGTCTGTTACAAGGTTCACCTTATTTGTGAAATATTAGTTACAGCGTGTATTATTTAATTTCAGTTAACCTGGCTGGCTGACTGAGAGTGGAAATTATCTCTACAGAAAAAGAAGGGGCTGTATGTATCATAAGGCCTCATCTGTTGCAATTATCCCAACTAGGTTGTTTTTTTTTTCTTTCATCTCTGACAAGTTGCAGAGGGTTTTCCAGCTACGCTTGCTGAGATGTCATGTGGCCACATGGAGTTCTTCATGTCCTGGTGTCGAAATCTCTGACCACCTGCTGGCTTTCCCTTCAGAATCTCCACTGACAGAAAACCTGCAGAAATGGCATTAATTGCCTTCGCCAAGAAAGTAATTATCTCAGGTAATTAAGATCCCGCATTGAATGAACAAACGGGAGGCCCGTTCACAGCCCTTGAGCACTGGAGTTCAGTATCCAGACTTTAAAGGGTTTTAATTGAAAGGGATGGGCTCAGACTCAAAGCTCTAGGGCAATTGGATGCACAGGGGATGCATTCTGAAACCACCTCAGCGATAACTGTTGCTCTGCTGCTTCCCACATGATGGCGGTGATTTCAGAATGATTAAAAACCAAATTTTATCATATGAATGTCTTATATAATTGAATACCAGCAGAAACATACGTCATCACTGGCATACAATCAGAAATACTGTATTCATAATATTTTGTAGGACATACCTTTTAACTATAATTTAATTACAATACAGTTTTCCAAAAAGGGAATTAAATGGGTGGTTTTAAAACATACACAGATGATGTAAATAAAGCCATTTAAAAAAGGGCTCATAAAAAAGGGCATCCCCTTCCAAGGCATTCTAAATTGAAATGGTGGACTCATTTCAGCCACCACCAATTTTTAGCACCGACTGGGGCGAAGCAGTAATTTCCACTAGTAACCTGGTTTTCCCAGGGCTACTATTCATCTTCACATAGCTTCAGCCATCAGGTACCAAAGGACTAGCAGGTGGCACAGCTGGTGACAGGACTGATTTAAAAAAATGAATTAAAAAAGTATAAAACCAAGTGATTTATAATGACAACATGAAAATGTGGTATGACTTAAGCATGTCCATATGTATGATGCGAGTTGTTTTTCAACCCTTACGTGGTCTGCATCCTGGCATGTAGTATCAGAAAAAGCACTAGCCCAATGCATTGAGCTTAGCTCATGAGGTAGGATAACAACCCTCTGATCAAAACCATTATCCCTCTTCTATATAAAAGTCAGAAAAAAAGTGTGTAACAATGCTGGTTGGTCAAGCATTCCATTTTTGTGGATTCCTCAGTGCAGTGCATCTAACTTCTTAAAACTTTGAAACCTTCATGTCAAGATTGCTGAATGTGTTTATTAAATATAGCATACTGTTATAACAAGTTATGAACTAATGTATTTATTAAGTGGATTAACAGTGAATCTGAATTTCAGTCCTTTTAAGCTGTATCCTGTGATAACATACTTACACTGGTCACTGATACTGTTGATAAAAAACAATCACTACAGTTAAGTACTATGCAAAAATAGCTTTCATCATGGGAAATAATTTCTATACAAGCTTTATTATGCTGAGTTTACAAGCTGTCTTGTGAGGCTTGTTAGTAAGGTGGTTTTATTATAATCATTTCACTGGTAGCAAATAGGTAGCTTTCCAACTGTATTTGTATGAAATACACAAAACACAATTTTGAATGAAAAATAAGAAAAGTTTGCTCATTACAGTATAGCAATGTTACTTGTGTCACATTTAAAGGTGTCATTGACACAGACTAATTAGCATTGTGTTGTAAACAATGTAGGATGTTAAAATATTTTTGTTTTGTCTTCTAGCAACTTACATTCACTGCTACCAGATTTCATGTCTTTTGATACATTTTTTATCATTATTTCTTAATAATGTTTAGTTTGACTGAATTTGGTCCCCATGGATTGCTTCTTTTCATTTTCTTTGTTGAAACAGAGGTGTGTTTATTAGATGCGGAATCATTTTAGTTGGCATTTCATCAGGGAACTTTCAAAAATAATATTGCTTGCTATAGAAAAGGAGAATCATGCAGCAAATGGAAAATTATGGAATCAGATATGAGCGCAAAGATACGGATAGAAGTGCCATCTTCAGTTTTCTGTATAATACAAAATCCTGCTTTGTACATATTAAAAGGTTCATATTATAAAGTTCAAGCAGGAACATTCATTACATGCTTTAAGTTTTAATGTTATTTAGTAGTGTCTTCAAATGTATTGTTTTCAAACGCTGTAGCTGTTTGATGAGTTATGAAGTTATGTGATAGAAATAGTATCTGAAATACTTCTCTATCCAGCATCATTTATCACTGCAATTTGATTTCAGGGTTTTGAAGGTTTTGACAGTATTTTGTTGTAATTTTCTTTTTTACAGCAACCAATTAAATATGTGTTAGGAATATTTACCTTATGATTTCCTGACTTCCCTTAAAAGTTCTTCTAAAATAAACTGGTTTACAGACCCTGGAGCCTGGCATCTGAGTAAGGCTCATTTATATGTTTGCAGGATGTTCTGTTTGCAATTGTTCTGTGCATAACCATAATGGTCACCACTGTTTTGTGGTTTGGGGGTGATTAGGTTTGTCAGTCTCTTTGCTCATGAACAGTGGGCAGACCATCACAGTTGATTCGGTAAACTATAAAATAACTACACGCTTTAACATTTTTCAGCATCTGAGTTGCCTTTCAATATTGCTTGTATTCTGTATTATTTTGTTTTAGAATAATGCATTAGCCACAGCCACCTTAGGGTGAATGACTTTTCATGTTGGAATTCTTATATGCAGGTTGCTTACATTGAATATTGGGGGTTGCCAAATGCATTGCCATATAGTCATATCCAGTATGGTGCCATTTGAACGAAAAGAAGAAGCAAGAAAAGGTACCAGCACAGTATCTTCCCCTCTGCATCACTGAAATTTGGTAATTGAGATAAACTGCTGTGGAGCTGATTGAACCATATTGATCAAGGGAACCAAGGTGGGTCTAGAAGTAGCACTATTGCTGGCTTGGATTCTGACCTTTCAGTGGCACATGGAGACAAAGGGATGAGAAATGGAATGTTTGCAGAAGATAATTCTATGGACCAGTATACTGCTGGTTGTCTGATGAATCATAAGGCATTATTGGTAAGCCTTTGTATGTTTCACCCTTGGTCAAGTGTGGACTCTGAGGGGAATATTGACCATATGATTTGCCAAATCTCCTTAAAGTTTATTGTACATTAAACTGGTTTAGAGAAAATAGAACCTGGTGTCTCAGAAAGGCTCATTTATATGTCTGCAGGATGTTCTGTCTACAGGTAACCATTAGGTATATGCATTAGCATAACAATCACCACTGTGTTTGTGATTATGTAGTTTGTTCTTTGTTCTTTGTTCATTTCTTGGAATGAGTTGTTTTTCAATGACCAGTGCATGTCTATACTGCATTCTGTATTATTTTAATAATAAACCATTGCTTTGCCAGAACAACCTTAACATGAGTGGGAATCCTTGCATGCAGCATTTCTGTAAGTCATATTACTGTGTTATCACTGAAACCCAATGTGTCCCCCACATCTATCTGGTTTAGTTGCTAACTTAGGGACCTTTATGTGTGTAGTATGCACATAAAGGTTTTTCAGTAAGGGTGTTAGAAGGACTGTCTCTCGCTGACCCCATCATCATCTGACATGTTTGGCATGTCTTCAGGTTCAACTGCAGCAACACCTCAATGATTCTTCATCCTGATACCTTAGCATTGCATACCTTAAGCTGAATTTTCTGCTGCATTAACTTATATGAAAAAAGGAGACCTCTCTCATTTGTGTCATTTTGATATTTAGATATATATATATATATATATATATATATATATATATATATATATATATATATATATATATATATATATATATATATATATATATATATATGTATATATGTAAACTTTTAAGTGTAGCTTTGATACCCGAAATGTTTTGAAATTGCATTAGCAATTTTTTTTCTTTAATTTACATGCTGATAAAAAACTTAAAAGGGCTGTTTTAATGAATGTTTTCCCCTTTGAGACTTCATACATCAACCTGCTCTGTGAGACTAATTCCAATCAGGTACACATCCCATTCAAATGCAGAGAGCGGCACTTTCCATATTTGCATTCAGAAAACATCCAGCATGTTTGCTTCCTCTCTTTTTTATGCTGGAAATATATTTTTTTTGCTCAAGGGTTGGGATGGGTACACATCCTTTTTGGCCCTCAGAGTCATTTTAATTAACGTTTTGATTAGCAGGTGTCGCGTCACATTGTTTATGGTCCCTACTGACAGTTTGAATGTTTCGTCCTGTCATGGTCATATTAAATGCCCAAAGTGAAATTTAGTGGCTGGGGGTGGGTGGTCAACTCAAAAAAAAAAAAAAAAGTATTTATTACATTTACATACCAAATGAATAAATGAAAATGTATTTATTGTCAGGGAGGTTGTCTTGAGATATATGCCTATCATCAAGAGTCTTCAACTGCTAATGCTCATGCAAAGTCTCCCTGATGCTGGAGAAAAAAATGTTAATATGTGATGCTTTGCTGTATGTGGAACACAGAGAAGAATTGTAAGCTGTATCATGTGTGCTGGTTCAATATTAAGTACAGAGTATGTCTTTGTCCCTCTCTTACGTTCACATAACAGGCAGGACAGTGGTAAGCAGCGCAGGGCAGGAAAATGTTGAGATTCCAAACAAAGTCAAGTTCCAACTGTATCCAAGATGGTATCTATAAGTCAACTAATTTGCACTCCTAACAAGACAGACATGTCCCTATTTTCTATAAGGGGTGTTTAGTCTAATGCCCCTTTTCAACTGGCCCGTTCCAGTAGAACCTAGGCCATGCCAGCTGTAGCCCTGTGCGTGACTTAATTTCCTATCCCACTGCCAAAACCTTCTCCTCTAAACAGGCTGAAACAGGTGGAAATTAGGAATGTGTTATACAATGCCAGCAAATGGTTAAAAGCTTTGTACAAACCAGACACCTGTGACTTTATAACTCTACAGTAAAATTTAACATAGGTGTGCCTTGGCATTCACAGTGTTCAATTAATAAACAAAAACAAGCAAAAGCAAAATAAGATTTTCTTGTAAATTACTTCTTGCAGTCATTGCGGTATATTTATTCAAAGCTTGCAACTCTGTAGCACCCATTTTAAGGGATATGTGAGTGTGCATGTTAAGCCTGAATGTCAAAAAGTGAGTAATGTGAGGTGGGCAAAACAAAAAAAGAAAAGAAAAAAACAGTAGCGTTCATAAGCCAGAATCATCCCCATGATCAATAACATGGAATATTCCAACTGACAAGATCTGAACACAGAAGTTCAGGATATGACAATTCTGATTAGTATTTATCTGTAATGTTTTCGCTCATTTTTGGGATGTGACCATTATCTGTTTCAGGGAAATTCACATTGATTTTTTCCCACCTATTGCTGCAGTTGCAGACAAATGTGTCTTATATGAATTCAAGGCTTCTCAGTCGTAAGATTATACCACAATTTTTCATTTTTATTCTTGGTTGAACAGCAATACCTCCAAGAGCTGGAAATTTGTGATGCATTTGGATTTAATATGCACTTTTTAAAAGGCTCTGAAAGTTTTTTCTTCTCCTTTAATCAATTACTGGGTCATGAATATTTTTCTGTTTGAAATAGAAATAAAAAAACTAAAAAAATTAAATCTATCTGCAACGGCTAAAATCATCTAAATTTTAAAAGCACAGTGGCTCATATAATACTGAAATTTACAAAATATTCTGAAGCTTCCAATGGTGGAATAATACAGCAATCTGTAACTAAATTACATCAAAACAACTCCAAAAACATGTTGTCAGGGCTCCCGCCCCCTAGCTGTTGTGTTTTTGTTTTTCCCTGTCCATGTGCCTTTGTTTTCCTTGTGTTCTAGCCCTGCCCCGCTCTCCGCCCTGTCTCCGCCCACCTGATTGTCTCCACCCGCCTGCCTGCACACCTGCTTCCCATCTCCTAATCAGCCCAGCCCTATATCTACCCTGCTTGTCTCTGTGTTGTTTGCCAGCTCGTTTCAGTGTTTCTGCCTGTCTCGTTTCCCGCCTGTTTACCCTGTTTGGATTTTGCTGGTTTTTGCCTCGCCTGTTCCTCGACTTCGTTTTTGCCTGCCCTTCTGTCCTGATTGCCTGATCTGCCTGCCTTCAAGGTTTGACCCTGCCTGTTTCCGTTTTTGATCCCTGTTTTGCCCTTGGACTGCTTACCTGGTATTTTGACCCTGCCTGTTTTTGGACTGCCTGCTTGTTTGAGGATTCTGCTATTAAACGCCTGTAATTGGAGCACTCGTGGTCCGCGTCTGAGTCCGTGCCTGAGTCCTGACAGTACGATCTGGCCAGTATGGACTCAGCGGACCTTCCCCAGATGAAGGTGGCATTGGAGCTGCAAGGTGCGTTGCTGGGGAGCCATCAGAGCCAGCTGGAAGCCATCAGCAGTTCCCTGGAGAGCTTCGCTACCAACATGGCTACTGTCACTGCTCAGCTACAGCAGCTGCAGCTGAGCCAGGAGAACTGCCCCGCACCTCCCGCAGCAGCCTCCTCGTCTGTCACACCTGTACCATTGAGCTGGGAACCCCAATTGCCACCCCCTGAATCGTATGCAGGGGATCCAGGAACCTGCAGATCGTTCCTCTCCCAGTGCTCCCTTGTGTTTGAGCTCCAGTCCTCCACGTTTCCCACAGACCGGGCGAAGATCGCATATGTCATCACCCTGCTAACAGGCCGTGCCAGGGAGTGGGGCACCGCGGTCTGGGATGCCCGCGCTCCTTTCTGTCACTCATTCGGAGCCTTCGCCGAGGAGATGAAGAGGGTGTTTGACCGCTCCAGGCACGGTCACGAGGCCGCCAGGGAGATGCTGCTGATCCGCCAGGGGCGCCGGTCAGTCTCCGATCTCGCCATTGATTTCCGCACCCTGGCCGCCACTAGTGGGTGGAATATGGAGGCGCAATACGACGCTTTCCTCCACAGTCTTTCGGAGCCCATCAAGGATGAGCTGGCCACCCGGGAACTGCCAGCTAGCTTTGACGCCTTGGTGGACCTGGCCATCCGAGTTGATCAGCGCCTGTCGCAGCGACGCCGGGAGAGAGGGGCCAGTGGACCGCTCAGCCTCACCCGAGAACATCCGCCCGCGCCAGGCGCACAGAACCCTGCACGTCCGCCACCTGCCTCCCCAGAGCCGATGCGGGTTGTCCGCACTTGTCTGTCTTCCGCCGAGCGTCAGAGGAGGATCAGCACCCGATCCTGCCTGTACTGCGGATAGCCTGGTCACTTCATCGCAACCTGCCCGGCAAAAGACCAGAACTCACCCACAGCCAGAGGGTTACAAGTGAGCGTCACCCCCTTACACCAGTCCCTTGAAGTCCGTCCTCTGTTCTCGGCCACGCTGCTCATCGGGGGTCAGCCTCACGCAGTCTCCGTCCTGATTGACTCAGGAGCCGACGGGAGCTTCATCGATGCCAACCTGGCGGCCCAGCTGAAACTGCCCCGTGTCCCGCTGCACTCGCCACTGGAAGCCCACGCCATCACTGGGGCCCCGCTGGTCCGGATCACCCACGCCACTCCTCCGGTGAGTTTCCTCGTCTCTGGTAACCATCGCGAGGAGATCGTGTTGCATATTATTAACACCCCACAAGCCTCCGTGGTCCTGGGTCACCCCTGGCTAGCCCAGCACAACCCCCACATTGATTGGGTGGGCAATACGATCCTGGGCTGGAGCCCGTACTGCCACTCCCACTGCCTTCGGGATGCCTTGGTTCCTGTATCGCCGGTCTCTCCTGCCCCCGAGGACTTCCCAGACCTGTCGGCGGTGCCTCCTGAATACCTGGACCTGAAACCTGCGTTCAGCAAGTCCCGCGCCACGTCGCTACCTCCGCACCGTCCATACGACTGTGCCATCGACCTCCTGCCCGGCTCGTCACCTCCGAGGGGGCGTCTGTACTCCCTGTCACCCCCGGAGACCGAGGCCATGAACCGGTACATCCGGGAGTCCCTTGCTGCAGGCATCATCCGTCCATCCTCCTCACCCGCAGGGGCTGGGTTCTTCTTCGTGGGTAAGAAGGACGGCTCCCTCCGTCCCTGTATTGATTATCGGGGCCTCAACGCCATAACAGTTAAGAACCGCTACCCCCTGCCGCTTCTGTCCTCTGCGTTTGAGTCGTTACAGGGGGCCACCGTCTTCACCAAACTGGACCTCCGCAACGCTTACCACCTGGTCCGGATTCGTGAGGGAGATGAGTGGAAGACGGCCTTCAACACTCCATCTGGGCACTATGAATATCTGGTCATGCCGTTCGGTTTGACTAATGCCCCAGCTGTCTTCCAGGCCCTGGTCAACGACATCCTCCGAGACCTGCTCAACCGGTCTGTGTTTGTCTATCTGGATGACATCCTCATCTTCTCACGCTCCCTGCCTGAACACATCCAGCATGTCCGTCGCGTTCTCCAGCGCCTGCTGGAGAACCACCTGTACGTCAAGGCGGAGAAGTGCGAATTCCACCAAAGCACTATCTCCTTCCTGGGCTTTGTCGTCACGGCAGGGAGCATCCAGATGGACCGGCAGAAAGTCAGAGCGGTGGAGGAGTGGTCTCGTCCCACCTCCCGCCGGGAGTTGCAGCGCTTCCTTGGATTTGCCAACTTCTACCGCCGCTTCATCCGGGATTACAGCACGGTAGCAGCTCCCCTCACCGCTCTGACATCTGTCAACAAGGCCTTCTCCTGGTCCCCGGCAGCCGAAGAGGCCTTCCGTGACCTGAAAACCCGCTTCACCTCTGCGCCTATCCTGACTCAGCCAGACCCTGCCCGGCAGTTCGTTGTGGAGGTGGACGCCTCGGACGTGGGAGTGGGGGCCGTCCTGTCACAGCGCTCGGCCACCGACAGCAAACTCCACCCCTGCGCTTACTTCTCCCATCGCCTTTTGCCTACTGAGCGCAATTATGACATCGGCGACCGGGAGCTGCTAGCTGTCAAGCTGGCGCTGGAGGAGTGGAGGCACTGGCTGGAGGGGGCGAGCATGCCGTTCCTGGTGTGGACCGACCATAAGAACTTGGAATACCTCAGGTCGGCCAAACGTCTGAACCCTAGACAAGCCCGCTGGTCCTTGTTCTTCTCCCGGTTTAATTTCACCTTGTCTTACCGCCCGGGAACCAAGAACGGTAAGCCGGATGCCCTCTCTCGCCAGTTCGTGCCCGCCGGGGACACCCAGGAGCCCAGCACCATCCTGCCCGCTCGATGCGTTGTCGCAGCGGCGCGCTGGGACATCGAGACGACCGTCCGCACCGCCCTCCAGGCCGAGCCGGGCCCGAGCTCCTGCCCCCCTAACCGTCTGTTTGTTCCCCAGTCTGTTCGTTCCCAGGTCCTGCAGTGGGGGCACTCATCCAGACTCTCCTGCCATCCCGGTGCCCGTCGCACGGTGGCGTTCATCCGCCAGCGGTTCTGGTGGCCCACCATGGAGGACGATGTCCGGAACTTTGTCACCGCCTGCTCGGTCTGTGCCCAGAACAAGACGTCCAACCAACCGCCCTCCGGCCTGCTGCAACCCCTGCCTGTTCCCAGACGCCCCTGGTCCCACATAGCCCTGGACTTTGTCACCGGCCTGCCCCTGTCTGATGGTAACACCACCATCCTTACCATTGTGGATCGGTTTTCTAAGTCAGTACATTTCATACCGCTGCCCAAGTTACCCTCCGCCAAGGAGACTGCCCAGCTACTCATACATCATGTGTTCCGGCTGCATGGTCTGCCCATCGACGTGGTGTCCGACCGGGGGCCGCAGTTTACCTCTCATTTTTGGAGGGCGTTTTGCAGGCTACTGGGTGCCACCGTCAACCTGTCATCCGGTTTCCATCCCCAGTCCAACGGCCAGACCGAGCGGGCGAACCAGCAGTTGGAGACGGTGCTGCGATGCCTGACGTCCCAGGAACCGTCAGCGTGGAGCCAGCACCTTCCCTGGGTGGAATATGCCGTTAACTCCTTGCCCTCTGCATCTACAGGGCTTTCCCCGTTCCAGTGTTGTGTGGGTTACCAACCTCCCCTGTTCCCGGCCCAGGAGGAGGAAGTTGGCGTACCCTCAGCGGCGGCATTTATCCGACGCTGCCGCCGCACCTGGAGACGCGCTCGGCACACGCTGCTGCGCTCTGTGGCTCAGGCTAAACGGTTTGCCGACCGCCACCGCTCCAAGGCCCCTCGCTATCGCCAGGGTCAGCGAGTGTGGCTCTCCACCCGGGACCTGCCCCTTAAGGTGGACTCCCGCAAGCTGGCTCCCCGCTTCATTGGTCCCTTTCCCATCGCTAAGGTGATCAGCCCCGCAGCGGTCCGGCTGAAACTCCCGCTCTCTCTTCGCCGCATCCACCCGACCTTCCACGTCTCCAGGATCAAGCCCGTCGTCCGCAGCCCTCTCTGCCCAGCTCCCCGGGCTCCTCCGCCTCCCCGCCTGATCGGTGGAGCCCAAGCCTACACTGTACGCCGTCTGCTGGGGGTTCGGCGTCGAGGGCGTGGTCTCCAGTACCTGGTGGACTGGGAGGGCTACGGACCCGAGGAGAGATGCTGGGTCCCAGCCAGGGACATCCTGGACCCCGCCTTGATCCGGGACTTCCACCGCCGGAACCCAGGCTCGCCTGCTGTGACGCCTGGTGGCGTCCGTAGGGGGGGGGGTACTGTCAGGGCTCCCGCCCCCTAGCTGTTGTGTTTTTGTTTTTCCCTGTCCATGTGCCTTTGTTTTCCTTGTGTTCTAGCCCTGCCCCGCTCTCCGCCCTGTCTCCGCCCACCTGATTGTCTCCACCCGCCTGCCTGCACACCTGCTTCCCATCTCCTAATCAGCCCAGCCCTATATCTACCCTGCTTGTCTCTGTGTTGTTTGCCAGATCGTTTCAGTGTTTCTGCCTGTCTCGTTTCCCGCCTGTTTACCCTGTTTGGATTTTGCTGGTTTTTGCCTCGCCTGTTCCTCGACTTCGTTTTTGCCTGCCCTTCTGTCCTGATTGCCTGATCTGCCTGCCTTCAAGGTTTGACCCTGCCTGTTTCCGTTTTTGATCCCTGTTTTGCCCTTGGACTGCTTACCTGGTATTTTGACCCTGCCTGTTTTTGGACTGCCTGCTTGTTTGAGGATTCTGCTATTAAACGCCTGTAATTGGAGCACTCGTGGTCCGCGTCTGAGTCCGTGCCTGAGTCCTGACACATGTATTTATGTCTCACAAGTCAACTTGAGTTCATATTAATATATTATCATACATTTATTAAAAAAATACACACAGTCAAATATGCTATATTGTGCACAAAGAGGGCATACCAAACCAAAGTAATGCTGCTTTCTGTCGGCATTTACCAACTCTTTATTTTCGTTTTAAACTAAAATATGCAAAGTAAAGTTAGTGGATAAACCATGTTGAGATTAGCCCTCCCTCCCAATGCAACATAATCATGGCCGTAACCAGGGTTTGAAACATAGTGAGGTCGGGGGGGTTGGTGTTTAGGTTTTGTCAAAATTACACATTAAACATTACATACATAGAAAGAGACCGGTTGCTATTTACAAGAAACTAATTTTATCCGTGTTTTAATTGTAAGGTACAATAATGACATTATACACTTATATTCACCTCCAAATTTGGCTTTGAAATGTTTCATAGGCCAGAGTACGCATATTTAACATGTGTCATACAATTGCCCTTACTCCAGACGCTGTACCAGGTTACTGTTTTGTACATTTCTTACAGATAATGACATAACGATCATTGCTTTGTCTTACCGAATGATATGCTGCTGCGTGAATTAAACATGCATTCGACTCGGAGGAGAAGTTCTCAACCACTGATTTTTTTATCCAGTTGTATTTAGCTTCATTCATTTTATTTTTAGCTCTAAAAAAAATACGGAGGTACGGACCTCTGTGACCTCATAGCTGGTTACGGGCATGAACACAACAGACAAACCATCCTATTCTTCCCCCATACCTCTTGTTGTGCCATAAAATACCACAAAGAATGACACAAGCTTTGAGGTTTCCCTAACAATTTTGCTTATACAATTTTGTATACACAAAAAAAACTTTTCCTTGCTACCTTTATATGTTTGAAGATAATAAAATTGAATTTAATTGAATTAAAATTTAAATCAAAGCAAATCAGATTAATTATGATTTCTGTTTGATCCATTCTGCCTTTTCTGCCTGCGAGTTACACATATTTTATCATTGGAGGAGGTTCTTAACACAAATGGTGATTAATATTTCATGCTGCTTGCTTGAAGATTTTTTTCCGTTATGCCTTGACTATAATGCACTTTGGTCTCTGTTTTCAAGTACTGTGATGATCCACATGGAGGAATGATGCCATAAAGTGGAAATTACATCTGCTTTTCACTATCTCCTAGGCCACAGTCTATCCCTTCATTGTGCTGTGCTCCTGCTGAAAGTGGTTTTTCTTCTTCATCTAAATGACAAAGTAGGGAACAAACACAATTACTCTGATTAGAGCAGTATTGCTGCTAAACTGGAAATGATTAGATTGCTCCCAAAAGCAACACAGTCCTTTATTGCATTATGCAAGAACAATAGCAAAACCATTCATTTATGTTTGGGAAATACATTTAACAAAGAGCAATGGATGTAATTCCTCAGTTAAAGCATACTTAGCATGGCTCCTGAAATGCAAATGCTCAAAGCAGGGCCCTTTTTTCTGTGTTTCATTTATTTATTTGTTTTAATTTATTGATTCATTTTATATTATCACATGCTTTAACTTACCGTTCTTTTTGGCAGGAAGGATTATATTGGCATTATTGTGAGAAGGTAAATACATTACATTACATTATTGGCATTTAGCAGAGGCTTTCATCCAGAGCGACAATGTTATCCATTTATACAGCTGGACATTTTACTGAGGCAATTCAGGGTTAAGTACCTTGCCCAAGGGTACAGCAGCTGTGCCCCAGTGGGGAATCAACATCAATTTGAGCACATTGTTTGGAAGGAAAATACTAAAGTTGGCATTGTTTGTTGAGAAATTTCAATTGGTTCTGCCACATTTAATATTGAAAATAACATGAATAACTTACCAGGAAACAGTACAGTCTCTAATCTTTGCTCAGAAAGAATAAGAAGGATAGGGAGGTAATTAGATAAGGCCTTTTCTGCTTTGCAAGACTTTTTTCCACATTTTTTACTAGCTACTCTACATATAGACCATTTCTGTGAAAACAAAAGAACAGATGAGATGTCTGCCGAAGATCTTCAATGGAAACATCATCTGAACAGCAGGTGATGGTTACAAATAGTACAGTAGGAGTGCACTTCAAACTCTTATTAAAGAATCACTCTAAGTGATTCTTTAATATTTATATATTTGCATTCTCATGTGCCTTTGCTTACATGTAAAATTCACACACTTTTGGTGACTATGTTCAAATCACTACCTGCTTGCAAGACTTTTAGGCCACATGGACAATACTGTGGGAGAGGTTTTGTCTGTGAAAAGCAATAGGGGACATCTCCACTGTAGCTGTGAAATATTTTTGTCACACATAGCTTTACTGTTACTTTGACTGGTATCATACAACTAATATGATTAGAGGTGGTGCATGATCAAAAAATTGCATTGGCGATGTTGGCTGAATAGGTTAAGTATGACAAACTCATGCAGTTGTCTGTTTTATTGATGAGTAATATATCCCTGAATAAAAAGTGATGGGGCGGGGGGGGGGGGGGGGGTATGTCATTGCAATTGATCAATCAATCCAGAATCCACAACGCTCTCTGGTTTTCACTGGTTAAACTTAAACTTTGTCCTGTTGAAAGTCTTGAGAAACCAAACAACTGACTCATTCTCTTTGAGAGACTTGGAGTTCAAGTCTGCAAATTCAGCAGTAAGGTTCACAAGCTGTAATGCCTCAGGCTTGAAGGAAGGCATTTGGGTATTCCGCACACATCCGCACAAACTTTAAAGCAATGTTAAAAAAAAAAGAAGACATAACAGGATGCATCAACCCTATAAATAAAATAAAGTCTCATAAAATTTCAAACTCACCATCACATCTTTGCTATTTATGTATTTCATTGCTCTTGGAGAATCACCAATACATCTGTACATATGGTGCGAAATCATACACATCAATCAAATTCTGCATGTCCCTATGTCAGCATGGCAGAATATGTTGCTTATCCATGTACATATGTTTATTACTGTGTCGTATTACAGCTTTTGCATTTTATGCCTGAAGGCCATTAAAGAAGTGGATGCTTCCTTTTACAGCAGTTCTCAGGAAGAAAAAAGTAAATTGGTTATTTTTATGTCTTGTTGTACTGTAGGCTGTAGAATTGAACTTTTCTTCCAAAAACAAACATAATCTGGAATATATTTTTCCAATAACAATAACTACCACGAAACATGAAAAATAATAGCTAAACTATCTCAAACTACTAGCTACTATATCAAACTCTACATCTGTTCTACTATGCAAAAAGTAGGGCTATAAATTGTTCAGTCCAGCATACATCTCCGGTTTGTGTTGAAATCTGAGTTGCCATGAGACACAGAGTGGTTGAAAGCCTTGAGGGCCATAACAGGTCTTGACTAAAAAGATGCTTGAAAGAGGCTTCCAATCAGACTGACATTCTCGTTTAATAGCTCCATCAATACCAGGTTGGGTTAAAAAAAAAAAAAAAACATTACTGAAGCTTCATTTTCTGTGGGCCACTCCTTTAACCCGAGGCCCCATTGATCTGCTTTGGCTGTATTTGTCAGGGGAGTGATGAGGTGAGACAAACAGCAGGAGCATCTCAGGTGGATGGAGACAGGTCAGTGAAATGGCAAACTGTCTGCTTAATTCACACGCGCACCTTTATTTCTTCTTGTGTGTGTGTGTGTGTGTGTTTGTGTGTGTGCGTGTGTGTGTTCTTCTGATTATACATATAAAACAAAGCATTTTTCATTGAGAGTTGTAAAGTGCAAATCATCATGATAATAACAGCACAAAAATGTATTAAGTTACTGCAAGGGTATTGTGTAAGTCTAAGGGGGTGCAGATAACTCAAACTAGCTGTCATTTAAATATATTTATTTAATATATTAAGTATTAAGTGGAATCAGTGCATGCATAATGCTACTGCAGTGTCCTGCCCTAGTGCATCTTCCTACTTCTTTGTAGCTGTAAAACTTCCCACACTATGAAAAACAACACCTGCAGCTCAGAGAATCAAGGTTACCTTACTTTGTTACACTTTCATATAGGTATTGGCATATTAATCTTTGATGCAGAGTTGGATAAATGGATCACCTCTGGCCATTGGAACAGAGTTGTGCATTTGAATATCATAAACAGGAAGAAGGTTAGGATGGGATTGAAGAGGGATGCCATGAGCAGCTGATACAGAAAAGAGGTGGTAAGTGGATTTTTTGAAGATAAAACTGGTTTATTTAGATTTGTTTACTTACATAGGGAGTGTCTGAAAGGACTTCTGCTGAATCGTTGTTTGATAAGTGGAACTTTTATTATGAGCAGTAGCAGAAACGGTACTACTACTAATAATGATAATGATAATAATACTAATAATAAGAATAAGAAGAGGAACAATAATAACAATAATAAAAGTGAATGTCTGATTTCTTTTTTCAAAACAGCGGAACAACATTCAACTAAACCTTCTATTCTGAAAATATATTATCAAAGCAATAATGTCACATCTCCCTGTAAAGCAAAAAACAAAATCAGTATTTGATTGTATTGAACTATTTTAACTATATTTAATACAACTGAATAATAATCTGCCAACTCAATAATTTCCAGTTGGGTAATGTCTTTGTGATTAATTCACTCTGGTTATCAGAACTGAGGAAGTTTTTAAGATTGAATAAAATATCTTAAAATCTGAGAATAATTGATTTGATTTTATTTTTCATTGTATTTATCTTCCTCTACACACAAGCAACTAAACTAAGTGGCAGTCCAAGCATAACTGAATGGTTCAGATTTCAATTAGATTCTGACATGTGAAATCAGCTAAATTTAATCCCATCATTTTCAACAACATAGATCAAAACGCAAAGTTCCAAAAGCATTTGTTGACAAAGTGGTCATGTTAGATTAAATCAGATATATAAATAACCACATGAATAATTGATCTGTACATCATAGAGGCATATGAACTATTTACAGAGGAAAATGCTCCACTAATATCCCTGGAAATGTGATCTATCTCCACAGACACATGAAAGAGACTGTGTACTGAGCCTGCACATCACCCACATAGAGATTTAACTGAGGAACACTCACAGGGAAAGGCAGGGAAACAAACTTAAAACAAAATGCAAGGCTGTGAAATTTTAATATCTTAGATTCATTTAGGTAAGCAAATGTGGTTATGTTTCATTTAGCACCTCTCCTCATTTATTGTTTTGTGTACTTTTAGCAGCGCTAAGCATTATGATTAAATGATGCTGGTGTATTTCATCCAAAACAGAAATATTGCACCATGGAATATTCCAGGGTGGAAAATATGTTTGTTACTTTTGGCCTCAATATAGCATGGTTATCATAATAAACATTGATATTTTCCAATGCATGCATTGTTTTCATATCAGCAAAAAACAGGTCTGTTTTGGGGTGCAATAATTTGGAGGGTCTGCATTTTGAGAACCATGCTTCTTCTGGCGGCATCCAGTAGGAATGGGCCTGGAACAATTGCACAATGGATCAGGCCTGGCTCTGTCACCTGGCAAGCAATGGGGAGCACGGACAGAATATTCACAAGGAACTCTTCCTCACTCTAGAACATTGTGCAGTTCCAACATTTGATTCTAGGATTATTATTTTTTTAACTCTGTTTTGGAGAAGTTATACAGTACTCCATAGTTTTGAATTAAATTGTTAGACTGGGTTTATCCGGAAGTGACTTTCTTTCATTGAACTTGACTTTATTTTGTACCTTCCATAAAAAAATAGCTATTTATACATGTACTGTACTTGTATGGATATTCAGATATACATTCTTTTTAACAATTCCCAAATGTAATACATATGTATTTGCAGAGCAATTGAATGCACAGTATACTGTCCTGCTCATATTCTGTTCTGAAAGAGAAGGTCCTGATGAAATGTATCCAATACCCAGTGTTCACTTAATAAAGCACATGATGGAAAGTATCACCATCAATACACCTTCAGCAGCACCACATGCTGAATTGTGGAGCATAAAACTTCCCATGATCTAGGCATGTAAAACTTTATGAGCCCATGCATGTTGGCGGTGTTTTATTTCCCAAGAGAGTCCTTCAAATGCACAGAGGTATGTGAACTGTTGAAATTTACAATCAGTGCATATGCAAGGATATGAAAACCATTTGTGATATTGATGGTGGCTTAATCTCCTTGCCTGGCCAGCAAAAAGACTGTCTTCCTAATAGACAGTAGTTATATCTGCAGGAGGATTACTGCTGCCCAAGATCACAGCTTTCCCTAGGAAACCATCAAGTAAACGCAACACACTGCTTGTTCATCAGTTCGAGGATATATATGTTTTTTAAGCCCGGCTCTCTAAAAGGAGGTGAGGCCAACGGTCTTCGTGCAACTTGATGACAGTCTCTCCCTCTCTCTATATATAATGGATTCTTGCGAACCCACCATTAGCAGGGCCATTAATGTGGCTGCAGCAGCCATGGAATGGAGGGTCCTGGGCCAGCAGAGCTGGGGACAGAGAGGTGACACGCAGGCACAGCAGGAGTGGGTGCAAGGAGCAAAGTGTCAGACAGGGTCAGTCGTTGATTGCTGGAGTCAGCTGGGTCGGCCTGTCCTGATGGATAATGAGATAAGGACAGCGATTGCCTCAAAAGCTTTTTGCAATATTAAAAGACTCAGCATGTCCCGAAAGCACTTATCAATTTATAGATTTGTTTTATTGACTGTGGACAATTTTTACTTGTGGAAAACATTTGTTTTGATTGCACAACATCATAACCAGGGCAAAAACATTACTAGCGTTAACCTTTCCAGTCTATTAAACCTGTTTTTTGCATACTGGAGAAGCTGCTTTTCTGTGGTAGCAAAATTTATTAACTGTATTTATATTCATCAAATCAAACTTGAATCAGTCAATTAATGCGAGCACGATGCTCTTGAGAACGGTAAGACATTTCTGTTAAGAACAGTTTCATTTGGTTACAAGAATCGCACTTTAACTTCGAGCACAATCCCTGGTGATCTAAGACCTCAGCAGAGTGCTGAAAAGAGGAACCCTGACAGTTTGACTCGTAATTTTACATGAATGCAGACGGTGACAGCGGAGGGTGGCAAAAAGTGAAGCTTGATTCACATAGGGCCGCACTGCAAACCAAACAGGGCCCCAGCATGGTGAGCACAGCAGCTGCAGGGGGGCAAAGAGGAGCTGTAACTCAGTCCAGACACCCGCAGATATCTGGAAGAGAGCAAATCTCTGCGCTCTAAACTCTCGACTATAAAGCCGGTGTATTCTGAGGTGGGAAATGGTGCCTGGCTGTGTGGAGCTCACAGAGCACCATGTCCTTGCCTCTGTAATGCTTCTCTCAGATCTATGTGTCGGGATTGCGTCCATGTTAGCTACAGCGCAGCCAGTTTTTTTAAAGAAGGTGGAGACCATTTTTTCCCTCTGTGCCTTTCCATTTTCCATCTGTCTCAGCTGCAAGAGCCAGCAGTGTACACCAGTGTCCTCTTCTGCACTGTTAATTAGATTGTGTATCTCACTACAAGACGGGGACCTTCTTGATTATTTTAAACTGTGTTTCCACTGTCGTTTTGATTAATTTCAGCTATGTTGCCCCTCCTATTTTCATTTCTGTACCGAAGCTCTCAGTATTTCTCTTATTCAGTCCCTGAGTGGTGGGAAAGGTAAAATTAACTGATAATAATAACAGCCTTACTATTGTAGCAACTTCTACAGAGAATTTCACAGGAGCCCTCAATGAACCCTCTGTGTTGCCATGGAAATGCATACCCCCTGTGGTAGTAAACAAGGAGGGGCTTGTTAAGCATCAGCCAGGGCCAGGACACTTCAGAAACACACTGTGAGTGTGAGCTGACGTTTGCTGCTGTCACCCTGCCTCTTTCCTGATGCTCTCAGTATGCCCAGGCTAGCAGAAGCCCTGAAGATTCTTGCCTTGTCAATAATGTCTCTGTGACACAATGTCCCAGGTGCCCAGTGTACTCTTGTAGTTCCTGCGGGACCATCTCATCGGGAGTCATTGTCCTCCTATCCAAAGTTATTTCATCTTGGGTGCATCTGTCAGGAGGGGATCCTTCAAACCATGAGCAAAGACCTGAGCATCCTTGGTTTGTAGCAGCATTTCCACAGCTTCAAGGCCAAACATTACAGTCACACATAGCCCACATCATGGCGTTTCGATTGCAATAACCATAGGTGGTAGTCTTTGTTTATGCAGAACAGTAGCCCTGCACCTGCAAAACCCAAAGCAGGGCAAAAGAAACTATAGAACCTGGGTCCAGTGAGCAGAGATTGGACATTAGTTCCATAACTAGCATCAATCATTTTATATCCTATCCCATTTTATATCTTTTTTGCATGGAAAGAAATGAGCAAAACATGTGTGTGTGTCAAGGAGGGAAGGGGGTGATTGCTGGGTTTGGCTAGGAAGCGGCGAACTTAAATGTAAATTCCCTGCAGTGTATGTATGCAATGCAGTGCAACCACTGCACTGTGAAGTGCAAAGTTCTACCAACATTGCTAGCATGTCAATAAATGCTAGCATGTCAATGAGCTTATGCAATATTAATTTGCATCAGGACTGAGAAGCTTCTCCTTCAACTGCATGGCCTGCTACATGCCAATCACTGCTTGAGTAAGAGGGCAAGCAATTACAGGTACTGTGGTACTAATGAAGAATATGTTTTGCACAGGTTACAGGCATAGATAATAAAATGTCAATGTGTGTGCGCATGTGTTGGCAAAGCTTGTCTGTCTGACTAAGAATTTATTTCACATCTCAACCCATGGTGTTATTGTCATTCACACATGGAATATGTGTTTTGGTGAAAAGACACATTTTATAGGATGGAGAACATGCAAGAGGTGTCACATGAATACATGATTTACTCTTGTAAATCATGTATTTACTGACTTTTGTTAGCCTACTAAATATGAAATATATGCAGAAGCTGTAAGATGTATTTTAAGGTGTAAGAATTGAATAGGAAATTAAACAAGCCTCTCTGCAGCCAAGAGAAGCTGGGATGTTGATTTTGAGAGTCTGTGGCTGGTTATACCTATGGAAGTTACCAGGAATGTTTTATCAGTGGTTAGTTTGGTGATTTTGAAACTGATCATGTCAACTAAAATGCATATCAACTGAAAAACAAAGGAGCAAAGCATGTTGGTGTATGATAACAAATGGACTTGTCTGCTTGCACTTGCAGTGGAAAACAGCTTCCTTCCCATCATTATCTATTTCACCCACAGTCCTTTTGCTGAATCATGCTCAATAGCTGGGGCCTCACCAGTGCATTATAGATCAGGAATGGCATAAAATCATTTTTTCAGCATTGTCGCGTCCTGGGTCTCGTCCCCTGTCCCTGGGGCAATGACAGGCTCCAGAGTGAGAGAGGGGCACTGTGGAATGGGAAAGAACAGAAATCTGGGGCAGGTGGACAGTGGGCTGACCCACCCTCTGATGAGTGACAGCGCAGATTCTCAATATGATTAACTGAAGTTTCCCAAACTGAGAACTGTGAGTGGTGCAGAGCAAGGCTTTCTTTTAACATGTCCCATTCTCTTCCATTCATATGATCTGAGCATATCCCAGGTCTGTTTATTCTCATTGAATATTCACATATGTTTTGGTTTGTGGGATCTTTGAAGAAAAGAAAAAAAAAACATGATTCTGGGATGTTTCTTCAAGATTCCGTCAAAATGACAAAATTGTTTTCAATTCTATGCATACTCAGTTAGAGGTAATTTCCCCTGTATACTGTGGTTTCAATTAAAGTTCACTGTGTGGTGAAGCTGGCAAGGTTGTCAATAAATCAATCTGTCTGGAGCTATGACTCCTTTTCACCTACAGCAGGGCTTGTGCTGTTGTATCAGGCCCAGGCAGTAGCTCCAGCCAGATACCTGTTAAAGTCTGATTCCCTGTGAGAATGGATACCTCCAGGTTCTGTGTATACTGGGTATGAACTCTGCACTTGCTTTTCAGATGTAAACAAATGGTCTTTATTCACTTTATCAAAAGGCAATCTATGAAGAGGTTTGCTTTAAAGTAAATGGGCCCAATGCTATTTCTCACAAATGGCAGTGATTAAGAAGCTATAGCATCAAAATGGTCATCTAATGTGAACACGAGAGGTACAGAATATTAAATACAGGGTTACATTTCTTTGTATATTAAAATGCAGACCATAAGTGAAGGAGTGTGTTTCTCACAGTTATCACAAGAAACGCTGAAAAGAATTTTAAATAAAGCTGACAAGGTGAGGACTTTGTTGTGGCATGTTATAGACCTGAACAGTTAGAGCTTAGGCCTTGGCAATTATATTGCTACCTCCAAGTCAAATATAAATGTTCATGCACCTTCTTTAGGGTATAGTCATTATACATTTATTACATTACATTACATTAAATTAAACATGTAATTTAAGCATCATAAACATTATTTTATGTGTATTTCTTTTTTAATGTGCATTTTATGTAACTTATTCACCAGATAATGACTATTATCATAGCGTTTTATAAAGAGGATAATTAAATGACCTTAAGGAAAACATCTGCCCCATTTACTAAGATACATTTGCACCGATGCATATTATAAGAAAAATCTAATTTGAACTTTTGACCTAAATACTCACTGTAACGTCTCTGCATTCTACTTTGCGTTTGGGGCACAGCCATGTAAATTAGTTGGAATGCTCTAACAAAAACTCATGTCAAGACAAATGTATCACAAAAACAGACAACATTGAATTCAGAACCATACAAATAAATGAATGAGTGTTGGCCATTTCTTTTCAATATCAATATCAGCAAAAAATGTTGCCTGATGATTTGCAAATATAATAAGCAACACAGCAAATTGATGTCTTAGTCAATACATACATACATCAGCAAAAATCTTTGTCTTACTAACAATGTCTCTCAAGCTTTAACCAGACACCCAGGTGATGGGACATAGCAGAATAATTACATGTCAGACAAAATGAAATTATGAATATGATTTAAAAAGCCGACTTTTACCGCATATGTGAAAAAAGTCAATCTGGAACAAGTTACTGTGTATAATTGTTTTGCAATGTCATAAATAGAAGCATGGTGAAGATTGGTATTAGAATGACAGGCTTCCAGTTTCAGATGTCTGCAGAATATACTGTTCTTTCCATAGTTCCACAAAGCCATAAGTTGTGGAGAGTTGTAATCTCTTGGTTATTTCTCAATGTCACTCCAATGCAGGAATCACATTGGAGGCCGTTCATCAAAGTGCCTCTCCTTCATCTGTATCGTTGTGTATTAAGAGTAGGTTTAAGCCAGGCACCCTGTCATCTGTCTGAACATTTAGCATATGTAGAACCTTGTGATTTGGTCTGGCCCATGTAGAGCTGAGGAGTGTATTGGCACAAAAGCTGTCCCCAGTGAATTCCTAATGGAAAAAACATAGATGGGTTAAAAGGTGGTGTGTGACATTCATTTATAAGGGGAGTGGTAGAGTGTTCACTGAAGAGAAGGAAACCCATGAAGGTAATGGTAATACTGATATGGTTTATACTGCAGGTAAAATACCTCTCACCAATCAATTAAAAAAATTCCAAATTCAGTTATAATTAGAAACTAGTAGGAAGAATACAGCCGAACAGGTTTCTCAGTTTCATGTTGATTTTGTTCTATCTGTGAATTCATTTTTGCAAAGTTTATCTATGCCAGGTCTATTGCATGTGTTTTGTGCTCTCCCAGCTTTGAACAATGTCTTTCTTGGCTTGTGAAAATGCACAAAAATTGGGCATTTCATAAGAGAGAAATGTCTAAATGAGACAGTCACAAATGCATTGACCCTCTTGAGCACTCTCTGCTTCAGGTTCAAGCCCTTTACAGAGCACTTTCCCTGGAGCCAACCTGAAGGAAAGTGGCTCCTCAGCAGATCTTCCTGTTCAATACCCACTGTAATGTGTCATTAAACATTTAGATTCGCAACCTCCACAACTGCTAATTATGCATTTGAGATGAGAGAAAAGGGGAATAAATAACAATATGATCAATACATCCCTTCCTTCCATGTACCTAAAGCAAGTAATAGCTTGAGAGATGGCAGATAGTCGTCAGCCAGGGGTGAGTCATGATTAATGCACATTTCTGCACATTCTGCCAGCATGTACGCATGAACATGTTCTCTTGAAGCGCTGAAAGCAAAGTAGATGTAATTAATTGCAGTCAGGAATGAATGACATGTGCAAGGGAAATACATCACCCACACTTTCTTCTGATTGGTGTTGTGAGTGCCCTTTGAGCTGTCTCATCGGTTTAATGCTTGTTTGGATCTCTGAAGCAATCCACCTTAAAAAAATAAGAACCTTTTAATAGGTCTAATTACAAAAAATGTGGACACAATCAAGGTTTTAACATTTGCCAGAAAATATGTGCAAAACATGACTTTGCACCGTTGTGTCTGATCAAGTATTGCACTACATTCTTGATGCTGTCTACACATGGCTGGAATTTCTAATGCTGCTTTAAAATCTCAGCAAAAAAAAAAATAGCGTTCTTGTGACTTTGTTGACAGTTGATGCTGAGTAGCAGTGGTAGCAGCTGGCAGTTTGCTTACAGAATTGAACTGAATAATTTAATAATTTAATAAAGTTCTGTAAATAGTCTAGACATTCTTGAATCATTGACTAGTTTGTGGTGTGAGTACTTAGCTGAACCTCTTTTTATTTAAAAGTTCTTTTTTGTTTTGTTTCATTTTTATTTTATTTAAGTGGATGTCTTCATATTATAACCTACAATATTAGGTAAATTAATTTCTCAGGTACAGTTCAATGAAGAAAAAGAATCATAATACCATCCAAATTTTGGACATAATCCATACATTAAGAAGGGCTTTCCATTGTGTAAGCACAAGTAATGTCCATTTGCTTAAATCTTTACTTCATTTAGAATCATTGGTCAAACAGCAAGCAGTGAACTATTGGTAAAGAGATTAAATGTCAAATATGCATTTACCTTGGTGTCTTTCTAATGATGGGGTATGAAATACAACATAAAATACATTTATTTTAACAGACTCTTTCCCCACATGTAAGTTAAATGTCACAAAGCATAGAATAATGATATATTTTAAACATTCAGTCTTTCTTGAAACCACTATGTAATAGGTCATTTACCTTCTTATGTAGCCAATAATGTCTAAGTAAACAGTAACAAAATACTTACATGGTAATTTCCTTTAACTTTAACATGGTTATTTCCTCTGAAGACTAAATATTTCACTGTTTGAAATAATGTTTGAGTCTACAGTAATCTGCCCAGCCTTGCATATGTGTTATGTGAAATAACCCAATATAGCTGAAGTAGCACAGCATGCATCAAATTAGTGAGTTTAAAAACCTTCCTTTGCAGAGCATAGGCCAAGTTTAATACAGAGGTAATTTCATGACTTTCCTGTCTTTTGTAACTTTTGCCAGAATTAAACTTTTGTAAGTTTTTGTTACTGAACCTCTGATTCTTGTACCCAGATGCTGATTTGATTTTAAAGTAACAAAGCTAACAACAACAATGCTAGAAGCTGAAGCTAGGACTCTAATTAGGGCAAGTTTATATAGTATACCTGGATATAACTATTTTTATAAAACTAGTTTTTATAAAATTTGCAAACCCATTGGATAAAGTCAATATCCACAGAGCAGATTGAAATAAAACTTGGTTTGCTCTGAATTTGATTTGGTGTATGTACGCTGCAAATAGCTCTCAGACAAAAGAGGTGACAAATGAGATTGTGATTGGAGGGACTGACAGTGACACACTTGCTGGCCAATATTAAACTTGTAGCCTGTTTCGTTTTACTTCTTTCTATTTGATGTGATTGTTTCAGACAAAGTTTTACATGCGCAGCATGGCTGTTTGTTTGCAAAATATTTGCATGTTGCTAAAGTGCGGAAAAGACGCCGGTATTGTTCGCAATACAAATCATTTGAAATTGTAAAAGTAAGCTGTCCAGTAAATTTGAGAGCAAAGTTGTCACTCATGAAAATGCTAACATATTTGTGTTGTTTATGAAAACTAATGCAGTGAGTTTTGTACATGTGGTAATTGTGTGTGATTGTTTAAATGGTAATATACTTCCTGTCTGAAATGGAGGCAAAAAATTAATATACATTGAATGCATTGTATGTGATATTTGGCCCTCCAAAGCTATGGGGATTGGTCAGAATAAGGTTCCTATCAGTAACCATATTATGTACTGGCAACCATAACATGGCAGTTCTGTAATATGTTAATACACTGTTTGGTTTTATACACTTCTTTTGATATATGTTGTGTATGGTTATATGTTTGTACATATTAGATATCATCAGTTGTTGGCAAATCTCCAGCAGTAGTTTTGCAAGTGTTTTACAACCAGAAAATGTATTTAAATGTTCCGCATATGCTGTTTTCACATCCCATAAAAAATAATACTACGCTATAAAGCTTTAATCCCACGCAAATGATTCAGTATGAATGGTTTTATAGAAACAGTAAGAAAACAGGGCTTGTAAAGCTTGTCTATCTCTGATGTACATATAGTCAATTAAATAAACATCTCACAGCTCTCGCTGCAGGGAAGGGGGCCATGGTATTTCATTCAAGTGTTATGAAGGCCCTTTCATATCTTAAAATGTAATAAATAAGTAAAGGGGAGCACTTTCAAGCATACAGTACCTCTATCAGCCATACTGATATTCCTCTCTCCACAACTCTCCATTCCACTCCTCATCTCTCCATTTCTTTGAGCTCTGAGATCAGACCTCCACAAAAGCCTATAGCTTGCGTCATCCCCTACAAATCTGGCTGGCTCATAAGCCAGCCTTTGTTTTCCATCTTTGTGCTGATCTCAGTGTTTTTTCTCCAACACACAGAGAGGGGATGAGAAAGGATTGAGAAGAGCAGGAAAATAGCTGTGAATCAGAGGAGCCAAACAGCCACCCGTCAACCTCTTTAAATTTTTATAGCCAGTCATATTTCATAAATTAAACTACAGCTGTTGTGTACACGTAGACAGTGTGTCATTTAGTTCTGAAATACTGTATACATAATTAAACGTGGAAATAACAGTGGTATGATGCACTCTTGAAACGTGAACATTAGATCTAAGAAGAACTAGATTTAGTGTTATGGAAGCATTGAGAGCAATAACAAGATCTATGGTGTGTGGACAATTCAGCTTTATCAGACAGGTAGACATGGCAACGCACAGCAAAAGCAATTCTTTTCAATGGGAGGAAAGTGAGTACATCTGGAGGCTGTAACTGAAACATAGTTGTATTATGAGAGGAATAAACGCTCAAAATTATTTCCTCAAAATATTTTAACATTTACAACTTTAAAATGCAATGCAATGCAATCAATCAAGCTGGAGGCAATCAAATTTCTTCACCAATATTCTGGGCATTATGACATACTAAAATCAGAGGTTAACATAACCATAGGAATTCCCAGAAGAATGTCTGCTCTTAAAATATGATGTGCAGCTTTTTGTGTTTGATTAGTTACGTGTTTATGCAGCTCAAACACCACCTGATACGTTGCCATTACAAAATTATGGATAAAAGGCAAGCTATCTAAGCAATTAAAAATCAGAGTTTACATAGTTGCCAACAGTGTGTGCACTCACCCCTACTGTAGGTCAGTCCTTCTGAAACACAATCACGTTGCCTCGTTCACCTTTGGTTGGTTGTCTTTCTATGATACTGTACTTCTGGAGATGACCACTTCACTCCTAGTCCAGCAGTCAAACATGGAATGTGGAAGACCTTGACAGCACCAGGACAAAGATCTTGCAATATCTCACATACATCACAACACAAAGCTGTTTATTTCTAATGAAAACTGGAAATAAGCATTCTGTTTCACAAGATCAAGAGCGGCATTACATTCTCTCCTCTAACTTTGAGATGCTCAGGTAGTCTGAAGGAATCAGAATAAAGGAATTTTGCATCAAAATAAGGAGTTTGAAAAACTGTTCAAGTGTCAGAGGTAGACAAGTTTTAAGATTTTTAGTTTTAAGAGTTTTAAGAGTTTTAAGGTTTCCTGTCAACCTTCTGAGAGCTTTACATTGCAGTGCTAATCATGTGAATGTTTTGTTTTGTGCTCCTAGAATCCATTCACAAACACTTCCTTAGTTGTCAAATACAGAGGGGAGAAGGTGTCAAGAGTGCAAGCAGGGGCCATGTCTCAACTTCACACATTTAAGCTTACATGCCTCAGAGCGTACAAAAACATCTTTCAGAAATCAAATTTCCAAACCGAACCGAATTTCCCCCCCAATCATCATTTGAAACCAACTGGATTGCTGTACTTCATTGAAAATATAGAAAATAGTTGTGCTGTCAATGTTGTGCTTCCTTCTCCCTGAGAATTTTTAAGGAACAAAAGGCGATTTGAGATCCAGAATCTTCCAGCCTGACTTTATCTTCAATGTGGCAGAATTCAGCCGTGTGTGTGTCTGGATTACCAACGTACTTGCAAAGCACTCCTATCACATAATGCCATTTCCTGATCGCAGCTGTCCAGGACCAGGGTCTAGGTGCCCTGATCCAAATGATAATTTAAGCCTACAGAGAAAGGGATATACCAAGGGATATACAAGCCAGTTAGCATGCTAATTCGAACTCAACACTCCATAGTGTACACTCCATGGGTTAATATGTGTCCTTGGAGATATTTTATATTATTCTTGTATTAATATAGACAAGTAAACTTTTTGCCTGTTTTTGTTACAGGGTTAGAGACCACTGTAAGTCAGACTGATGTTTTTAAGGGAACACTTTCATCTCTTTTCATGCTGTCTCATCTAATGTTTGCTAAATAGCCAAAGCCATTTTGGTTTCAATTTGTTGTATGTTCATTTCAACTCCTTTTACCACAACAAGGCAATTATCCGCCTTTGTGTCCCTACTGTCTCAGGACAAACTGTGTGTGTGTGTGTGTGCCTGTGTGCATGTGTGTGATGAGGGTGTAAAGGCTGGGGGTGGGGTTGGTAGGTGTTTGTAAACTCTGGATACCCTCTGAAAGTAAATACCTTCTGTTGGTATTTGTCCATAAGAGGATCAGATCAGATCAAATTATACATCTATTTCTCTTGACATCGTATAGCTTCTAGCCAGCAGTGTGGCATTGTACTTAAGGAGCATGTTCGAATACTGGGTGGGGTAAATCTGATCAAAGTACTTAATCTGATTTGTTTCGGTAAATGTCCAACTGTAAGACTGGATTATAAAATAAAGTACATGTAAACTATACAAGTCATCTTGTGTCAGCCAAGTGAATAATTTAAATACATGTATAGACTGTAGATATGTAGACAGCATTATGATCAGTTGCTCAAAGGTTTGAAATCCAGGCATCTTTTGACATTTAAAAGATGTTAAAAGAAATGATGAAAGAAGAAGAATGAAGAAAAGATCACAAATATGTCAGAAATCCCACTTAAGCCCTTCTCTGTGTGTGAAATTTTTGGTGATTTTAGCCTCGCAGAAGATTACAACAGAATTTGCAATGGGATTGAGGCTTAAGAATTGCTGTAAATGAATGGAAATAGAGAGGAGTAAGGACAGGATGGAAAGTTACATTTGGTACAGTTAGAAAAAGGGATCAGGGTCTGTGCAAACATCTACCCCACTGTCCCCGGTGACAGATAAATCATGTGTCCTTTCATCAGGCCGGTGGGAATAAATGGCTATTCTCTGCCCCGCGATGCATTGAGAATTGATCGACCGTGCAACGTTCAGCGGAAAAAAAAGAAAGGAAAGAAAGGGAAAAAAAGAACTGGTTGCTGACACAGGAAAGTGATATCGGAGAAAGAAGGACTAATTCCGCTGTCACACGCCACCACGGAACTTCAGGGGGTGCTTTATGGCACGTTTAACCTTCACGCGCCATGGCTTTTCGTCTGGGTCCCGCGCTTCAGCACACGCAGAGGAACCTGGTCTGTGGGCGGGAGCTCAGCTGCGCTCTCCTGAGAATGAGAGACTCCGCCATGTACATGGAGGCTGACCTTTCTATTATTTAAAACCAATCACACCACTGGCATCTTTCCATAGTTACCAGAACAAGGAGACGGTATATGTCAATACGCCTCTTAAAACACCCATACATTAATCAACTCTCCCTGTTCATCCCTGACAGGTTGTGATTACAATAGTTCTCCATGATCACCCGAGCACAATTTCATTCATGACTTCTCTTACAGACTGAAAAACTGAAGTGCAAATGTTTACAAAAAATATCAAGTCATATTTTCTGAATCTCACCTCTGTGTAATTGACTTCAGTATTGGTTGTTGGAAAGTTCGGAAGTCAGGAGCACTTTGACCTGTGCTCACGGGGGGGCTCATTACTACAGTGGGAAGTTGCTGCTGCCAATGCGTTGACAAAATACACTTGTGTGTTCACAGGGGGCTGTGGCGCTTTGCAATCCACAAGCTAAGTCCACTGTAACCTGTCATATGACACATGACCTGATCTCCTTCCTCTGCTTGATGATGAGGTCCCACCACTCTTTTTCTCACCTTAGCATATGCCACTCAAATACATTCAAAGACAGTTGTCAGAATATACATTCTACTAAATGGAAATGGAGAACGGATAGAAATGCATATATATATATATATATATATATATATATATATACATACATATATATGTGTGTGTGTGTCAGTCAGAGGAAACCATTGCAATGCATTGCAAAGGTTCTTTTCCCTACAATACCCAATCATCCTCCTTCCTCTATGCTGAAGAGAGGAGACTGGAATTTATACATTTGTTTGAAAATACTGTATCCTTCACAAAAAGAACCCATAGCAAGGGAAAAAGATGGTTGAAAAGAACCTATAGCAAAGGAAAAGGACGGCTTTGAGATCTGTTATTGTGGCTTTTATTCTGGCTCTCTGCTGGATGAAAATAAGACCACTCACATTCCTGGTTTAAATGAAGACGTTTTGAAACTCCTGTCATTTACCAAGTTTTTCTCTCGTGAAATTCTTTGCTAAAATGTCATTGTAAGCTCCAAAAAGAGTTTCCCAGAAATCTCATTTTATCTCAGTTGCAATCTTTCAAGCATGTCTCAAAAGGAGATGGTTGAGACATCTTAGAAATCACTCTTTAAACCAATGCAAATCCTTTTTTTTCTATGTCAATTTCAATCATGTTTTTATGTCTAAGAATGACAATAGAGGACATATTGCCTCTTCTTTTCATTGTGACTCAGTATGACCTTAAAAAGAATGACTTAATTACTGTGCAACAAAGATATTTGGCTACTGATCTGTTTGATATTTATTATACTGTATGGAAGTAATTTATTCAACAATTGAAAAAATGACAATTTTGGTGCATAGTTACAATTTCTCTGCACGGCAGGCTACAAAGTAGTATATTTCATATGGATGATCAAAGGTCTCTTACTGTGTGCCTAAAAATTCAGGGGGCTTCCAAATAGATAGCACTGGGATAATATTGCCCAATATCTGAGAGACAGTGAAAATATATAACAAGTTCTCACCTATTATTCTTATTGCTCAATGATATATATATATATATATGGTTTCTCTGATAAATCTCATTCAAAATCACATTTTATTTCATCCATGTTTAGTTACGTCTCCAAATAGCTGCTTGATTAGCAAAGATACTGTACTTAACCTGAGACTAGTATGAGGTTTAATTGAGATTTCAGATTATACTCCAGAGAAACGAAAGAAAGAAAAGAGCAATAGATTTTTCCTTTGGGAGGTCAAGACACGCCTTTAAAGTCATTTTGAGGGTGATGCTCATTCTCATTATGCACGCAAGTACCTTTTGCTGGCCAAAGACAGGGCCTATGCAAGTCTGTGTGAAGGTAAAACAAAAACCACATAGCCAAGCATGTGTTTAGAAAATGGGACACTGTGAGAGCAGGAGACCTCAGTCTTGAACCATTCAGAGTTCATCTCACAAATTTCAATACAGATGAACAAACACTGTAAACAACAGCACTTACAACCTGTTTGGATGTTTGTGATGAGACATTCACTCCAGATTTGGATGTGGCTGCTATAACTTCAACAGATTATATAAAATTAAATATTGGCCAGATGAGGATGGTATGGCTATTTATTTATTTATCTTTTTAAAAATACTTTATCCATTGCTTTAAGCTTGAAAATTAATTAATTCATTAAAAATGCTGAATGGGATTTTTGGAAGTTTGGAAATATCTGCTAATTAGGCAAATTTACAGTATCTTCCCTTGAAGGGAAATAAAGGCCACAGGCACCAAAAGTTGCACGCATTAGAAATTTATATCAATTAGATCATTTTAAAAGATGAAAGCAGATGTTGACATTTTGTTTATGTTCAAAGATCTCACATAATATTTGTTGAGTAAAAGATGTAATTTGCTTCTGTTTTCTGTATAAAAGTAATATGTAGCAATGACTCTCATGCTTGTGGTCTGTATAGCACAAGCTATAAATGTTTTGTTTGTTAACTAACAAATTATTTCTTTTTTGTATGGGAGGGGGGGTGAAAAACTTGGGGAAACTCAGAAAAACTTGAGGATGTGTGGTCAAGAAGAGGAAGGACTAGCCTGGCCAGAAAACAGACATGTGTCAAATAATTGGTTCTTCAGTCTGGAAAGAAGAGCTCTATTTCATTTTGGTATACTGTCTTGTAATTGCTCAGCCTCTGGTCATTGCTTACCCATGACATTTCTAAACCATGGTCTAACCATAGACAGAAAAAAAACAAATCCAACACTTTGTACTGAATACAAGTGCAGAGCGCAGAAGACATCAGCTTGGCAGGAATTGCAAGAGGACCAGCGGCTGCAATAGAGCAGGGAGTTTGTATGTGGGGCGTAAGGCCATATTGATTAATTCTAGGAAGGAGATTTGACCGCCCACTGATTTTACATGTCAACACATTTACATCTGGAAAGAGTCTTGCTGTTAACATTTGGCCTTTCACACTCTGCATTTATATTTAATATGAGGTATATGATTGATTATCATCTTGTCAGTCACATATGCCTTTGGGAGGGGAAAGGCAAAAAAGGCTAAATTGGTCATTGTGACAGGGCCATTGGTCACAATGATAATTCTACCACAGATCAACTGCACCCTGAATCTGAAAGATGGCTATCTAATTAATGACATATTAGGACAAACTAAAGCAGGTCTGAACCTATCCTCACAGAGGGATAAGTATACTATGCTACAAGGTGACATTGTCTTTTGTATGGACATATTTTGGGACATTGAAGAGCAAAAATTGTATGGAAGGGTAGGCTGAAAGAAATGGTTAAATTCTAATTGTTAATGGTAAGTCAGCAGTATGCTGTTATACATAGATGCGTGTGTATGTGTGTGTGGGTGTGTTTGCTGAAAACATATGCTTCTTTCTTTTCTTAAAAGCTTTTTTAACTTTGACCCAGCCAGTTATATAGCAGGTCCCACCATTGTTCATCTGTACACTTTGACAGAACATGCTCAGGCAAAGAATTGAAGAACAATTTTACTCAATTTTGTCCGTGTGGATGCAGACGTCAGAGCCAGCAGACTAGAACTGCCATGCCTCCATAGGACCAAAAAAGCTCATTTGGGTCAAAATGGGCACGGTTGGCATATGAGCTGTGGCTGGAACAGCGAAATTGGATGAAACTCACCCAGCCAGCAGCATGTCAAACCATGTGTAAAATCCCTGGTATGTGTTTAAAGGAACAGGCCGCGCGCTGTGGCCCTCTCCCTGCCCCTCAGACCTCAGCTGCAGCCGGTCACACTCTCATTTCCTCACCGCATGAGAGGAACACATTGTGAAAGACTAATATCCAGCAGCAGGTTGACCGCCCCCTGCCCAAGCCACACTGACTCATATTGAGTCTCATTTCACATGCGGTTTGCACAGATGCACTGTGTTGTCCCTGACATGGTGAAGAGGAACGAATCCTCACGAATCCTCTTTCTACAATTTTTTCCCAGTGCACTGTAATGCTGGCCTGGCCAGCAGACAAACACATAGTAAAGGATACTTCTTCTCAGTCTGTTGGCGGTCACCTTATTTTGGTTAAGCCTATGTCATACTATATGTCATAATTACATTTTAATGGTTCAGACTCAAGATGTTGCTCATCAATGATAGGATGACCTTTCCCAGCCACAGTCAAGTCACAATATCTATACGTCCTGTCATCATCTATAAATCGCATAAATATAATTTCAACAATAGTAAACTACAGTGTAAATCATTCTTAAAATACCCGAAAAGTGCATCACAATAAAATGTGAGGCTAAAGTATAACCACAGCAGAACTCCTTTGCTTACACTATTAACAAAAAGCCACATTTTTTCTGATTTCCCCTAAATTATTATTATTATTACTAATATTACTACTACTAAAATGCATTTACTGTAAAAGATGTGTATAATGTACTACTACTACAACAACAACTACAACTACTACTACTACTAATAATAATAATAATAATAACAATAATAATAATAATAGTAACAGTGATGCAGTAACTGGTGAGATGCAACTACCCAGTGATTTATTTATTTATTTATTTATGTATTTATTTATTTATTTTGTATTTATGTCTTTGTCTTTACTATGCAGACAGATCATCACTTCTACATTGCTGTTAGGGGTGGACTGAGGTTTTTGGGAGGGTTCAGTGGCCATGGTTGGACAGTGATAACTCAGAGTGTGACACATCTCAGCTTTGTTCCATCTGGTTGGCTTGGGTACAGCTGGCTCATTAAATATGGGGGATTGCTGGCCCTTTTTGACAAAAAAAAAGGTCACATTACCACCAAAGTATGCTTTCCAGTTATTATTTTGGAGCTGCTTTAGGCATGGTTTTTGAAAAAAAAAAATACATAGAACAAATTGAGTACTTTCATTTAGGACATTATGCTAGTTTACTCATCAGGAATCTTTACTGAGGGAAAATTGAAACATTCACATTCAAAATTTGACCTATTGCACTGCAGCCCATAAACAGTATAAATGTATAGAAGCCGTCTGGATAAAGTGGATTCAGGATGATAATTCTGTCTGTGCTCTAGCGCTGACTGAGATACAATTCTTGATCCTTCTGAGTTTTTTCAAAAAAATAAAGTAATGATTTCTTTTTTGGGGAGGTCAAGTACACCCGTCATATTGGCAGTTTAATCATACATTTACATTTTTAAATTGCTCTCGTCCATTTAGCAACTTTCAAAGCATAGAGTTCAGCGTGTGCTGTAAAAGAGCAAAACTGAATACCAATGCTCACCAGAGGGGCAAGGAGTTGATTCACTATCTGCAAAAGAACATTTAACCAACTGAGACCAGGGGTCTGGAAGCCAGGATTACAGTTCTATCAGAACTTCGGTAAGATTTGTTCAGATTAACAGAAAACTCTCAATGGAAGAAACGAGATGACCTGGTTTGTCTTTCCATAGATCCATCAACTTTTAGGAAAAACAAAAGAAACCAGACAAGTCATTCAAGACTTCAGATGATCCTATGGAGTTTTTAAGAATTACTGCTGTAGACATGCTCAAGGCTTCACAGCTGAAATGATTTATCAGGGGAGCCTAAACTGGCTTTGCTGGTCTTGAATGTTTTATTTCTGGTCCGATTATTATTCCAATCCAAACAAATCTTAGGAGTTGTTGCCCTGTTTTTAACACATTCATCTCAAAACCATTGTGTAGTAGTTAAAACCAGCTATTCAAGATGCCAGAAGCAATATACACATGATCATATCTTATTGGATTTAATATTTCTGTTTCTACATAAAACAGGTCCATTATTGGTTGAATGGGTCATGCTGTTTGTGAACCAATGCATTTTTTACCGAGTGAAGTAAATATAGAAAAATAACCATTACCAACAACAGAATTGTCCCCCTAGATCTCCTCTTCTCTTTCCAGCTCAACAGTCACAAAATGCAGTAGAAAGCTAGTTTCTTTTAGAGTGGCCAGAAGTGTTTGCAGAGTTGAAAGGATGCCAAAGTAAAGGGTAATCTATTGCAGTTGAGACCCGCCAAAAACACATTTCCCATGGCTCCTTATGAGCAGTAAGGTCGCCATGCTAAATGCTGAAGCCACAGTGCCAGAGGCTCCAGTAAAAGCCACTAACTACAGACACTTTTTTGTTTATTTGTTTATTTTCACTAACTGAATTTCTTCATTTGTAATCAAATGCATGGACAGTCCTGATTCCCAGTTCAATTTTAGAAGCTCATTTGCATAATTTTATTTTTCTGAAAAGCAATATGCATACAAAATAATTTATTTGGTCTGTATTTGTTTTCTACATGGTAGTTTTACGTATGTTACAGATAATACTCTCGGTTATTACTGGCATGTTAGAATGTGAATATTTAGTGCACACCCTATTATTTGGTGTACTCCATCATAATTACCTATTCTATACAACTAATTAAGATAAATACTACTACTACAACTACTACTACTACTACTACTAATAATAATAATAATAATACATTTAACTGCATTGTAGTCAAAAGGCACACACTTCAGTATGTCATTCATTCTTTAAGACTCACCTGTCACATTACAATAGTGAATGTAAAAGGAAATATCCTAGAAATTATTAAATGCAATAGTGCTCTGTGTTTGCTCTGAATGAGATGTGCTTGGAATAATTACTTTAGGTAACAGGTTTTTATTGTTTGCAAAAAACAAGGCTTGTTCCAGCCAAACTACACACGGCATAAATGTGGAGCAGATTATATTTATATTATCGCTAAGACTGGCCATTGTAAGAACAGGATATTTCAAATATTTAAGCATTATTTTTGAAGGTGAAGAAGTAAAAACCATAAGGCACATTCTAAATGTTTAAAGTATCTTTCCAACAAAGTAAAGATCAATATATCATGAATGATTTCATGTGATGTGCTGGTGCTTTCAGATGGTGAATGTAATAGATTGAAGTAGTGGGCAGCTTTGCTTTCTCACATGTGTAAGATTGATTTAATTTTGCCAGCTCTCCAGATCAGATGTTCACTGCATCCCATGCTTTACATTACATTTATGCAGAGTTGTCCTCCCACTTGAGATGTTTGCCTTATTTTACAGCATGTCTAGCAACTGCACACATACATCCTGGTGAACTAAATATTTTACTTGTAAGCTAATATCATTCAAACCTTGAAACCGCAGAGCACAAAGGCCTAGGCTAAGAGCTAGCATGTAAGAAATACAAAATTCTATGGCTCCCTATAAGTTTTGTTATATTCTTACTGAAGGACAGCTTTTTATCAAGCGTCACACCAAGGTTCTTGTCTATCTGAGATGCAGACACTGTTATGTTTTCAAAGGTAATAGAGAGATAATAGGTGATTTAGAGTTGTACTCTGTTGTTAGCAGCTTGGTTTAGGCAAGCTTCATTTTCAGATGCTGATTAGTAATCTAGTTTGAGATGTCATTGAGGCATGCTGTGATGTGTGATGAAAATTGTCAGAGGGAGTAAAGGAGAGGAACGGTTAGGCAACATCAACTTAATAATACAAAGAAAGGTAAAGGAAAAAAGAGCCAATGGATTATCTATACTGGGGGAACAAGAGAGGACCAAGCACTGATCCTAGTGGGACTCCTGTTGAAAGATGTGATTCTGAGACAAAGCCTCTCCAGCTCACTTGGTGCGAGCATCTAGAGAAGAAAGTTGAGATCAAGTTGAGGTCAGTACCTGAAATACTTGTCTCTGCCAAAAGGAGAGGTTGGTGATGGAGATCAGGATCAGCAGATCAGGACTGAGAATCAGGCAGCTGCTTTTCCAGAGTGGAGTACTTTAGTGAAAAGCTGGTGTGGGTTGAAGTGGGACAGTGTTTTTTTTTTAATTCTGCACATTCAAAGGTTTCAGACAAGAAATGGAGAAAAAAGACTGGACTGTAGCTCTGGATATCAGAGTGGTCAAGAGAAGGTGTCTTACACAGATTTTTGGCAAGTACATTTTATGTAGATCTGCCTCTGCTTTGCGGGGAGAGGTGGGGTAAGCTATTTAAATGAAACAAAGACAGATGCTTACATCAGTCTCTGTTGTTCGTCCACCTTATAAATGTGCCTCTTGCTGGAATTTGCACATAATTTTGGCAAGCACATCTTGGTCGCTTGGTCCCTTTTGTCCAATCTGTAGCCACATTTTCATAACTCTAAACACAATTAGCACAACATCTGTCTGTTATGGACCATACCATTAACACAATTCATGTTTTCACAGAATATGCAGTCAATTTCTAAAATGCTTAAATTTTCTATACATACAAGCTTACCTGATACCAAAATTATGGATATTTCTTGTCTTGTTTACAAATGCTTGCACACTGCATGCCAGAAATGAAAACCTAGTGTTCAAAACCTTAAATATAGTAAAAAGCCTCTACTTCTGCAACAACAGCAGCTCAATAGCTATATTTAAACAACTGATTAGCATTTTTGAATGAACAGATCATTGGAACATTGAGAAATACATGATTTAAGTTATGTAAAATCGACCAACCACAGCTGATTCCAATCTCAATCACAGACATAGCCAGGTGTTGAAGTTATTTCAATTTATATGGACATATACAGTAAAAAGGGGACTTTTTGGATTGATTTTGTTCAATGTGGATACAGAACAACACTGAGGAGCAGAGAGAGGAAAAATAATGTCTGGACAAGGGAGAGGAATAGTTAGACGAGGGAGGGGAAGAGGACCAGGGAAAGGAGTTGCTGCATCAGGCAGAAGAGTAGCTGGACCAAGGAGAGGAGTAGGTGGGCCAGGCAGAGGAGTAGCTGGACCAGGACAAGGGAGAAGGATAGGTAGGGGGTGAGGAGTAAGAATGCATGCATCACATGATCAAATGTCCCTCCTGGATGCAATGGATGCAGACTGCAGAGACATCTCAGCTGAACACTGCCAGGGGTGGATAAGGCATAACAAGCGTTTCTATCCAAGGTGCATAGCGAGAGACGACATAAGATGTGATGTGGACGAGAACATGCGGCCAAATGCTGAAGATCAGATAGATTAGAACAGGACTGTGCATTTTTGTGTTTTTTTTTCCCCCTTCTGTGCCTTTTTACTGTATTTGTGTATTTTATTTTTACACATTTGGAACCAAAGGCCATGTATGCTGGATTTTTTTTTTTATCATTAGCAGCAATTTCCTGTTGCTAATAAAGCTTTTACTGCAGCAAATCTGTCACATACTATTTTTTTCTACTGTGCATTCTATAAAGTAAAGATGACTCATTCACTTTTAGATAGTATGTTGCCAAAAATGCACACATTCGACACTCAACCAAAAAATGTAGAGTGGTTTACAGTAAAAGGAAATTGAATTATAAAAAACAATGGACTTCATATTGTCTATTGTATGCAGGTAGAACTGAAACGTGAAAAGTAATGCAGTTTTTATAATGCCATCAACTGTTAGTATTTTCAAAGTCATTGTGCTATGATTGACTATATGTTCCTCTTGGATAGAAAACATGTGCTAGTGTTTTGAAAGAATGTTTTGATATTGAGTGAGGTTTACCGTGTTTTCATAGAGTTAGTGTATGTAGAGAAAGTTTTTTAGCATTTTGAAATGTAGAGTTGGCATTTAATGAACAGAATGTGGTTTTGAGCAGAAAATTAACTAATTGGCTAATTGTGTAATGTAGGTGTGTTGCTGTGTTAAGAGTTTAGAAAAAGTGTCTTAAGTATAGGTAAACGCTTGTTAGCAATTGTAAAAAACTGTAATCAAACTGGTGTACACGTCATGGATCTGAATTTCTCTCCTGACTGCTGTGTGAACTGTTGCTTCAGTAAGTCAGTAGAAAGTTTTTGACAGGAAGAAGTTTTTCTTCATAACAAATTATTCATTGTGCATAAATAAATCATTTATATACTCAAGCAAAGAATATGCAAAGACTGTTTTTGTGTCTTGAAGCAATTTTCATGCTGAGAAAAGAGAGAACCTTCAATAAACCATCTCTTCCCAGCAGCTGAACTGGCATACGTCATGAGTTTTAGAAAACTGAAGTAAATGTCCTACGACGTACCCCACACACTACACAAGTTAACTGCTGCAATATTATTGGATTGAAAGTTCATACATCTCATGAGTTTTGAAATTGGGACGTCATAACAAGTACCACCACTTAAGGATGCAACTATGATTATTAGCCTAGTATGCTAAAGTTTGCTATTTTGTTGCTATCTTATGCGGAGCATTCATTGAACAGAATATAATTCCAGTATAAACAAAGTCACCTTCAGTTTCTAACAAGCTGCTGATTTTTTCTATTTATTGAGCTTTTGTCATGGAAGTCATTAGCTGGAGTCACCATTGTGGCTGTCGGAAAGGGATTCTGCTCTGGGCCAAATGAATTTTAGAAATAGTCAACAAGCTAAAGTTTCGTACACATTATATCTTTAAATCTGAGTATAAACGAGTATGTTACTTTCACTTTTTTTTGTTATTGTTGTTAATTTCAGTGACTTCCAAATGGTTAATGTCATGTAAGTGAAAAAACCTTTTATTTTAAGGGATATTTAAGAGGGTTCAATCGGCGTCTTCATGTTCAATACACATCTGCCAAATTGAACATTGCTCAGACATTTTCATTAGATGACTAATACAATAATAACCTTAGCTCAGTGCCAGGATATGTATTAAATGAGTGTCATTTTCATGTAATTGATATGTTACACTTTATCATGTGATGTAATCACTTGAGCAGGCTTGGATCACATCTTTGTAGTCTTCCTGGGACACTTGTATTTGAACATGAGGGGCAAGTGGGAAAGAAGACAAGGGCTTCTTCTTGATCTGCAAGAAATCAATAAAAAGGAGAATGATAAGAGAAGTTATAAACATCTATGGAAAATGTATACGTTATTTATACATTTATAGGTTTTCCAATGTTTTAAAAAAGAAAGAATATTTTTGAAAGGAGTCAAACCTTTGAATACATGTATTTTTTCCTTGTACTTGACCCATTACTAAAGTCCCATGCTTGCAAAGCCATGCTTCTGACTGCTTTGAGAGACCACTCAAATGCATCTTTGACAGCAATTGGTTGTTTTTTTTCCATTAACAGACAGAGACACAAGGGCTCTTAAAGGTCTAAAAGTATGCTCTAAAGTGATATGGTACAGGCAGCAAAAGAAACACAATCATGGCAAGGACACATTTAATTTATATGATATTATAATACATTCCGTTATATGACATGGTAACCGCAACTTACATTATGACATTTTTGTTTAGTTGTGCATTTCAACAGTTTATTTGAGACCTTGCCATTGCTATGTAAAATATTTGATTGAAAGTGAAAGTGAAAATGACACTGTTAAATAAAGCAATTGAACCATCTTTGTCATTATAATTTATTTATTCTCCTAAAATTTCATCTCCCATAAAACCAAAGTTCCCAAAGCAGAGCATGTGTGTGTGTGTGTGTGTGTGTGTGTGTGTGTGTGTGTGTGCGTGCGTGTGCGTGTGCGTGTGCGCGTGCCTATTTCTCAAAGAGTGTTCAACCTGATATTTCTCTCTGACTGAAAAAAGATGAAGTCCCCTTCAAGACTTTGAAAGTACTGTGGTGCAATAACAGTTCACACAATAGACTTGGACTGTGTGTTTGAATTACAGATGGCATACTGCTATTGTGCCCTTAAGAAAGATACAGATTCTAAACAATCTGCTTGTTTACAATGGTCAGAGGGTGCAAGATGTGAATTCATATAGAATGGAGTTTCCTTTGGAGTTTGGTAAAAATCAAAGATCATAACAATTCTGATAAATGTTCTATTATAAGTCTGTTTTGAGAATACAACATGCAATACATAGCAAAATGTACAAAATTGTTTTATACAATAATAATAAAATACAATGACATGCTGCGTAAAAATGATACATGGATGACATATCATGTGTATGTTAGACTGTGAAATTATTGCATCATAGTGGCATTTCGGAGTTCTTATAAATCAGAGTAAGAGCATTTTAATTCTGTTTGTCATCCTCAAAGCTATGCATAATGATAGGTACCTTTCAATGTGACTGTATTTATCTATGGGTAAATGTGCAAACACTGAAGGCAGACAAAATTGTGATGTCATCTCATCTATAGATAACAGTAACAATTTTTTTTTTTTTTTGTTTTATATAATGCAATCCTCCTGCTCTGCTCCTGCCGTTGCCTCAAAATTCAACTCTTCATCACACACAAACATGCACAAACCCAAAAATACACACACACACACACACACACACGCATCCACACAGACATACGCAGACACAAAATCACAGTTTCTGCAGCCATCTGTTTTGTTGTTGCTCAGTAGCTAAATGAATGGATTTAGATGAAGGGAGAGGATGTTGACAAAGGATGCCAGTTCCTCTTTCTTCCCTGTAAAAATCCAACAAGGCCACGCATAAGCCACACAGGATGTGCTTTGGTTTCTCTGGTTCAATTAAGAGTAATTAATTCTGCTCTGTTAATGCCACAGGGCTGTGCCTCCAGCCTGCTTCAATTTATGTACAATCACTGATGTGAGTTTTGGACTGGAATTTTACAGAACTTTATAGACCTAGGCTGTTAACAAACATCTGTGATTAACAGTGTTTAGATTTCTGTAGCTTCATACACAATACTGCAACTGCACAGTTCTTCAAAACAGTTCTCTGTTCAGTTCAGGGTTACTGATATTTGATTCTTTGAACCTATTTAAGTCCACTGGAAACAGCTGTTGCTGAAGAATACACCTGTCTTTTCCTTTGCCTATAATAGTCAGAGCTTATAACTGTTTTTAAAATTAATGGGATGCAAATAGACAACTATCGAAAGGTTAAAAAAGGGGAAAAAGTGCTTCTGTCCTGTCATGTGATGTCACATGTGATGTCACACAGGATATGTTGTTTCAATAGTTAAATGAATAAAGGTTATTGGTCTAATTAAGTATTGTTTTCTTGGATTAAACTTTATCAAGATGAAAACTGCACCGATAAAGCCCATATTTAAATTAAAATTATGCTCTGCTTTCATAAAATAGCTCAGCAACCTGGACTGGGATTCAACCATTTATCATGGATCATAAATAATATTTAATGTTCAAAAACATACTCTTTCAAATACACCTAGCTAATGTTCATTAATGCTGTATCATTGTTTATTGTTGGAAATAAACAACCATTCATAATAAAATTTGAGATAAATGATTGAATACATCACCCAGTACTAATTCTTGGAAGTCTGCATCTCTGATGTATGAAGTGTATTACTTTTTTGTATGAATGAGTTATCTTCTTTCATATACCCTTTGGCGAATGTTATGGAGAGTCTTGACAATGATAATCGCTCTGAAGCTATCACAAATAGCATACTTGAGCAAAGTCTGACAAAAGAGCTTGTCTTAACACAGATTGTTACACTGATGTTTCTGAAAATGCTATGTGAAAGTGCCATGTGACCTCCAGCATCCACCATCAAGGTTGCTCAAAGGCTTAATCTCTTAATATTCTTCCCACCTAAGTAATGCATAGCGGAATGCACCAGAATGATCTCCACACTGCAGTTGAAGTGGACAGGGAGGGAATTGTTTAGCCAATTAACCTGGCATATTATTAGATGCTCTGATTGGGAATTTAGCCAGAACCCAGGGAACCCCTAGTGTTTGTGATAAGTGCCATCTCATGATCTTTAATGACCACAGAGAGTTATGACTTATTTTAATGCCTCATCTAAAAGACAGCATCTCCGACAGCACAGTGTCCCCATTGCCGGACTGGGACATTGGACATCTCCTGTTAGACAGCCCCCTAATACCACTTCCAGTAGCAATCTGGTTTGCCTGGGAGGTCTCTCATCCAAGTGCTAATCTTGCCCATCCCTGCTTAGCTTTATCAATCAGTTTTCAAGTCTAGTCTTAAAACTGACCTTTTCAGTAAACCCTTTAGTTGAGAGATGGATGTTAGACGACTGACATGGTCAATAGAATTTCAGTCACACAGGCTAGTCTCCTCTACTTTCTCACTCATCCAAGTCAATCCTCTCTCCATCCACATACATCACCCTAAGAATGGCTTCTCTCTGGAACTTCAGATTGCTTCTACGGTACCCCCATCTGCTGATCTTCCAGCCACAAAGAATGAGATTACTTGCCTTTTGCTCGGCTGTCTATTGTCAGATGGAGAATCCCCACTTATAGCCTGCCTGATGCCACGGTGTCATGCCCTGTCCCACCTTACTGGCTAGAGAATGGAACTGTTGCACTTAATTGATGACAATTTGATTAATAAAAATGTGCTATAACAAATCATTTTGATACATTAATCAGGCAGGAGAGATTTGAAAGGTGGTATGGCTGCTGGCACAAAGAATTATGGACACTGTCCATCCAACAAAGGGGCTACACTGCTGGAAATCAACAATGACAGGAAGTTGAAAAAAGGAAGGAGGTAAAATAATCAATACAATGGCTGAACTTCATCTCACCGCCCCCCCATCTACGAAGACAACTAATCACACACCAAACGAGACAGCAGAAATATTTCTCACATTCTTTCCCCAAATAAAATAACTACGTGATGTTACCCTCAGAATGTCAAATCTGCATTCAGTACAGAAATTTAACAGTTTAACATTAACCTTGGTACTTACAGGGTATGTGCCCGCTGGCGACAAAAGTTGCCGAACATTCAAATCAGATTTTCAAGGAAAATATGTTTAGGTGGTTCTAGCTCGCTGAATGTGCTAATTCTGATGTGCTTGTTGCGATTAAAAAGTATCTTTATTATACTCCATATGCTATCCAGTTATTACTTCATTGGTTAATGAGTGTTGCGGGTCTTTGTCTACATCCTGTTTATCTAATGCATTCTATCAAGAGACTGTCTCCAATTCATGCTGTCCTTTTGTGTCTTCTGTCACAGGAGAGAACACTGTTCAGTACTAAGGAGAACTCCGCTCTCTGTCTTTCTTCACTGACTTCAGACATATTCCATACCTGCTTACCGTATAATTACATTTGTAATGACTCAGTGGGATGCCTTGCATTGTTTATTGACAGCTGCTATGGAGTGTAGTGTCCTTGCATGATTTACTTAATAGAAAGATAACATTCCGCGCACCAACAACGATCGCTGCAGCAATGGCAGATCAAACACAATGGAAAGGAACGTTTTTGCTGCATTGGAATGGTATGTCTGAAATCAGTACTGAAAAAATCCTGGAAAATGTGAGCGCTTTGTTTTTATTCTGTTAAGTATTGCATGAGGTCTAAGCTCCGGGTAAGAGTAAGTATGAAAAAGATTGATACAGTTGTTTTTCTCTCTCCAAAAGTGGATGTGTGAGTGATGCACCGTCCAGCCTTGGAGACAGGGGGAGAACATCCACAGGACCCAGAGGAATATCTTGAACAAATGTCAGAGAGGTTATTGAGAAAGGCCAACTCTCACGTTGCAGAGACGAGTTCATAAAAGTGAGAACTCTGAGTGTTTCAGTAGTTTACAGAGTTCTGTTCGCAGCTGTTTCACTGTAGCTTAAAGAAAAATGACCCTGCCTCCACTGATATATCTGCTGTCCAAATCTATGTACATGCTCTGTCCCTAACTTACTTTTCTTTCCATGTATTTTAAATCCAGTCACACCTTATTACATCACTACCCACAGGCTGCATGTCTATCTGAATGTATTTTAACCACTCACAGGTCAAATCAAGTTACAGTATTAGCAACTTGCTAGAATTCAGGTTTTATCTGAACAGCCGTCCTCACAAAAGAGCAGCAATTGTAATAATAAAAACTATTTTTCAGTAAATAAGACAATGCATGCTGAAGCAGTAAAATATCTAAATCTTCACTGGGTTTTACAGTAACAGTACGTGAGCATAAAACCTCTTAATTGAATGTTGCGTAACTTGCTGAAGCTGAAGAAGACAAATTGTTTTCCTTACACATTTTTGTCAGAAAGTGACAGTATTCAGAAGTATCTAATTTAAGCACACAGCATACAAATGGGTAAGGGATTGATTTTTTTCAGTTTAATGACACTGTTTCATTTTTTTTTTATTAATTTTATCAATTTATTTGGAATTATATTCTGTAAGATGTCCAAAGACTGAACAATTGTGTTTGAGTCCTATGAGGCTGAGGATGAAACCCTTGCATGTGGGAGAGGAAGAATTGGATATCTATCAGCAGGGGGCACCATAACTTTCTGCAGTTCCTTAAAGCAGTCACATTATCCCTTGTCAGAGGAGCATCATGGGTAACAAGGGACACACCCAACATGAGACCTACCTTGTGATTATGCTGAGACTTTGGGATAATCTCTGACCAAGCCCACAGAGATTGGCTGAGGTCTCAGCTCAATATACCTGAGCAACCCAAAGCACCACACTAAAAGAAGAATTATTTTATCATGACATCTGGGTCTTCCACCTCAGCCAAGAAAATGAATGACAGCCTGGATTCGAATGGACAGTGGTGGACGATGGCCAAGAAGGGTAATTTGCTTATGCTCCTCTCCGACAGCTTCAGATAAATAATGCAATGGGACAAAAGGAAATTGTTCTCTATTTCCAGCTTACTACCCTTAACTGATAAGGAGAATGCTGGCCAGGGAATGAAATGAAGGGCTCAGGTGGTAAGGCATGGCTCTCAAGAAATCAGGCTTATCTCAGTGGTCTGAAGAAGAGGTTGATTTTAAATAAGAAATTATACCTGACTCTCATCCAGACAGGCATGTTTGACACAAAGGTGAATTTTTTTGGTTATCCTTATCTACAGCCATGAAATGCGGGACTGTTGTGTGTTTTTTCCCCTCCTGCCGTAATGCCTGCATCTGGATCTGTTTTGAGAGTGGCTATCCATCACACTGTCTTATCAACTTCATCTTCAAAGTTCTGTCTTCCTCTTTTTTTAAGCAAATCTTGAGGCACCCTTTGAAAATCTTTATTAAGATTTTTTAAGTATATGAAGTATAAAGGATAAGCTATCCAAGACATCTAATCCCTTCTCCCCCTTGTACCTCTCCCAGTAGAAAAGATGTCATCTTAATAAAAAAGGATGAAATTAAGTCACTGCTCTATGATAAAAGAAGTCTGTTCAGAAATAAAAATGTTGACATTCATGTTATCACGATTCAAACATCCTGGATGCTACAAGCACAAAGGACACTGGACAGCCCCTCATTACTTTGCAATAAAAAGAAAAAAAAAAGAATAAAAGGATAGGAATAAAAGTCCATTGTTACTGTCAGTACCTGGAGAACAATCAGTGTTCACTAAGAATAACCTAACATAAGCTAGATCATAAACAGAGGAAACAACTCAACCACAACTTCAAAAGCTTGAAAGATCATGTGTCAGGGCTCTGCCCCCTTAAGCCGCGGTGTTTTTGTTTTTCCCTGTCCTTGTGCTTTTGTTTTCCTTGTGTTCCAGCCCCGCCCCGCTCCCCGCCAGCCCACCTGATTTCCTCATTGCCTGCACCTGCCTGCCTGCTCACCTGCATCCCATCTCCTCGTCACCCCAGCCCTATATCTTCCCTGCGTGTCGCTGTCTTGTTGCTATTTCGTTTCAGTGTTTTTCACCTGTCTCGTCCCCGCGTTAAGTTTTCCTGAGTGTTTGCTACATTGCTGATCCTGCCTGTTTCCCGACCACGATTTCTGCCTGCCGTTTGGATCTGATCGCTACCACTCACCTGCCTGGTTCCTGACCCTGTCCGCCCTGACTCCCGATTCTGGATTTGCCCCCAGACTGCTTCTCTGTGTTTCGAACCCTGCCTGTCTCTGGAATTACGAACTGCCTGTCCATTTAAATAAAACGCCTGGAACCGGAACATCCTGTGGTCCGCGTTTGTGTCCCGATCACCGGCGTAACATCATGAGATGATAAGCATTTTTAACACTCTCCTCCACCATCTTAAACATCGCTGTCTACCTCTCCTCCCAAAAACACACAACCTTAGCCCTAATAATGTCCTTATAAGATACAATGATTTCATTTGAGCACTTTAACCCTTGTGCATATATGCTTGAAATCCCCAAGTTGGACATTTATGTGTAGGTTTTATTGTACATAGAGAAATTCATTGTCAGTTATAAGCGGGCACTTGCTGGTTTTATACTGTAAATTTGTCCTGTTTCTGATGAACTGAAGAGGACAGGAAAGCATTAGAAATGGGTGGGTAAATAGAGAAATGTGCTAGCTTGTAAGCATGACTTTACTGCAGCCATACCCACATACATTCCTCTTAAAATGTACAATCGAGAAAACGCTTTTTATCTGAAGACTTATTTCTCTGCACTAAGGGCTTTATGTCCTATTGTAACTCCAGCACTGAAGGAAAAGCATGCTTTTAGAGTGTGAATCTACAGTCAAAAAAAAAGAAAAGAATGAATTGCCAAGAAGATTTGAATTTTTTTAATGTGTATGCCTTTATCTTGTCTGCATAGGTCCATTAGGGATACAAAGAATAAGAATAAATTTATTGCATGTTCCTTACCCTATCTAAGAGGTGTGCTGTTTTCAGAATATTATTAAGATGACCAGGCTGACTGAATGTCTGTTTTGCTGAACTTTCATGATGACTTTTTTTTTTTCTAAAAAAAAAAAGTTCTAAAAATCAATTTATGAACATAGCAGACAACCTTTAATTTCTTAAGAAATTGTGTGTGTATGTGTGTGTGTGTTGTGTTGTGTGCATGCATACATACACTATATAGCAAAAAGTATGTGGACACCTGACCATCACACCTATATGAGCTTATTGGACATCCCATTCTAAAACCATGGGCATTAATATGAAGCCCCCCCCACCCCCCACCCCCTTGCAGCTATAACAGCCTCCACTCTTCTGGGAAGGCTTTCCACAAGATTTTGGAGTGTGTCTGTGGGAATTTGTGCCCATTCAGCCAAAAGAGCATTTGTGAGGTCAGGCACTGATGTTGGACGAGAAGGCCTGGCTCACAATCGGTGTTCTAATTCATCCCAAAGGTGTTCAATGGGGTTGAGGTCAGGGCTCTGTGCAGCCCACTGGAGTTCCTCCACACCAAACTCGTCAAACCATGTCTTTATGGACATTGCTTTGTGCACAGGGGCACAGTCATGCTGGAACAGGAATGGGTCTTCCCTAAACTGTTGCCACAAAGTTGGAAGCATACAATTGTCTAAAATGTCTTTGTATGCTGTAGCAGTAATGTTATTCTTCACTGGAACTAAGGGGCCTAGCCCAGACCCTGAAAAACAGCCACAGACCATTATCTACCAAAATTTACAGTAGGCACTGGGCATTCCGGTAGGTAGTGCTCTCCTGGCATCCGGCAAACCCAGATTTGTCCATCAGGCTGCCAGACTGCATGATTCATCACTCCAGAGAATGCATGTGGTCTAAGATAGGTCATAAAGGGGGTCAGGTTGCCCTGAAAACACAAAACTGGCTCCGCCACAAATAGCTTTAATATACTTTAGTGCAAGGTGTTTTATTTACAGTGCAAAAGTCCACTATCCTAACCAAAGAGCAAAAATAGTAAAAAAAAAAAATGCTATCAAATTGTTATATATTATATATATATATATATATATATATATATATATATATATATATATGCAATAAGTATTGACAAAAAGTACAAAAACAAAAATCACAACAACCAAAAAAAGAACAAAGAAAAGAACTAACCACGACTACTCTCAAATCTCACAGCTACACTCTGTCAATACTTACTCTCTCTACTCTCTCTTCCCCACACAACAACTGAACCCCCCTTTTCAAAAATAAGCCCCTCCCCCTGGAACATAAATAAGTCCCTCCCCCAGCTGCTCTCCGGAAATCTACACCACTACTAAGGTTCACAATAACTCAGATAGACGGACACAATCACAAATACATATCCTCTCTGCACATTGATGCAATCGTTATCGTACATTGCCCCGTACTCGCCACAATTCTTGACATTTCCCTCTGAAACCCATTTGCCGGTGGTGAGGCCCGTTCCCATGCCGCACCAAGCATGTGTAACTCGGGTCAGGCACAGATAAGCTAGCCCAAGTTACTGCACCTCTGTTTGGTCCTCCCTCCCCTGCTCCGGATGTCTTACCTTCTTGTGGCCCATTCAAACAAACAAACGAACATAGAAGACGGAGAGACACAGCGACAACTAACAAGACAGAACATCGCAACACAAAAAGAGTGCTCTAACCAACGATAAGTACAATAAAGACGATAACAAACATTTACGCGTAGTTGGGTGTGCTTGTGATGCTAGCTTGTGTTTTAAACTGTTGGATAGTGAATTTGGATTGGAGATGTTTGTGTGTATTTAACCGGATAGCCTGCTACTTGCTCCGGGTGTGCACCCCTGAAGCTAACGCGGTATTTTAGCAAAACAGGTGCGGTAGTGGAATGTGTGAGAAATGTGTACGAACGGAGCACAAACAAACAAGCACTGTATTCCTATTTGGTCAGGCTGGTGTGGGGGTATGAGTGCCGCTCACAGCCTGGGACAGAGCCCTTTGTCACATTACCTCCCTCCTCTTCTGGATTGCTGAGGGCTGGCAGGAGAGGAGAGGTAATCAACCATGATGTTGTGCCGTCTCACCTTGTGCCAAATGACAAACTTGTAGGGCTGCAGTGCCAGGTACCACCTAGTCACCCGTGCATTGTGATCTTTCATGGTCTGGATCCACGTCAGTGCATGGTGGTCGGTGTCCAGGTCGAACTCCCTCCCCAGCAGGTAGTACCTCAGGCTGTCCAAGGCCCACTTTATGGCAAGGCACTTCATGGCCGGTGCCCCATGCAGTCCAAACGGCATGACCGTGAACTCGAATAGGCCCATGGGGGTCCCGAAGGCAGTGTACTCCCGAGACTTCTCCTCCAGTGGCACTTGCCAGTACCCTTTGCAGAGGTCGTTGTGATGTAGCTGGCCTTGCCAATCCTCTCCAGAAAGTCATCAATACGGGGCATTGGATACGCATCAAACCAGGAGATGGCATTGAGTTTCTGGAAGTCCATACATATTCTGAGGGACCCATCCTTCTTCGGGACAATGACAATTGGGCTGCTACACTCACTTGTTGATAGTTCAATAACCCCCAGATCCCTCATGGCTTGGATTTCTGCTCTCAGCCCAGGCACCAGGCACTCTGGCACTCGATATGGCTGCTGCCATATGGGGGTAGACTCCTTAAGATGGATTCTATGCTCCAACACCTCAGTCTGGCCAGGCCTCTGTTGGAACAGGGCTGGAAAGTCGGTGAACACTTGCTGGAGCTCAGTTCTCTGGCCACTCTCCAGATGTTCCAGGCTCACACCCCTCTGCTGCTGCCAGGCCTCCAGGTCATCACCAGTCTCCTCGTCTTTGTCCACCTTTCGCACCATCATCACCTTCGCTTCAGTGGTCGGCCTCTCTTTAATCAGGTTAACTTGGTACACCTGTGTGTCCTTGCCCTTATCAGGATGGTGTACCTCATAGGTGACTGGGCCCATCTTTCTTGTTATGGTGTAGGGCCCCTGCCATTTTGTCAGAAGCTTGCTGGTGGATGATGGGAGCAGCAGCAGGACCTTCTGTCCAGGCTGGTATTCATGGTGTGGGGCATACTGGTTGTGCCACTGCTTTTGGGCCCTCTGTGTCTCCACTGCGCCAGAGTCCAGTGGTGGCGTGCTTTGCAACATTCCAGCTGTTGCTTGACATTGCGCATAGTGATGTTGGGCTTGTGTGCAGCTGCTCAGCCATGGAAACCCATTTCATGAAGCTCGCGATGCACAGTTCTTGTGCTGATGTTGCAGCCAGAGGCAGTTTGGAACTCTGTAGTGAGTGATTCAACAGAGGATAGGCGGTTTTTATGTGTTATGTGCTTCAGCACTCAGTGGCCCCGCTCTGTAAGTTTGTGTGGTCTACCGCTTCGTGGCTGAGCTGTTGTTACTCTTAGATGCTTCCACTTGACAATAATAACACTTACAGTTGACTGGGGCAAATCTAGAAGGGCAGAAATTTCGTGAACTGGCTTGTGGCAAAGATAGCATCCTATATGACAGTGCCATGTTTAAAGTCACTGAGCGCAGTATGACCAATTCCACTTCCAAGGTTTGTCTATGGAGAGTGCATGTCTATGTGCTTGGTTTTATGAACCTGTTAACAATTGGTGTAGCTGAAACACCTGAACTCAACAATTAGGAGGGGTGTCCACATACTTTTGGCCATATAGTGTACATGCATATTTGGAAATATCAAAGAATTGCACTTTGAAGAGGCTTCTCCCAACAGTGTTAAATTGTGAAAACTCAGCATACTTGTCATACGTGATCCAATGTATTGATGGCAGTGCCCTTGCTTGATTTTTGTCCAGCTCAGATCCAAAGGGACCGGCAAGCTTTGTTGTTGGGGGTGCTCCAAAGAGACTATATTTTGGCTGCCACCTCAGAAAGTGTGTAGGGCTTCAGATGACATGGTTAGAGGGAGGAGTTGGAGGTAGATACTCCTTTTCCCTGTCAAATAGTGTTTCCTCTGAATGGTTGGATCAGTGAAACATGGGCTGCAACTGAAGGACCACCATAGACAGAACCATAGGATTTAGTAGTGGGGTTGGAAAAAACAGATTCTTTAGTCTGTAGGTTAATTCAAGTTACCTCATATATGGAAATGATGAATAACTTTGAGAAGAATTTGCTATTTGGGAATAGGTGTGTAATGCTCCTGGACAGGATCTGTTATAATCTTCAAATCTGTGAGAGCAATATATAAATATGTGTGTGTGTGTGTGTGTGTGTGTGTGTGACTGTTTGAAAATAATGGAAAGTGATTGGTTTGACATACCATAGCCATGTCGAGAACACCCTATTTCCTCCTTCTATGAATTCACTGTTGTAAAAAGAAGTCATAGACAAAAATTCATACTTTCACACGTTTGTTTATCCTTTACATATAATGAGATTGAATAAAAGCAATGCATTAAATTTATCCCATGCAATACGTTTTTCACATGTTTAATCGCAGTTCCATTTAAATGGGAAATTATATTATTGTTTCTTGATCTTTGTTATTCCATTACACATTTCTCTTTTGTAATCAGCCTACTATTAATCACTTTCCATTTCAGTTCATTTACAGTTCTAACGTCGATTTAGGAATGTTTCACCTTATCTTGTCTTCACTCATTTTATATCAATCGTTTATCTATTTTACACTCTGGAGAAGCGCTCGACAAAAAATTCTACTATGCTGAACTTCATCGCAAATGAAATGCGATTGCGGTACTGAAATCAGCAAAAAAAGTCGGACACTTCAAAGGATGAATCGTTCATTTGAATTGTCCATGCGAAAACTCCATTACCTTTTGAACTTTAATACAATCCCATGCCTAGTTTTCAGACATACCACCTTCACAAAATGAAACAATGACAAAGGTGGAATATTCCGTCCACAACATCCCAAGATTAAATCCAGCAACAACCGGGAAGGATTTATTCGATTCTACGTGTATTATATAGGCCTATCACATTTGTGTGATAATACAGCGTGCCAAATGCTACTAGTGTGTGAGGGAATTCTATGTGGTATGTTTTGACTGTGAAATATGTGAAATAAAGGGAGTTAAGATGTAGATTAAAATGTGCAGCAGGCTACACATAGTCATATCATAGTTCGATCCGTTTTTCTCTTGGGTTGTGAGACTTCGGCTGCTGTCCTTTCAGAACCCTTTCCACGCTTCCTAGCAAATTTACTGCGCGCCTCTATGACGACTACCCCTCAAACTGTGTAACAATGTGGCGACTTGATAGAAAATAAAGTCTCTGGGGACCGCCGCAATAAAGAGCGCTGCTTTTACATTGACTTAGATTAGAGCATATAAAACACAGACTTGGTCTTGGCCAGTACTCGTGTCAGTCTCTACGTTTAAACCCTTATCTCACAACAATTTGTACTTTTGCACCGGTCCTCTCTCAACCAGCCGTCTTCTCGGTTTGTAAGACACGGCTCCCAGAATATTTGCAGGCGTCCGCTATTGGTTAATCGTCTTCATCTGTCAAACAGCGTAGGCGGGACTCAACTCGTTGTTGCTCCCGAGAGGCAAGAGAGGCTAAAGCTGCACTTTTCTGTTCTGTTGGAAGAGCATCCCTCTCTAGCGCTCACTTGCAGTTTCAGTATCTCAGCGAAGGGATCCCGGAGAGCTGTAGGACTTGACGGCAAGAAAGGCAGCCGTACATGCACGAGGAGCCTATATAAATTGCACGCCTCACCTGGATAAACCTGTCTTCGTACAGAGGGGAAACGGAGAAGCGAATCGAGTGTCGCAGCACAGCGGGCTGAAGGAAGCGAGAAGAATATGATTCTCAAGCAGCATCTACTCTTTGCCCTTTACAGCTTCTGTGGGATCGCTCTAAAAGGTAAGTGCGGTTCAAACTTTTAGGCGTATTACTTCATTGGCACAGGGCGATGTGTCCAGACTTGACCAGTCGCGAAGCATTCTCGGCACGTCTCAACGGGCAAGGGTGCAGTTTTATCTTACGGATTGTGTCGGAAGTCCATAATGTAATGGAATGACGTTTTTTTCTGTTTAACTACATGGGTTTGGTATCCACCGTGCACCCGAGATAAACATCCACATATTTGTTACTTATAACAACGCATTCATGTATGGTTATAGCTATTCGTTTTGATCACTGTTTGTTCCATTCCCCACTCCTTCCAATGGAGACAAGTTTAAGAATGCTCCGTTGTGTTGAACTTTGCAAAATGGAGGGATAACGGTGATTACGATTTTGTACTAATGGAAGAGCGGGTCTCTGCAAAACAAATAAGCATCGACTCTGTTGTTAAATACATGTGTAAAAATGCTTCTGCGGGAACTTTGGTCATAAATGTGCTCGTTCATTGTCATCTGCTGGATGCTGGACCTAGAGCTTTAAAGGCACTATTAGTTAAACGGCGCCCGATGTGTTTTGTACTTGAATAGCTAGCGTATTAACAGAACGCACACCGCGCAAAGGAAACGCTTTAGTGAGATAAGCCTCTACATGTTAAATGTAGGCTCAAATAAATGTATGTATTGAATACGGAATGGGCAGAGATGCAAAATGATGTCGTTTGTTGTAACTGTTTATGTTCATTTTCAATTATTGTGACTATCACTGTGTTGGAAATTTAATACAGTTTTTTCGCTGAGATGAATCACTGGTAAACTGCGACGTAAAATCGAGTTTTTTTGGCGTCTTAACTTTATTTTAAAGGATATTGTTGGAAAAAGGAAAACATTTTTGTCGTATCTTTTGGAGAGAGATTCATGCAGTTAGATGCTGCATGGACGATAATATGGTATTTGCAGTAGTCTGCATCTTGGGGTCGTGGTAGTATCAGCTTTTCTTTCTATTACGCTACCGAAACGTCTCTCTTTCAGCGGTATTGGTGGTGAACTGCAAACTACATTTTACTGTATGTAAGCCGTTTAGCTCTGCATTAAAGGCGATAGCCTACACGGTTGCAGTACAGTTTTTTTTTCTTTTTTTAGTTTAACAGATTTTTTTTTACCGAACATACTGTTACCCGAAGACAATAAACCTGGGGATGAGAGTGGTCCTGTAGTTATTTCACATTTATTTCGGAATAAAGCGGCAACTTGTGATCGTGTACAGGTTACTCGTTTGGTGCATACTGATTTACTACAAACATGCTCAATGTTGCAAGGTCAGGTCGTCTGTGACCTGAATACATTGTTAATAATGTGTTGAGCTATGCAGCTAGAGACGGAGATATACACATGTATATGATCTGTTCAAAATCAAGAGCGCATGGTTGAATTCTTCCGTTTGGACATTTAAAAATTTATTTAACATTTTAAACAGATTTAACAACCGAAACTGACAATGAGCTAGAAAATAAATGCAGAAGAGACGCTACTGAAGTTGACCGATTTCCTTCGCTTCGCATTAGTTATTTACTACAAATCGTCTTATTCAGGGCAGCACATAGTTTACATTTGTTACATGTTAACCATTTGTACAGGTGACTGTTTACTGCAACAGCACATATTTGCTTCAACGACGGTGTTCTGCCATACCGTTGGAACTGAGACTGAAAACTCTGTGTTAAAACTCTTCACCCGCTATACCGTACTGCCTCCCTGTACCACGGTTCATCTCTCCGCGTCTCCGGGACAAACGCAGCCACCGCCCGCTTCCATCCTTACAGCGGCGCATGTGCAGTTCTTAACTGTACAACAGTAATACCTAAAATTTTAACTTATGCCATCTATCTATCCATCTGTCTGTCTATCTATCTATCTATCTATCTATCTATCTATCTATCTATCTATCTGTCTCTGTCCCTGTCTACTCGTCTTTCACCGGCTTGCCGATGGTTTAGGTGTAACTGTCGATAGATACGTTTGTATTTGTTATGTTCTGATGGTAACCAGATTAGAGTAGTCTTTTTACCCTGAGATGGAAGACCGTCATACAGGAAGGTTTTTTTCAGCTTTCAGTCTGTCTTGAAAGTCTCCGGGACAGTTACAGTTAAGTTATTAGAAATAGATTTTTTTTTTTTTTTCGAGAAAACCTATTTGTGTTTTATATGTAGGAAGAAGTCTGAGTAGAATGGCACACAATTAAAAGATAACAAATTAGTATAATGTATTAACCAAAGAAAAGGCAAGAAGTTTGCTTTTCTTGTGCTAAAGGTCACCCAATCAGAATTGCTCTGCTTAGGTCAGTCAGGTCTTCTGAAGCAAAAGTCAAACAATTCTGACCTTTTTCTTGTCTGGTATTTCGGTAAATATGACTCTTTCCCAGCAGGTGTTTACATACCAAACACGATACAGTAGCTGCTTGTGCAGGTCATGTATATGTGCGAGGAGACCCTAACTGGTGTTTTGTTGTGATTTCTGTTTTGATCATCATTGCCAAAGACTACGCAGTTATAATCAGAGTTGATTAACAGCATTTCTCAAGGCATCGCTTTTAATGAGTTGGCAGTGATGCCAGGACTGAAGTAATATATTGATTTCTCTATGCCTCCCCCTGGCAATAGATGAAATTGTTTGAGTCAGTGAAAGTTCTGTAAAGTCCTGGCTGGCACAAATAGCGCTGTCGCACAGTACACCAGCAAAACAAGGACTAATCTTGACATTGCGTCAGAGATGGGGAGAGAAGATGTGCCTGGAATACCAACAATGTCTGCAATAAGTACACACATAATGGAATACTTGATGTCTTTGCTTATCACAGTCCACAAATGATGAGATTAAGCGCTGACACTCGTCTCTGTTTAGCATCCAAGAGGCAAATAATCCATCTATTTTCCTCTCATGTTTTTTATTGACTTTAATTTAAAGTGCCAAGGAGAACTGTCAGAGCAAACTGCTTGCCCAAAGTTTACTTTCATTAGAGTGCCAGCACCCTGGTGTGCTGTTGAGCTTGGGTCATTTTTGCTCCTGTTTTGTTTTGGGGTTTTTGCCCTTTTGTTGTGAATTGTGGCTGCATTGTACATCTCATGGTCTTCACTGTGGTGGATTTGTGTAGTGATGCTGGTGTGTCAGCATGCAGAGCCAGTAGGGGCGTTGTGCACTGTACTGTGCATAAGGTGCCCTGGATTTATGGATGGTCTAAAGCCTTGGTGTGTGTAAGTTACCCTTGTTTCATGGTTTATTTAATCTCTGGCAGCATGTAAGGTGCCTTGGATGGTTTGTTATGGTTATGGTTAGGTTAGTTTAGTTAGATTAGGGTTAGGATTAAGGTTAGGGCTGGTTCCTCAAACAGTTCAAGACAGGTTTTTATGTGCCTGGTACTGCAAGAGGAGAGACTGATATAGCTGTTGCATGCTGTTTCAGTATAACTGTTGTGCTTGTTTTATACTGTTTTAGACTGCGTGCAGTCTTCCGCACAGAATGTCATATTTATGATTGGCATTACTGCCAAACAACAACATACAAGCCTCACATGCCTCCTAGGCTTAATGTGACCATTTGCTTATGATAACTGAATTGTCATGTTGTGCTTACATACCAGAGCAGGACCATGCCATGAATAGAATTCACAAAGCTGGGGATGCACATGGAATAGAGAAAGTCATGTGACAACGGTGGTAGGAGGGGCTACAAGACTCTGTTTAGAGGACTGTTGGTGTTGTTGTTGACACTGTGGTGCACAGGTCAGGAGTGACAGACCTCAGTCAATTCAGATTTTGGAAAGCCACATGACTCTGTGCTGTAAATTCCTAGGCACTTCCTCTAGCTCTATAGGTGGACACGCCCACAGCACCGTCCTTTAGGGAGTGCATGCCGACAGCTTGAGGACGAAGCAATTATGTAAACTCTGCGTAGGAAAACAGTGCACGGTGGCTCAGAGCATCTGTGGGGTGGCACGGGGTTGTGTGAGTAATTGTTGTACTTGACAGCTTGCTCAGGGATGTGTTAGAAGGAGTGGGAGTGTAGCGGTAGGCGGCCGGGATGTATATGCCGCGTGCTTGTGTTCACAGCTCCTGACCGGCACTTTCCTGTCTCAAGTGGATTTCATGTATAGCTGAAGAGGATAATGTTGGCTGCGGCTGTGCTTTCCATGCGCTGCGTAAATGCAGAAAATGTCCTCTCATCGAGTGGATTTAGGCCAGGGTTGTTCCGCGGCTCTTTTTTAGTACGCGGTTTTGTAGACACATTGTCCTTGTTGGTCTAAAATTAAACCCCACCCCGGCCGCCGCAGAACTTGAGGCGCGCTACATGAATTCTGGGTGCTTGAATGAATGAGTGCAGGACAAACACGGCCCAAGAGAGGCTGAGCGCTGCAGCTCAGTGGGCCTGTAGCTGGGTCCGATGGGAGAACGCGGCCGCACTCCTCCTGTCACTGCTGCCCTGAGGTAGGCCGCCTACCTGCTCGAGTAATTCCACCAAGCTGAGGACAAGGGCACTGCCAGTCGAAGGCAAAGCGCATTCCAGAATCTCAGAGTGCCGCGAGGAATCGCTGCAAGATGCAGAGCACCCTCGCTCCCATGACAGGATGGCCTATCGTACAATGAGCCCCCCCCCCAGCCCCCCCATGTTCTACAGGTCAGAATCTGCTCAGGTGAGCTAGACAGCGCACGCTAATGCACTCAGACAAGTGAGAAATGGAGTAAGAGATTAGTTGCCATTTTTGCTGACCGTGATTCGATTTCATTTGGCATTAATTTCTCAGGGAGCGCCACAGAGGCGGACAGGCTCTCGGCTCTCTCCGCCCATCCCTCCCGTGTTTGTGTTTGTTTTTTTTTATTACTGTAGTGTTAATCAGATGAGTGGCTTTACAACCAAACCTAAGCCCCTTGGTTTTTGGGGACAATGGAGAGGAGTTAAGAAATGAGAAGCCAAGCTTGATTGGTGAAAGAGGAAGGAACTCTGGATTATTATTATTTTTTTAAAATTTTACACAGCAGTAGTGACATCATGAAAGTGTTACAGACACCGTTCATTCTCTGCCTGACAGCAGCTCTGACCCAGAGAACGTTTCCCTTGTGTGCCTGCAGACAGATCCCTGCTGTGATGGGTGCGATTTCCCATGATCAAAGCCATGCTTTTGTTCTTTCAGGTGTTAAAAAAGTTCAGACAAAAAGAAGGTAAAGGCACAGTGCCTGGAACAGGGTCCCTTACAGAGAGAGGTATACGATTTCTGTGAGTTCTTCCATCACCCCCTCTTTCCCCCTCTTTGTAGAGTATAGGCATTCTGGGTAAACTTCCTCTCTGCTTGGCAGGGAAACAAAATAAAGTGGAGCTGAAGCATGATCACCATAGCCAAGCAGCACCAATGATAATTATTCAGGAAGGAAGGGCTGTGAAGGTGAAGTACATGAATCTTACAACAACAGCAGTAATTGGCTATATTATGAAATTACTTATAAATATAAATAATGCATCTTTTATGATACCGAAGGGCAGGAGTTTTATAAGATCATATGCCCAGGCAATATCCTATTATCCTTTGTGAACTGTGATCCACATCACTTTATTAACATATCATTGCATTGTAGTCAATAATCAGACAGAAGCTAATACAAAGATAACAGGCTGGACTGAGTTGCATCTCAGAAGGCTACTCTTGATGTAATGCAATTATTATCATCGTGTTTGTCATTAGATGATATCTTAGATACCTTAGTAAGATGTTTTGAACGTAAATATATATTGTATGTATTATATATATATATATATATATATATATATATATATATATATATATATATATAAAATTCCATTTTCTTCAGATCCAAAACTCCAATCTCATTCCTTTTGATGGTAGTCTCTGATATTGTTCAGGGACTTTGTGTCTCTCCATGAGAGGAATACATTCAGCCCAAGCAAAACCCAACAGATAAAACTGGAGGAGAGGAGATACTATATTAGATTTTATTTCCTGAAGGACATTGATTCTCTGACAGGGTGGGATGAATAACAACTTGTTTCAAAGTAAATGCTGCAGACCTAAGAGACTGCAGTACTCTATGGGCTCCGGTCAAACCAAGGCTGTATACATTGTTGTTCTTTATTTAGGGAAATTAGTCATCTATACTTGCAAATGTCTCTCAAGTGAAAAGTTGTTTTTCCAGACAGTGATACCCGCTGTCACAGCTCATGCAGGGATTGGACAGTGAAATATATTGAGCGGTGCATCTGATGGCTGGCTCTGCAAATACCTGCAGCTCTACTGTAGGTGTAAGGTAATGTGGGCTCAGAGGAAAATAGGTGAAAATATGAATGACAGCCCTGAGCCATTCCTCTTTGAGGTTTGCAGGAAATTGAGGGGTGGGAGGGGTTTCTTGGAATCATTATGTTTCTGTTTCACACGCTCTGTTTTTGTCAGCTGTCTGCAAATACACATTGTGGATTGTGGATATCCTTGGTGGCTGTTCACCTATAGGGAACATGCCATTTGAACATAAATGATGAATGCCATCAGCAGAGAGGATGATTAATGTTTTACAATCTGGGATGCGGATATATTTCCCAGACTTATTGTGTCAACCGCCTGTTGAAACTGTGATGAAAAAAAAATGGCAAAAAGAGTGTAAGCGTAATCGGCGCTGTTAATTTCTGGAGCCAGTCAAGATTACCCGTCTGTCTTCTCCTCCCATGATTCACTGCCTCATGTTGTTTTGGGTGAAGTTGGTGGGACCAGCTGCACCGTGTGGGATGGAATTTCACACCTGTGCCGAGAATAAACAATCAATTAATCAGAAACATAAGACAATTTGCACATGTTAGCACACACACACACACACCACAGTAGTGATTAAGTAAGCTTCAAGTTTTTCAACTGTTTTTCTCTCACCACAGATATTTGTTTATGTTGGTCATACGGATTGAATCACTTATTTCTAGAAATGTGGATTCATTGACCTGTTTTTCATTTATACATTTCTGGTTAGTTTTATTTTAAAACCTTTGTACCGTATAGTAATACATTTACCTGCAAGTATGGTAAATGTTTCTGTTGACAGGGTCAGTTAAATCAGTCTGATTTGGCAAATGCAGGTATATGTGCCATTAGTGTTCTATTAGCTATTAAAGACATGCATAATGAAAAGGAAGATACAGTATGCTAGAGGAGATTATAATAAGTGAACAGATAAATGTTGCTGTGACATAGTCAAAGCGAACACCTACCTCAAGGCAAGCAGACATTAATTAGGTTCTGTTTGGAGTCCAAGGGAGGCAGAGGGAAAAAAAAAGAAGATTAAAATGAGGCTTGAATTTTTAAACGCGGGATTTAGAAGTGTAATTCATAATATTAATTGACATGAAATGTAAAAGGTTGCCATCGTTGCGAATAACAAAGACTTGCATTGCTGTTTTTTGCACCCATTGACTGAATCCTTCCTTGTTTGCCAGGCAGTGATTAACGCTTTTGCCAGTGACTGTGTCATTTTGCTTGCTTTAGATGTTGGGGGTGGCATACAAGTTTCAGTATGGAAAGCAAGGGGAAGCACTAACACATTTTTCATATCATGTTTGACCCATATGTTTTGACCATGAAATGGCTTGATGAAGAGCAGCAAAATAAAATGCAAAAAAACAAGAGTAATGAAAATAAGTAAATAAGTAAATAAGTAATGAATAAGAGCAAAGAGCAGTGGATCGAAACCAGCACTGAGAGCAACTCGCGTGTGCCCAAACAAGTAACACTTAATTGAACTAGTTTGGTACCTGCCACTTCTCCTTCTTGTGTCCTTGGATATAACAGAACACAGCCTGTAGTGTCAGAGGGTACTGAGGCACTTAATACATCATCTGTTCTACGGGTCACAATGGGGAGGCATAGCAAAGGACTTTTTGAATGCAGGGATTTCACTCTGTGTGACGGCAATATGGAGAGTCTCCTTGTGTTCAAGATTGAAAGAAATAGAATAACACTGCCTTGCTCCCAGTGCCAAAATAGAATGTGACTGTGTTATGTTCACATATCCTTCTCCTCAAAGTATTATGTACATGTGAGAAGCACAGCACAACTTCCTGGGAATTTGCGAAGACAGATTGTGTGTCTGTAGCCCAATCGGCCTCGGCAGTGGTATCAGGTAACGCATTTTACAGCGCGAGTGGTATTGCATTACTCCGGTGCATCATTAATAATATAATATGGGAGATATTCTCACTTCATTTTCAAATCTGCCTGCCACCTGCTGCTGCCACCAGATAGAGGAACCAGCATGGAAATATGCGGGCTCCATGGCTAAAATGTTTCTCTCTCCTCCCATGCTAGAGAGAGGGAGAGAGGTCCTTTTCAGCGCTGCTTGCTGTGGGAGATAATTGACTGCTGTCCTTACAGGTTCAAATCTGTAAACGTATGCTGACTGCAGCGAGATATTAAATAACTTGGAATTCATGTCTCATACATTTTTGAGTAAAAAAAGAATTCCAAACAGAGATAAAACAGGCAGCTTAATGTGTGGGAGTTTGATTAACTGTTTCATTGTACCATCCTTGCAGGTACAAAACTGTAAATGCATGCTGGATGCTGTGAGATTTCAAATAACCTGGAATATGTGAGGGGTATTTGTGGGGAGAAAAACAGATAAGAAGTATAAAAAACACCAAGATTGAAATAAACCACCCCAGCACCTTTTTTCGGCTCAGGCAGTTGGATATGTTGTGTGTGTGTGTGTGTGTTTTTATTTCTGCATTTTTTCAGCATTGCCTGGTAGTGGGAACAGGTTTGGAGTAAATTGGTGCGTTGGTTCACACTTGGCTGCATTCCTCTTTGCGGGTATGAAACTTCACTGCGGGGAGACGTTTCAAAAATCTGCCTTGGTGCAGCTCTTGGAACAGAGGGCTGCTGCAAGAAAGGACTCAAGTGGAACAATTTATAACAGTTAAAAAGAGATCAACTGTGACCCCTGGTTCAGAATGCATACTTAATGCTTGAACAGGATTATTCCCGCGTGCATTGTTGTGTTGGAGGCGAACGTTGGTGGAGAGAAAACCCCAGCGCCATCCGCCTCCTGCCAGTATGTTGCGGACCCATTATAAACAATGCATGAGGGAAAAGAGCCTTCACTTATTGATTGGTTGTTCAGGAAATCTGAAAGTATGTCAATTTATGCTGCAGAAAAAACCCAAGAAGAGTCAATGTGCAGTATAATAATGTTCTGTAGTTATTAAAAAAGTATTCTGTAAAATGGTGCATGTATGTGTGTGAGTGTACATTTTTTTTTTGCATTGTTATCTATTATCTGATGAATGGCTCAATTTTATGTTGCTTGCAGGTGGTTTCACTCAAAAATACAATTTTTTTGTCATATATTTAATTAAGCACAACATGTTTCTACCACAGGTCCTTTGAAGAGTGCTTCTGTTGTGTTGGTTATTTTAGTTGGTTCAGTTTGATTCAGGTGTTTTTTGCAGAACCATATTGTTTTTTTAATGACCTGGCTTTGCAAACTGTTTTGGTTCCACAGAGAAAATGGGAAGGCTATTATAGTTTAAATGTCTTCCAATTATTGCAAAGTCTACCCTGTCACTTGAAGGGATTTTGTTTTCTGAATGTGTTCCTATGAGCAATCAGTTGTGCTGTGTTGAATTTAAGACTCCGCTGTCAAACTGCAGGGCACATTATACACTGCACATTACCCTGGAGTTAAATTTTGCTTTGAAAAAGTAATTGGCAACAGGACTAGCAGTTTTAGCCAGTTTTACAATTTCGGGTTGAATGTTTCTCATGGTATCATTTACCTATTTTCATAATTTTGCTCCTTGTCATCATGCAAATGTTTGAGTTTGTTTAAATTGTGTAAACTTATTAAGATATAGAAGCGTGAATCCCCAACTGCTGATTGAACCAGCTCCTATTTTGCTGCAGACCAAGTTTGTGGGTGTTCTAATTCCATCATTCACTTTGGAGTGTCAGGGAATTCAATTAAACTCTTATTTTACTTACAATTACACAATTCCCTGGCTGAGTTTCACACATGAAAGTTTCCCACTGGCAGTATATGTTTTGTTCAGCATTTGTCCGGAGTGATTTGTTGCAGTTTTCATTTATTTCTCTGCTCTAATTTTCAGTTTGTAGCCATACAGGATCTTAATTACTTTCCTCCTCTGCTTCTCCTGAATTTGAAGTGACTGATCCATGCATTTAGAGCCGGGCTCACTGGCGTGTCTGCTGGGCACAGATTAAAGAGCTCTGAATGCCAGGAAGGTAAGCGGTTTTAATTTAGGGGAGAAGCAAATGTATGTATCCTGCTCGGACTGCCTCGCCCCTTGGGTGTGTTGTTTAGTAGTATGAATTAAAGAGAACAGCACCGTGGTAATGAAAACTTTTACAACAAAAAGCTCATGCAGCATTTTCATCCATCCATCCCTCCATCCCTCCATTCATTCATTCATTCATTCATTCATTCATTTGTTCATTCGTTCATTCGTTCATTTTGCAGTTTCAGTCATTTGTAATCCAAGGTCTTTAATTCAGGTCAGGCTGGTTGTGAAACCAAAGGCTATTCTTGGACACAGTGTGTGAAATGAGCAGGGTGTTAGTGTGAACTACACCTCACACTAATACCCTAACTCAATTGACAAGAAATGGATCTCTCACTTCTTGAATGATATGTGTTTTCACTGTGTTTAGCAATACGTCAGCTGTCCAAGCTGTATTTCCTGACATGTTTTCCTCTAGCTCTATGTAGAAAGGAAGAAAATGCAAAAAAGAGAGCCTTAGATGGTGTCTTTCAATGTTGTAAATCTGCAACTGTCAATATTCCGCTTTCCCATTCCCTTCCGCAGTTGTGATAAAAATGGATCTTGCCTGGTGATTATATTTTTGGCGACTGCAGCACTAATATCCAGCGCTGCTACAGTTTGCATCCTGAATGAGCGTACTGCTGTCTCAATAAGCCTTGCTAATCCTGGGGTGCTTTGTGGCATTGGGCATACGTTGGCTGGAAATTCTGCCCATCTGTTGTATATGGGAGCCCCATTAGAGTTACTTCAGGAGTGAGTATATTTAATGAGGGAATCCTGAGCACAAACACATGTAGCTAACTGAACAACTGAAACAAATAATGAAGAGGTAATAATAATAATAATAATAATAATAGTGATGGCGATTATAGCAGTAATGATTTCAACGCAGGAGAATTTTTTTCAGCACCTCTGAGAGTTCCAGCGAGTAAATTGGCTGTTTATGGAGACCCCCACATTCTCTTTACACGCTGATTATCATCAATTTATTCCTGATTTAACGGGAAAGATAAGAAACCTGATCTCTCCTCTGAGGTTTGAGATTATGAAGTGGTGTTGGCAGTTCTGTTCATTACAGTCAGGCCATCAGCACTGGACTGCACTCTGTCTGGTGTCTTCTGTCTCACGGGCTTGCTTTTTATTGGAATCCTTTAAACCCTGAGTGGATGCAGGGTCAGGGTAAGGCTGATTTTAAAAAACATTTTTGCTTTACTCAGTGGACACTGTTGACTCTATGCACTTGTTGAATCCTTGAGCAATGCCCTGGGATTCAGTCCCAGAGACATTAACATGCAAGTATAATCAGACCAGTATCTTACTGTGTAAAAGAAAACCTTTTGGGATGCATGCTTGTGCTAATACCAGCCATATTGTGCCACACTCACTTGATGGTGTTTGTGCAGACTGGGTGACAGGATCAGCATAAAAGTGACAGCACGTGCCAACATGTGACATTCAGTTGGCTGCCTGTACACGATCATTAATGAGGGTGTATGTAAACTTAATCGAAATCTCTAGAATGAAACTGGGTTTGAAACGGCTAGGGTCATGAGAGGTGACAGTTGGTGTCAAGATCAGTGGCTGTGCGTGGAGGGGCCAGTCTCTTTCATCCACGTGGCAGCCTCTAAAGGCCATCCTCAGAGACTCAATATGCATTGCAGAATGAAGCTGCTGGTTCATTTCGTCCCCCTACAGGGGGAATCAAAGATTGATGTATGTAGGTTTTTCATGTGTTCCAAATGTGACATGTTATGTCACATGCACATGCACAGCGGAATTATCATCTGGGTGGCATTCTCAGACCTTTTGCTACACTGTACTGTGGAACTGTCTGGTTCTACCCGACAGCATGACCTCTGGCATAGGAGTAGAATGTGGAACAAAAGAGGATTAATCACACTGAAGTGGGGGAAAAATTAAATTTAGAAGCTCAGGCTCTCACAGAGTGCCTCAGGTATATACGCCAAGAGCTTTTCCTCCAACCTTTTTTGCTATAGACAGGTTTGCCAAGCCAACCAAACCATACACCATTACCATTGCAACGTTTTTCAGAAAACATTTTTAGTTATGCTTAGAGTTGATCTGGTGGTGGATATGCAATGGAGTGGTTGTGAAACAAGATTTCTTAAGAAGACCCATTTATTTATTCAGCACAGGCCCTGAAACCAGTGTAAAATATACCAGTCAAAGTGTACAGAAACAGCACGCAATGTTCAATTCAATGCAAATGCAAATATTCCTGATTCAGTAATGCAAAAGGCACATACATAATATTCAAGTCATAAACCAGAGAACAGACATGATAATTTTATTCCACTTCAGAGACATAAACAACTCCCCACATTAAACATGTGCATTTCTCATGGGACACACACAATGGTTCAGACTGGATCTGATGGAGTAACTCCATAAAAATACCTATGGTGAAGCCTGCAGCCCCTATCACTTTTGCACACATCTACAAATGAACAAACAAGCAGCAGCTTGTAGTCCTTCAACTAAACCATCCAACAATCTTAGCACATTTCATGGCTAAAACTCACTTTGAAAGCTATTAATGCTGGCTGAAAAAAGAAAAATTCACCATGGCCTCACTACAATGATTTAGTTTATACATGATCCGAGAAAAACTGGTGTTTATAAGGCCCTGGCTTCCCCAGTCCAGGGCAGCGATTTTCGTTACACGAAAGCGTGTTTGTAGTGAGTACTTTGGTAAAAAAAACACTGTTCCGCATGAGCATTAGCTTTCTCCACAAGAGAAATTGAAATATTTGTGAACAATTGGCTGTAATTTTAGTTGGAGGTTTTAGTATGATTTTCTTGGCAAGCAAAGCATGGTAATTTTGTTAGCTATGTTTAACACTTTTCAGATTGTCTTTTGTAAGTATCAAAACTTATAAATAGTTTCAGTCAGTTATTGTCTGTCATTAAACTACTGAGTACTAGGACACACTCCTACACACAAAACGAGGACTTGATGGAATGCTCTCATTTCAAACACAAGAGAGACTCTGATGCTTGTGAAATGGTGAGCATTATGAAAATGGACAGAAAGTGTCACCCTCTCTATGATAATCCAGCCATTCAGAAAAGAAATTCAATGAAAAGAAATGGAAAGAAATACGGAAGCAGAGGGTGTGCGTGGATATTCCATTTCAGGTTTGTATATTTAAGTGGAAATGGATCCAGAGTAGATTGTGATAATGCAAACGAGACACATAATCAAAAGATGAACTGCAACTGCCAAGGCGAGGGCCACTTCATACTGGGGCATATATTATCCAGATTAAGTAGCTGTCACAGAAATGATATTGATAAACTGTTTAGTGTAATCCTTTGTAGTCCTGGGCTGTAAATGTGTCTTACAGTTGACATGATTGTCCCCAGTCATTGTTCAGGGCCTCTCAGAAGGAAGAATTTTCTCTGTATTTCTCAAGAGTTATTTTTCAGGATCCTGATGGGATGCTATTGGCTTGATGATTTTTCTCTGTCTCGTCCTGTGGCTCAAGGTCAACAGAGCCATCTGTAGTGCACAAAACAGGTGAAGGATGTTGGCCTTCCGACTATTCAAAGTCTGGCATCTGCACCAGCTTCCATATCCTAAAGCACATTTTCAGTGTTTTTTGTAATTGTTGCAAGAGGGCATCACATTTGGTGAAATATGTTTATATGTTTTGTAAACTGATCTGGGTAAAACATCAATGAAATTAATGGCTTCTTGTAGAACCTCCCTCCCTACTTAAGGTGAAAGGTAGGACATTGATTTCGCAGACAAAACAGTAAAGTTTGTAATATTTTGCTTATGCTAGGTGATGTCTATGTATGAATAAATGAGTAAATACAAGGCAGCTCCTGTATGAATATTCAACTCACGATTGACTGAAGAAATTGAAACGGTTGTTGCACAAATTGCATCTCTGGTTTACCTAAGAGTTGATAGACACTACAGTGTGAATGTGATGCAAGGTAATTGCAGAGAAAACAGAGTATGATCTGAATTGTGACAGTGCATTAATAAAAAAGGCAGTAAATAAACATATTTAGTGTTGAACTGTATGTATGTAAATAATTTCCATTTTTGTGTGCGCTCAAAATGTCAGAAAGATGGCTCAATGAATAATACATATTTGAAGAAGACAAAGAACCTTTTTGTCATTGCAGGTTTCACAACCTGGGCTAGTATCTGAATCAGTCCCATGGTTTTCCCAAAGGGGGATAGTGTTCTCTTTGTACAAATTGGACAGGAGGAGGAATAAGGTAAAATGATTCCAAATGATGTTGCTGGTATAGAAATGGGGCACTGTCACTGACAAAGGCATGCAGCATTGTAATCGTGCATCTGTGCCAATCAATGACTTCACCCTTCTCTCCAGTGATAGACTACTACATTTACCTCATTTATATCAAATTCCATTTTCAGTCAAGAAGGGGGGATCGGGTTTGGTGGGGTCTCATTACTTGTATCAGGAACAAGCCCTTGATGTGATGTGTTTAAAAATAATGCAAGTTACCTCTGCAAATAGAACCATGCTTTTGTTATTTTTATAGTCAGCAATGGCATGTTCTACATCCTCAGTGATTGTAAATGACTTCAGAGCGCTAATTCTAATTTTGGTGAGCTTGCAGTGCTACCATATTTTTAATGTCATGCTGTTGATGCAGCAAGTTACTGCTGTATTTGCAAAGTGAAGATGGTGTGAATTATGCTTTAAGTGAATTATATTTTATCCTTTATGTTTGAAATGGGCTCAACTAGGGTGTGGCTGTTGGGCCTTTGTATCCCTAAAACATTAAAGATAAGGCTACATTGAAACATTGGTGGTTTCCTTGCTCTGTTGAAAGTTAATTTCAGAATCTTTTGTAAGGACTAACCAGATAAGCAAATGATGAACTGAATACCAGTAGGAGTGGGAGTGGGAGCAACTCTATAACTCTAACGTTTTCCTTGGATGAACTCCTGTGAATATGAATGGAAGACATGTTTCCTTCTCAACTTTACATATGCCAGTCCATTTTTTCTCTCTCAAATGGATTTCCTACAAGTTAGATATGTATTGAATGGTTTCTACCCTTTGAAGTAAAAAAAAAAAAATGAAGTGGAAGACAAAAAAAGTGACTTAAGTTAAAGCATTTCTTCAACCTTATTAAATAATTTTATCTTTCAAAGGTTTGCCAGAGTGTGTGTAGGCATTGAGGGTACATTTGTTACCGGAGGTGAAGAATGAAAGTGCTGAAACTTTATGGCCTTGGAAAGACAGATCAGCAGTTTGTTCAGGACTTGCATGCAGGTTTCAGGAACTGGAACACTTGGAGCCTGAGAGCATGAAGGAGTGAGAGGGAGACAGAGGAGGAGTGAGAGATGTAGCTCCCGAAGCTGATTGCCAAAAATGGGAGAGGAGCTACGAAATAGAGTGGAGATGTGAAGAAAATAAAATTGTGTGTGTGTGTATGTGTGTGTATAATATAATTCAAAATAAAAACACTGTTAGTCACAGACGAGCGCTGTCATCTGTCAGGGATGTGGATAGAGAATTCCCTTGTTGCCATCATAAACTGGACTGTCCACTACTTTAGGCCAGCTGTCTTCAAACCCTGAATGCTTTGCAATCGACCCTTGTGTTCATGCAAAACAAATCTCTTCATTCCTGCAGATTACTCTTTGCCTCTCTCAGTCTGCTCAGGCTCTCAGCCTGTTGCTTGAGGCTTGAAGGAACGACCAGCAGTAGGCCAAACAAGCAACACGTGGTCTCTCTGTTGCCTAGACCATATAGCCCAAAAATTTTCCTTTGTGAATCTACCATGCAATACATGTGATATTTTTCATTATTCTTGTGTTTAAAAATACACCATTACTACTATGAAGGGACTGTGCAACTGTGGGTGGTCTGAAGAGACACTCATGTTCAATTATGGGATGTTTTTTTATTTGTGAGTCGGAGGAGGTTGGGGAGGGAGTGTTGGCTTGGGTGCAGGTTTGTTATACAACTTATTGCCGTTGTCATTTTAATAGTAATTGACTGATGTCACTTTTTGCCTTACGGCAAACAGTGACTTTTCCTCTGTATGCCAAGAGCACATTATCTGTGTGAGAACATGCCCCCCCCCCCCCCCCCCCACACAATATTTACCACATTTTTCAGATTATCGTAATGTGTCCACAGTATGATGTGAAGTACATGTGGAAAGTGCGGATGATGTCTGGGAGGTCTGCGGATGAATTAGACTTCTGACTTATGCTTTCTCCATGGAAGGATGCAAACACTGCCCACTGTGACAGTGACCCTGCCAGCGCCAAGCCTGTCCAGGGATCGTGTCACGGGAATTGGGATAAGCATGCAACCTGTTGGCCATCTAGCTTCCAGTGGACTTCAGTTGCTCCTCTGTACAGCACAACAAACATGTCAGAAAGGCAGACAGCAGATGAGATAAACGCTTTTATATGTTAAAGGCATGTTTAAAAGAGCATGAGGTCAGCTTTGACCACAGAGTACTTTATCAGGTGTTCATCTTATCAGGTGGGTTTCATCCTGTGACCTGTATATCGGGTCCTGCAGCAGCCTCTGTTCTTAATGCATTCAAATGTCAACTTTTTTAGCCCCTGATGATTGTGAGTTTTTATGGTACAGGATGAGCCTCTTCCGAGTTTGATGCCCAGTGAGTGGATATCAAGATAAGCTCAGTCTGTGTCTAGGAGTTAGATTCAGAGATGGGTAATGCTGAAGCTGATAAATAATGCAGGAACTACAGTTTGTAAAATAGTGCATGATGATAGGGAATCGGCATTTTAACAGTATATGCTGATATAAGTAATATATTCAAGTTAATTCATGTCATTGGTGGACACTGTAAGAAAATGCATCTTGCCCTCCCACATTACATAAGGTCATAATAGCCCAGTAACTTTTCCTAGAAATAGTTGCATGTCCTAAATTTTTCATAGCATCTCATTATGCTAAATGTCCAGGATTGACCTCCATAATCAATTTTAAATGAATTGTTCAGTATGTTTGGTGGTTTAAATTGGTCCTCCACTGAACTAAGAGCATTTCTTTGTCTTTAAATAATTGAAAATGTAAAATGAGTCCAACGGACCAGAATAGTGTGTTCGAGAGTGCATATGTCTTAACTATTTGATTTCCAATTTCCAGTAGTTTTATGTGCTTTTTCTGATATCACTAAGCAATGAAATCGCTTCAATTTCCATTAGCCCACTCTTTTAACAGTATCGAATGGAGGGGTTTATGATAGATGACAGCAGATATTTCTTGTTTATATGGTATGCATACATGTATGTGTGCGGGCATGCATGTATGCTTGTATGTGTTTATGTATGCCAGTGAAAGCTTTGAATTTGGTGTGTGTTGAAAAGACATTAAATATGAACACAGGTGTGTGTGTGTGTGTGTTCATCATTGGTTTTTTGTAATATTGTTTTCTTGTAAAATAGTGGTAGGTGGTTTTTTCATTGTATTATGTGTATTGGACATTCAAGTGGCTGGAAGTAAATGGATCTGATATTGAAGGCTAACATTGTCACTGGATTATTTCATTGATCTGGAGAGAACACAGGCTGGAGCTGTTACTGGTTAAAACAAGTCTGAGTCTGAGAATTCCACAGTTATAAAGCCTCTCTCAGATTTTATAATGAGACAATCAATCGTTGGCATTACAGATATCCCCTGAACATTGTCTTTTGTTAACTGGGTTTCATTTTGTAATATTATCCCTCAACTCCACCTTTTCCTCTGCCTACAGCACAGACAACCACCCGCACAAGACAGGCATGCATTGTCTTTGTGTGAGTTTGTATATGCATACATGCCTACGTGTGTGTGTGGGGGGGGGATGTCTTACACTTCTGACAAGTACATTAGCACCTATCTTAGTAGGTGTCCCTTTACAATGTCCTGCTTTCTTCTATATTATGCACTTCATATAATGAAATCAGCACTTGGTCCTTTAGAGGCACAAATCTAGTGACTTATTGGAGTGACTCTGACACCAGTACTGTGTTTATATACTATGCACGGGCACCACTTTTTACATATCTTTTGTACAGCTGGATTTGTGCAGTTGAAAATGTAAAAGCTGTTACACCTTTTTTGTTTTGGTGGGGGGGTGTTCCCACAATCCTCTCACATTCCCTCCAAAAGTCCTGTTCCCAGTGTGTTTGTTGCCAGGGCAACAGTGCCTGTGTCAACTGGATTGCATTGTGATGCCCCCATGCGTGCATAACAAGAGGCCCTGAGCTCCTCCATGAACTGTGTGATTATGTGGCTCTAAACTCTGGTTACGGGTCGCACATTGTTCATATTATTAATTCGTTGTGTTCAGGCTTCCCTTGGCCTTGTTTCATTGACAGCCTAACGATTGAGCTGGCCAGTAGAGGGGTGTGTATCATTTATAAACTTTCTGAGAGGCCAAAGAGAGTGAGCTGGGATCCATTGATCTGTCTTTGTGAGCAGACTCTATGATGTCCATTAGCGGAATAGCAGAAATGTGCTGCAGACTGTACAACCGTTTGTATTAGATTCCACCTTCCGTAAAAGTGGGTGCTTCTTGGGTGCTTCTTGGGTGCTATGGAAACATTGAAATAAATAATGGATTGAATGATGAAATGAATAAAATGCATCCCAAATGCATTACTGCCAGTGAAAGGTTTGCTTGAAAGCTTTGACTATTGCTGATATGACATCACCACACCACTTGTTGTTTACCTGACAGTTTCCTTATATTGCAGGGAGTGATTGTGCAAAGCACCAAAAACAGCAGAGGCATATCAAAGTTCTTTTAAGTGGGTGCCTTTATACAATGCTGTGAACACTCATTCACATAGATGGATTCTTCATTTGCTGTGTCTAGTTAATAGAACAGCATTGAAATGCGACTCTCTCAGGCTGCAAAACTTTCATTGCTGCTCACTCACTTATCAAATTCATATTGCTACGGCCTCAGAGAAGCATATGCTTTATTTATATACACATATACTAAATATATTTTCTTATTTTTGCACTGGGTTGGAGAGGTGGAATGATGAATGTCAGTTAATTGCTTCCAAGATGTAAGATTGCAACTCTAATATGGCCCTCTACTTGTGTTTTTGAGATCTGATTGATGGTTCCTTATGAAGTGAGATCGACCGCCTTGCCCAACAGTCTGTCTAGAAACATGCAGCTAAAGACATAACCTTATGAATGACTGCTAGGTGTTTGAGATGCAGCTGCAGTGACAGTAAGCTTCTGTGTGGACAGACACAGATGTAATTAAGTCACAATCACACTTATTGGCACAATTACAACCTCGGTGGCATTGTGTGCTCCTCCATTGTGCATAAATGATTACCACGACCACAGTAACTTAATAAGCACAGCGATATGGATGTAAGTTCCTTATTGTTATTGCTTACTAAAGCGATTCTTCACAGGATGCTTATGCTTATCAAATTCTGAATTATTAAGCATGACTCAAACAGGCATAATTGGACTGTTATCAGTCAAGAAAATCAATTATGGATTACATCGCTATAATGGCCCCGCCTTTTGATTGATGGAGGCGGAGGAAGTGTTTTTGTGTGTGCAAATATGAGTGTGTGTGTGTGTGTGTGTCTGTGTCTGTGGGGTTTTTGGAAGGCGTTAGGGTGGGGAGAAGGTAGTAAGCATATCCCCAGACAATAGAAAAGATTCATCCTCTCAATAGAGCATTGGAGGAGCAGAGCTCACATCAAGCCTGTGTGTGGTGGCACAGTGGTCAGAATCTGTCACAATGCCAGTGCCAGCCGCAAATGCAGATGCCCAGAGTATCAGCATCATTGTGGAAAAAGGGCATCATACTAGACTCATCTATTTCATCTTTGCCCTTCATGGCCAGACTTTAAAATAGACAGTTTTACATCGCACAATGCTGAAAATTCGTCGGGTCAGAGGGAGAGCCATAATGTAGTGTAATGTTTGGGTTTGTTGCAGGACCCGCAGACGTTAGTGATGGGCTCTTGCACTGTGCTGAACCTTTTTGTTAACGAGCAAACACAATCCCATTTGAACAGCTCATTAGCAATCTCCTTATGCGTACAGATTAACATTATTTTTCCCTCTTTGTGAGTCAGGAGAGCAATGAGGCAAGCTGGGATCATTATGAGATGAGCGCCTGCCTCATCGCGCTGATAATTCCCATTCCTTCCGTTGTGTCATGCCCGCTGTGCCCTTGGATTAAAAGGTGCGGTAGGGAGGAGAAGCGCTTCCTAGAATGGGCAGACAGGTAATTGTGCTGAGACATCTGACTCCACTGCCCACTCAGGGTGAATCTTTTCAGAGATGCAGCAATTAACACAAAGTGAAAGTGTTTCATAATCAAAGTGGCATTTATAATTGAATACAGCTGCCATTCTGTGTATTCACCTTTATTTTATAACTATTCTGAACCTGGCACTGTACAGGATAAGACAGCTATCAGATGAAAGATATGTTCTCTGTCTGCCCTGTGTTTGCACACAAGAAGCCACTGCCTAGAACTGCAATATTGAAATGTATAGCATGACGTGGCATGTGAACCATTGACGTTTTTGGTAAGGAATAAGCTATGTTTTACTGCACTCTTCTTGGCAACATCAAGCAGAAGGTAAAAAGACTGAAATGTGAATGCTAAGAGCATTTTCCAGATAGGCAACACAATGAATGAACAATTATTATTTTTGTTTGGAGAAAGAATGCATTAAAGCTGCTTTGTTTCGCTTTCCATAAGGTAAATTCAGAATGCAAAGTATGATTGCAGGATGCAGCTACAGTTATTACTGTAAGTACCACTGAGCAGCCATTTTCTCACATGCTTGCTCTGATATTTTAAAGTACAGGCCATACAGACCGGGAATACAAAATCACCTACCATTTGTGCCAATACACAAACACACATGCAAACACAGAAATTTATGTGTTACATGTATTTGTACATATATGTTTTGCTTCCATCTAGCATGTGTTGGTGCTCAAGTCTCAACTCACCACTGTGTCTTTTCTCTTTCACAGTTTTCTTCCTTGTTTTCTTTCTGCTGGAACATGACATTGTTTCCAGTCCTTCTCGTCTTCTGAGCTTGTGAAACCATCGAACCTAACTCTCCTGCTGTAGCATACAGAATCATCTCAAGACCAGTTGTCACCCTTAGAATCACACAATGTACATTTAACAATAATTGAGGCAAACTTGCAGTAGCTATTGTTGGGCATGACTATGGCATTACTAATGTGCTCTTAGCTTTATATATTAACACATGATGCACTTAATCAGTTTTGGCAGCAAGCTAAAACTAAATTTTCTTTAGCCATAGACCACCTTGTATTGTCTTCAGTCTCTTCAAAGTCCCAATGTCATTAGACAGGTTAATAACACACAAGAACATTTGTGTTATTTTGTCATACGCTCTTCTTGTTCTTGTTCGTGTTCTTCTTTTTCAAAAAGTAGCAGTTATTTTCTCTTCTATAGTGAGTCTGCAGCTGATGGCCACCAAAGCATATAACAAGTCCCAGAGGAATCTTTTCTAAGCCTGCCTCTGAGTCTCCCTCTTACTGCTCACTAGCTTTAGTGGAGCTATTAGCCTAATAGCAGAGAATGAGAAGTGCCTGAATTATATGTGACGGTGTCATCTCTTCCTTTTCAGCCAGGTTAGCATTAATCTGACCCAAAATGAATCTGGCGCCTCTGTGTGATCTTTATTTCTGTCTCTCTGACACCCACATGCACCGGGACAGATTTAATCAGCTCCCGTCCTTTTCTCGGTGGTGTGAGTCATGGCGCTGTAAATTGAGCTGATTGTGTTGCAAACTAGCCATCGTGTGTGGCAAGCGTAAAGGCTCATCTGCTTAAGTATCCGTGTGTCCGCAGTGCCTCGCTTCCCTAAAAACAGTGAGGGCTCCAAGGCTGTTCATAGCATTATGACTGTTGCAAGTTTTAAGGAAAAAAAGTCAGATAGAATTACACTATGATCATTCTTAAAAGCATGTTATGAACCTTTTCACAGTGACCCAAGTAATGCTTCTCTTAATTAAAATCATACTGTAAGAGAGTCAACAACCACAGGCTGAGTTCCTGCAGCAGGATTAGCGTAATGCTACAGGAGGCTGTTGCTAATAAGCCAGCAAGTAAACAGAGAGCTGTGCAGGGGTAAAGATGGAAAATGGGGCTGAGGATGAACTGCGGGCTTGCAGATGCAGGGGAGCAGGGAAGCAAGCAACACCTCGCCCTTCCACGCATGAGTGAGAGCGCAGATGGGCTCCCCAACCCACTGGCCCCAGAGCTGTGGGCTGGGTGAGACCCTTCACTGCCTCCTCACAGACATTTCCATCTCTCTCTCTCTCTCTCTCTCTCTCATTCTCTCTCCCTCTCCTTTCCATCAAGGCTGCAGAAATACGTGGATTGCTGCCTGCTTAGATTGTAGCTGTTGACAGTTAATCACCACGCGCTGCTCAATTGGACTACAATAGGATCCGTCTTCGCTTAATTTCACAACATCATCGATGGTGCAAAGCATTCAACTCTTCATTTTTTTTTTCTCATATTAATGAGGACAAGCTCCTTCTGTGCTTGCCTGCCTTCAAAAGGCATTTTTGCCGCGTCCTTTGCGACTTTAGCACAACATTGGCAGGGGAGAAAAAGGGGACTCTGAGCGGGTGTGCCCCCCTGCTGTAAAATTGCAACGGCCATCATTTCTGGTAGTTGCAATTTCAATTTTCAATTATATCAGAGGCCCTCATTTAGATTCAGTTTCATGTTTGGGTGATTAAGCTTTTGGAAGACAACAATGAATTAACTGTTAACAGTTTCTAGTGGAGACCCTGTTTGTGGCTCAGGAATACATTAGGCTCACAGGAACAATGGTTGATTTGAGATAAGCCTTGAGAGGGAGTCCCTTTTTTTGGTCCATGTGGGTTGGCCTGGAAGCACGCAACCAGAACCCTCAATTAATGGCAAACTGAAAAAAAGTGTCCTTTGAAGAGCACAGTGCTCCATAAGAGCAATAGCAGATTGTCTGTGTCCACTGGCTTTGAAATGCTTTTTCCTGCTCTTGCTTCTTTAAGAACAATCCACAACAGTCTGAGTTGCTGGAAAAAAATGTTAGAACTGCATATGAAAGACAAGGGAGACAGGAATCATTGCCAATTAATATCTCTTTTTTGTTTTTATTGTCTGCTTTATTGCCTTCTATTGTTGTGCAGTTATTTTAATCTTGGTATTTTTTTAGCATAGCATGTGACATTTTATTGACAACTAGGGAAGCTCATGTCAGAAAGCATTATAACTGAAAGGCAGCTTTTTGTTTTTTCTGATGGACTGTAGACACCTCTTCCTCTTACTGTACTGGGTATAAGTCAATGAGTATTGCTTAAAAGGATTAATTTTGTTTTTCATTTTAGAGGAGTGTTTTTGCTGGGGTAAAGTTTAATTGGTTTTCACTTCTCTCATTGATGAAGTCTCTAACTTGGTGATTGCTTTGTACTGTAAGCTGCTGAAGAGAGAAAGGAAGGCTGTAAAAGAGCATTTTTATTTTATTGATGCAGGCATTTATGCTTTTCCTTTCCATTTGTGCAGGCATAGGAGCTGAGCGCATCTGCCTCCGACCTCTCTCAGTCCTCAGAGATAAAACCTTGTTTTCAGCTGCAGTTAAAGGCAAGATGAGCCCATTGCACCTATGTCTGATTTCCAGATTTGGCCAGGCCAGCACAGCTGTGTCTTCATTCGCCCCTCTGAGTGATATGTCTGCTGGTGCGAGACCTCAACTCTGCTGTAATTCACTTATTTCTGAGCCTGCATTGTTTTCTGCTGGCAGTTTCTCTGGCGAACAAAAAAAAAAAAAACACACAAAAAAAACAAAACAAAACCCTGAAACCATCATCTGTTGGAGTGAAAGCAGTTCTTTCCTCCGTTTACCTCCCTTGTGTTCTCCCATGACGGCACCATTCTCCTTCCTGACAGACAAGAGAAAGCTCAATAAAATACCATCCCAAAGATGTTTTTTTTTTGCCTGCTTGGATTTTTTAGTGTGGAGAAGGTCAGGCAAGGCCATTGTCTTTGACCTACTTTGCCATTTTGGCCAAACAAGAAATCTTAGGCAAACATTTCGACTGAGCGAGCATGGATCTCTTAGGTGACACCATGCAGAGCCTATTCTTTGCCTCCATGGACATCCTGGCTTTCCTTTTTCTTTCAACAGTGAGGCTCATATTCATAGCAGTTACAAAAGAAGCTTGTTTCTTGAACCTAACATGATTGTTGGAAGGTTAAATGCTGCTTTTATGAGACTAAGTGATACCAATAAAGAGCAATGGTTGTACAATGGACCTTTTACTGAAATGGTTTTGCTGTTATGGTTGTGGTTTTTTCATGAAGTTGCTCTCTAATTAGTTTCTCAAATATTTTATTGCTTTATTTTTCATATGTTTTCTTTGATGGCTTTCCAGACTGGCCTGGATTAGGGTGTCTTGTAAACAAATAATGAAAATGATGCAGAGCTACTTGAAGTAGTGAAGACAGTGTATTCTGTATGATTGATGGCCCCTGTAAATGAAAGAGCCTTTCAACATTAGTAAACCCATTGACAACCAGTTGAAAAGCTGGCCTTGTTGTTTGTACTTCTGTGTCATTCGTTAGCTTCTCAAGCTCTGTGGAGCCATGTCTGCCATTTGTAGCCTCCCAAATTCTTAAAGAAATATGCATGACAAACAGTATAAACACTACACCAAGTGGTTTAAACACGATCTATAGGAGGGATTATTTGTTACTCTTAACCTGGGCTTCTGTTCATAAAGGCATCCTACCAGGCCAGCCGCACATGGACGTAAGCACACATGTACATACATGCATGTACAAACCCTATAATGACATGCTCAGATGCAAAATCCTTAAGAAATATTGCGGATAATTGCCATCCATAAAAAAAGGCTTAAGAAAATAACTGAACATTTGGGACCACGCCAGATGGCATTCACTCCACTTGGAAAATATATTTCCCGGGGATAAATCTTTGGATCATTTAATAGCCCTGGTTTCTTGACAGGCACTCGACTTGTCACCTGGTGAGATGCTGAAGATGACCCTGTGGAGCCATGCTGTGCTAGCATGACGGCTTTGCTGTCAAAATAAAGCCAGTACTGTAATAAGTAAGCACTGAGTGCTGTGCCTCAATGAATCTTGACTGCTGGCTGTGTCGGTCTGTGACTTGATATAATGATAGGCTGATTATATTATTCCATGTAATGCAAAAATGCATATTTCATTCAGATACTCAAATAATGGTTAGTTTTCCTATGTTTTGATTCCATATGTAATGAGAAAAACAGCCGTCTTGTATTTTATATCTAAGAAGTGACTTAGTGCCATTGACCAGTCAATGCATCTTCCCTCAGTTTCTCTATGTAGTTTAGTCCCTGAATACTCACTAAACACTAAACACTCAATGCCGCAGTCACCACCATTAAAACTTTTTTATGTTTGATTTTGACATATTTGTGCTAAATGTGCCAGGTTTGGTTTGCATGCTTAAAGAAGAGGAATGTATAAAACTAAAAAAAACGAAACAAACAAACTGTAGCTAACAACTGTTTCATTACTTCAAGGCTGATTTCTCGTTCATACTGTAGATCATTGTGCAGAATATATCAAAGTGTTTCTGAATAATTAACTGGCTGAATTATCTGTCAGTTGTTGAACTGTGATGCAGAGGTACAGTTGTAAAGGAGCATTGTCTCCCAAGTGTAAGGTGTCCTGTTAATATTTGTGCTGGTACTGCTCCAAAAGCTTATCTCGAAACCAAACATTTTCTGCATCATTGGTGACCAGTATCTTTGGCTTTGTGTATTTTGACACGATTCCGTGTGGAATGAGTTGTTGATGTTTAATGGTTTTTCTAGTGGATTTCTCACAGAATTGTACTCAATGTTTTTGTCAGACTGCTTTTGTTGAGCCAGAAGTTCATGTCACTACAAACTTCTGCTGAATTGTTAACATTGTTTTCTGTAAAGAATTGATATTTATTATTCTAAGCAGCAAATTAAAATATTTCAATTTGCAACCAAAACACATTTTTACATTGGTACTTTCAGCTATTACTTTTCAACTATTGTTCCATATCGGGTTCAAAACAGTTTTAATTTCCTGTGGTGTCAGTCCCTCACAACTCATCTGTTAAATAAACTGTTTCTAGATAAGATGCTTGAACAATTCAAAATTGTTTTGTTTTATAAGAGGCTTCTCCAAAAAGCAGAACACATCCATCTAAATTGTTAAAAAATAAGCAAGTACAACATTATCAGTCCTTACTTTTAATGGCATGTATTGAACATCTCTTGGTACAAACTGTCATGTTGCTGCTGCGGTCCTGTTCTTCTCTCTTCTGATTTCTTGTCGCATTTGATGACAGTAATTTGATATTCTCTGTTTCTGAAACTCGATTTGTGAGAGAACACTCTGATTTCAACTTGATTCAATAACATTCATAGGGTTAGTGGTCACGGGAGATGGAAATCAACTTTGAAGTGATCAAGGGAGGAAGGAGTGGGTTCGAAGGGTGAAAGAACTTGCCTACCACGGTGCCTTCTGGCAACATTGTTATAAGATGTTGTGGGTTAACATTGAAGGTAACATGTTTCGGCAACAAATGGTTTAGGAATATGAGGGAGAAGGCACTCCTCCTTTTTTCTGGTCCAGGAGTGACATTACTGTCAGAGTCGTGACTTGGCTCTTGTTATATGGCACAAATTGGAGCTTAGTTGTAAAGTACTTCAAGTCAGTGCAAATGTCTGAGGCAAGGCTGATTTTATGAACTTGTTTAATTAAGAAAGAAATAATAATAGTAAAAAAATCCTTTTTTTGGTCCTTATCGAAAATGACAGATGAGATATGCTGTCAGTGGTCTAATCAATTAAAAATTAATTTAGGTGTTTGGACCCCTAATTTTATTCTTTTTCTTTGATGCAGCAGAGCTGCTGCCAAAAGGCCTCCTGCGGATGGCCCCAGTGTGGGTCCAGCAGTGTTTTAATGTCACTGCCAGGGAGGAGCAGATGGCAGAGCGAGGCCCAGAGAGAACCTCCCTTAAAAAGCATCTGGTAACTGCCTTTGTGCAGACACACAATGGTAGCCATGGGAGAGCCATTACCGTTCGATAGATCTGGCTTCAAGCTTTTTTCCCCCCCTCCTTCTTTGTCCTCCTGTGCTTGACTCAGCTCGACCCTCTGATAAAAGGTCACACAATGTATATCATCCCATCTCATTTTATCGAGGCGGGTTTTGGGAGGAAAGCAGGGACACATCAGGCGTCAGACGGTTGCTTCAAAAGCCTTGATTGCCCCCCCCCCTTTTTTTTCTTTAGCGAGACCTTGGGTAAAAAGTAAAGTGAAAAAGGAGAAGGAGAACTTCTCAGAAAACAAGGAGTTTCATCTCTTTAAGCAGTGTGACATTTGGGGACACTTTGCCAGCAATCTCTTTCATGAGAACAGGCTTTTGTGTTGCAGCTTGACTTGGAGTCCTATGGAAAAAATAGTTCATGTTGCTGACAGAATTCTGGGTGGATGCTGTTTTGCTGATTTGAACTTTGTTAACTTTTGGTTGATATAAATTGGTTGACATACATTGAAACCAATTATATTCCATGACAACAAAATACAAGTGTGTGGAAATAGAATGGCTCATTATAAGGGAGGGTGGTGATGGATGTGTGATAGAAATGGTAAGGATGATGTTCGGGCTATGGGGGTGATGACTGGAGGTGGATGAGGTCGCTCCTTGGATGCCTGCGATAAAGCTCCCCTGACATGCTCCTCACGTCCCCAGAGGTCTGCAGTGACAGCATCATTAAGGCCAGCAGTGAAACGAGCATGAAAATATAAGTCAAACTGGAAGAAAGACAAGAAGAAAGACATTTGTATATATATATATATATATATATATATATATATATATATATATGGATTCCCATGCATCCCAGATATGTATGTATATATGCATGTATAAAAACAAGGTTGTTCCTCAGAGAGGGGAAAATGTCCTGGGCAAAATGTGGAGCAGAATATTGTCTCACTTCAGGCTTCATGTGATCAGTTGACCCTGTACTCCCTCCTAGACAAAACTAATGAGAGGCTCAATCTCATCCTGCACAGACATCCTTCTCTCTCAACGATTGTGGCTGTCTGCGGCGGGGAGATCTTAACTGCTTCAGAAACCTCCGCCAGGCAGTAGGGTATAAATGCATTTTTACAGGACATGATCAAATGTGTGGCAGCACTCAGGAGTGAAGAATGCTGTGTTTTTCCTGACAGAGAGCCATTTACTGAGTCCACTGTCCTGAGATGACCACTTGTTTGTATGATGGAGCAAAGTTGAAGTTTATTGTCCTTCATCTTTCTTCACATGAAAGAGGCTGTCAGTTTATCACATACACATGCAAACGTGTGCAAATGTGCATGCTCACAGATACACACACACACACATGCATATGCACGGATAAGTGTGCGTGCACATTCACTGCAAGGTGCCCTTTAATGAATGTAGTCCTGGATACCACTGAGATCCACAAAAACCCTGTTGCACCTGCTGCCTGGTCATTTGTAATTTGCTATAAATCAAGTCTGTCTTCAAAGTGTGGTCACTTTACGGTCACTTATTGTCTCAAATTATTTATGCTTTGGTGGACAACTAAGAGTTAGTTGTCAGACTGTGCTGTGTGACTTATTTAAAAAGGGCCATCACCCAAATCCAAAGTCACAGTACCATCCCTTGTCATGGAAACACGTGTATCTCCAATACACATGGTTTCATGGAAATATGCTGTCACAATTGACCAATATTTCTTTAAAAAGGCTATGTCTGAAAGGAAATTGCATAGGCCTGAAAAATTGTTGACATTCAGCAATAGTAATATGGAGAAGGTGTCTGTTTTTGCATAAAGATGGTTGTGAGGGCGCATTATAGGAGAGGACAAGAGGGGAATTGACTTGTTTTTCCTGCAGCAATCAGCTAAAAGCTCTGGAAGAAAACGTATGGGAAATTCAGTGGGTGCATCAAAGGGGATTAATCAGGCCTTGGATAATCCCACATTGGCCTAATGTCTGCGAAGAGAGACCATTAAGATGAGCTGAATCTTTAATGCCTTCGTGTTTCGGGTGCGGTATAGCTGTACACAACTCTCATGCATTGTAAGGAATGGGAGCTACTGGACATTTGCTATACAATTCCACATGTGCACCTGCTCAAAGGAAAAGAAGCAACTTTTGAAGCACAATGTAAAGAATGACAAAGTTTTTTTTACATGATCTTAAAGAGAGAGCAGTTGGCAGATGTGCAGCTTATTCTGTTAGGATGCTAGACTCTTAACCTGAGAGTTGTAGGTTCTTATCATGGATTTAGAAAGCTTTGGGCAATATATTGTACCTTAACAGGCCCAGTTAAATTCTAGATATTTGAATTGGTTATAGAATTTGTAAACTGTGGCCTAAAGCAAATAAATGATATCAGAAAGACTCTGGTAACTGTGATCCACTGTCCAGCATTGACATTGGGTGACTCTTTAGAATCAATTAGTCTCGCTCTGCCAAAAGAAAAAAGGAAACAAGTTTCATCATTTGTTGTTTTTATTCCCATCATTTTATTGTTTTTAATTGTGATATGTGTCTGTCCATTTATAGTTTCATGAAAAACACTGAGTAATTTTTAAAGAGCTGTGGCCTGTCGGGTCACAAGTTGAGGTAGCCAGTTCGGTGCGGGTGGAAGATGTTAAAGGCATCAAAGTTTTAATGCGGAAAAATACAGCAGCGAGTTCATGGATGGAGCATCTATTTCGGTCCCAGAGCTGAAGGCATTGCCCCGCAGTTAAAGCTTACATAACTTCCGCCTCTGTCATCTTCAGCGATGACTGCTGAGTGGCTATGTCTGCGTGTGGCGCACAACCTCCCTCCACCAACCACCGCCCCCCCCCCCCCCCCCCCCCCCCCCCACCCCGCCTCAGAAAAAAAAGAAGAAACTCTGCAGGCAAAGCGGGGCATAAATATTCACTAGGTCGGTTTCTCTCCCTCTGCCTTCCCGGCTTCACACGGCATCACTGGCATCATTGCTAATTAAACATCAACGAGAAGGAAGAGGAAGAGCGATTAATGCTGTTGAGGTGTAGCCAGATTTAGAATATATTTTTACACTTTAAGGAGCCAGAAAGGACACTGTGTAATGCAGAAGGGCAGACTGAGGTTGTTAAAGGGCTCTCGTCCTTTGACAGATTCATTTAAGTTATGAATTTATTACTTTTTTATGTACAATAACTTGTTTACTTAGTGCATGATGACTTATATACTTATTGAAATTCTGCACCTGTGGTCTGCTTCTGGCTATTGCAGCCGCAATCAGAGTAAAAGAGGCTGACTCATACTGCTCGTCTTTATGGTCCTGGCCTCTTCAGGTGCATCAGTCAACAGTTCATATTACAAATAAAAACTGCTCTGTAATTCTGCTTGAAATGCAGTTGAATTGCTTACTGGGCTCCACCCATTTGGCCTGCAGCGGCTTGTGACACCCACTGCATGCTAATTCCTTGATGAACGTTCCCACTCCGCCTACCCCACCCCCCATTTCAGTCGTTCCAAACTTTTGTGTCCAACTCCATGTTAATCTCTGCTCTGCCAGGGCTCTGTAGCTTCATGCAAAACGACTGGACGTTATTGCCCCCTCCATAAATAATTCAGAGTTTTGCATTGACTAACTGCCACATTCTATGGGCCCACTTCAGAGTGCCTTGCATGTTAATACTATCAAACCCCAGAATGTGATTGGCATGATTACTCAGTTTCTTGGAGGGCAAAAAGACATATTTTTTATTTCAAGTTCAAGATCAAGTTATTTCAAATTTCAAGTTATTTCTGTCTCCTGCATCAACTTGAATTCTAATTTACTGCTCATGTCAGATGATTGAGTCATAAGATGTATACAGCACTTTGATCTCCAATTTATGTGTGTTTGTGTGTACGTGCATGTGTGTATGTGGTTTTGTGTGTGTGTGTGTGTGTGTGTGTGTGTGTGTGTGCACATTCATAGATGGAATGAAAAATGATGCATAATTGAAAACCAATGACTAATTTTGGATAATTCCCCACATACATTTGTCTTACAAATCTTTAAATGGGTTTACTTCCTCTAAATCAACCTCATTCTTTTTGCTGCACAAGTATGTTTGGGAAATATTAATGTCATCAAATCTGGACAATATCTACATGTTGATTTCTGGGTATACAGGTTTTCCCTGCTAATAATCCAGTTATTACTCATATGGTTTAGTTCATGATTAATCTCATGCACTTATAGGCTGCTTAATTTTGCTTGGTTTTTATTGCGGATATAACCACAGACATATTTTTGGTTACACATCTTCCATCATTTTTTCTGTTTGTCATTGAAAACTAGTGCCAGTTTACAGGTATTTAATTATCTCATTATAGAACCTCCAAAAGGTGTTTTTAGCTTATTGCAGTCTGAACTGTGATTCTACATTTTTGGGCACTATTGAGGGCTTGGAAATGAGTGTAGGACTTCTGTTTTAAGCTAAGTTTCAGCTCTCAGAGTAGTGTTTACACTGAGATGTTATACATTTTGCAAGATGGCACACAGCCTGCATCACGGAGCACACTTCAGGTGTGCAACTGTCCCCACATTCAGTTGATCACTCCTGCTCCTTTTGTCCTTATTGATAATGTTTCTATTTGTCATGCCTCCCTCATCACTATATGTCAACATTTAGAGGACATTTGGTGAAACAGCCATAAAGAACCAGTCACCAGCGCTCACTTAACTAGAACTGAATGGGTCCTTAATGATTTATCAGCCAATTTGAGCCCTAAACGCCTGGTGAAAAAGATTAAAGAGCCTGTGTAATGATGACTTGTTAATTAGTTATCTAGTTTGATAATTACCTGAACATTCTTGCCTGAAGCTTTAGATTGAATCTGTTTGCCGGTTGGTAACCTTTGCTCTCCACGCTTCTATTATTAAAACCGTTAGGAGCTCCAGGGTCAATGTGACCCTCTAATCAGTGGATTTCTACATGTTTTTTGTTTCCCCCTATTTCCCCCAAACCGCCTCATATTTGTGCTTATATTGTGCATATGTTGTATGTGTTTTTTGGCGTGGAGAGGACATGGAGGATGTGGCTGCATGTGTGTGAGGTCCCGTCACTCTGGCATGCTCCAGTGTCATCGGGTTTTCCCTGTGGGGGTTCATGGGGCGTCTCTTTGATGTTTGCCAGACAGCATCTGATCATGCCTATGTAAAGGGATTAGAAGTGACGGTTGTCTATTTATTGTGGGAGCCCTCTAGAGAGAACGGCAGCCTGGCGGGGTGAAGAGACAGTGGGTGGGTGGGCGACAGTTTCCCCACAACTGTGGATTTTACATCATGCCTGTGGGTAGCCAGGAGCTGGCTCCACTGAGAGAACAGGGTGGCCTCCAGGCCCATTTGCATCAGCCACCAAACAGGTCCTGTCTGCTTAGGAAGGGAAGTGGAAAGGGAAAGAAAAAGTGTCTACTTCATGCAATCTACGAACTTCCAAGTGCCACTGTGGATTTTATGTGCAACCATCAGATGCCCCAAAGGAAGAGGGGATGAAATAGGCCTTCAAACCAGTGATTTCATATTCAGTTTGGGTAGCAAATGATGAATGTCTTTGTACATTGGAATGGTTTTAAAGTGCATTGTGGTGTTCAAAAACTTGGTTTATCCTATTTTTTGGGATTGTCATATGGAGTGTGCAATTATTTTTAAAGTCTTCTGGAATGCGTCTCTAGGGTTGGAATATGAAGCCGTGGGAAAGTGGTTCATTGGTATCCTACTGCCTGGTGTGTGCCAATGCTGTCTGGGTGTAACCCAGGAAAGTGCTGTAAAGAGCCTGTTGACCATTTTACCATCCAGCTACAAAGTGGGTGTAAAATCTGAAATTAACAGGAATTAAAGCATAACCAGAGAAAACTCCAAAATAACTAAAAGTACAAAAGAGCAGTTGTAAACTAAAGGAACAATTTTACACAGTCTCCAGGCTGTTGAAACTGGCATCTATGTGCCACTGTCTGGATTTTGGCTTTATCCAGGCAGGCAGCTGAGGCACCTCAACAATGGCTGTGATGTCAGCACTTCTCCATCTCTTCACTGGAGCTATCTCTGCTAATGCCAGCCACGCTGATTGCAGAATGGTCTGCAGCTGTGTGATTGTGGGAAGTGCTGCAGGTGTGCTGGCTGTAGAGAGGGTGGTGCCTCTCTGAGTGGCTGAAGACTCATATATATGTATATATGTGTGTGTGTGTGTGTGTGTGTGTGTGTAATGTATAAAACTTATATATAGGTTGCTCTGGGTTTATTTGTGTAGTGACTCTACAGAGAACTTCCTACATACCCTTTATTTGCTAAAAACAAACAAATATCAACCTGTTGAACATAAAAAAGACTTCAACATACTGATTCACTTATACATCTCTGTCCTTTTGAGTCCACTGGTCAGTTTTGCCACTTATCTGGAAGAAGGGCTTCCTTCGGCTGCCCCTAACAACAAAGACTTTTGAGAGAGTGGACAATTGATTCCAAGACTGACTCCATCACGCTCAAATCGGTCCCCAGATCTAGGTCATCTTCTCCTTGTTACGGTGCTCTGTGGGGGTTGACTCACATGCACACACAGGCTCTCTTGTGCAAATGGTTAAATGCACTGGCTTTGGTGAGTGGCTCATAGATAAGTCCAGTGAGACTCTTATGTGTATGGTGTAAAATATCCACATCACACGTCAGGTTATTGCTACAGCTTTTCAAAAAAGTCAAAATATTGCATTAGTTAAGGAGGGGATTCTATGAGCAGTCCCATGGATGTATTTGTTCGGTTGTGTCTTTGGCTCCTAAGCGGAAACAAAAAAATTTCATTTTAAACTTGGTTGCCTTTTTGATGGTTTATGCCTTTTCCAAAAATGCACAAAAAAATCCATGAGAGGGAAGATAATTGCAGGCAGGCTGTGTAAAAGCCATGCTTAAATCTAGGATGACAATAACATTCTCAAGCGCTTTGGCCCTAGGGTTATATTAGAAACAACAAGTGAGAGACGCTGGTGCAGCTCTATATTTACACACCGTGCATGTCAGGGTGACTCAAAGCCTGTTTGTGAGAGAAACGAGGGAAAGATGGATAGAATTTTCCTGTTGGTGACAGCATGGAAAATAAAAGATGCCGATCCCGAAGCTCAGACACGTTGTTGAAGTAACCAACCAATTCTGAATGACTTGAATTAGATGATTAGTCAACAACACTAATGTCCCACTTTTGAAATGCGCTGCACAAAGATACTGGTTGTCCTCGTTTGACCAACCTAACATGCTGTTTTCAGAATTTGAAATCATCTAGTTGATTATTTGTGCATTTCTCTCAAAATAGATGCATGTACGCTGACTCCTGCTTATGTTTGCAAGAGCATAAAGATGTTGTGCTCGACGGTTACAAGGTCCCATTATGAATGCAACAGTACCTACACAGTAAAGGAAATAACATGCTGATCTAATCAATTTGTGCACCATGTGGTTTCAATCTACACTATCCTCTATCCACTACTCCACACACACTTATATGCGTACACATAGACACACGCCCACACAAACACAGGCACATTGTGGTGTGTGTATTTATATGCATATACATGCAAATGATTGCGCCCCCTGTGGACATGAATGTCATTGCACTGCATTTCAACCATGAGCTCTTCCCTCAACTCTTGGGTCCAAACACAGTGTTACACTATGAATCTGTCAAGTGGAATTCATATTTTACTTTGAACTGGTGGAGAGCAGACCTTTCTAAGTGAGGAGGACATTGTTGAGTTAAAATAGTTTTTTTTTCCTTTTTACAGTATTAAGATGCAGTAATTATGTTGCTGCTGATGGGGAGTTTTATTTGTTCTTTCTCTACAGAAGGCACAAAAGATGTGATTGAATCTGTTTGCTGGAAATGTAAAAAAAAAATCAAAACTTTTCATTTTTCATTCTTCCAATCATGGCAGGCTCATGCTTTATGTATCGCCCTGCCTTTTAAAGTGCTCTCCTATGAGGTTTCTCCTTTGTTCAGTGGCAAGGTTGTGTGGTTCCCATGCTGTTCTGATAAATTAGGAAAATCTTTAATAACAAACCTTTACAATATGCAGACCTTTTTATCTGGGAATGCATGCTGTGAGGGGGCTCAGCTCTGATTGGAAGGGCCTAGTCTTCCACTCACACATCAATTTCAGCATCTCTGTGCCCACATCATGGCTTCTTCTTTCATCTTCCCAAGCAGCCCAGCAAGGACTCAAGCTGTACCCGGCAGCAAAATGAAGTCAGTAACTCTCCAAAGCACAATACAGACTTTCCCTGTGAATGTCCTCTTCCAAATGCCATATTATTTAACCCCCAGCACCCCCATTTCTGGCACACGTATATACCTCTGGGCTCACTGTTGCTGATGAAGCTGATTCTGTGATATTTCAGCTAATGGACACATTGTGTTTGCCTCAGAATATTAATTACAGGGAGAGAAAATGTTCAAATGGAAGTGTCCTGAATCATAACCCTTGGTGCTGTCAATCAAAAACCAGAAAGGAAATCTGTAGATTGAGTCTCTGTTGAAAAACAGAGGGTGCATTGACCATGTGTGAGAGGCGCACTTTCTGTGTCTGCAGGGACCTACAGTCACCCTGGGTGCCTGAATGCGGATCATCTAATTCTGTGGTGAGCTGCTGTGAGAGGCAGCGTTGTGGCTGACCCTGGACTGCGTTGAGGGGACAGAGGCACACTTCCTTGTTCATTGCGGATCTCTCACGGAGCAAATATGCTGACTGAGCCACCTCTGCAGTCGTGCAAAGAGTCGTGGCATCCAGGAAGCCACCATGTGTCCCCTGGTTCTGGGTCTCACAGAACACACGTGCTTGGTGGAGTAGTGCTATCTTCCGCTTGCTTTTTTATGCAGCTACTGAATGCTGTCTGTTTATGTCTCTATTTTGTATGTGTTTTGCATGTATGTACACGGTAGAGCTGTAAACAGCATTACGTATTGCCTACACATACACTTCTGCCTGCAGGTTCTATTTGAGCTTGAAGGTATTACTGTTTCAGGAATGTAGAAGGTGATTCTGTAGCTTCCACGTTACACATGTAAATTTATTTCTTTGGTTTTTACATTTTGGTTTGAACTTTATCATGAAAGATGGCGCAAGTGCTATCTTTTATGAAAAGCAATTTGAAAAGCAGTAGACAATAGTACAAATATGTCCCAAGACACAATTTGCCGACATACAGGTGAGAATTTCAGTATAAGTTGCCAAGCTGTCAAAATCTCACACTGGATGACGCATGAAAATAAGTCTCATTGGTATCATGACTGTGTGCAAAACATTAGGAGCTTTGTGAATCTGGCTTTGTTGTGCGCAGATTAATGAATTATTTAATTCGCGTCAAGGACTGTGTTAAGGACTTACAGTGCTCGTGCATGTCTGGAATGCCAAGGAGATTGCCTCACGCCTGTTTGACTTGCAAATAAAGCTAATTGCACGGTTCTAAAAGCACGACACTTGAGTCCACAATATCGGAGAGCATGATGGAGGAGCGCACCCTCTCCATGTTTTAGTACCTGCCGATCTGACTCACCGCTCTCCACTGCGGCAGCCAAACACTGCACGCCCACTCATGTTGTTTGGGAACAGCGTTTCGCCAGCAGCACTCCAGCTCGATTGGAGAAGATCCGTCTGCTCTGTGGTGCGTAGGCTCCGACGCGGTCGCCCAGGGTTTGGGGAGTGTGATTGACCTCTTTGAATCTCTTTTCGGGGAAAAAAATGCAGGGAGAACATTTTTTTTTTAAATGTCAGACCTGCACAAACTTTTAAAAGAAGTGAAATTGAAAATCACCCTGATTGGCGGTTGACGGATGTTCAGGAGCTATGTTTAAGTTCTTGCTGAGTGAACGCGGCATTGTCAGGTAGAGAGTCACTACGGTGCTATTGAAGCAAAGATAATAAAACATGCTGTATTTGCTCTTATTTTCTTTATTTGGTAAAACCTCTTTTTTGACATCAGTAGAAATGGCAGGCTTTTTGCAATGCTAAGTAGGATTTCTTGGAGTGTCACAGAGGTTCAGTGTTGGTGCACATGTGGTGTAATTGTGTACATGCTATGGGAAAAAGCCCCCCCCCCCTTTATTTCTTGTAGGGTCATGGCCTTCTATAGTGCCAACAAGTGCTAAGAGAGCCTTAATGGATTACATCAAGTCTGGTCCTGGTGGACTGCAGTGTCTGCAGATTTTCCTTCCAGCCAGGCACTTAACCACCCGATTCAGCTCATCATTGTCTTGATTGCACCAATTTAGCTCCCTTTCCATTTCAGAGCATGTTAGTGCTTTAAAGAGAATAGGAATGTGTGCTGTATTGTGGACTTCCAAAACAAGAGTAAAGTAATTCCTGGATTGCATTGTGGGCATTTCCCAAAACACTTTGGTATAGAAACTATGCCCTCTTCCTGAGGCCGGGAGATCAGAAAATGTACTCTCTAATTAGGGTCATTGGTGAGCATTGACCTTAATTATGAAGCGGAAGATCACCCTCGTGACTTGAAATTGGGTTAGGATTCAGTGTTGTTAAGGGTTGTGGTACGACACTCACGTGCCTCACATCAGAATATCCAGACAGAATCACATTTGATGGTGTGATGGTCAAGATAATTGCAGTTTTCAGCCTTCACATATTTACTGTTGGCTATTATTTCTCACCACCATTATTTTTCAACAATGTAAACTTGATCTTTAATTTTGTTATTCACCTGTGCAGTTTTAAATGAACCATTTAATGCTTTATAGCAATGGATTTTGTGGAAACAATGAGTCAGACAAGTTTCTCACAGTGTATGACTCCCCATTATGAAAAGAAAATGAAATGAAAAAAATGTTATTATTTTAGGAACATTATGACACTGAGAAACTCCTTTGAAATCGAGAAACCTGTACATGTACTAATGCATAAAGTGATCTTATCTGCAAGAGATGTCCACGTGATGTGAAAATGCACATTCTTCATAACAATGAATTATTAATCTACTCAATTAAACCATCATTTCAAGCACACAAATGTTTGTACACTGACTGAACAGTGTTCCTAGCTGTCAATCTTTTAATTTCTCAGTGTATAAATCCACAATACATACAACACATAATACGTCATTATATGGTGGCAGCATACCTGGTACACCTCAGAGGAAAAGAGCTGTATTGTAGGGACCTCTCTTAGAAACCATTGACCCCCCCCCCCCGCTTCCAGTATTGCACTTTAAATCTCGTCTCTTTCTTTATCTCTCTCTCATTCTGAATGTCTGTCACTCCTCCTCTCACCCCCCTATGTTCTGTGATAGACAAAGATTCCTTTAAATCTGTTTTGCTTGAAGCTGCAGTGCAGAGCATAATACCTGTATATATAAAGACCATTTTTCTCTGCTGTGATCCTAGTTACTTAATGACTTATTTATCACTCAGAGCATTCTGTTGGGGGGACTGAGAAAAGCGTAAACACTGTGAATAGGCTCTTAGATTGTCTAAACGAGGTACAGACCCCTTGAACTGAAGGCCTTCTTTTCTCTCCGCTACTGATTTCGCACTGCTTATCTACTGTGTCGTAGAAAGGCAGGGCCATGTCCTTTTCTTGCCACTGCTCTAATGGGGACACCATCAAGAGTGAAGCACGTCACATTAGAGGCCAAACAGTGTTGAGCTCTAATGACTTTATATGCTCTTGCAAATTATGTAATGCAGGTAGGAAAGCAGAACGGACGATTTTCACACTCCTTTAAAATCTGCTGGAGCATGAAGCTGCAGTAAATTATATATCATCTCGGCTCCATTCATTTGGACTAAACGGGGCAGTAATGAATCCCATTGTCTGCCCTGTGTGCGTGCGCATACATGCGTACATGTGTCTATGCCTGTATTCATGTGTGTGAGACCCTCCATTAAGTTTGATTCTGTGTTCTGCTCATTGACCTTAAGGGCAGTGTTTGTTTTAAAAGTCAAATGATATAGATAGTTTGATCCATTTCGGTGATCTAGCATGACTTAAGACTACATTCGGCACCCCGCCACAGCAGGCACAGCAGGAAGCACTTGCCAGAGACAGACGGGGCTTGAACATTATGTGTGTTTAATGCACTCTCCAGGACAGTGCATCCCTATGCTTCAGTGTCTGCCAGTTCTTTGGGCTCTTAGTGTTTACCATCCCCGAGACTCCTGCACTGCAGCACAGACCCCCAAACCGACAGCCTGGGCGCCAGTCAAGAGAGAGTACTCTGCCAACCCATTTGCACACGCTGCAGTCGTTGCCTCTGGAGAACGACAGTCTTTTTCGGGGAGAGCTAAAATTCCCAAAAAAAAATCTGATAGGAGAGAGGAGCTTGTCACTTTGCTATTCTTTGTGACAGTCACGCAAAAAGGGTCAGGAACCTCAAGCTTTTGCGGAAGGAGATTTGCCCCCCCCCTTTAATTAAGATGGCATAAACTCCTCAAACCATTTGAAGTGTGGAGTGTGCTTAGCAGGGCAGCTCGGAGATCAGAGTATTATCAGAAATGCGCAGTTATCCTCCGAGTAACACCAGCACATTTAAATCCCTTAATAAAAATGTCTCACAGGACAGGTCTATCCTGCACCAGATTATCTTGTCCTACTCTGTACAGGCTTTTGATAAGTGTGGTCCATATACTATACATACTATACATATAGTAATTATGCAAAAAAAAAAAACAGAAAACATGGAAGTGGCTGTGGAGGTGTGGCTTGCTGTTCTGACCGATCTCCAGTCTGCAGCTGCACCAGTCCCCTAGGATCACGCGGTCAGTATGCCACCTGGCCACCACCTGACACTCCATCGTTTCTCCTACACACTCCCTTGATTGATTGAGACCAGCTGAAGGATCTTCCATATAGCTAGGCCAAGAGGCCAAATGTGCCCATTTCTTTGTGTTTTGTCCTGAGCTCAGAGCCAATATAAATCATTTCTCTTCACAACCTCTCTTTGGCGTCAAGGGACCTTGTACAGGCTGCTCCCCTCTGCAGTGCTAAGCTCAGCATGCTTCAAGGGGTAAGCCTAGATGGAGCTCATGGGCATCTGCGCTCTCACACCATCTCTACCTTCAGTGGGTATGCGCCCACTCTCCCCGAATGCCTCCGAGTCACGTGTCCGCCTGAGCTGAAATTGAAGGGCTTGTTTTCTGTGGAGCCGTGCGCTGGAAATTCGCTGGGGCTTTGGGAGGAGAGCCTCGTTATTTTCGATCTCTCGCGTGTCATAAGTTCACCTTCTTCTCTGCACGACATTCGGCTGTTGTCGTATGGAGTGCTTCTCCCTCGGCTTGCAGCTGAAAGCAGCTGCCTGTTGTGTCTGCAGAGAGCCTGTTGTGCTCAGATTACTGCCATGGGAGGGGAACAATAAATGGCCACGTGACTCATTCAGGGACAGTGGCTCGTCACAGCGGTGTGAATCCATGTTTTGATTTGTAAACACGCTTGAAAAGACCCTGGATGAGTTGGCCTGTATTCTTAAAGCTCTGTCATGGCAGTCACAGTGAGTGTGCTGTGATAAAGACTGCTAATAGCCACAGTAATTATTCGTTTGTTGCCAGCACTTCAAGATCTCCTGAATTGTCTCCTCTCATGGTCCACCTCTTTAAAAAGCCCTTCTTTTACATGGTCATAGAATGACATTCTCTTTCTCACAAGTTTCCCAGTGGTAGAGGAAGCTATGTGGTTGAGTGTGTGCCGGAACACCCTCTGCTCTGCTCGAACACTGTAATCATCCAAGGTAGTGGCAGGTTCTTTATGTTTGAAGTTGACCTTTGTAGGAAACTGCCAATGATGTGTTCCTTTTTTCCTACCTCACCTCTCACTGAAGTCACTGTTGTGTGGGTTCCAAATGCTACTCCAGTCTGACTTCTCACAAATGATAACATGCTGAATGCTTTCTGCTCCCTGCTATTGTGACTGTGCTACTTACACAGAAACTCTGATGAAAATCTGAAATGTAGTGTCATTCCCTACCTGGTAGTTCAGTGGGCATGCATGCTGAAATGCAAGGTTTCTCTGTGATATTTCTCCTTTCTAATTCCTGAGCCAGGAATGCACATGTGAGCTATAACTCTCTACAGTGGCTCATTTTTTATCTATAAAAAAGCATGAACAATGGGTTGCCCTGATAAATATTAAGCCATATTTTTTTAACTGAAATTTTGATAGTTCTTAAAATTATGAGTGAGATTGAATGCTCTCTATCTCACCATGTCCAATCCCCAGAATGCACTTTGAACCAGATATAATTTTGAAATTTGAATATTGACATACTGTGTGTGCAGTGAAGCTGTTGGCTGTAGTTGGCTTCAGTTTCACTGTCTCAATTCACTATACTTTTAATAGTAACATAGCAGTGACAGTGGCAGGCATTTAGCTGGAGCAAACAGAGACTGAAAGCTGGTTACAAACAGTGGTTGAAACAGGGAAATACAATTGTGTGTTTCAGTTTAAGAGTAAACATGATCGCATCTCCTGTTCGTCGGTGTGCAAGCCCATATCCAAGGAACCGTGGGATTTCTGAGGCATGTGCGATGTGGAAGTGTCCTGTTAAACAGGGCAATAATTAACAACTCACCGATAGATATTTTCCTCTTTTTGAGGGTTTACAGTTAACAACTGTATGTATCATATAAGATGATTTCACACAACTTTGGGTATATCCCCCCTAGTGTATTGAGGCATTGTCTAATGCAGCACACACACACACCACAGACTGGCAACAAAAGCAGCAATGGTGTTATATGGGTGTGAACTCTGTTGTCTTTGTCTGCACTGTGGGTGTATTTATGACTCCTGACAGCAGAAGGACAACGCAAGCTTGTAAACCGTCCTGATAAGTTTAGAAACATGCCGGGCTGGTGACGGGGTTTAATGACACCTGGCCCAGGATGAAATATCAGCCAGACTAATGTTATGGCCAGTTTTACAGCTTTCTGTTTATGGTGCTGTCTCGCGGCCATGTGCCTTCCAGTCAAAACGTCTGTCAGAAGCAGCGCTATGAAGCAGCGCAGCAGCGCTAGCACTTGAAAGCTGAAGCATAACAAGAACACATGCAATGACAACAATAATCATCTGTTTCTGGAGAGCAGTTGTAGTAGTAATAGTAGTAGTCAGTGTGATATTTATGCTTTCAACTGTTAAACGTTGGCGCTCGGTCTAAAGCCATGCCAGACGGCAATGACTGCTTAAGTATATTCATGCAAAAATACTTAAATTATTAAAGTTAAAACAATTTTCTCTCGTGTTGATGGGAAGAGCGGTGACATGTTTGTCAGCTGACCTACTTTTCTTCGATTATGAATTAAAATTGTATGATCCACTTTGTAATTGGTGATGAATAATTCATCCAGTGTTCTGCATGGACATATAAACAGACAATGAGCTGCACATGGCCTCTGCCAGGGTGTATTGCGCTGGCAGATTGGTGCAATTTCTCTTTAAGAAACAGCCTTTTTGAAATATTCCCCTAACACAGTGAAAGTGCTTACCCAAACTATCTTTTAAATCAAGTTGAATTTAAAAGGTGCATGCTGTGAGGCCAGATTTGCTCATCTTCCCCCAAATCAGCTAAAGACATTGGTACAGACAAAGGACTTATGGCACGTAGTACAAGACAAATTTTTTGTGCTGTGAAGCTTGTATTTCTCCTTCTCGTTCCTGCTCTTTTCTACCAGTGCAGAGAAATGCTACCCAAAGTATGGACTAGGACCAATTGCTGATTTGTGACATTCTGAAAGTCTATAAATTATTTTTAAAGCCCCACATTTTCCACAAAATCATGCAAACTATAATCTTAAGGACAAAATTCTCTTTGAATTTCTTCATGTGTATCCCTGTATTTTATTTGTGCATTCTTTGAGGGCTGATCATTTTACTATTTGTCCCTTCATTACAAATAATGCAACATATATTGCATCAAAACCAAATATATAGCAACAGTTACATTTATCTACAGTTGGTATTCTTTATGATTACAAAGTTTAATTGAATGACAGCATTTTATGTTAACCTACCATTCTGATGGTAGGTAACACAAGAAACCTTTGTTCATGAGAACTGAAAAGTGTAGGAATACATGCAGTTTCAAAAGAAAATGAAAGACAACATCATTAAATTGAACCAGAGCAGACTTGCACCAGTGCCCTGCCATTTCCTGTCTTCTGTGACAGACAGCCTGACCTAAACTGACATATCAATAGAACACTGACAGACACTGAGTGTAGGGACATCTTTCAGTAATCTCTCTTGCTCTCCCTGATGCCTTACTTTTCCTGCTCTTTTATGTAGTCGCTTGATCAGGTAATATTCCTTCCACAGAATATTGGGAGACGTAGTGCTCAAGTTGAATATAATCTTTATTTGGTCTTGGTCTCCAGATGCATGAGAATTGGGCTCACTCTCTCATTGATGTTAAGAGTGACTGGCAGGTCAGAGCTTGCTAGTTGGGCCAAGTTTAATGTGAGTAGGGTGTTGTCATAATTAAAGGAGCCGGCCGCTGCTCAGGCGTGACGCCTGTGGACTTGTGTTCAGCGGTATAATAAAGGAGGGTGAGGCTTGGTTGCGTACGGTCAGTGGAAATTAAATGCACAGTGATTGGTATTCCATTTACAGTATGGCCATGTGGAGATGGAAATGGCGAGTTTGATTGACTGGCCTTTGATTGCATCCCCCCCCCTCCCTCTGGCAGCAGGAGAGGGCTCTTTACAGGAAGTGGTGTTCTAATGCAATCGCTTTGAGGGAGCGGGTTCAGGAACTACAGAGGGAACAGTTGCCGGATCAGGCATTTCTTAAAAGATAAAAGAGAGGACACTGGGAGGAAAGGGGAATCGGCCTGCGGCTGGAGGCGACAGTGCAGGTAGCTTGCAGGTAGCACAAGCGCCAGCATCAAGTTGAAGCACAGTTTTTCTGCCTGGGAAAAGTTAATTACAGTGTGACCTTGCTCACATAAAACATGTGCCTTGCCTTATTATATAACCTGTTGTAGAAGTAATTAGCTGAGAAAACCAGCACTCATGCATGGTAATAAGGGCTCAGATGTAGATAAATGTTGAACACATGTAGTACATCCTGGTTTCCATGTAAAGTATTAATGCACTGTCCTCATCTTATACAGTTGCAGAACCCCTTCTGCTGCTGATTACTTGGCTAAAAGTTTGTGAGGTACCCGATTTGCTTGGATCTCACTTCACAAAGTTGGTCTGTTATGTCACACTGCGTGCATTGTGTTATGTGCATTTTGTGGGCACAATTAGCTGTTAAACAGGATTCAGTAATTATCTAAAGCCATGAAGTCTGTGCAAAGCTTGGACAACATCTGCACAACAGCTACTTGACGTTCGTAACATTCCTTGATGTGAGATGAAGATGTGCTATAAACATTAAAAGCATGCATGTCTTAGATTCATGTGCTTTCTGTATGTCCTTGGTCTTGGTTGTGGGCCTTAAATATTACGGTCTTAAGACATCACTCCCAGGGAAGCTAAGCTCCTCTAGGCCCTTTATCCCCCCTCTCCCCCACCCACCACACTCACACACACACCTACACCCCACCAGCGATGGAGTTTACTTAAAGAGAATATCAATCGGATTTTCAGATGGTCGAAAACGGAGGAACGAGGCGTGAGGGATCACATCGCTTTGACCTTGCTGGAGGAGCTCTGATTTATTTCATCTTTCATTGATCTTCTTTTTCTTTTTTTTTTTTCTTAAAATGATTTTCATCTGGGCTCCAGCAAACACGCAAACAGACTCTCTATTAATCTTTATTTCAGACATTAAAAACTGCTCTGATAGATGACAAGATATAACCTTTTCATAAAAATAAACATTTTTTCATCCCATATGGGCAAGTATGCAAAAAATATATAAAAACAAACGCATTCATCATCCCTATTCATCAGCAGCTGTGTCAATCAGTGAGCCATGCTGGGTAAAATAGATGTACAGATGACTAAAATACACAGATTAAGTGAAAATTCATTGAAGAAAAGAGTAAACAATATATGTTTGCTCATATAATGTATAATACCCTAGAGATGGCCTAACTTGACTTGGTTGCAGCTATTTCTCCATAATCGTTCAGGGGTGTTCTTTTACATGCTATCAGAACCGTGTATGTGGTCAGTGTACCTTCAGGTGTACTCCTCATTATGGCTGCTCTGAATTTACAATGCTGTTACTACAAAGGTGGTTGATGCTGTCTCACACAGTCACAGAAGTCAATGCGCAGTATGGTTGTGCAGATGGACCTCAGCCTTTAAAGAGTTTTTGAAGACTAGTACCTCTCTGGACAAACCTTTGTGGTTCTGATGACCTCAGGAGAACATTGAAAGAGCTTGCTGGGACCTTGTCTGTCACACCAGTCATTGCAAGCAGGTCAAGTGCTTAAAGAGATGGGGCAACTTTGTGGCTTTGTGGGCTCGTTGCCAAGGCTGATATGGAAGGCACAATCCAGCGAGTTCAAAAAATCTGGTCTTACTGTGAGTTTTCTTTTTTTAAAAAAAAAGAAAACTGCTTTCTGTCATGGAGACCACCTCCCGTTACTAGGTTACAGGGCAGGCAGGAGGAGACTTTGAGTGCTGTTTTGACTAAGGCTGAAATGGGTGCCAGTTTTTGGTGGTAGCTGTCTTCCTATGGGAAAGTCAGGACAGATACTGTGTTATAAGAGGTGCTGTTACTGGCTGAAAGAGTGACATGAAACCACCTCAGATGAGGAATGAAAAAAAAACATCCACAGGAAAGCATGTAGGTGAAACCTGCTGCGTTTCCTCATTTAATCAAATATTTTGGTTTTCCCAAATGGTCTCGCAGAGTGCCACTTAAATTACTGCTGGCCTTTGTCAGCTCTACAACGACCACTTTTCCTGTTGTTATGTAATGGCTTTTCAGTGCTCAGAAACTCATTATTTTCTTAATTTAGCTGTTAACAGAATGCCGTGGTTATGTAATCATGTGAATTCATTCATGGTAGAAGGGCTAATTGCAAACTCATTTTTAAATTAGACATTCTGATGGTTTCCCTGGGTTTTGTTGTGCTTTCCATTGTCCAAAAATGACACTAAAGGCTTTTGCCAAATTTTATCCTGCTGTGTGCAAAGACAGAGTTTGTGAAATGCACACGTAGCATCCTCATTGGAGGCTTTGTGTGTGTTTCTTTGAACCTTGAATAAATGCATCAAGGGATGGTTGTGTCTTTGTAATGAAGCACCACATAGACTTGTGAACACCTTTGATATCTTATAGTCTCCTCTATACCATACTGTGAGTGAGAAATGTGGTGCTTTCCTTAATTCCAGTACACTTTCTTTTTCATATCAATTACCAGCACATTTATTCCAATGGACAGGCGTTGATGGAATACATTATCAATCTATTGCTCAGACAAGCATCTGCCTGTTGCAGTACAGGATTGAGGTATGAACCTGTAATAGCCTCTAATCAGATTTAGTCTTTGGGGCAGAGTAACATTTGGGTCTGAGCGTGATTTTTTTTTTTTGTTGGGCATTAGTTGATCCTGTCTGCTTTCAATGAATGGGATCAACACACTTGCTAAATCGTCTGCCCAGCATTCTCTTGTACATAGCACGGTCATAACAATATGCAGAAAATTATTGTCCCCACCTTTATTTGTTTATGAGTACATCTTGCTTCCTCTCTTCCTATCTCTTCCTTAATGCTCAGTTTACCTGCCTATTGTAACTGTAATCCTGAGTCATCTACCTGGATTCTTTGTAATTCCTTGTCTCTTAGACATATGTGTGCTCACATTGCGTTTAGTTCTCACAGTTTTCACATTTGTGATGCGTATCCTTTCACTAAACATCAATATAATTTGCATTTTGATTTAACACATTTAAGTGGATGCATTTCTTCTGTTATTGCGGAGAGCGCTTTTCAATATTTTATGCAAACGAGCAAATTAGCACTGAGGTGACATGCAGCGTAGCCGAGCATGCTCGCTGCACACAGCGAACAACGTCCGTTTGAAATGAACAAAACAGTGCCGCATTTTTAAGTGTGTAGACGCACTGCGCTCAGTATTAGGATGTGAGCTCTAACAACTTGACAGCTGAAGCCTGTCATCCAGAAATTTCAGAAAGTTCATCAGCAGGCCAGCGCCTGTATTGTCTTGGAAGGAGAGATCTAATGTGCATTATGAATAATTAGACTTTCAGTAATTCTCTGACAGGTGCATTTTAATATTATAATGACTGCAAACCCCTGTTTGCCCCCGAGCACTGTGCAAAACAGTTCTTTCCTTGATGGTAATGACTCTCTGCAGACAGATCTGCATGCACTACCACTCTTTGTGGTTGGAAAATGACTAGTTTTAATGATACAATTTTTTTTTTCAGATTTTCCTGTCCCTTCATTTATTTTGTCGTTTAGATGATGAGAATTTCAATCATGATTGACTAGTTTTCTCATGGTAGAGTACTAGAATTATCTGACATTCATTTTCATTCCTAGTAAAACCTCTTTTTTGACCGAGGTATTCCCCATGACTACTGTTAGGCCCACAGAGAGTTTCAGTGTTCACCAACAAGAACAGAAATGGTATTATAATAAAGAGATTGTGGTTGGCATTGCTGGCATCCTTACAAGGGCATGTAGTTGATGGAGAGAGAGAAAGGGGTGACAGATGGCCCCCCCCTTCATCCTCCAGAACAGCGTCAGCCAGCAGGAGCCCCCCCTACTGCTATCCTGACACTTAACCTTCTATCGCCTGGGGCGTGTCCCCCAGGAGTTGCCCGTTGCCAGCCCCAGAGTGAGGAGACATTTCTTACTCATCCGTTAGGAATGGGGGCCCGTGAATAGTGGCACAACACAGGGAAAAAAGAAACAGGCCGCAGTCTCCCTCATCGCTTGTAATTCACTTTGCTTCAAATTGGGTCTCCAGAAACGCTCTGGTTACAGAATCAGTGGAGAACAACTTGTCAGCTCAGAATATGTTGTTGACTTCAGCAAGTCTTTTTTTTCTTCTTCTTCTTCTTCTTCTTCTCCTCCTTCTTCTTTTGCGGTATTATTTATGAAAAGTTTCAAGATGTGAAATGCTTAATTTGCAATAGATTTTACTATTGCAGATTTCTCAAGTTTTTCATTTGCATGTTGTTTGCCACAATAATGACTTTAATTTAAATCCGGAAAATTCACGCTTAGATCCGAGCAGTGTGACATGTCTTTTTTTTAATCTATTTCATGCCAGTCATTCACAAGTTTCTCAACGGAGAAATGCGAGTAGTGAACAAGTTTTTGCCTGAAGCATGTGCTCACTGCTTCTGTGAGATTGATAGGTTATGAATAATAGTACCTGGAAAAAATGGCTTGCATTGATTGTGTTGAGACAGAGTTCAAATTAAAGTGCTTTGAAAATAGCTTTCTGTATGACCTTTAGTAATGTCATGAAGCTCTAACTAGGGCAGAGAAGAAATACTAATGTATTTTCTTGAAACATGTTGCCTGTGTGCAAAGACATAATTTTAGCTAACCTGAAAAATGTACATAGCAATGTATGAACCTGAATCATGTGTGTGTGTGTGTGTGTGTGTATGTGTATGTGTGTGTGTGTGTGTGCATTTGTGTATGCATGTGTCCATGTGTTTGTGAAGATGCCTATAGTGTTTACTTTAAAGCAGTACTGCAGAAGGGTTCAGGGCAGCAGTTTTGATGAGTAAGCCTGCATCTCTTGTTCTCTGGGGAAAGAGAGCAGGGTAATCTGAGGCGAGCCAAGAGATGTCGGAAAGTTCGAGGACAATTGTATTTTCAGACTGTACATGCATCCAGCCACCCCACACCCTGCCTGAATCATCCTTCAGCTTCATTAGTTTCAGTGTCGTATTAAAAAAAAATGAAATATTCGTTGATCTTTAAACAAAGGAAATGAGCAGCAGCCCTCCCTCTTCCACTGGGAAAACAGACAAAAACAATTACCAGGCAGACAGCGCATAAGCTTCAGCACACTCACCGAATTCTAAAAACAGAACAATTATCACACATCTCTGCACAGCCACGCGTGCGTCTGCCATCTCTCTGTCTCTCTGTCTGTCCCTCTGCTCTCATTCCCTTTACCTGGATGTGTTGCTTTGCCGCATTTCTCCCTCGGTGTCCATCTAGTGTCAGCTGGCTGAGGTGAACATCTCAAACTCAACAAAAAAAGCCGCCTTTGAGCAAAATGTGTGCACGTAAGGAGATTACACAAATACGATTTTGTCCTTTATGTGTGTAGAATCAGATTGGGAGAGTTTGTTTTGGTGAACTGCTTTTTCAGGCAACCACAGGAAACTCACACAACATGAAGGGCTCAGACGTCCTGGGTGAGATGAGACTCCGTGGACATTTGCCAGTTGTTTTCCAGCTTTGTTAGTGAAATTATTATTATACGTCTGACCTACTTATGACACCTCCCAGAATGCTGGCTTGCACAATCCCGTACCTTGATTACAGCTTGAGATGAAGCATTCTCTTAGTTGCTGTATTCATTTTTACCTTGTTGTCCTGCTTTTAATGTTGCTGTTTTGTCTTCCTCCTCCAAGTTACACGGCCCCAATGAGGCCATTTGCACTGCATCCTCACACTGCAAGATTGCTTCTTGTTTAGATATCTGACATTTCTCCTTTTTAATTAAGATCATTCCTGCAGAAGAACGTTTAGCATGAATGTCTTAATGTGTATTCTGTTCTTTTTTTCCTTGAAAAGAATTGATCTTTCTGTGATTTCTGTCATTTCTATCTGTGCCAAGGACTCTATCTGTCTCCACTGGCAAATAGCTCTTTTTGTAGTCTTTGTTTTGAAAGAACTATTGTCCCTTTTTAATAAAAATTCCTGCTCAGAAGGGATCTATGTTGGTGTTTGGATTTTTTTTTTTGAGATCACATATGGTGTTGCTGTCATTCCCCAATGACTGAATTGCCACACTGTTCTGCATTCTGTCCTGATTTTTTTTCAGTGGGGGGAAGATTCTTTCTTGTTTTATTTATTTCTCTTTTTTAACTGCTTATCTCTCTATCGCAGTGCTGTTTGGAATGTAGCCTATTAATTTTAACAGAGTGTTCATACTACCAGTTGGCCAACAGTCTTACTGGTCTTTTGTCTGAATGCATTTTTAAAAACAAAAATACATGAATATACAGCCACGTGCACACACAACCACACACACACACACACACACACACACACACTCACACATACAGTGTATCTGTATTTTGCGAAAGATAAGCGACTCAGATTTGATTTTGCCACTGTGCATGATCGATTAAAATGAAATTGCCTGTCATCATGGTCACAGTCGCAATTCGCAAAGCGGGCTACTGAATGTCAGCAGCCTCCACATTTCAAAACTGAATGAAACAAATGTCAAGAATAATGATTTTGGTACTGTAATAAACTTAATCGTCATCTAGTAACTGTGCTGAAGGCAGAACGTATTTTGAATACCCTACATGAATGCACATTTTTTTATTTTAGATTTTTATGTAAATATATCATTTGTTATTCTCTTGATGATTTGGGAAATTTGCTGTCCATGGTTCTGAAAACTTTCCTTCTCCCATCTAGAGGATATAGTAGAAGCAGCCAACCGCATGATGAAGGTTCACCAGGTTTGTTCTTTGTGCAGCACACTGGAACGAGTCAGTGGAGAATATAACTGACACTAAACCAGATTTTCTTATTCTCTGAGTAGCTCATCTCCAGTGTCTCATTTTAATTCAAGTCTGTGTGACTTTCACTATTTAATCTATCAGTTACCTGTTATTAAGAGCGTATATTTCTATTCACAGAGCAAGGCCATTTAAAGTACAATTTGACATTGACAAAAAAGTCAAAATTGTTGAAAAGAGGTGCTGCTGAGGTTTTTTGAGCTGATGCATGGTTCTGGTGGAGCTCTTTTTTTGAAGTAATGATAATATGGTATGACTGCAAACCAGTCTCTTATATAAATACCCCTGCAAAATTATTTTTCAAATATATATATATATATATATATATATATATATATATATATATATATGTGAAAAAGTGAGCGCCGCTTGGTAAGGAACCTTCATTCCACTATAACAGGAAACCTTCAACTTGTCAATAGGATACCAATAAAGTGCCTGTGTGTGTCATATGAAATTGATTCCATTATCCATGTGTCTGAACAGGTCCTGCAGTCAATACATCATTTTCGGCCCCTGTCTCACTGTTGTTGCTGATTACATCGCCTGCAATGAAAAATGAGTAATCAATAGCACTAGGTGCTGAAACATTCTCGCTGTCCACAAACAATAGGCTGCATATGGGCACCGCACCAGCCATTCCCAGCACAACACTTTGGCCTGTGCCGGAAGCCCCTGGTTCAGGGGTTAGAGCATCATTTATCTCCCTGATTAATCAACGTTCTGTTGGCTTTCCTTTCAAACCAGTTGTGTTTAATTGTGTTAAATTGTCTGTGCTGGTGATTTATAAACAGGGGGATGTTAAATGCTCAGCAGAGTCACGTGCTGTTGCTTCGACCTCCTGTTAAATATGTACTGATCTACTCCTGGCACTTTTGATGAATTGAAAATGCCAACGGTTGTACGGATTTACTGCTACCCTGCCTATGTTAACATTTGTGTTGTGTTTGTGCACATTTTTGTTTTCATTTTTCTTTTTTTCCCCCCAGTATAGAAATGCAACCCACAGCATGTGCTACCAATTGAAGTATATTGGAACAGTGTGCTTTTAAAATGTTAATGGAAAGTGCATTTTGTTCCCCATGAGTTACATGATTAGTTTAACAGAGACTACTAAATATAGTCTCTGCCTTCATCACAGTGGCCACAGCAAGAAAACAGAAACGCAGATGTGAGAGAGAGCGTTCTCTGACTTATTGAAGATTCTTATTTCAGGATAGCTGGTAGTTTGATTATGAAATAATGTGGAATAAAATAAATTACAAAAAAGAAAGCAAAACAGCAAAATAAAACATGGGGCTTCTGCAACAGGAGGTTTGACCTGATTTATTTCCATTGAAAAGGAAAAATAAATCAATTTATTCTGTGGTTATAGAATCACTTCTACTTCTGGCAAACAGTAATCAGTAATATGTCCTTCACACTGACATGCAATTAAATGTGTTTCTTCTTCACAGCCACCAAAATTAATGAAAAAAAAGGTCTGCCTTTAAAAACGTAACACTTGCATTTATGTGTAAGTCAAAATGAAGGACAATTGCTGATGGATGACGGTTCTTCTTCTCTCACTTTTGATTCTGACACAGATTCTCATTCCATCCTGCCCAGTACAGCCAAAGCTATTTTCCTGACTTTTGACTGTTGCTTTCAGTAGCTACCTGAGAACCGGCTCTAGTAATATTTTGTAGCAGCATGGCAGTAATCATGCACCTTTGGTCTGCTGAAATCCCAGGCCAGAGATGAGCACTGTGTGGGTCACTGTGATTGATGAGGGGGTTCAGGGAGGAGCCATGAAGGTGTCATTCACAAGTAAAGTCCAACATCAGAAAGAGTACACAAGCCCCCTGTAGCCATCGTGACACCAGACAAGATGTTGATCATGGCCTCATTCAAACTCAAAGCTTGGCCGAGGCACAGTTGGAGGCATTAGCTAGTAATTGGGACGATTCTATCCAGGCAATCTATTGGGCCATCACTACTCAAACTGCTGGTTTTCTGTACTTTGGTATTAGACCACTTAAGGCAGACTTCACATTGTGACCTACTACAGGTGCGAAAGATCAGCCATGCTTATCTTGAATTCCAGTAACTAAACTTATATCGTGTTAAATTGATTTTTTTTCCTTTGATTGAAATAACTGTAGAGGTGGAGAACAAGTATGGCTCAGTGAGTTTTAAAACCTCAGCGTTCAATGACTGAGTGTGGAGCTCTTCTCTCCTATTGAGAACGGCAGTAATATACTGACTCGCAATTATAATTTCCACAGACAGTGGGCCTATAAACGGAACAGAAACTTTGTTTATTCCACTGGCGTGTTACCCTGACCCAATAACTTTTTTATTGCCCTAAGTGTCAAGTCTTTTATTGAAGACATTCAAGTCAATTAGAAATACAGCCCCTACTTTCAACGACAAGTTGGCAAACGTCGTGAAAAAATAAGCCACCATGTGGTAATAACTACCTTGACACCTTTTGAATCTTCGTCATTTTTTCCTGAACATCAACTTGAAAGCAGAATAAATAATGCATATCTAGATAGAAAGATAAAATTTGTATTAATTTGATTAACATGCATGTTTGATGCATCAGGCGCATCCCACCGTAGAGATGGGGAGGGAAGGCAACTGCACTTGGCTCATATTTATTTTGTTGAAAAGTTCCATTTGTGAGGCATGGGTAGGGGGTTGAGACAAATGCTGCTTCGTTGATGGAAGCACACAGATGGTGATTAAAGAGACAGCCTCGACTGACTCATTCATTAATGTACTGACACATTGTCACGGCAACATCACGCATATTGATAGTTGCCTTTTTGATATTCTGAGTGATCACAGGGCTTGAAGCACATTTTCTTTCCCCTCTCTTGCAACTTTTGTAATATTGAGACTGAAAGCAATTTTCCCCCCGCTTGATAAATGTTGATACCAAAATCGAACTGCAAAAATAGCCAAACGTGTATGGCTCAAGCTCATTCAGTTAGGCTGTAGAATGTGTCAGCTTGGTTTAGTGTCGTCCCAAGGCACATATTTCATATTTATTTTTAGAGACATCTAGGTTTTTTTCTGTTTTCTGTTATTCTGTGATACCATGAAGTTGTGTAAATACAAAACTTCACAAACCATATCACTGCAGTATTTTGCATCAGACACAGTCCTTTGTAGAGTCAGTTCCCTCTCCTCTGTTATTCTGTTAATGTGGATCCACTGGCAGCGAGAAAATGTGGAATTGGACACAATTTATAACCATTGCAAAACTGGACACATTTAATAGAAAGGTACAGAAAGATAGTTTGATATTTTGTATGGAATAATATCTGAGGATTTTACTCTTCTGATATAGAAGAGAGAGTATAGGAGAAAAAGACAACCAAATGTATGTCCATTTTTGTCCAGGTTGTGAGTTTCAACATGTATTCTTACTTAAAGAGATGCACAGAGTACTATCAATTTTGTATGACACTCGGAGACAGTGTTTTTAGGTACAGGTCTCTGTAGACAGATTATTATTTATTGAGGCTTGGGTATGCACTTCTTACAGAAAGTTCCCAATTATTAAAACCAATCTTCTGTTGTGTATGAAGAAATATTTTACCTGAAAGGAAACTTAGAATTACGTAGATTAAATAAGAGGACATTTACATTAGGTTTTTGTCATTTAGCAGAGTAGCTTACAAGTTGTACATTTGTATTTGCATTTTTAACATTCAGCAGACGATTAGCATGAAAATTATGTCCTCTCCTGTCTGTACTGCTTTAAGTTCTTTTCCTTTCTTTGTTTTCATTATCTTATAATCAAAAGATTCTTCAGACAATCCAGATCAGCAGCTTACATCAGAGGTTCAGTATTCTACAGCAGAGAAACTAATTATATTAGCAATTGAAAAGAAAGCTACATTTGCAGCCAAACAAAAATCTTTCCCAGACAGTGAAGTGAAAAACAGTGGACTGCACACTATTTTCTCTGCCTGTGGTGTTTTGGTGGGCAGCCAGGTAGGGAAGTGTCTTCTAGTTTTTAAGGGTCACAGGTTTTCCTAAGAAGGTTCTTTTCTCAAATGCATCAGCTGCAGGACAATGCCTTGCTGTAGCATTACCTCAGGTGATCGAGCCCTGATTATTAATCGCAATCTCAGACCGGGCAAAGGTAAAATTTCAGCCAGAAGACACAAGAAAGTGGAAATGTAATTTTCTTGTACCCGAAGATGCGACTCACGTCAGCTCTCATGTCCTGACCTTGAGGCACCTTGCAGGTAATCTGTTTCAGCACATGTAGTGAAAATAAAGGTGAGAAACAGGGAAAGAGTGTGTGTGTGTGTTAGAGAGAGAGAGAGAGAGGGAGAGAGAGAGAAATAGTGTGTAAGTTTCAAGAGGAATGAACTACAGTGCAGTAATATTATTTAGTCCCACTCCGTAGCATATTGGAAATCCACTGAAACACAGAAATAGTTCACCACCTTGTGTGCGTGTGTGTGTGCATAATACAGTAGGGTGAGGTATGAGCAGTTTGTCACAGGGGTCTCCAACACAGCTTGTGAGAAAGGGAGAGGGAGAGAGTCAAATAAGTCAAGCCTTTTAGGAACCACTATAATTTATACTTAATCCAATGCATGAAATTGCTCTCAGCCACCTCTTATTCACTCACAACACTGGTTTGACAGCACATATGCTCTATTGGGCTATATTTCTTTCCCCTTAATAACTATGAGGATGCTTCACTGCTAGTTCTCTCCCGAAAAAAACATGGAAAATGCCAGAACCAGGGAGTGAAGATGTTTTTACAGTGCTGGAGTAACAGGAGTACACATGACTACTTACATTTACTTCTGGCCATTAAATGGAAGGTTGTGTTGCTTAATGTATACAACTGATGTACCGTAAGTCATGGAAATATGTGGATTGCTGTTTAAAGACCTGAATTTACAAACCATTATAGATCACCACTATATACCATTATAGATTATAGGTTCTCAACACTGCTGTTGTGTCCCAACACATTTTTTTTCACCTGAAAAACATCAAGCTCTATGAATGTGTTGTCTGCTAAATATACACTTCTGTAATGGTGTGGTGCTGCAAGGGGTAGGGGAGACAGACAGGTGTAGGTAGAAGAGAGTAATATGTAGTATGTGGTGTGTTTGGACAGGATTTGTTGATTTGGTATATGCATGTTATTGTGGAGCCACAGCAGCTGAACATATTTAGTCTTTGATTCTTTTCTTTTGTTTTTATTTCAGCATCCTACATATCTTGCAAGCAATTTTATAACCATTGCCAAGTTGAAACCATTCTCATGAGGCTCCACAGTGGAGTCATGTGCTTATGCGTCAGGTATTTGGGCTGTGCTGACGCTTACGGCCAGTGTTTGCAAGAAAACACCAGTCCACCTCTGAACCCATCATAACTTGCACTTGCTTGAAGTGGTTTGTAATGCCACTAGCCACTATAATAATCATCTCAACTGTCATTTTAATCCTGCAAAAAGGAATCATCTTTTGGTACCGCAGGAAATTGGATTTACGTGGCGATGGTAGATTGGATAGTATAGAGAATACGTTCCTTTCAGTGACCCTAATCAGAGATGTTATGTTGAAAAGTCACCTCACATCAGAGGAAAAAATCAAAAGAGTAAACAGAAAATGATTACTGAGACACTTGTTGATTTTGCTGGTGGAATAAGAAATGAATCCATACATTTAATGTAGGATTCTAGTTGAATCAGCTTTGTGTAATGGAATGTAATGGCTGTATATCATTCCTCATCTTTTATCATTAACTCAGCATGTCATATAACATCTCCATTTGTGTGGGCATTTTTTTAACAAATGGAAGATTGGAATATTCAGTTGTGCCCAGGTTTAAACTTTCTCATATCACAGATCTGTTGAAATGTTTTGAGCTCTCGGTAGGGAAATTGATGTCCAGTGTGTCCTCTGACTAGGATACTCTCAACTCAATTTGAAACCTAATTTGTAGCGGGTTCCATCCCTCATCATTCTGTGCCTCACTAGAGGATAAACTCGTGTGACGTTTTACTGACGTTGCAGGGTCCTTACTTGACTAGGTGGTGGAGTTAATTTGCCTTGCTTCGCGCGTTGTCACCTCAAGTATCAGGCATGCTCCTTCTTATTGTCACTTTTGCTCTGTGAAGAACACTGCTTTGCACTCTGATATTGAAGAGAAAATTTGTCATATTCTCCCTCCATATGAATGGTAATTCCCTTGCAGCAATATGTCTTTCTTGGCGGAGTTGCCTTGCTTTTTCACCCTGCAGAAATGGTTGTGCAGCTGTCATTGTGACAGACATTCAGTTAAACCATTGCTTTCAAGTGGCCATAGATCCAGATCTCACAGAGAAACATCTGTTTTGTCGGTGACTGGGAAAGTCACCCCAAAGGTCAAGGGGGTCATTCTTGTTTCTAAAGCCATATTTGAGGGGTGTAATGTATTTCTTCTGAATTTTCTCTGGAGATAGCAATGTCTGTGTGAAACTGCATAGACCTATTTAAACAGTTTAATTCCTTATTTTCAATGTGAGGTTCAAAGAGACTGGTCTGACATTGTTTAATGGTTATTGTGGATCATTGGGTAACATTGGAGGTAAATAGGACTCATTTGTCAGTGCTGAATCCTTGTGAGTACAGATAATCCAGTGAAAAAACTAACCACAGCAGAGGTTTACCTTCCTCCTTTGGGCAACTGGTGAGTGCTAATATAATAAACAATAAGCATATGCAACCACAGGAAATCTGTTTAGAATGGTTCAGATCGTGTCACTGCTTAGTGCTTTTGGTCTTTTTAAACTCCGGATTGCATGTTTGTCTCATTCAGGGCTTTCAGTTTCCATCGAGCCGGTGCTCCTGCAGACGGAGGTAATTGCTTTTGAAGTTAATGTTTAAACATGCAATGGACGTGCTGTGCTGGGGTGTGTGATTTATGCCAGGGCTAATTCCAATGGATGGGCCCTTGTTTCCCTTGCACACATTCATTTGCAGCCAAAGCAGATTTGAGAAAAAGCACAATCTGATAACACACAACAGCAGCATGGTGCAAAACATTCTACCCCACTGACAAGGGGTTGCATTGTCCCCGACTGCAGGAGATGGGTTTCTGCTCAAAGCCTTGTATTCCCAAAGAGGTGTTGTCAATGTGGGAGTCGATGGTTATCAAGCTTGGAGAAACACATCAATCAATTTAAGGTTGATCCTTTTTATGTATGTGCACCGATCCCAGCAAATTATTTCTGAAACAAGGTCAAAAACTCCTCTGTGCTGTTTTCAATTTAAGGACATAGATACTTAATCTGTTAGTCAGAATTCAAAATGGATTTAATAAATCATTATTCAGAAAATCTTTTCATTCTTTTCACCCTTACATGAATCCCCTCCATATATCACTAGGCCTCAATATGGTATCATTTTACAGAAGATACAACATTGTTTAGCTTAATCTGTCTTAATTGAGCACATATCCAGAAGTAACCCCATCCTGGAATACAGGCTCAGCTATGACTCTGTAGTGAATTGCATTGACGGTGCATCATGCACAGAGGCCAGAAATTATTCTATGAGCATCGAGCTTTTGTCCAGGAAAACAATCTATCCATGGCTCCTATTACAGGAATACTGAGTTCTATGGAGGTATGGTTGACAACATGTGACGCCCCCTGTCCTGTTTCACAATGGTCAAAATGACCCTTCAATAATGGGTTTAAACAGTGAGAATAAAGGCATTGGGGTCATAAGGAGACCTCAGACTTTTATGATAACACCTAAGGTGAAAAGGAACTAATGGATGAACACTTATACTAGTGCCATGCTCACAACTCTGAGATTGCCCTTTAATGCACTTTTTTATTTGGATTTGTTTTCCTTCCGGAATTTAGGCAGTAAATTTGGCAGTATTAATGGGCTCAGGCATGAAGTACACTGAATGTGGTTCATTTCCTTCTGTGGCTTTGTTTTGTAATGAATGGAAGAGGAGATTAAGCTTGAGAACAGAAGAAAGGAAACTTCAGTGCGGAGACTACTACACAAAGGCAGAAGGCAGGATTTTAAATGAGATTTCCATACTACAGTATTCCCTGAAGTTTGTCCTCCAAAAATATAACCTTCTTATTAAAGTGTGAAGCCTTCTGTGTAGAAACATACGGCTGACTCAGTGACAGTATGCATAGGTTTATTATTGTTGGGGTTGTTCTGTTTTGACATAATACATATCACATATTTAAGAGTGGCACAACCACAGAATTTGATTTGTACCACATGGGTTTATAGGGAACATGCCCATTCTCAGAGAGGGCACCATTTATGTAGAGAATATTGCTATCCCCTGAGAAGCACTGGTCATTTAGCAAGGGTAAAATTCAGTTAATATGACACAAGCGTAATTTGGCTACTTGTTATTAATTAGTCTCATGCAAACAATTGTAAGAGGCTTAAAAATGATAAATGTATGAATAACAACAGGTGCGTTTAAACACATTTTGTACATGATTTAATCTCTATGATCATGTAATTATTAAATGACAATATTATGGTTAACAGATTAGGAAGGAATTCCAGTCCAGTAAATCTCTATCTTTAAAGTTCATCAGTGGTTGTCTGAAGAAGGTTGCAGGCCGTGTCCACAGGAGAGAGAGGTGTGAAAGGGAGATCAGTTGTCTGACAGTCATTGGAGAATAGGTTTCCATTGTGGACAGTGCGAAACGCAGGCCAAAGGAAATAAACACGGCATCCAGGTCCATCACTGGAAGTCCGCCAGGTTGATGTCGAAGAGATCCTGTTGTGTTTGCTTTCAATTTTTAAGGGCTGCCTTTCTGTACAGCCTCCAGCTCTGCTTTTGGTCATTTTGTCTCCAATGGTGCATTGGTTATGGAAGACAGATTCATTTTCCAGAGCTGATTGGGGATTCAGAATGCGGTCTATCAAACGAGAATTTCTTTGTGAGCAAAGCCTTAAATGAGAAAGCTAACAGGGAGTCCCTATCACAAAGTACCAAAATGTAGCACCGAATGCGTAAACATATTTCGATACACGGTAGTACCGACGTTATTCAGTCAGTGAATTAGAAGTACCATGACTCAATACCCAGCCCTACTCCACGTGGACACACTGGTCAAAAACCTATGCCTCCAGTTACCACACAATCTGACTGGACAATGGAAGGCTGAGTAGATGTTGTGTGACAAAGGACACGTAACATACATGGGCTATTTGTCAGGCAGGTTTCATTTACACAGAGATAGAATGTGCAATGCAAAGCAATGGAAGGCATCGAGAAGCATTGGTTTCGATGCACTGTATTTCTCTCTGTGGTTCTGTGTTTGCTTTAAGCACTTGAAGTATTGTATTGCTACTTTGATTTTATGATGTAGTTAATCTCACCGTCTGGACATTGCCGATGGGAGCTGTGGTCTAGACCGTCTTGCCCAACTGCTCTGGTGCTTTTTTGGACCGCATGTCACTGAGGAATCTAAGCCTGTGGTGAGCAGGTCCATGATAATGCGAGATTGTCTCCGGTTTTAAAGAGAGTACTGTAGCAGGAAATGAGGTGAAACTGGAGCCCAGCTCAGATTCAATTACCAGCCTCTGCAACATCAACGTGGTTACTGTATCTCCCTTTCCTCCGCTCCCCCTCCTGTGCAATATACCTCTCTTTCCCTCTGTCACAAACACACACCATTTGCTGAAAAACAGCAACCAAGATGGTGTGTAGGCATGCATGTGTGTGTCTGTGTGTGTGTGTGTGTGTGTGTTAGGAAAGGGAAAATTGAACATTAAATAATTAGATACAAAATTTGATGAATTTGATATTTGAATGTAGAATGGGGGATGAATGTGATGAATTCAGAGTGAAATAAAGTTTTTTCTTGTCATCTCATCATTAATGGGTAAAATAGTTTACCGATTACCTAATATATACATACACACACACACACACACACACACAAAATCTATGTATATTTACTGTACATACACAGAAACTGTTGCACTGATAACATTTAAAGTCAGATAAAAGAAGTAAAAGATTCAGTTCATCTCCTTGAATAATATCATTATCTCATGATTGAATTTAAGAAAAAAAAAATGCTCAAATGAATCGCTCATGGTGCCCTTACCTGCACACTGAGTGCAATGCTGATGTAGTTGGTGCCGATCATGATGCAAAAGGCAAACGGACATGCAGCTGTGGGGTTGTTTCCTGCATCCTCTCCAGAGGAAGCAATTAGATTAATTAAAGAATGTCGTCAGGAAGGACACATGTCACAGCAGGATCGGTCATAAGCTGAAACATTTTTAATTTGGTCATTGATTTCCAGGCAGCCCTCAGTCACCTCTCCTTCATTCCACTGGCGTGTATGGCCCTGACTGTCTCCTCCTTTTTAATCTGGGTAATCCATCCAGTGGAACTGATTTAATACTTCCAGACAGCACATACCTGTACTGTGGGCATTTCCTAGTCGCCCGATTTGTGTCATTCTTGTAATGTACTGTGCGGTGGCAGGCCGCTCGTTATTCAAGGTCAGTTTTGCAAGAATAAACTTTTTTCATTCGACGCGTTTCTTTTTTATTCACTCGTAAGTAGTTCATGACATTATTATATTAAAAAAGAGGGAACGATTCGGTGGTGCTTCGGGTGAGCCAAAGGCATGTAAGGGAAAAAAAAGAAAAAGTGAGCGGCGTAGAAGAATGCGTGAGAGGTGGTTTGGGAGAAGGCCAGGAGTACCCTCGATGAAAGCGGGGGCAATGAACGGTTTCGTTGGCAGGGCATGGAACCCATTATTCTCTCTGCGCCTCCGGGACACATCATTACACCTTGTGGCGTGCAGGCCGTTGTCTTTTATCAGCTTGTCTATGGATGTTGCTCGGAGCGCGGGGAGATTGATAGAGGCCCAGGCAAGATGCTTGCTGTTGGCTGCGCAGCCCTCTATTCTCTCCCGATGGCATTTGGGTCGACCGTCCGAGGAAGCTACACAGTCGCACCGCCTTGGGCAGTCTCCTTTAGCACCGTCCACTTCACCTGGTGGAGTATGGCTTAGTTTATCTGGTTGCTGTGGTCTGACAATGAATTGGTGGGGATGATGGGGGTTCTGGTGTGTTCTTTAAGCTCAGAACCAAGTATTGCACATCTGCCAATTTATTGAGCAAGAGGATATTGTTTAGAGAGGCACTGAAGGAGGGTTTTTACTATATCCACATAATGTAAATAAAATCATCTGCAGTGATCACACAACTTTAAGTGTTCGTTTCAGATGTTAATTTAAGATATTTAGGATCTTATGTCAAAAGTATTATGTCTTTGACTGTAATATTGGAAAAGGTCAAATCTGTTTGTTTCTTGCTCTATACAAAGGATCCATTTTTAAGAGTATTTTCTGCTTCATGGTTCTGTGAGATTGAATGTGAAATACCTCTGGAAGAGCCAGGGCCGATTTGAGAGTTGTTCTCCTGTCATCTTTTATTTCATTTTAAAATATTTAAAAAATAATTTTCCTCATAGCTTTGATTGCCCATACAAAACTAATGTACTGCATCAATATGCATTTTTGAACAAATATTGAAGCAATGTTTACATTCTTGTTTTTATATATTTCTGCAATACATTGATGCAATGTGATGCTGGCTGGTAATTTCATTCTAGGCAGTTAAAGTGCCTGGATCTTGGCAGATGACCACAGTGCGATAGAGTGCTGTGGAACTGCACTGATGTCTGCGCGGGTTCCTGTGTCCAGTCTGAGGCCCGGCGAGTTTCAGAGAACCTGCTCAGCAAACACCCTCGGGGACAGAAAATAATTAAGGAGCGGCAGCACTGTATCACTCCGGGTATAGATCAGCTGGCTCCAAAATTAATTTAAAGAATGCCAGACTGATAAAGAAAATAATTACTGCTATCCGTGTACAGACGGCCGTTGAGCACCCATGAGCCAGGCTGACCTTACTTGCTCGGATGACTTGACCAAATTGCACAGGCACCACAGATCTGTTTAGCTCTGTACTTAACAACCGGGCTTGCTGTTGCTATTAGAGAATGACTTCAGTATGAAGAATACAGGAAGCTTTCTTCCTCAACAGATCCGGTCAGTTTTGTGGGCACAAAAAGCTTGCTACACAACATAATGAGTTTGGTGGTTGCTGAAATGATCAGAAATGTGTTTGCCATGAGAAATTGTACTGGAAAATCTGTTTAATTTTTTTTTTTCTTTTCCAAGTTAAGGACAGAGTGCATTTTGGTTTGATGGAATTAAGACTGTAGAATTTGAGAAAAACAATTTTTACTTCTGACTGTGAATATGCTTTTTCTACTTTTATACATTTTTGTACCTAATCTGATAAAAAGGGAAGTAAAGAGGCACGAGCTCTCTCTTTACAGCCCTTCCGTGTCATTGTCAGTGTGTGTCAGACTGGCTCCACAGCTCTTCTGCTGAATTTCCTTTGACTGGCCTTGGCCCTCCCTTAGGCTGTGGGGCTGAGGGAGAGGCGAGGGGAGTTGCTGCTGCTGTCTGTCGCGGAGGCTGCTGGGAGATGGCAACATTTCCCTGCCTCATTTAAGGCTCTCAGCTCAGCTACATATTTATTACATAGACTCACACAATCATCATCATCTCTCTCTTGCATGCTCTCTCTCACACACACACACACACACACACACACACAAGCTTTTATATTTTTCTCAGGCAGATACTCAGACAGTTCCAACAAAGCAGAAGTAATGAGAACTTGCATACAGTATAACTCTCTCCAGTCCCCACGTGCTTATATTGTATATCTGACAAAAGGCAAAAGCTTCGGATAAGCATATTTTACCATTGTAAGTCTTAATTAAGTGTATGAAATTCCCCGTCCTTTTATAAGAACTTCTAAGGTGTACACTGGTATTAGTTGTAGGTTTTGACTACCAAACCTTCCCAGCTTCTTCCTCGTCTCAAATATTGTAGTTTTAAAACAGCACACTATTGTTCCTTCTCATGCTAAGAATGGTAGGGGTCCACAATATGTCCCCACAGAATCAACAATCTTAGGACCAGGCATAGGTGAAGCTTTCAGTCCGGGTTTTCCTTGCTCTTCTGCAAACATCAAAGGCAATTTTGTCTTTGAAGCCTGGGGAACCTATTCGCAGCTTTATTATTTGAGGAATTTCTGGGGTGAAAGTAACTACTCAAATTGAATGCAACACAAAGATTTGTTTTCCGTTTTCGAGAACATCAAAAAATGGTTTCAGGGATGCAATTATTTCATTTTATCTCACAAGGAGATTGCTTCTTTTCTCTGGTTTGAGGTTGCCATCAAGAGCCAGTGGGGCTCACTGTGGAGGTGGCATTTGACGTGGAGTGCAATGCAGAGTCCCACAGGAGCAGACTTACGAACAGCGTTCATGCTGCGTGGGGACAAAGAGCAGGCGTAAAAACATTAGCTTCATGCATATCTAGAAATCACTACTACTGCTACTGGTGGTATCCAAGGAGCTTTTCATTGCTTTGCTTTGCATTTTATGAAAAGCTGGCAAAAAATAACAAAAAAACCAACAAAAAAGATAGCATTTCTGGTCCTGTTTTGCAGTAGGAGACCTTGTTTTTATGTAATTACACCATGGCCACTGGTACATGTGCAGCTGCTTCCTGGGGTTTCCATACTTTTTATTATCTCTGTGGTAACCATTTTTACCCCACAGTTGACTGTACAGAAGCTGTAAATACATCAATGGAATTGTGACAGTTTTATTTCCTAATACTTGCAGTTCATTCCTCGCCTTCTTGATTACCCACATCAAATATTAATCAAGTGAAAAACAAAATCAGAAATCTCACCACATCAATGGCATGCAGCTTTGATTTGCTATAAAGCAACAACATCAAGTATAGTCAAGTGATTCTCCACTTCTTATCAGAAAATATCCAGAATAGCTGATGTAAAAAATGACACAAATCCTTAAAAATAACACAAAACAAAAGAAATGTGATCAGAATAAACTTGAATATAAATGGAAAGTAGTGTCAGTTTGGCACTAATGTCTGCCACACAGGTGTTCCTTGGAGACAGTTTATTTATTATGTCTGCACATTTTACATTTGCAGTGCTCAGACACACACAAGCACACACATACACACACACACACAGACACACACGTAAATGTTATCATTTGTTGCTCAGGGAGTTGCGTTTGTGAAGCATGAAGCAGTTTAGGACTTCCGCCAAAATGGAGGAGTATTTGACCTTGGGCTAAAGGAAAGAGTAAAACAAAATAGGGTAGCATTTCCCTTGATCAACAGCATGAGAAGGTAATGAGTCAGGCCTCCAATGTGTGGAAACAGCTTGGACTCGGCTCGCCCCGTGCATTGCAAGTGTGGGCCACTCTACCGAAGCCTACAGCACATTAGGGAGATGGACATCCGGCTTTCATAAGTGCGCACATTAACACATTGAATTGGTTAACCTTGAGTCGTCTTCCCACTAGTGCAAACAAACAAATTGTCAGTCAGTGAATGACTGAGTTTGCCATTAGAGCCAAACTGTGCACTATCAACTGTCCTCTGTCAACTAGCCTTTTTCCATCACACTGCTAAGTATATTGACACATCTAAATGAATGATCTTTGAACTGCTAATATGGTAATGTGGATGTGTGTACTTGTCTTACCTGTCAGTGAGTTACAAGATCAGCTGACAGGGGTCACCATTAAACACACAGGAAGTCAGATCATTTTTCCGCGTTGTTATGGAGAAATATATGGAAATGGCATGACAATTTCCCCGGGTGCAGTAATGACCAGGCGTTTTGTGTCAATATCATGGGCTCGTCTGTCACTCAGGCTCGAATGAATGCCTCATTCCTCATGGTGGAAAAGAGCAATAACTGTCAGTGCTCCACTAGGTCTCAGAGCACCCCAGTAGCATTTGGCTGAATCTGCAACAGGAAATGACGCACTACCCTATTTATACATGTTGCTTATGATGTAGGCAATGAAAGCTTTGAAGTGTGGCTACACATTTCACAGCGTGATGCTGAGCAGGCCTTTGTGTTTAATGATGCTTCTGGAACGTTCTTGTCTTGGCGTGTGTTTCATGCCTCCCTTGTAATCAAACTTCCACACCAAAGTGGCCTCAGCTGGGCTCCTTGTACCAGCTGTTGAGACAGTCCGCGACACATAGATTTAATGTTTAAAGACATTCACTGGTGATTGCCTTCTAATTTCCCCTGCTTTCATTGGTATTTACCTCCTGTGAATCAACAGCTATCTTGTGAGTGTGCTGTGTGCAAGCAAGCTGCCCTACCTGTTTCATAGAAAAGCAGCGATAAGTAAAACTATTGCCTCATCTCCTCTGATCTCTTGAAACCACTTGTTCACATATGTCATTTTGTTGCTCATTCCGATTTGCATATTATTTGATTACTCGACTGACGCTAGAATAAAATGACTCATACATGTGTGTCTGGTCACATTTTGGCGTAATTTTGTTGTAATTCACCCTTTGAATATGTATGCCATAACAATGGTGACGATTTTTGTAAGTGAAATTCAGTAATAAATATGGGATTGTCCAGAAGAACTGCACTAATCCCCCACTATGTGTCCATGCCAAGTGCATATATATACATAGTGTGTGTGTGTGTGTGTGTGTGTGTGTGTGTAAGAGAGAGAGAGAGAGAGAGAGAGAGAGAGAGAGAGAGAGAGAGAGAGAGAGCGAGAGAGAGAGGGAGAGACAGAGAGAGTCATGCTGTACTACTACTAAATGACCAATCATTTTTTTAGTTTGGCTTGAAACACATTTAAAACAAACCTTGGTTTATTTTGCTTAAAAAATAGCCTTTCATATTTCCAAGAATGAACAGGAAATGCCAAATGGCAAATTACAGAAAACATTTTCTGTAATTTTGAGCACTGAAACAGCCAGAGGTTAAATTCTACAGCAAATCAAAAATGATGAAAAAAACTGAGGCAAAACATTTCTCTCTAAAATCTGCTAATGTAATGTAGCGTGAAATGCTTATTTCATTAAACAAAAGTGCCACACGTGTGCCAACAGCACAAACATTTTCTGCTATAAAACAGAAATGTTCCTTGAAGGCTCTTGTTGAAATCAAGTAGTTGCACAATTCTGTTTTACTGTAAGGGGTAAAAAACATAGAATATTAAAAGAGTACTGTTATGCTGAGCTGCTGTCATAACAGGCTGCATAGAGGTAACTAAATGGGCCATAGGGCATAGTATTTTACACTGTGGCTTTACAGTGTGTGTGTGTGCGTGTATATGTGTATATTAGGTGTCGACTGATATGGCTTTTTCAAGGCGATACGATAATGATTATCTGTGACAAAAAGAGGAGGATAACCGATATTTCAGGCCGATATTTGAATGCTTTTACCATGTTTTTTTTTTTTGGTGTGACACAGTGTACACTTAATTACAAACCCTCTATAATTAGCCATATGTTTTCAGGCATAAAGTTAAATAAAGAGCAAAAAGATAAAATGAAAATTCTTTCTCCAAGACAAAAATAAACTAAAAAATTGCAATAACTAAAATGACAATTTGGCATTACAGATTATCTGTGAGGGTCAAATTTGAGCTGCAGCATGTGTGCAAGGCTGTGCACGTTCGAATGAGACAGTGTGCGAGAGAGAGACAGGGCCTACTAAAAGGGGGCTAATATTGATGTGGGTAAATTTCTTATTTTATTTTGCCTTCGCAACAAATGCCTATCGCTATTTCAAAAGCATTCAATTATCGGATGAACGATGGCAATCATTGCGTAAGAAATAAAGCAAATTGATACATCATTTAGGCTACTTTTCATCATAAAGTATGAAATATCAAACCTTAAAACTACCCTGTGCGTCTACTCTTTTTCTGACGCTGTGGGGAGATTCTAGGAGCCCATTTGCTCATAAGTCATTTATGTGAAAAATGGACAGCTCATACAAAAGTAGGGTACCGTGTGGAAGGACTGTGATAAAGTTAGCAAAAAACTGTGAAGTGCAAATTGTGTGCTGCACATTTTTATTTGAATAACTTGACTTCCATGATGATGATGAGGCCAAATGAAGAAACATCAAAGAGGCAAATGGGTATTTTCAGCTTTGCCGCGAGGTTCCGACATACAGTGCAACCGCAAGCGAGCTTAAGTTTAATTTCGTGAATGGTTGCTTAAATGACGACTGTAAGTCAGAAGGGCTGTGCTTTAAGGTAAATTTCTTTGAATATTTGATTTGAAAGAATAAATATACATTATTATTTGTTAAATGTGCAATGTCAAACTGTTGCAATATAAAACATCAGTCCTTATTACAAGTCCTTATTTCTTTTATATTCCAAGCTTGTTTTTTTAAGCGTAGACTACTTATACTGATTCAAAAAGGTCCAATTAGCCTAATACAATTTGGTTAACGGCATGGTTTAAGCAGAACGACCCTTTTACTGGACACTTATCTTCCATCCTTTTTTTCCAGCAGCAGGTCTGAGAAAATGTTTGATTCAAGGTCAGATAATGTTGTCTGTCTCAGGCAATGAGGGAATTTTGTGGAAAGAATGTTAGCCGTACCAATAGCATTTTTTTCTGACAGAGGAGATGTGTGTGTTGCTTTTAAATGTTTTTTTTTTTTTTAAATCGGGAATTTAGAGAAAAAGATACGGATGACCGATAATCAAAAATTGCAAATATTGGCCCCGATTATCTAACGACCAGATAATCGGTCGAACCCTAGTGTGTATGTGGGAATACTGCATGTTCTTAAAACCAAAGCCAGAACAAAGCTGATGCTCCTGCTCTCCAGTCTGAGAAATCTAATAATAATAAAATTGGATGCATCTTTAATGTTATGATTATGCATCTTTAATGTTAATGTTTATTGAAATAATTTCCCTCTTTCTCTTTTTTCCAGGTGGGTAAAAAGCAAGTCTGTTGAATGTCTGCCATTGTGAGTATGTTTTCAATGAACACTAATTCTATTGCAGTCTGGTGTAATATACATTGAGGTATGTTGGCTCTAACAATTTCAGCCTAATTTATTAATCCACTGATAGTGATGTGTTTTTTCTGTGAATGGTACTGTGTGTATTTCCTTTGACCTTTGATATGCATTTCATAGTTGTACAGTTTGTCATGCTGACAGATTCAGCAAAGGGTTGTGTTGTGTTGCTTAGGCTCAGACTCTGTATGGTGCATTTGGTTAGGTTAGGCATTGGGTTAGGTTTGTCCAGTTCCTTCATGTATTTTTGTTCATATTACTGCTCCACCAAAATCATCATATCTTATATAAAAGCAGGAGTTCATACAAAACAAATCTACAATATACCGCTTATAGGAAGAATAGAGCTCTTTAGAGGCATCGAAAGGCTTCCTGTTTCCCAGTGGTATAAAAGGAGATAAAGCACAGAAGAAATTCATTAGTAGCATGCATTATCATGGTTAAGGTCAGACAGCTCCCTGAAGACTGCAGTAAAATAGTCATTGACTTCCACAAGTTAGAGGATGGCTATAAAGGAATTCACAATTAGCTGAACCTATGACTTTCAGCTGTTTTTCCATTGCTAAGAAATGCAAGGCTACTGGTACAGTGACAACCCTGCCAGAAAGAGGATGCATGCCTATCTTGACTGCATAGGTTGCGAGACAATAGTTTTGGGAGACAACCTTAAATCCAAAGACAACAGTTGAAGATTTCTCAAACAAATTGGCATCCTCAGGTTATGAAATGCCAAAACAAACCGTGCAATGTTCCATTCATGGTGGGATTGCAAGGAAGAAGTCTCTTTTTAATACCTTTTGAAGGCCACAGAAAGGTAAGCTTTTCTGACATGCTCATCCGATGTATATATGGCAATACAAAGGTGAAACGTATGTATCGAAACAAGCTTTTTTGCATCATCAGAGCCCTTATTAAGAGTTATAACCTAGTTATAAACAGTGCCAGGACTTTTTAGCTTTAACCTGGTTGCCTTACCAAAGACACTCAAACTCAAACTCAAACAGCATGACAGTGATATTCATCCAAATTAACAAATAGTTAGCCGAGCACAAAATAAAAGCTCTCAACTGATCATGTCAGTCTTTATGCAAGTTTAACTCAAGAAAGCAGCTGAATAGCAGAAACCAGTGGTTTTTAAGAACCAAGAGCAGTTATGTCAGGGGGAAATGTCAAGACCGCATAAAACACTACAGGATGCATCTTGTCAGGGTAATTCATGCCAAAAGTGGATTTCCAAATAGTAAGTGCAGGAATGTGAATGAATGTAACCTTTAAATCTATTTTTTCTGTAACAAAATCTATAATTTGTGAACATTATGACTTTGCTTTGTGAAATGCTGTCAAAGGTATTTAGAATAAAGTATAACCTTTAAAAATTTTTAAGCAGAAAAAATCCAATATGTTCATTTTCCTTGTATAGCATGTTTTTTGTTCCTCTGTCAGGAGCACGAATAACTGTGGATGACATTGTACTGTGCAGCATATGTCTCTCTCGCCCTCTCTCAGTCTCCTTAGAGTGGCAGGCCAAAGAGAATATGCGTGGGGAGAAAGAGAGGGAGAGGGGGCAGTGGAGTGTGGCTCCCCTCACCCCTGTCACTTTGATAGAGTGAATATGTTGAGAGAGATAATGGGAACTTTATATTCGGAAAGGGCTGGAATAAAGAGAGCGCTCCCGCTCATTCATCAGCATTGATTACTGTAGGCCCTGTGGCCTGGAAACAGGAGAGGCACACCTCACAAAGAGCTTGCCAGTGCCGCTGCTGGGACATAAGCAGAGGAATTCTCCAAAATAACTAGGGGAAAAAGGCAGGCTATCAAGATATGAAGATATGAAAATGACTGCATTATCTCTCATCGTTCAAATAGGCATTGTTTTTGTTCTCTCAGAGTTTTGTCACTCTCGGGTTCCTGCGGAGATTACTTTTGCTTCAGTTTCAGTTTCAAGATCTTTATGAGAGAATGTGCCACCCCCCTCACTGGTGCAGTGTTGATTTAACTTCCCGCTGCCTTGAATCCGAACCTAGGAGAGGCTGTAAGCCCCTTAAAAGACCATTGGAGTGCCATTGCAGCGGTGCATCACATGATTGGATTGCTCTGTTTTAAGTCTGTTCTGCCTGTGGTCAGTTACTGTACTATTAGATCAGGACCAGCAGGTTGGCAGCGATTAAAAAAAACTGTGGTGTGGGTTTCATAGTAACCAACAGCTGCATCCAGGACACCAAAAACAATAAATACAGAGGCCTAGATAAAGGAGCCCTGCTCTACACTGCTCTGGAGGTTGGAGTAAATAATTCATTCTTGTTTGAAAAGGGATAACCCAAGGTCCTGCTATGTGATTGAGACAATAATGAGACTTTTGAGCAGATAACCCTTATCAGGCTTCGGTTTATTGGTGCAGGAACTTCCCAGACTCCTCCACTTCTCTATGTCATTATAACGCCCCCCCCGCTTCCCCCTTTGTCACATTTGTTTTCTTAATTTTGCAGTTTAATGGGAGCTAGGCTCTTCTGTTCTTTCCACTCCGGTGATTCATGTGACTCATGATGGTGGCGTTGCTGCAAGGGAACCTGACCAGAGTATTGTGTCTTCAAATCCATGAAACGAATTGAAAGCTGGGAGGAGTTCACTCTTTTACAGGGCGGTGTTTTGCTTCAGTTCACTGAACTTGAGATATGCGTGCATATTTCAGTGCAGCTCCGTGAAGTGCAGCGAAGTAGCATCCTTCAAAACAGTGAACTTGCAGCCTACTTCCTGGGCTGTCTATCTCAGCCTCTTTGAGGTATGCGTGCGTATTTTAACGCCGTTATATTCAGAGGTATGTCTGTCATGCACACACACACATACACACACATACAAACAAAGCTGCACAGGTGCATCAGGGGCTTTGCAGACTGCAGAGTATTGGACCGAATGACCGAAGGCGAAAGCCTGCGATCAGCTAGGCGAATATGCTGCAAGGGATAAACCATGCACAGAGCGTTCGGGGCATCACGAGATGAAACGGCTTCTGTCTTGGAAAATGTTTTGCCTGCAGGGACTTTAAAAAAAAAAAAAGAAAAGAGAAAGCAGTGACGCATGTGTTACGACTGCTAATGAAGTCGCAGCATCGGAGGACAGAATTAGCACTTACGCCTGGAATGAATAAAGCAAGTCGGGGACCTGAGAGCAGCACGGCATTTCCTCACCTGGGGCCACTGATATTTGTTCTGAGAGAATGAGTTGAAATTGTAAAGACAGCCATCCCCAGAGGAGGAGTCAGGATGTGTGTAACTACACAACTTACTTTTGCAAGCAGGACTCTTTTGATTAGTGCAGGAAGGCGAGGGGGAGGGCTGTGCAAATCTATACCTCATCGATAATTAAAAGCGCTTGGATTTCATTTTGTGGCTGGTGCAATGTGTGTAACCTGACGTTTGATGGTAAAAATAATTCAATATGCAGCGTTGCTTTTGATGACTGCAAATGATAATGAAAGTGCATGGCTGTTGATTGCCAGACACCTGAATAATTACAGCGGATTGAGTATTCTTAGTGATTGTTTTGTTGTTATGATGGTTATATTGGCAATTACACAAGCCATTTTCCGTTGTGAGCTTAATCTAAGATACCAATCACAATATATAAAGTGTCTATTAGCCACCATAGCTTTATGAGTTTCTCTCCAGTGACCCATATCTCAATAACAAGTAATCAGCTTTGCATGATTAGACTTCTGTTGTCAAATCTAACACAATCTTACAGGCATGGCAACTTCTGTCTGTACACCATGTGTAGAGTTGTATTTCTGAATTGACTGTGAAAACAGTTTAGTAATGGACACATTCATTTGCTCTCAGGCAGTTTAGTTGTCTTTGTCAGGCATGCTCTGACTATACTCTCACATGGTATTTTAGCACTTAGCAATCAGCTCCCATTGCAAACATGTTGTGTAGGACAGGCCATGTTAGCCACTGGATGCTATCAGCTACTGAAGTATCCTATAGGAACCCTTTCCATTCTGGAACACACATTTATAGCAGTGAGATTCATAAAATGAAAAGTGTCAGAATGACTAGTTCTTGTTTTTGCTCATAAGAGCTCAGGTTTCTCTGGTGGCCTCTTGCATGGGGTGCTTAGAAAAGTAAACCCTCTTTTGGGATTCTGGTGGTATTTTAAGCGTGGAGCAAAACAGCGTTTTCCACAAGGCCTGCTGGCTGGGCTCACGGGAAAGGCTGTTGCTCTAAAACCCCTTGACTTGGCCGTGGATGCGGTCGGGAGCAGTGCAGCTGCCCAGCCAAGCGGGGAGTGGGAATTACAGGGGATGGGTCAACCTCGCTTGGCCAGGGAGAAGATGAAAGCTCTTGCCCTTGTGGCTTCATTAGGCAGGGGACTGCTGACAGGAGGCGTGATGGATGAGAGGACAGAGGGGGCAACAAGGCAGACCCCCCACTCTCCTCGCCCACTCCAGGGATGCACCCTCACGGAGATGACTTTACTGTCCGAAAGAAGCAAACTGGCGTGCAGCATAGCCGTGAATGCGCAACGCTGTTTTTTTAAATGCCTGTTTTTTGTCAAAAAAACGTGCGTGATGGAAATTTAAGATGTGTTCTTGTGGTATTGTTCTAAAGCTTCTCATGTGGTATTCTGCAGCTTAGACACAGAAGGTGGAATTAATCTATTTTTATCATTGGAATAAGTGCCCAACAGACCTAGTGATGTCATAGGACTCGGGCGCATGTTGGGGCTCCTTGTTTGACCTCAAAGCGGTGTGGTTAGGGCGGTTTAATATCTGCCCATCTGCTCAAAATTAAGGGGGAGCTCGTAAGTCTGATTCGGCATCTGCTGTTGGTGGAGACACTTTTTTAAAGTGGTTTCATTAAAATAAAACTTGGATAATTGGCTCTACAGGTCTGGAGAACACAAAAATAAGTGCAGTTTTCCTCTGGCTCACTCAAACTCAACCACTGCTCACAGTCATACATTCCCCCTAAGAGAGAAGGCAACAGCTGGTGTCATATTGTAGCAGCGCTACATGTTCAAGGGGCAGATGTAGACAAAAAAAAAAAAAAAAAAAAACATTAAAAGGCTGCATTTTTTTTTCCAAGGCATCATTTTGTTCTTCACCATTTTGCTCCATTGTCCAATATCCCTTTTGACTCAGGACTTTGAACTGTAGTTAAATAAAATGGAGGGTCCATGAGTGCTCATAATAATTATTGATTTACACCGATGATTCAGCTAGACTTGCATTGTATTGTTTACACTAGCCAATGGGTTTTTGTTGGGTTGTTAATCAGAATTAAAAGACCAATCAATGGCAACCTGTACTGAAAAGGACTTCAGTTTTGAAATCGCTTCCCTATAAGCCTGCACATGACTCGGTAAACAGATCTGTTTTGTGTATCATGTTCTATTTCTGTTTTGTGTATCATGTTCTATTTCTGTCTTCTATGTTCTTTCCTGCTTGTAATGACATGTTTAATGTTATCATAATGTACTGGCTATTCAGTCACATAGGTATCATATATGGATAAATACATAGATATGAATGCATTATAATGGAAAAATGTCCTCTCTCTTGTGATCTGATTTTCATGCTACACTAAACGCGTGCCCCATATTTAAAAGAAATGTTTGAAAAAAGCGAATCCCCCTGAAGCTACGCCCCCCTCCTTTTTGTCCAATCACGGCGACTGTCTTTGTAGTCTTTCTTCCCCGGGGGGAAGAAATCTCAGCTGCATTGGCTGCAGACACAGTTCTCTGTGTAGAATTACATAGGTCACTGACAATCACAATGACAGTGCCCTGTCTCTGGAATGAGGGAATTAACTTGAACTAATTACCACTGAGAATGACAGGGGATGAGGACTCTTCTTGATTCCTCCTTGCTAATAGTCTCCAGGTGATGGTGAAAAAAAGAGTTTGTGTCAGATGTTTACTTTGGTGGAACTTTTCGTAAGGAGGTAGAGTATGTACAAGACCAAGAATATCCTACTGCTTTGATCCTCATGTGGATTGGATCCCCTTTCTCTGCCTCTCTCTCTCTCTCTCTCTCTCTCTCTGTCTCTCCCTGTCTGTCTCTGCCTTTCTTTACTTTCCCTCCTACTTTCTCTTTCAGATATGACTTTCACCTCCCTGCCCTCCATGATAAATAAAAAGAGTGACAGGAAGTCAGGCCACCAGGAATCGGTCCTGTCTGATGCATACAGAGCAGACGTCCTCCATCTTCCAGAATCAATTGTTGTCATTTATGACTCACTGCAGCATCGGAATATGCAGGATTTATGCTGACCTTTTGAGTCCCTCTCTTTGCCATCTAACATCACGAGTGGAAACAACTCAGATTCTCAGCTTACGCAGAATTGTTTATGTTGCAGTTATTAATGGACAGTTCAAGACAAATATAATTATGTTTGAGCGGCTAGGCGTTCATCCATAGTTCATCGAAAACACAAGGGAGTACACTCCAGTCAGGGCCCAGACAGTGGGCAGCTGATGGTCCCTGAGCATGAGCAGGTTTGCTAGGAACGCAAGAGACTTTGATCATCATGTGTTGGACTCTTTTACAGTCTTACCGTACGTTCACACCAGGAGTGGCGAGAGCGTCAAAATTTGCTCTGGCTGCCCTGCCAACAACGCTGTCGATAAAGTGGATGTTCTGACGTAGATGAAATAGGTGGCTACAAATTCGTTCGGAATGCTTGATCTTGGAAACGTTATTTAAAGGGGCCACAAAGCAAACAAACGTGTCGACCGGTATCTTTGTGCCGACTGACCACAAGTAGGGTATAAGTTAACCTCATGAAATCTTTTAAATGTGAAGGTAAGAAATCAATCGATGAAGGAAAGAAATGAACAATTATAATTACATGTTTGGTAACGAAATTAAAAGCCATTTGTGTGGTGTGACTTTTGTATTTCAACATGCAGTTTATAGGACACGTTTACTAGCCTTGGTCTTTAATTAACATTAATGTTAATTTGTGTGTAGCCTACATTAAAGTAAATAATGAGAAAACCCGCCACAGCAATTATCAACCTCTCCTCCATTGTGCTTGGGAACTAATGTTTGGTGGGAACAAAAGGTTACACGGTTGTGTTCTCTAGAATTATCTAGAGCGGAGAACAACCAATTCCGGTTGCCACCGAACCGCGTCATAGCTCATTACCATAAATTTGCCATGGACTTCAACTTTATTCTGATGCTCACACTGCCCAAGACACACCGCCAACGGTCACGCTGCTGCTCGCCGCTGAGAGACGCTGGCTCACATACAAAATGAAAGACTTCCGGCCACTTTGATGCTCTTGCTGCTCCCGGTGTGAACGTACGTTAGAGTACTTTGCAGCCTATCTCAGTGAAAACGTTGAACAGGACAACACAAAATGATAAGACACACACAGACACACACACACACACACACACACACATTCACGTGCACTTCCATGAATTTATGATTTACACTTGCAGTTATTTCCCCCCTGTTGTGGCTGCCTACCTCGAGGCCTGTGTTGAGTTTTATGAGTCAGCCAGTCACCTCCCCTCCACTCTATGCTCTGAATGAAAGTCTTTTCTATCTTCTCCTGGGTAAACATCCTCCTGCATCCTGAACACCACTGCAGGGCTGTGCCAGGTGTCATGTACAGCAATAACCCGCATTAGACAAAGGAAATGTTCACCCTAGCTCCAGTGTATCTCCTCTGGCGATGAGTGGTATATTGTGAAGTTGAAATGAGACTGAATACATAAACCCTTCAGTGGGCTACCATTTGAACAGAGCTGTTTGTTTCACTTACATGGAGCTCTGCACGTGTGCAGTCAAACCCACAGGGCTAAAACCTGCCATTGACGACGGGTTAATTGTCTTATAGAATTGTCCTATAAAAGACGCCTTTTAAAAATGCAAACAGAAAACAAAAGGTTTGATCAATTATTCATGGCATACATTGAATAATTTCGATGCTTCTTCTATTACCATTTATTTTCATTGTGGGCAGTCAGTAGAGCATATGGCTATTGCACATCATGCATTGTCAGGTACAGTAAGAGCCATCATCAGCTCTGGCAGAAAACCCAGGTCTCCATACCATGCTGTACATGAGATGTAAATGAGCAATTTCATCTGTCCACCCATAACAATATATACATGAACACGCATGCCCAATCGGTTCAGATTAAAGCTTGTTCTAACATAGAGTAATTATTCAGGACATGGAAAATGTAGGACAGGGTGACCTCTTTCTGTGCTATCTGGAATGCTATTACTGCTGCACTGGAGGCAAGGAAAGACTGGAAAGTGTGCCAGTGGAAAACGAGGAGAGAAATATTCCTGGATGGAATTACTTGGAGTAGTTAATTACACATGCTGTTCTCATCTTATTGTTCCTTAAATAATATACTGTAAGTCTTCCACGGGGACAGGGAAATCAGTAATTGTGTTTGTTTTCCGGCACATCAATTACATTATCCATGGGAGATGACACAGAGTTATCCTGATTTATACAGTGACTGCACTGTTTCTCCATCTGTTGTAATGACTCTCTACAACTCTCAACAAGCATGCGCACATGCACGCACACATACATACTCACACACACACACACACACACACACACATACACATATTAGTTGCTGTTTGTGTGCCTTTACCACATTGTCTTAGCTATGCCTGCCAGAATGCCTCCCAATCTCCAAAGGAATGTTTTAATATAAGAACAGCAAACAACAGCAACAGCCAAAGTAAGTGGAAACAGTAACACACAAAGCCATTTCTCCCTCTGTACTGCTGCGGTCGCTACAGCAGTGCTAACCCCAAGCCACCGTCATTAACTGCTTCAGAGGAGCGCTAACAACGTGCCAAGCCAAGTAACGTCCCCCCCATTTCAAAGTGCCAAACGAGACACAGGCGACAGGCTGTTACGGAGGGTAGAGTCTTGGGTCTGCAGCATACAGATGGCCTGCTGATGTCAAACCAAACCTCAAATGTGAGGGAAGGGCTGGGGAGCAGGCAAAGGAATGATACTTTATACAGATATAACATCTGGAGAAGGAGTTCAAAGTATGTTAATGCTAACTGTTCATTGGTGTTGTGAAAACATATGATCAGAGGTCATACATAAACAGAGATGGAAATATGTCTGCTAACATGTTCTCAAACTAATAAAAAAATAATAATGAAGGACATTTGTGGTCTATTATGGAAAAAAAAAATCTTGGAAATTTACAACCAAACGGAGGTAGACTATTTGAAAGCTTTCGGCCCCATAGCAGATGTAACCTGTTGACCAAGGGAAACTTGATGTTAGTTAGTAGACTCAAACACTCCACAAGGTTACAAAACATTTTGTTGGAATTTTTGGATCCCATCTTTTTTTCTTTCTTTTTTTATTCGTTTTAGCTGTCCTGGATGTCTGACTTTGTTCTCTGTGGTTGAATTGAACCCAGCCCCTGAAAGAACGCCCCTTTGGTACAGTCTGAAAGATGAAACACAACCTGTACTGAAGACATGTTTGACAGTGAGACTGTCTCTCTCTATCCCTTCTTTTGTCTGAGTGGAGAAATAACCTGGTTTTACTCTGCAAGATGAACAAAGACAGCTGTTATGGAGAGGGTGAAAGTGTGAACAGAGGGTACAGTGCTCTTGATGTTCCCAGCTGAATTATGAATGCTATAAATGGCTGCCCTTCTCACTGCAAAAAAATAATCATTTTAAGGTTGTTAACATTTGAGGTAATCAGTGTATTTTATACCATCCTCTTGATCTGCATGCAGTGATTAAGATTAAGTACTGCGGAACCGAATGTGAGGCTGTGCAAGCTAGTTCATGGCGGTCTGTTGGTCTGATGTGCACAGGCACAGTGACAGATGCTGATAAAAGGCGGTGCGGAAATCTTCAGAGTAAATCCGCAAAGTCTGAACGAAGTTGGGGGCTGTCCTTGAAAGTCTAAGCCGACCTCGCCCGAAGCGTCTGTCTGGTGCGGTGACCAAATGAAACCCTCTCTCACCGCCCCGCAATGGCTTGTCAGACCCAACCCAGCCAGAGCCGATTCTTTCCTGGCCGCGGCCACTCCGTCTCTCAGTTCCATGCCCCCGATTGAGAACGGACACATTTTAGCCCATTACGCTCGGTACCCACCCCCCCCCGCACCGGAGAGCGTCATGCTAGAGCTGAACGGACACCGGGCCTCCGTGCGCTCGCTCGCGAGGGCGTCCGATTTAGTTTCGCTCGAGGCGAACGGGCTCGGCCTCATTTCGCTTCTGTTTGCCTCTGCTGGGTGAGAGGCTTCGAGCGGCACCTTCACGCCTGGGCAGAGCTATCCACCGCTCCGGCAGAACATTGTGCATTTAAAACGGTCTACTCTCTCTGCTCCTCTTCCTTTTCTGCACTAAAGGACACGGGCCTGGTAATGTTCACGATGGAGTCATGTGTGTGCCCTCTCGGTGAATACTGATCTTATAGAAGTCAATTATATACATGGTATTCCCTTACAGTTATTATGTTAACTTTATACTGACCCATGTGAAACAATTATTATGTCAGAATTAAACGCTTATGAGTTTCAAATCATGCTGGACCAATGAAATGTGTTAGGGGAGTAAAAATCAGGCATATCTTCTGCATTGCATCCACATGGGTCAATGTCCTTGTTCTAAGGCACGAACCGCTGGTGCCAGAAAGGACTGAAAAATAATTTGAAACCTTACTGTAATGTGGAGGTCTCATATTTCGTTTTGCTCATTGATTGTTACACAATACCTCGCAGCTCTTTTGCCTTTTTCTCACTCTGCATTTTTTTGCGTTGTATCAGATCACCATGGTGTTTAATAACCTTTCAGGCAGCATAACACAAATAATCAGAGAAATGTGATGTTGTTGACAACTGTGACAATTCCAATTCCAGCTGTATGTGCGTGTGTGTTTGTGGGGGGATGTTTGAATGTGCTGGTTACCATAGTTGCTTCTGTATTCGTTTGTCTATGCTTATATACAGCAACGAGCAAACTGGATTCAGACCGATGCGCTCAAAAATTAGGACAAAATGTGTAAACCTAATAAGATAACAGTTGGGGAGAAGGTTATTATTGCTAATCAGAAGAATGAATTAATTCATCAACTTATTATTATTGGGCTTCAGAGGGCTACATGAAGAGGAGCAGTAGGAGCAGAAACGGGAGGGGTGAGAGAGCATGCGAGTGATTGGGTCGAGCTTTTCCATTCATGGTAGGCCACAGTGAACACGCATGTAGTCTTTTCTTTCTGTTGAGGTAATTAATTTCCTCGTCATCCTTGAATACACAAAGATACAGGCAGAGGACTGAAGAAGGAGATGTAGTCTCATAGCTAACAGAGGGCTTCACTTACTTCAGCACATGTGAGTGCATTTTAGATCTGCTAACTCCAGCAGTTCAAGAGTAGTGCTGGCTCTCTGGGGTCCCCTAAGACACGGCACCGTGTGGCTCTGGATCGATAATCTTTGAACAGCCACATGAGCAGGAACACATCCTCCTGGTCTGTAACCTTGTTTTCCACCCTTATTGAGGGGCCGCTCCACTGGCGCTGGCCACACACAGCATTGCCTCTTCCCTTTATGTGACTGATAGGATCGTTTTCCACATGTGAACCCTGTAGGCTTTGACAAAGGAATGTTCTTCTGTTATACTTAGGGCCAAGTCTTTGTACATTGTATGTGCAGAATGTGATCATTGCCAGTTTCTCTTTTAATTTGTGATGAGGCAATTGTAATATCAGACATCAACTGAAGCTGAAGACACATGTTCCTTTTGAAAGCAGTGAAAAGCAGAGAGATGACAATGGATGATTGTATACTGCGTGGAGAAATACAGACAAATTGCAAATCCTATGTCTAATAAGGTTTCTTAGAGGTGTCCTACTGGGAGAGACTTGTGAGCACCATCTGATTTGAAACCATACAGGCCCTGTTAAATGAACCACTTCATTACCAGATTACAAGAACTGAGAGAGGGGGGGCGGTAATGGATTTGTTCAATGTGCTTACAACAGATGGACCGAAGGGTACAAATGGCCATCACTGCGCTTGAGTTACTCTCCAGACCCCTTGTCTCTGAGTGAGCATCCGAGTGCGGTTCTTGTTTTTGGTCCAGTGCTCCTTATCTGCAGTGCACACGAACGAAGACTGAATAAGACCTTCCCAGACTCCGGGAATGGAAAATGTGACCAGGATGTGAGCTGTCCTGTTTCTTTCTCCACTCAATGCTGCATGAAGAACAAAAAAAAAAAATGAATTAGCCATTGGCTTCCTGTCCCTGTCCCTTCCTCCCTCAGTCTCTCTCTCCTACTTCCTTCTTTCTTCTCTCTCTTTCACCCTCTCTCTGTTGCTCTCTCTCTCCTGCCATTGTATGTGCATACTCCAGTAACAGTTCATCCATCATATTCAGCCACAGACTTCTGCTTTGCAGGGGAACAGATGTGAGTTGTGAACACCTCTCGGAGGACAGTGTGGCACGTTTGAGCGGAGCAGAAATGGTCCTGGCTGTTTACTGTGATTGAGCTCAGCGCCGTATTCATTTTCTACCTTATCACAACCTCAATACTCTATACTTCTCCTCCAGCTCACACCCTCTTGTTCTTAACACTGTACCTCAGCCCTTCCAACACTACAGCACTACGTGCAACACTACACTCTCAACCTCAGCTGGGGACCTACACCCCTCAACTACACCACAGCTTTCCCTGGCTACACCTCCGCTACATCCCCATACTCCTGAATGATCTTCCACTACCTCTTAACTCTTAACTACACTACACTGCAACTGCACTTCACTGCAACTAAACACGTTTACATCTCAGTTCTTACTACACCTGAGCCATATCCCACTACACCTGTACAGTCCATATCTACAGCTCAACTACACCTGTTATACTGCAGTTGAACCCCCTTACACCAGATTACACTTTAACAATCCCCCTCTACATCTCAACTACACTTGCTATACCGCTACTACACCCACTACACCTCAGCTACATTCCTCTACACCCTAACAATCCATCTCCACACTTCAGCTGTACCTGTTACACCACAATTGCTTTCTTCCACAACCATCCAACCTTCAACATGATTGTATTAAAACTCAGCTATTACCCTCTACAGCTCCGTTACCCTTTTGTGCTGTGTGTACGGTAACCATATTTTAGATACTATGTCTAGATTTGTGTGTGTGTACTTGCCAGAGATACCACCAGAGGTACCACTTTGTTGTGGAAGATAATAGAGGTCAAACCTGCTGTAATTTGAAGGATACTGTTGCTTTTGAAGGAACAGAACAGGAGAAGGCCGGGCACTCCTCCCCTCTCGGCTCACTTAACATATGTTGGCTGTCGGTTGCAATTGATAATGCAACTGTCTGTGTTTCTTCTTCCGAGTGACATTGTTGTGACAGTGGTGAAGGTTCTTCGCACCTCTAATTTCTTTCTGCGTGGAACAGATTGTGTCTCGTTGCCCCAGTGCACACCTGCGGTGAGCTCAATGTTTTCTTCTCTAAGGGCGGAACCCCTGAGGTGTTCTTCATTTTAATCTTTGTCAAAATCTTTATTATTCCTCGGTGGAGTCAGTGAACTGAGATTCCATACGCAGGTGCTGACAGCAGCTCTGCAGCTCTGGTTCAAAGGTTTATGATTTCAGCCATGTGTCAGATTACAGGGCAGGAGCTTAAAACCACCGTAGAGGAGGAAGGCACACAACCTAGGCTTCATTCTTGGCGACTGCTATTCTTGGGATGCTGGACAGGGATGTGAGCCACTGACCTTGAAATGCAAGCTGGAAATCTGATCCAAGGAGTGCTTCTTTTCTTTTGTGCTTCTAATGCATTAGATTGGGAGGGCATGCAAAGGAATCGAAATGGGTAATCATTAGGAAAATGATAACAGGGTCATCTTTGTTGCATTAAGAATGCAATTAACCTTTGAGAACTCCAGAGACAAGTGTCTCCGGTGTTATGCACCGAGTAAACAACTTCAGAGTTTGTCTTGGGTCAGACCTGGGAGCGCTGAAGCTACTGCTGTTCACTGGTTGACACATCCTGAAGTAATCATTTTAAAGAGTGCCTCCTATTATGACTCAATGAAGCCCACACAAGAGCAGCCTACCCATGGATCCTTCTGTAATATTTGCAGTCTTGCTGTGTCCCTGGGACAGTGGCGGTATTTCAGCTTTTTAGGCTGTACTCATGCTGGAGTAACTGTTGGAAGCCGTTCGGCCTGGTGGATAGGTCTGACGCATCCTTCAGAGAACAGTGAATTCTGGCCCCCTCAGTCGAGCACAAACGGTGACTGCAGAGAAGCGAGAAAGCTGCGAGGCGGGGTGACCGATTGGAAGGGGAGTAGGCAGCGAGAGTCGGAGATGCAGGATGCTTGACAGACAGACATGCAGGGAATCGGGGACGGAAGCAGGTGTGTCGACTGGCAGGCAGATATTTCTGCACCTCACCTCCTTGTGCTGCTTGGCTTGATGAATCTCAGGCTGCAAATGATAAGAATAATACTAATCTGTGTTCGTCTGCTGCACGTCTGGGGCAAAATGGATCTGTCAGCAGCCTTTTGCGCCTTCTCTCTCAACACAGATTTATTAACATTCCTCAGGTGAATCAATATTCATTCCACTCTTAAACTTTTTTTTTTTTCTTTTTTTAAACATAATGCACAAATCCCTCAACTGTAAAATGAAAAAAATTTTTTTTTGAAATGCATTGTGTGTGTGTGTGTGTGCGTGTGTGTGTGTGTGCTTGTAGGTGTCTGTGTGTGTCTGTATCTGTGTATGGGAGCATGCTTACGTGCAGGGCAAAGAGGTCATTGAGGCTGTAAAAACACTGGAGCGGCTCTTTATCTCTGCTGTAGTAGGAGATGAATGTGAATTAAGAGCATGGGGGAAGTAAACAGCGCTCATATGGACTGTAACAAAAACAAATTGTCTTTGTGTTCTGTTTGTCAGTTGGTTGCATCGCTGCATAATATTTGTTAGAGATTTTTTTTTCTCTTTCCTTGTGAATGGATGTGTTATCTGTCATTGACCTTAAATGACCTGAACCTCTTTGCTTTGGCCTTATCTGCTGAAGGGGCATGGAGCTCCGGTTAGTGCCCATCTCTGTGGACTCCTTGTCCAGAGTGTCAGAGTGGCAGTGCAGGCCCAGCTCATTTCAGATGCTGTAAAAATAGCCAAGCCCTTGCCTATGTGACTCCCATGCTCAATTACCAGTGACTGCAGCCATGGCTTGCTTTGATAAGTGATAAACTTGACTGTGAGCCATATTTCTCTTACTCCCATTCTTCTCCGCGTGGCTGTCTGATACAGAATCGATTGCCCGGACAAATCGTTTACCTCTGACTGGCTCTCACCCATCAGTGTGGCATGCTGAACTTGGCGGCGGGGGTGGGGGGTGGATTCTGACCATACCTGGAACTGTCTGCTTGTTTCTGTGTTCTGAATATCATTGCTACCAAAGCACTAATGAGAGCAGCATTCTGAGAGTAGCATACAGAACAGTTGCTGAGGGCATGCACCTCACTTACTGTGGCTGCTTAAAAGATTCTGCTTTTCTCCCCCACATAAACACACTGACTCAATGCTCTCCTTGTGAGATTGAAATTGTTGCTATATGTTGCTATGTGATCACTGCACGTAGCATTTGCCGGTATTCTCATTCCCAGTGAGAGAACGTTCTGTTGTGGGTCACTGGTCTCCCGCTGACTAATGCAAGCGTGGCTCGCTCCTTTGAAGCAGGCATCTGCGTCGGCATCGTGGCTGACACTGGCACGGAGCGCTCAGGACTCAGCTCCGCGGAGGGCGCCTCAGCCAGTCACGGCTGTCGACCCGCCCCATAGGCAGCGGAAAGAGACCCACACCCCCCATTATTCTGCTGGGGAACTGCCATTATGGCCGATTATGTTTTCCGCCCTGATTGACGGGCGAGCCGTGGCAGGACTGACAGGTCGGGATAAGGAAGGGGGGTTGGGGGGGAGCGCACGCTAGACAGAGAGAGCAGTGCTCGCTGATAATGCCCTGTGGGCCCTGCCTCAGGGGGGTCTGGGAAGGGAGGGGGACCTGGGGTAGGCCGGCCAGCTGCCGTGTCCCACAGTCAGGCGGTCGGGCTCCGGCTCCAGTCAGACCAATCCAACCGGAGCCGGTCTGAGCAGACACAACAACTGTCAAATGGCATGAATTCAGGGAGCTCAACTAGGGCAGGAGCTGAACTCAGATCTGTCCACCCCCACCCTATTCCTTACCAACCAGAGCTAATAATAGTCTTGTTAAAATGGTAGTTTTATTTTTCAGACGTCTGGTGATCTTTCCCAAGGGATAGCCTTTTTATAATAATTATCCATTTTTTTCCGACAATAAACTCTGGGTTTTTCTTTTTTTCTTCCCTTTTATTCCCTCAGCAGAATGTATTCTGTCCAGCATTTCCTTGCATGCAATTGTAATAATGCTATGACAAATATATTCCACTGGATTGACTGAATGATTGATTGAACCTCCTATTGGGATTTTTTCCTTGGGCAGCTCAAATAAGATGGAGGACCAGTATTTGCAAACGTATTTGGCCAAATCTTGTGCCCATGGAGCTTTGACATTTTCAATTAACACAAAAGGCATACATTTATTAGGGTGAGGGCCCAGTCTGACTGTTGGTAGAAACAAGGAAAAGAGAATATTGTGTATCCATTCAAAGTGCTCATCTCAGAAATGGGGTAAATAAAAGCAAAGCGAGAAGAGAGGCATGGGCCATCTATTGATCTGTTGACCTGATAATTCTGCCCGCATACCTTGTCATCTACTGAGAATAAAAAGAGATTCGTTTGCACATGCTTCGTGAAATCCATTTTAATTTCAATGCCAGATAACGATCTTGCCTCAGTAAAATATGATCAATAAAACCCTGCACTCAGGGAATTATGATAGATTACAGTCAAGGTTGTGAGCATGTGTGTGTCTTTCTGTGTGGGCGTGAGTGTGTGTGTGCTTGCATGTTCACGTGTGCGTTGTGGTGCGAAGCAGCCAGTATTAAACTGAGAAGGAAACTCCGATGAGACAATCAGTGTGCGGTCCTCCATGACAATTCCTGAGATGTGAGATGTGCAGAAATGAATGCCTCTGTTTTATGTCCTAATGAACCATTTTCACGTCTCTGCAGCAAGATAGATGTAGTACCTGCACCTGCTTGATCACATTAGTTTGAGTCAATGCCTTCCATAACTGCTGTAGGAGAATTTTAAGTCCTTTAAGGCAAGGATTTGTCACACATTTTATTGCTTATTTCAGCAAGGGAGATGTATTATTATGATTAATTTGTTGAGCAGCCACCCTTATTGATATGCGTGTACATTATATTTCATGAGCCAAAAAGTGTAGGAAGCATGGCCGATGCTCACTCTCTCTGTCTGCACATCGCTACCTAGATTGATGTATGAGGCTGTACGTTCACTCTGTGCACACTCTTCTCTGTTTTAAGTATTTTCAGTGTGCTGGTGATTGTGTGTGTGTGTGTGTGTGTGTGTGTGTGTGCGCACGCATATGCATGGTTATGCATGCATGCGTGTGTGTGTGTGTGTGTGTGTGTGTGTTTGTGCAAGTGTGTTTAGACCTCATGTGGAGAAATGGCCATATGAATGTGGGTCTGTGAGCTGATCTGCAGATAAACAGATGGTGTGGAGCTGCAGTAGAACAACACCCTCCCATGTTTTCTCTCAATCTCCTTTGCTGTTGAGTAATAAAATAGACCGCAGGAACACATAAACAACCCCCCCCAGCTCACCCTCACCGTGTTTTGTAACGATGACCTTTGACCCGGCTGCCTCACCCTGATTGGCAGTGACGGTATTCCCAGACTCTGTAGCAGGATATAAACGAGACTGTGATCAGTGAAGCGGTCGGGTTTATCCCGGTGGCAGGCTGCTATCCCCAGATAGGCGCATTAGTGTCTTCCACGATGGCTAATGGTGTTTATCATTAGAGACAGAGCCTGGCTAGGCTTTCCAAAGCTTAGGGCCAATGTGCATCTCTCCCTGGGCCCTGTTGATGAGGGGCATAATTAGCATTCCTATGGTAATTCCTGCTTCCGCTGTCGTAATGTGTGGATTACTGTGCAGGTACCCTCTCCCCTTTGTGTTACCGTTTCTTAAAACACTCCCCCTCAATTCCTTGAGTGCCTGTGGTCTGCTGGAAGTGTCTGAGGCTACGTCTGTTGGATGTTTGCTCTCATTCTGCACTTTCCAATTTCTTTATTTAGATCATTACTGTTGTTTTCTTGGTAAACACTTGAAGGCACACTAAATGCACAGTTTTCTCACAGTTGTATTCTGCTAGACTGAAGTGTCTTTTTACAGCTTATTTGTTCGCATAAGTTACTGCCATAGCCCTGGCACTGAATGTGGTCTGAATAATAGCAGACATGGATTTCAGTGGCCGTTTTGCTGTGGTGTTGACCAAGGTCATGATGTCTGTAAAACATGATGAATTCTGATTTTTCTTTTTTTGCATCCTGTCCTTTCCATTGCTGCACACACTAATGTATGTTGTATGTGATGTGTATGTTTTCATCAAAGATGAGGCAGTTGATGAGCGGGTAGCAAAAAAGCCTCATGGTACTTAGAATGGGCCTTGCATTGTAGAAGAACCATAGATTTTTTAAGAAAAAGAATGACCTATGAAAAGAAAGCCAAAGCGGTCCTACATTTTATTTATCAGGTATTTGCTGTTGTCACGGACTACAAGAGACACTGGAACCTAAGTCAAATTCCTTGTATGTGTAAAACCATACCTGGCCAATAAAGACTGATTCTAATTCTCATTCTGATCAGTGGATGCAGAGCAAAGGGATTATTATTATTGTTATTCTTATTATAATTATTATTATTATCTCACTGTTAATTCAGTGGGATTGTATGACACGTAGACTGTGAAAAGCACTGGAATTATGATAGTTAGGGAAGAACTATGATTAATGTGATGCAAGGGCCATTAATAGTACAGTGACAGTGCCTTAATGACTTAAGCTTATAGGAGGGGTTAGAGTAGCTCAGTATTGAGGGTTGCCTTGGTCACTCTGTGGAAATAAATGCTTCACCTGAAATGTCACACTGTAAAACATCAGAGACACCTGTACCTCTGTGGGCAAGAACGTGGATTAAAATGTGTGGAAAATTAAAAAGTGTTATGCTGTCAAACCATATGAATTTGCATTATGCAGCTATATTCTTCATTAAACCTAATCTTCTCACTCCTACGCAAAGTTACGTAGTTGAAAAGTTTCATTTCTACATCAACAAAAAAGAAGGTGTAAATGTATTGATGATCCCTGAGTGCTGAGCGTTCTGCAAATTGTGACAGGCTGCCTTCATTTATAATGCAGCTTCGGATCCCTCTGCAGCAGCATACGTTCTCCACCATTTTGTCAGGCTTGTCAAGGGAGAAGCAATATGTCAGAAATATGCATTGTCTGCTTCAAGATATTCACCTTCTCCCTGCACTTTTGTGCCTGTCTGACAGTAATATTTAATTTGAGGGTAAAGAGCACCTGAGTGAGTTGAGGGTGGGTGAAAAGGGGCTTTTATTATGAAGAGGGCACCCCTAGATTACTGCACTTCGGTGGCACTAATGTGGAAAGTGCTACCACACTCTGAGAATTGATGAGGCCATCCCTGTCAAGATGTTTGGGGAAAGCTGGGGAAAGACCAAGGGAAAGCTGATATTCTTAGGTTTCTTCACAGCAGCTTAGCAAAAGTCAATTGTATGGCAGAGGTGAATAAATCAAAGCTAAACACAACCAAAAGTGGCCATGGAGTCCAGGGTCTGCTTCAGCACAGGTGAGCTTTCCTGGCAGTTCACTTATAGTCACCCTGTTGTGCTTATCGATTCATTTGCCTGAAGTGGCCTTCAGCACTGCGGGCTGTTTCCCCATTCTGAGGTCTCCGTCTCCAGCCAAAAGGGACGCGGTTCTGTAGTGCTCTCCATTGAGTCAGGACCTCACAGCCTGCTGGGAAGGCTGGAATGAAGCCAAGTCCTCTGGGGCCTGCGCTATGCAGGGGCAGGAGCATTGGATGAAAACAAATTCCTCTGGTGAGAGGGGTGAGACGGGAGGACTCCCTCCTTTTGGTTTCAGCTATCCTGCAGCAATGAGCTGAACTCACAACCAGGCAGCTGGCAAAAGATAAAGAAGGGAAAGCAAATTAAAGGGCCACTAGAAGCACTTGCTTAGAATGGCTCGGCGGCATCGCAGTTGCATTTTCACTTGCAAAAGTGTTGCTCGTTCTGGATATGATTATTTCAGGCCACAGCCAAAACAATATGTTGTGTTCCTTCAGAATAAGAAGACAGCCAACTGCTGGCATGTTCTGTATTGAAATATAAAGTATTTTAGGCAACATCTGAAGTCCAGTACAAACACCTTGACAGTCTGCACCATCCCACTTTATCGTTTGCCCTTACTTAAAATGGAATGCTGGTGTTGAAAGAAAGCTTAGTAGCTCCAGTATTCATGAGCATCTGTACGACTCTTTTGGAGAAAGACAACACAGTGTCACTGCAGCCCCCCTTGGCACAGTCATTTAAAGTAACTTTAACTCCAAGTTCCTCCCTCTGGGATTTCACGATACACCCAAAGCAACAGCTAATTACAACACGTCAGCCTCCAGAAGATAAATGAAACTGCAGTGTTTCCAGTGTTGATTTACGTTTCTAATTTCTATTAATCTTAATGTGCGAGATTTATTTACAAATATGACATGGCAGCAAAATAAATAATTATGCAGTAGAATAATTTGTTTTCCCAAAGGAGACACCATGCTAAGAGTTATTTGCGAGTTTATTGCTTTTTATTTTCTTTTTGCATTTCCAAATCAATTCCATGAAGCTCAGTGCTCTCAAAGACACTCCATGCTGGTAATGTAATTTGTTCTCTAATTACCTGCGGTGGCCATGTACTCTGTCAGCAGCACAGCTAAGCTCATTTTAAAAGTTGTGAGTCAAACCAGTTTTTTACCATTTGTTTTCACAAAAGCCCAGAAGGTCTGGGAAATGGCTTAGAGTGCTTTGAGAAAGTACATTAAAAATATGTTGTTTTTTTTTCATTAGATTTTATTGCATTAATAGTTATGCGTCACATGTTGAGTACAAAGTGTTTATCATCTCCTCAGATTAGTTTGAAAGAATTCTGAGGTTTCTCACAGTGGAAGGCTGGTTAAATGAATCACCTATTCATTTGATAGTCAGTTGGGAAATGACTGCAGCTGAATTAGTGTCAGTCATAGGGTGTCATCATGAATTGTTCAAATGGATAAAGTGCCGATAAACCCTACTCATAAAGACCTGGGTCACACCTAGTTATACTGTTATAAAACAGTTGACAAGCACATTGCTGCCTGTCAGGTTTTTGTATCGAGAAAATTTACACCTTCTTGCTATCCACTTACTTACTGTTAACTGTCACTGTTACATATCTATGTATTTATAAAGTGCTTTCTAACAATTAAAATTGTGTCACCAAGACTATTCTAACATTTAGAGCAAGATTTACTCATTGATTGTATGCATATTACACATGGTAAAAGTCCACAGATAAATACATTGCTTGTAATAAACATTTGTAATGGGTAAATCTCTTAAATCCTCTGGGACAGCATCACTGTATGCCTTTTCCCTTCATGCATATGCTATTCTGCTGTACATAACTGGCATCAAAGTGCTGCAATGGCTAGGAGATTCTATGAATTAGAACTCATTAACTCATTGTGTTGAATTTACCAAATTTACCAAAACAAAAGCACAAGCTATACAATTATGTGAACATTTTTTGACCATTGAAAAACAGGTATTTATTTGAAGACACTTAATAAATCTTAAGGTTTGTTCAACTGTAATCAACCATAAATTCTAGCTGTTTTTCACCATAGATAATGGATAATCATGTGTAGGTGAAATTGTCTGGATAGACAGATATAGCCACACATTTGACTGACCATGTGCTACAATCAGTTTATACTTTATGCATCCTTGTCTCCCTTGCCCTGATTGCATTGGTCTGATGTGGACTTGTATAGATGTGCATTTGTAAAGTTCAAGAGTACAGACACAGAGATGATTACACGTGGTTTATTTAATTTGCTTTAATTGTGCACACTCTACAAGATACTCTACTGGTATGCACATATTGCATTAAATGCACAATTTCTTAAACCGGGGCAGTATCGCAAGCAATCTGCACATCTGCTCGTTAAACGCTGCTATTGCTCCTGAAAAGGCCCGCGTGGAGTGCGATCGATTAGTCTTACAGCGAGGAGGCAGTGGGGGGAGAGCAGGTCGATCAGCGACTCCGAGCTCTCAGCTGGGAATGATTACGTTTGTGCTACTACCTGCTCCGCTGATGGGCCAATGAGGTGGCACAGAACCACCACCTCTTAATCAGGAATTCCCATGGAGTTTTGGCCCTAGTTATCCAATGCTGTAAAGACAACTGGTTAAATTTAACTTATCCCGCTAACTAGTCCCACCGGCACACTGAGACATCGTCATCATGAATCCTTCAACCAACAATGGTCACTCTTTCACCAACCACACAAAAGCCTCTGCCGTGACTGGGGCAGATACTTGTTGAAATAGGGTGCATTGGGCCATCATGGTGAATAAGGATTGCATTTTCCAGAGAGTTCCAGCACCATAAAACATTAATAGCTTAAATGCACCAACCAGCTGACACTGCTCATGGATGACCGAATTCAGAAAGGCCTCATCCTGTAGTGGACTTACTCAGATTGAAATGTGCCTAAAGCTGATCTCTCAATTACCTGTCCAGAATGTCTGAATGGGAAAGAAGGTTTCGTAATTCAATTAGTAAAGTGAACTGATGAATAAAATATAAAGTTCCACTTAAGAAGAGCAGGGTGGTGGTCAGGAGTTGTTCAGGAAACAGTGGCTGCTGGTTTGTAGCTCATGTTCCTGTGTGTGTCCCTCTCTATTAATAAAGTGATAGATCAGTTAATTTCATCCTATAACAATTTAATTTAAGAGTATTCAGGAAATGCTGAACTCAGTTCTGTCCCTGTTAGACAGAGGTGACGCTAAAACTAGTTCTAGAGATGGTTTCTGTTCACCAGTGGAGATGCAACTTTTTGCAACTTCTGCCCTGGTTCAGCAGATGAAATGAAATATTGCACAATAATCAAAAAGTGTTGAGGCAAATCTATGTCTGCTTTGCCTTTGTTGTATGTGGGAAACACCTGGTCTGGAATTGAATCAATCGTTTGATTCAGGAATCAAACAAACAACAAATGAATAGTTAATGACAGGGTTTCTAGAGGATGGAATTGACTGGGTTATTTACTTGTGGTAGAGGTTTGAGGTATTACAGTTCTGAGGTTCTGTTACATTCACTTTAATAGAAATCATGCTACATTGTCAGTATTTTTTAGTTAGACTGTACATGTGTTTGTGTTTTCAGTGAACGTAATAGGCTCTTCTCATGCTGTCTGTTGGCTGCATTTCTACTTCCTGTGTATACACGACTGGAATACTGGTGGATAGACCATAACAGCACAAAGGTTAAGGTGCTTTCAGATATAACATGGTGCCATTGCTGCTGTTCATCTCGGCAGCAAGAGAGTACAATTAGATATCCACTCTTTGGAGTGCACAGAGATTTTCCTCGGCCACCCAAGTTCAACATGTTTTAACATTTGCTGCTGGTTGCTGTGAGAAACCAATCAGATAAGTGGGGAGTTCCCTTTACTCACACAGTATGCTGTCCATGGAGCAGCTCATAATAGTGCTCATAGAATACCCATAGACATTTTTGGATAAAGCTTTGCTGTGTACATAAAATGGTTTGCTTGGAGAGGTGTGAGAAGGGAGGGCTGTGAGAGGGGAGCCCTGGCTGATCTACTCAGCCCCATCTCTGGAGGAACAAATTGGCTGATCGTAGTCATTCTCAGCAAAGGACACAACTGGTTTTGAATCCAAGCCGTAGGGCTCAGCCTGCATTTAAAGTGAATAGCTTGCTGACTGAGCCTCTCGAGACCCCCTTAAAATGTGTTTTTAACTTTGGTGGTACGGGGAAAAACCTGAGCACTCCTGTGAGGATTCAGCCACTTCTCCCCCATCTGCTACCACTGCAAGTAATAGCAAAGACTGTTCAGCTGTTTTTTTTTTTTTTTTTACTCAGGGGTTAACAGTGTTTTTTGCTTCACTGCAGCGTAGAATAAAATAGTGTTGATTTCAAATGGTTATCAGGAGAGTCATGCTGAATCTAACCATAAGTGTTAAAATGTACTTATTCATGCCACTGAATAGCTGTGAGCCTGTGTAGCTATTTCATAAGCATCTCACTCGACTGACAGCAGTAACCTGAAGTTGCTGCTCTCCCATGGCAACAAATACTCACCCTTGGAAAGTAGGTTAGTGTAATTCCTGTCCCTGAAAGATAATGCCACAAATCACTGAATTAATGATTTAGGAAAAACTGTTTTCACAACATTCAAATATTTTTCTGTATTGGAGTTGATCACAGTCAAGGTGTGTTACGTTAGGGTAAATGTTTGTAAAACCCTATTTTTGCGTTTTTACTCTGGCCACTTTCATGGAGATTTCTCTCAATTTTGCCCTGAAAGCCAATGCAATAAGGGGGCCATCGAGTGATAGGCACATTGACACAAGGATGTCAGCGCACGTTCACAGGGTGGCTGTCCGAGCCCCCGATACTCTTCACATGCAGCTTAGGGGTAATTCATCTTAAAGTGAGGCAATCACAGCAGACACTCCCGCCTGCTTCAGGAGCTCTGATCAACAGTTCTAAATCTCCCTGTCAAAGAGTGTGATGGGACCCCATCAATCCACCACCTCAGCATTAAAATGGGATATCGTCACGTCCTCGGCAAAACAAAATAAATCACCACACCATAATGGCTACTCAGGGTAAACTGGCCACCTCACCCATTCAGTGCACACTAGTTAGAGCTTTGGTTTAGATGCACACAAACAACGCAAATAAACCTTTTGGTGGTATGAAAATACAAATGGAAAACAACAAATGTACTTCTTGAAAGTACATTGCCTTTGTAAGAGGAAACTTCAGAGGGCCCTGGAGGGTCACTAGGTGGAAGTTAACATTTAAACGGTAGTACTCACTAACTTCATAGTGTTAGAGGGAGTACTACAGTTTCGTGGACTTGGCGGTATCTTTGAAATGCAAGCCCTCTGTTGGCGGGATCCACTGGTGGTAAATATTCACGGTTCTTCCTGTATGCAGAATAGTATGATGTAGCTGGCATGCCGGGGCTCAGGGAGTTGACTGTGATATTAAGTGTTTCCTAATCATTGGGACATTATGTGGGTACAGGGTCCCACCTTCCTTTCCACCCTTCAGTAAGTGATGATTGGGTTTCCAGGGAAATGGAGCTTTGTATCTGAAGTGCCTTCTTAGAACCCACTTTATTTCCTCAGCTCTTCTTTCTCCATCGCATTTACAACACATCTTACATTTTACTTATTTTCGGCTTTGATTTATTAGAGGCCAGATCTCTCCCAGAACTTTTTGGAAGCTAGTCTGAAATATGCTGAGATCATAGTTTCCTTTGCTGGTTTCTTATTCTCATATAAGTTCTCAGTGATTCTTCCCTAAGAAAGTGTGTCATAACTCTTGAAATTTTATTGTGCACAAAAATTGTCTTCTATAATGTTAACTTACATTCATTCTGTGGAAAGATATTGAGGATACCCATGTGAAAAGCAACATATACATACATATATACATACACATATACATACGTATATATATATATATATATATATATATATATATATATATATATATATATATATATATATACGTATGTATATACACACACATATGTATATATGTGTCTTTTAAATTATAATTATATAACTACATTTATACAGTGCACGTCATAAATTTCAATGTGCTCTGCAGTGAAGGGAGCGGGGGTCACCCACGTCAACCACTGCCAGTATTCACTTGAATTTTATTTTAAAGTACCTTTACCTTAGCGATGAATGTAATAAGTACTGTTCACCATTTACAAGCATAGGTATTTGGAATTGACAGCCTGCTATTGTTTGACCTACTACTCCCAAGCTTTGCCAGGTTTGATCCTATTCCAGCAGTGTGGATTGACCTTCTTTAGTCATTCCAAGCAAATTGTCAAATTTGCCCTGAATGATATTCCGTCCCTCAAACCTGAACCATTGTGATCAAATAATTGCTTTCCGACCCAGATTTCCATGTTTAAATTTGTATTGCAAAAGCAATATTGCTACCTCCCTGCATGTTCCTGCCTGTGTTCCCCAACACAGGTATTCTTTGCTGTTTTTGAGAATGGAACTAAAAAAGTAAACACATTCAAAATTATCAGAGATGCCGCCTGTAAGATGATAGTCATTAATATCAATTTATTCATGAATACTCATCTTTCATTCCGGTCCTATCTAATCAAGCTGTCATTGGGAAAAATCAAGACCCTGCAGAGAAAATCTATTAAGAATCAATTTGTTATGGAGCACAGATTGCCCCGTGATTTTGACGTGTTTGAGTTTGTCAGAAGTTGGAGGATCTCGCAGACTCACCTTCATGAGCTCAGAAAGACTAATTTAGATTGTCAAGGGCAGGGTAGAGAAGCATGCTGGGAGACGAAGTCATTTGCCTGAGTTTGTGCTGATTGGCAGTGGAGAAAGAGAAACTGAGAAAGAAGAAGGCAGATGAGAGCAATCAAATGACCTAGTGGTCGGGTATCACTTCTTCACGTAATGATTGAAACTGACAGTATTTGTCTTTTTGCGCTTGAGGCACTACCTTTCCCATTTCACTGTAAGGACCAAAGGTCAGAGTGCTTATATCTGTGATCATATAGCATCTTTGCTGCTACAAGTTATTGAAACCTTTAATATCACAGTCAGTGTGCGTCTGTACTTACATATAGGGCAACTCACCTAATACCATCAGATTGCAGGGAATTTTGTGTGTGTGCTTTCACATGTTCTGCTGATACTGAAAATTTGTCTAACCTCTCTTACCTGCCTTCTTGATGGTTTTGAAACATTTAGTTCCCTTGATTGGATCTGCAGCTCCTGTTATAACCTTGATCCTAACCTGTGTCTGTTGTCTTATCATATGGATTCAGCCAGCTATCCGTTAAACTGCAGATGAAGCCGGCACCAGATTTAGAGGTTTCTACTTGAAGCGTATGTCCACCTTTGGTGGATTGCCAGCACTTTCCAGCAGTTGATGGGAGTCTCTTTCATCAGTACACGCTGCTATCACTCATGCTACGTTTGACCCAATTATAAAGCTAAATCGATCATGGACAGATACACCTCATTATTTTGCCCGGCCTATTGTTGGCTGGTCTCATCAATAGAGTATTCACATGCACAGTGAGTGTAGGCCTTTGTGTGAACCTTGTTCCACTTGATTAGACCTCTTTACCTTATTTATTTCTCTTTCTTTGTTTGGCAGACCTTTGCACTGTTCAATCCTGGTAGCACCTCCTAATGCTCTGACTACTTGTAGTTATTATCTGTCTAATGTGTGCCGCGTATTGTTCACCTCTTACTCTCTCTCTGCTGCTATTGCGCGTGTTGTCAACCTGTGAAAATTCATTGAGAAAAAAGTAGTTGCCTTCTCACCTAAGCATAAGTGGGTAACTCATAATATTTGATTTACCACCTTTCTATAAATGAGCCAGGAGACACAAAAGGTGAAATCTGTATTCCCATTTTAATAGCTTAGTTCATTTCTGAATTACCAAAATTTTATTTTGTTTCATATTTTATATGTATAATTGTTGAATTTGGAACTATTTTCTCCTTTCTGAGAAAATTAATATAAGAAGACTAATACTTATGATTAGGCCCCTTGAATCTTACTTATGTTACTTTAAGTATAGTAGCATTATGCAGTGATCAGAGGGGTGGGAGACTGATGGAAACTATGCCCCCCCCCCCCCCCCAACTTCCACAGTTTAACCAAACTAACCAACTGAAATGATCAAAAAAATCACTTCTGGCAGGGATTCTGCAGAGATAAAGTCTCCAGTGTTTTAAAGAAGGTGCAGCCACTAAAGCAGAGATGGCACATTAGATCTCTATCAGTGGAATTGAAAGGAGCAGAGATCCACGTTGTGGGGCTGTGACCCATTACTGTTTCAGAATTTCTCTCTGCCATTCACATTTTAAGAATAGACACCACTACATGTGCATTTTCTGATGCAAAAGGTGGTGGGTTTATAGTCTTATGGCTTTAGGTCTTATTTGTTTAATGAAAAAGTCACTGCGGTGTGTTTGTGTCAACTTTGCTTTGATTTACCTTTCTATACAGTTTTAGAAAGTTCTTGGCTCACCTTTGACAGTATTGGCTGAGAGAGAGATTATATCAAAAAGGCATTTCTTTATTACTGGCCTCCCTGTGAGCAAACAAATAATACAGTTATTTTGTGCCACAAACCTCTGTGTTTGGGTAGATGCATTGAGACTGCAAGACTTCTTTCCAGTATGTTTGCTTCCTGTGCCTTGAGATGACACAGCAAATGGTTTGCTTCCTCTTTGGTGCAATTAAAAGAACAACGTTAGGCTGAATGAAAAGTCAGACTCACCCAACTCTAGCAACAATAATGTGTGAGGGCTAGGGGAAATTATGCTGGTATGCTTGTATTAAAACAACAATTTGTTCATAAATCCAGATTTCACCACGTTGTATTTTAATGAAAATGTTTGTCCACTGCATCTGCATTTGGGTGTACATGTGCTGGTGCTATAGGCAGACATCCCTCTCAAAGGTTTTCAGAAGCCCTTGAAAGTCTAACTCCTGGAAGGCAGATCCAATCAATACTATCCACTGAGAAATGCACAACGCAACAAGAAGTAATTAGAATAAGGAAGACAATAGCAGATTTTAATATATTTCCCACTCAGTTGTAGATATTTTAATAGGTGCTGAGACCCTCTCAGGCCATTAGTCGTAAGAGCTGTGGCATTTCAATCTTCAGCAATGGCTCTTAACATAGAAACACAGCTAAATTGCTTTTATCAGGAGATATTTTGTTTGAGGTGCTGAAAAATAACATTAGTGTAGTGCAAATGGGCACATATGAAGCTTTTCTCTCGAATATCCGTATCCGTGTAATATTGGCTGTGGATAAAATGGAGTACATTTTCAAAAATTAACATGGAAACCCCCCCAAAAAAATCAAATCTGAAAAAATAATTCATACCCATCCGTGGTTCCTATGCTGAGAAAAGGTCAATCATTTTCCCCTCAAGCAGTCTTTGTTTTTTTGGATGCTCTGTGTTGGAACATTCTGTACCCAACTATGCTTTTCAGCTTTTTAATGTAGTTTCCAGCAACAGGAATGTTTACCAGCCAGGGAGGGAAAAAGTGTCCACCATTGTACTGCACTTCTGAACTGCCAAGTCTGGAAAATGTTCAGATCTTTTGCTCAAAGCAGAGATCATCTCTGGAGATGCAAAATCTGACGTATCTGTGGAAAATGTACGAAAGACGCTTTGAACAGGTGCAACTCCACTAGAGGAAGATTACCACACGGCCAGTTGTTTCTGCTGCATGAATAAAGCGGGCATGGTTCTGGTTTGATGAATAAAGGCAGCTAACTTCTTCAGGGAGATAGCGCCTCCTTCTTTCTGCAGACTGGGGGTTCACGTTGAGAGGCCATATTTAAGTTGGTACCTGCTCTTGATATATCTGTTTTTTTCCACGACGCCAAACGTCTGAGGTAATTTGTGTAGAAGTCTCTCGCCACACGCTCCTTTTATCAGCGCTGCTCTCGAGGAGCCCTCAGTCGACTGGTGCATTAGTGTATTGAAGTAGGCGACTACAGGATGTGTCCGTTTGAATATAAAAGGAGAGCGCTTTCGGAAGCGTTCTTCTCCTCTCTGCTTGAGGAGTGCCTGTTTGGAGGTGGCTGTAGCTGGTCATGCAGTGATCGATTGCAAATCACATTAGGGGTAAGAAGTCATGAAATGAAGTGCCTGCAAGGCTAATGGAAAAGCAATTTTATTCACCAAAGAGGGAATTATTTTGTTTCAGACCCTCACTTACAGGCCGTCTGATATGTGGGCTGGGGAGTGTTGATATCATTAAGCTTTTAAACTGGGCCTCTCTATTCCCATAGAGGGAGGGGCGATTGAAACGCCCCTGCCGTTGATGATACAGATTAGATAGGGGGAAGGCCAGGCTCCTCTGAACTTCAAACATCAGTCAACCACAGCGTCTCTTCAGCTATCTGATAATTAACCTGGAGCAGGCTGGCACTGAGCATCCGTACGCCTGCAGCTCTGGTACTGGAGTGGGAGCCCATTGATACTGCATGTGTCTGAAGCTGGAGTTAGATTCTCTTCCCCTGTGAAGAAGGGCGTGGAGATCTCAGCTTTCTGAAATTATTCGAAATTATTCTGTTCATCTGCTAGGAGACACATTCATCCAGGGCTTTCATTGTACATAAGGTATTACTCATTCATGCAGCAGGATTTTTATAGAAGCGACTGAAGGTAAGTGCCCTCACCTAAGATTTCAACCAGTGACTTTCTAGCTGCAAGCTTGGTTTTCAAACCACCCTGCTGGTGGGGCTCTGCAGCTGAAATGAATCATGATGATGCCTTTCCTGCTCATATTTTCATTTTCCTCATTTTTGAAAGGCTCTCGGGGAATGTGTCTCATTGTGCAGTTGGCTCAGCGCAGTGGCATTAACAATGCAGCACTCACCTTGAGTGTGTTACAGGAAGGTAATAACATTCCCATTATATCACCCTGCACAGAGGCGATCAGTCGCGTCGGTGGCTGAGCCCACGTATCAGTCATAATCAGTAAACAGCTGTGTTAAGTCTTCAAAGCCCGCCACCTCCGGATCGCCGGTCAGACGTGAAAAATGACTGTGAAATTTAAATGTGACCTTTCTCCTTGAAAGCGACAAGGGGCTGGCTATCGAGAAGCCTTCATTTATTAATAAACTGCCGCTCTTAGGGCCAGGAAGTGATTATTGAAATTAATTCTCTTTTAATTCATTATGAAATGAGTTTATCGGTTTATATTAAGGGGTGGGGGGGTGGGGGATGAAGCAATGATGGGCTTTTAATTGGAAGGGGCGGGGGGATGTCGTAGAGTCATATGGAGGTGAACCGACTAAATAACCCTTGAAATGTGTGTCTCTTGATTCAGCGGTAGCCACAGTCTTCAGCACTTGGACTGAGCGCAAAAGAAAAAGAAAATGTTGAATGCAAGTGAATGTAAATCAATCTTAAATTATATTGAATGAACTACAGCCATGCTGTTCTTTCTCTTTCTTTTATTCTAGGTAAGGTCCCCTCCTGTATCTGGGTGAGTGAATGACAGTATGTCACCTCTCTTCCTCAACTGAACATGCTCTGACACAACACGAAAGACACAAATCCATGGTACCATTCTACAAAGTCGCATCGCATCGCAGGCACTCAAAACGCAAAGATATCACACTGTTGTCAAATTATAGACTAAAGCTTTCACACCGCTGAAGGACTTGCTTTGTAAATGAGCAGGGTGTTGCAGTTGGGATAATTGATGGGTATTTGATGTCATCCTTTTGATGTTTAATGTGGATTACACTGGGCTTTATTAGCATTAAGTCAGACATTTATGGACATGGAGCAACACTTCAGCAACGTTAGCCTTGAAGATGGGGGATCACATGAGTCAATATCCCTCTTCTTGATGATACTTCTATTTCATTGCTTCCATTTAGTGGTAGTAAAAGCCTGTTTCTAATATCAATCAATCATCCCATTTGCTGTAACCACAGTGTGGCTCTGCAGTGTTTCCATGTTGTCATTACACTAGAGCCAGTATTGCCTTGACCTTCGCGAAGGTGTGGTGAAGACAAATCAATGTCGGGCCAAAATGTTGGGTAAACAGCAAAATGTCTGTATGAGTGTGTTAGCATTCGGACGGTCTGACTAATACCACAGTCTGTCTAGAATGTGTTGCCATGCGGAAGGCTTTTCCTTTTTTTCCCATGTAAGACTTTGCATAGTTTCCACATCAGCCGGACCAATTAATATGACAATGGGCAATGCTGCATTCCTGATCGCTAGAAGAAAAGGCTACATGCTGGCCTTAGAACTTAATGTCAGCGAAAACCAGTCACCAATTGCTGTCAGACCTGGTCTCATTTGTAGTGTCTAGACGTGTTGCAGCACCACAGTTCTATTTGCATATGTGTTCAAAGACAGGCAAGAAATAAGGGCCTGCAAGAAAGACAATGACAATGTGTCTTCTTTGGTCTTGTGTGGATGGTTGACTTTGCCTCCACAAGTGGAAAGCTATTCCATAATCACTCCATTTCCTTTGTTCTCCATTCCTTACTCTTTCCTATGTAATGCTACTTTACGTGAATGAAGTTTTGTGATGGTGCTAATGGCTTCACATGGTTTAATTGGGAGAGTTAGCTGCCTACCCTGACATGTAAGGGAAGAGACAGATGTAGCCAGAGGATGTTCTAGAACACTTATAGGATATTATAAATGGAGAGTTTAACCCACTTTGTGACACTGAAATAACACCACTTTTTTAGTGTTTACATAACACCATTAAGCCAGTCACAATTGAAATATAGAAGCCACATTTATAGAGGAATTAATTATGACATTCTGCATGGTAAAAGTAGTATGCCATCCAATTAAATGTAACTATTTTATCTGCTGTTGTGCACTGTGCTGGAGCCTGGTGGTGAAATAATGGGGTATGTATTGCAAAAAGAGCCAGGTGGGACAGTTTGCTCTGCTTTGCACAGTAAACTCAATAAACACCCACACAAACAAAAAAATCCATGTGAACTTAACAGAGTGAAACATATTTATGTTTGGGTAGAAAACAAAAAAGACTTACAAAACTTGCAGCAATCACCCACACAGATTCATTTCTATTTAATTAGTTCAAATTTCAAGAACTTAAAGATCAAACATTTGAAAAAAAATAATATATAGTATTTAAGAGCTGTGCTGCCACAGGCAACTTCACAGAGCAATAAAGCCAAACTGAAATACAAAAGAAGGTAGAGCACATGTTTTCGTATGGATAGAATGAAATTATGGTCACACAATTCAGCCCAGTCTGGGAGTGCACATATCAACACCCAACAGCAGCTCTCTGTAGAGCAAATAAGGCTTACTTATGAAAATCATTTTCTGGAAAACATTTAAGCAGGCATTTTTTTTGACAACAGTTAATAAACAGATTAACATGTCTGTAATGGAATCCATGTCTGCATCAAAATAAGTTCATAATTTGTTGTAGTAGGCTCATTCAGCAACACATTGAAAAATGCAATAAATATAATAACTGCATCTGCGTTTAGAAAAAAAAACAAACAAAAAAAAAACCTACATCGGCATCCTTCTTGAGCATTATGATTGCATACCTGCAGGATATTTTTTGGGTATGTTTGGCTGCATTAATGACATCCTGGGAATTGTATGTTGAAAGTGAAGATGCCAAATTTAGTCAAAGAGGCTAATGGCAGTTACCATTTGAAAAGACAATTGATTGGTATATGATGCATATGCCACTTGCAAACACTAGTTCACACAATATAAAATGATCACAAAGGCCTCATATTTGGCAGAGATGGTTGTAGATGAAATGAATGTCATAATTTCACATAATTCATACAGATGTGAGCACAATTTGCTGTGTGTGTGTGTGTGTGTGTATGTGTGTGTGTATGATTAGTGTGACAAGCATTACACTCCTTATCATTGTTTGAAAATCATAATATCCAGGTGATAATGGCTCTTGCACAATAGGTATTTTGGCACTTGAAAGATAAACAATCTGATTTTTGAGCTTACCTGTCAGGGCTCCCGCCCCCTAGCTGTTGTGTTTTTGTTTTTCCCTGTCCATGTGCCTTTGTTTTCCTTGTGTTCTAGCCCTGCCCCGCTCTCCACCCTGTCTCCGCCCACCTGATTGTCTCCACCCGCCTGCCTGCACACCTGCTTCCCATCACCTAATCAGCCCAGCCCTATATCTACCCTGCTTGTCTCTGTGTTGTTTGCCAGATCGTTTCAGTGTTTTCTGCCTGTCTCATTTCCCGCCTGTTTTCCTGTTTGGATTTTGCTGGTTTTTGCCTTGCCTGTTCCTTGACTAAGTTTTTGCCTGCCCTCCTGTCTTGATTGCCTGATCTGCCTGCCTTCTAGGTTTGACCCTGCCTGTTTCTGGTTTTGATCCTTGTTTTTCCCCTTGGACTGTCTACCTGGTATTTTTGACCCTGCCTGTTTTTGGACTGCCGGCTTGTTTGACGATTCTGCTTATAAACGCCTGTAATTGGAGCTCTTGTGGTCCGCGTCTGAGTCCGTGCCTGAGTCCTGACATTACCAGTGCCTTACTTGCATAGATAGGACATATTATTTTTGCTGCTTTGGCATTTTTTTTTTTTTTTTTTTTTGGCAATTCATGCATTTGTGTTTTCTGTGTGTGTGTCAGTACCATTTGTGTTTGTGCTTTTTTGTGCCATTAGGCCAATACAGTATATATAAATAACATAATTAGATGCAGGGTTTCCACTCATTTCAAAGTCAAAATTGTTTTCAAGGCCTCTCTTGACCCTGAAGCAGTCAGGAAAACGGGAGCATGAAATAGAAATTCTGCCAGAAAGAGAGCATCAAACACAGCGCATTTGACATGAAAAAGAATAATTTGAAATAGCATAATTTTTCAAGGCTCAAAAGATGTGTCTCCCAAGCTGGTTAATGACTTATCTGGAAGAAAAAACACTACTGTAAAAGGCCTTGTGTTACTTTATGCATAATTCACCAACATTTTAATGTACCATGCTCACACTGAAACAACTTTGAGAAGAAAAGTGCCAATTACCATCTAAAGACACAGAAGCCTCATCTAACCGTTAGGACTGGAGTGAAAGCTTTGTGCAGATGGAGGTGTGATTTCATGATATTATCTTTGAAATGTAGCACTCTTTTCGAGTACAGTAACTACATGGGCAAGTCAGTGTAGTCATGTGTACTCGGGAAGGGCACCTGACGGATTGCCTCTAGGGGAATTGCTTTTGTTTGGTTCTTAAATAGATCACAGTCTATTTCTGACATAAATATCTAGTGACATGTACATGTTTGTCTCACCTAGCGTAGAGTTTCGTGGTTCATGAAGCAGGTACAGTAAATTCACAGCTGAGCATGTTCCTCTAACTTGAGGCCCTCCTGAGGACATTTTGAGTGGAGACTTGATGAAAATAGACAATGCAATATTGCAAACAATTCCAAAGGCCATTGGTATTATGGCAGTTAGTGTAGCTGATGTGCTGAGTGTTTATTAAAAAGACTAAAACCTGTCCATTTTAATCCATGGAATAGATTTGTGATTCTGTGACTTTTAGTTTCCGGTAGGATGGCAGTATACAAGGCACACTATATTGACACAAGTTGTTTTTTTTTCCCCTGTGTCATTTATTCATTTACTTATTTATAGCAAACACGAGGACCATTTGTTCTGACAGATGCTTGTTCTGGGGTTGCTGCCAAAGTATGGACTGTCTGTCTGTAGATTTGTACAATATGGGCTTAAACTTCGCCGATTAGGCAAACAAACCTTATAGTCGAAAGATTTGTGATGGATTACCCATGCCCATTTTTGACATGGCAAGTCAGCTTGTGCTCCTGGTAACTGTGCACAGAGGACCCCAGATAGAAATGGGCTAATGCACTGTGGTTCAGATATTGCACATCTGCGGTCTCTTTGGTAGGTAAACTCAATGACGGTAGACAATGCTGTCTCCCTTGCGTTGTCACTTAAGGTATATGCCTCCAGTCAGCCAAAAACCATTGGAAAGAAAATCATTGCCATGACCATAAATTTGTCTTGTACAGAAATTAATTTGTGGTAAATAACTGCACTGACACAGACATCATGACAGCAACCAGAAAGTCAGTTCTTGGAAAAGGTAGCCAGTGCATGATTTTCAAATATCCTGTTCAGTTAGTGAAAATTGCTTTTGTGCGTATTCATAAGTAAGTCATCAGTGAGAGACAAACAAACCAAAAACCCATATTAGAAACAAGTCCACTTTTTGTTTGAAAATGCCCAAAGTACAAAAAGCAACATCAGGAATGTAAATAACCAATGCACTTTGTTCATGCAGGCAAATAAATGGCTCAAATATTAATGCCAAAATGAAAATTCCATTTAAATGCTTGCTGTACCTTATGAAAGAAATCTATTTAATATTAATATGTAATAAGTACATTTTTTCTACAAGGTACATAGCTTTTTGTTTGTAATGGTGTAGTTCTATGGTGAGGCATATTGATTTGTACTTACGCATTGAAACAAGTACACATTTGTGATCTCAGCACTGTGTTTGGCACTGATGCATATTCAAATTTGGTTAATAGTGTCCTGTTTATACAACTTTTAATGCCACTTAATTACATGCAGTTAGTATTCACAACTTGCTCTGGATAAGAGGGTCTGCTAAATCCTGGTAATGCAGTTGAATACATGTTCTCAACTATTGTTAAGTATTACTTTTTTGTTTGTGTCTTTTTCAAACTAATTTGAAATCTAGATGTGGAGAACATTCCATTTTATGAGGTTTATACAAATTGCAGATACTGTAAGTCAGAGGATGATGACATATTCAGTTATGAAACAGAAGAAGTGTAAATTAGGTGGTCCAGTCTCAAATTTCCATTGTATGTTTCATATTTACTGCTGTTCCCAATAATGTGTGAACAGCCAAAGCCAGACCAGCAGACACTCTTGTTAGGATCCTATTTGCTACTTTCATCCACAGAGGTTTAGCATCATTGTGGTTAAATGTCTGGAAGAAATGACAATATTATCTAATTAGCCAAGTAATGGCTACAGTGCAGTTCTTTGGACAATGACTGAAATACAGAGTCATAAAGCTATGCATAGGAAACTCAGATCTTCTTGAACAACATGGACAATGCTTATAATAAAAATGTAACACATGAACTCCCTATAACTGCCTTGCAGATAATTGCATACACTGTTTTATTGCATTGGGTGCAGCTGGCCTTTTTTAATCCCACCAATTTGACTGCTGTTATGTGCAAACTCCATTTTAGTGCATAATGTCACAGTAGCCCCAGGTATACAGTATGCAGTTACCAGGAGCCAGTTAAGGGAACTTTTACATTTGTTTACATTTGTGAACAACAGAAAACACACAGATTTCTTGTATTGTGTGGCAGGGGTAATTTCTCTGTCCCACTTTCTACATGGTAGACTGAGCCAAAAGTAAAATCGGGAACCCCTAATGTGCACTGTCAGAACCCATTTCCAGAGGATGCCAACTTGTTGCAGGAAGGGTGAGGTTAGTGTCTGTAGCTTGATTCAGAACCTCCTTGACATTGGCGACGTCCATACACTTGCCATCAGTCTCATCCCAGTCTAGGATCTGACGCTTCCTCGGTAGTGTGAAGTCTGAGATATCAGAGGACTGATATCAGAGAACATCTCGAACGAGACTTCTTTGTTTGCACATTCGGTGATCCATCTGGTTCCCCAAGGAAATTAATGAGTATCTTTAATTAATCTCCTCAAATAACGATACTTTGCATAGAAAGCATGTGGCACTTTGAAAATGATGACAACACAATGGTGGGAGGTGTTTTTTTTTAGTTATTGTTTTTTATGAAGGCTCACAGAGGGCTGCTTTAATAGTAGTTTCTTTGTTCAGCTGAGTTGGGTATGCACTGTTTCCCTCCATGGCCTATGTTCATGAAGTACAGTTTATTAAGGGGAAGCAAGAGAGGGACAGGGAGAAAGAGTGGATGTTTCATTCAAAGAAAATGTAGTCTAGACTGCATATGCATATGGATAATTTGACAAGGTCTCAGCTGTACACAGGCTGCATGATATTTATAGCCACAGACAAACTTGAAGTCTGATATAATACGGTTTGGTTTTGGTTGCACCTGTATTATATTTTAATTTTTGTTCCCTCTACTGCATTGATATGCAGATAACTGCTCACAGACAAGACAAAGCAGTCCCTCTGCCCAGACATTGCCCTGTAAATAATGATTTGTTGAGTAGCTGACCTGTAGGAACCTTGCTGTGTACAGTTCTTATGGCACAAGCGATGAAGGAGAGTACACAAAACCCCCTTTTTTACCCCCAGTCAGGATTTCCAGTGTGGTGCTCAGTTATTTACGAGCTCTTCAAATGTAATCCATCAGGCAAATATTTACGGGTTGTGTGTGCCCTCATTATTTCAGCCTTATTTACTCACCTTTCATTGGAATAAATAATGAGGAGGCACCCGTCCACACAGATGTCTGGTGAGGCTGTCAGTGATAAGCAGTCCTGACATTCCCCCAGCGTACACATTACAGCTGGCAGCCTCTACAAAGTGCCGTGCAGACGGGCATTTTTACAGCTGCAGGCATGAGGACGGTGACCACTGTCACCCACGCTGCAGGTCACACAGAGCTCAAGCTGTCGTGTGCATGGGAAAATTTACAGTCGCCTGTGTTTGCACACAGAAATTGGGAAGTCATTGTTAAAGACTGAGAAAGTGTGGAAGCAGGGAAGGGTGTTATTTGGGTTGGGTTTAATTAGACCATTACCTGTTTCAGAGCTTTGGTGAACGGAAGTGTGACTGAGCACACCACACCCTTTCCGCAATATACTGTCAAAGATGTTGTTTTGAAGTTCAGGGCTTGTGGGCGATATTATTTTATGGTAGAATTAAGTGCCTCCTCACAATGCTGAGATACAGTTAAGTGGCTGTCCGTTAAGGTTTATTTTTTTCTGGTGTTACATTGCAACAGACTGAGCAGGATAATCTCATTCCCACCTTGACAGATGAGCGCTAAACTGAGTACTCAGCAGGGCAAGTGGTTAATTATTTGATAAAAATATCACACGGTAAGTCATAATTACATCATATTTTTCCATAATGACTATTTGTGTTTCCGGAGAAGTGATGGAATTGGACCTGTGGTGTAAATCTGTGTGACACACAACTGAGAAGCACGCCTACCCTGACCTTGAGGTGCACTTACCAGTGTTTTAAGAGACCTGGAACAGGGGAGCATCACGGAAGTGGCGGCGTGACTGCTGCAAAGTTGCTCAAAGTGGCTCCGAGCTGATAATGACAGCCTGGTCGCTGCAATGGTCCGGAAATAGAGGTGACGCATGGCTGCTGATTTCAGGCTCACAGAGAAGAGCGGGTTTTCGAGATTCTCCTTTGCTTTGTGTTCTGTGTCAGATAAGACAAGCACATCGGCTGCGAGGGAACAAAGTGGGTGTTGAAATAAATGTTCTTCGTCTGAGGTAGACAGAGGAGAGGAGGCCCGCTTGTGGATGTGTGTTTTTTTTTTCCCTTGTGATATACAAAAGCTCGGTTATAATTATCTCAGCCGCAGTGTCAGCGAGGTGCTGACACCTCAGCGCATTCTAGCATGAAAACACGAGGCCCACACGGTGTGCCGGGCATCAGTGTGACTGAGGAACGAGTTATCACTAAAGAGACAGCCGCGGATCACAACCCCCGGGACAACTGCTCTGGCCAAGAAGTGGCCGAAGGAAGGAGGGGGTAGTCGGTTCCCCCAGGCCAGAGGAAAACCCCCTTTCCTGGGCAAATTGTCAGCTTTTCCCTCAGTTGATTAATGTGTGCAGTGGGTCCATCAGCCTCTTATGCCATCTTTAAACACATGCTCAAATGATTCCTGCCTTGGCGTTTGTCTCCCCGTACAGACAATATGTGTGCAGCCACTGTCTGCATGTTGGTGCTCGTGTACGGTATAAGGTTTAGAATCAGAGGATGGGTGATTGGGGAAGAGATGGGGAATGTGTGTTTCTGCATGTATAGGGAGCACATGGATGAATTTAGGAAAGTAATATTTTTTTAAATATGGTTCTGCCCCCAATAGCCAGATCCTGTGAGGATTTTCTTTTTTGGGAGGGTAAAACCATTGAGAAGAGGAAGACTTCAAAGGGCTAAAAATGGCTTTTTAATGGAGATCAGTGTTTTATTTTCAGCCAGCATAATTGCTTTCAGATGCATTATTTCTGTGTACTGGTTTGCTATTCTCTTTGTCTTTGTGCTTAAAATCAATCTTTGATTCCTTCACAGAAACAAACATGGCGGAATGGCAGAGTATGTTGAGAAAATTATGAAGGACAGTGTAATTTCATCAGTAATCCACGTATATCTCTTGACACTGACAAATCAAGAGAAATGAAGATTATATGTGCGTTTTTTTTTCTGCGTCATCCTTGAGCAATCACTGTCATTGTCATAAATCACAGAAACATTTGTTTTTTCCAAACTATCCATCGAGGTTGTTTGATAAAAAAGAGCTGCTATGTATAAAATGATATGTGGGGAAGAAATATTGGGTGGATTACACCCGCTCAGTCCCTTCCCTACTGTGTTAAGACGATTGAATGGTCAATAGATGCTGATGGCACGTGAGTGTAGCACAGAGGCACCATGGCACAGGTGCCAAACAATCAGGTCTTTTAAGGCCTCCCCGTGGCCTGTGCGTGTCGTGGAAGTCAGTGCGGCATGGCCGCACACACACTGCTGCGTGGAAGGGGACATGTGGCAGGAAGGCAGGCGCAACTGCAAAAGGGCACAGCTAGTTCTTGCTAATGTGAGGCAAAAAAATGGTTCCTTTTTTCATAACCTGGACGGATTGTGCCTCGATCCCATCTCCATGTCAGCGGTGAACCCCGAAGAGCATCCTTACGTTAAGACAGCGCCCCGGTCGAAACTGGAGACGATATGAAAGGATAGCGTGTAAGCTCTTCCATTAGGTTTCAACAAGGGACGGCTTTACCTTTTTTCCCCCTCTTTTCCCCAGGTTAATGAAATCTTGCTGCATCTGTGATCACCCGCTTTAGGCTCCTAATGCTCTCCTGCTCACAGAGCGAAATGCATTCCGTCGTGCGGTGTCAGTAGCTACACTTATGTCCGAATCAATTTCCATCAAAACGGAAATATCGACGATCCAGAAAAGCTGCCTTTTTTTAATTTGTGCCAAATCTACTCTGTGATTTATTCTACCTGCAGAGGGTCTGGAGACTCTATTAACTGCTCTTCTGCAGTGGAATGGGAGTCTTAATTAACACCACTGATGTTTGTGCTCTGAAAAGCCATCTGCTCTCAAACCAGGGGAACTGTTGAGGACATATGCATAGCCACACAGAACCTATGACCACATGTCGGGAAACAAGTCACAAAACTTTTTATCACTTAGGAAACTATTTTTTTGAGGAGAAGATGGGAGGATGGAGAAAGTGAATGAATTACATTGATGCTGAATATTTTAAAATATGCCAGGCGATGATTTGTTAGTTTATCCATTCATTTTGTGGAATATTATAGTGGCTGAAATTTGTGGAATATTGTAGTAGCAGTTTGATCAATATGCGTTTTATCTCTTCGTTGCAACATAAACACAAGGATAACTGTAGAGGCTATGGAATATGACGTCAGTCATCTTAAAAAGAATACATTTAAATTAATGAAGTCACAAAGCAGTTAATTTAATGATGGGTGGTCCACAGGGTGTTGACTCATTTGGCTCAGCAACTTTCATTAGTCTCTTTTGAACACCATTATCATTTGTTCCTGTAGACCCACAGCACTGGACTATCAGGCTTGATCTGCCATCTCCCTCCAAAGTTTAATCTCTTTTATGTAGTGTAGAGCAAAAATTCTGTAAACACAGAATAGGAAAAACAGCTACTATACCGCAGGCACTTCATTAGACAGTGATGAAAATGAAAGCTCATTAGCTTACAACACCTAAAATAAATAGACAAATTAATCTAGTTAAAATAATTATCTTGCATAATTAATGCCATGATGATTTATACTTCATCAACACTGTTGCGCCTATGGTGCAAGCTAGCTAACTGGGTACCGAGTACTGGTATAGCTGTCTTTGCATCATTGTAATGAGAAAATGGATTAGTCCCCGCTGAAAGCCAGTAAGCATCGTTTGAATTGCTTACACTGAAAGTCAGCGTAGAATCCTGTGTCATGCTCCTGTTTTCCAGGTGTAGGAGGGAACAGTGTGATGTTTCAATTACTATTTCTTTTATACATTCTTCACATTGACACACAGTGATAAGAAATCCGTTATCTCTTCATCTGTTGTCTAATTAAATTGGAAAATGAGAAATATTTCTCTGCTTGTCCTCCCGAAATGAAATGCATAACCTATGTAATTAAAGCGTCTGTTAAAGCAGAATGAATTCGTTGGAGGTGGAATGGCTCATCAAGATGAACAACTCCCACGTCTGTTGACTCAGCGGTGGAGCACCAGTTTGCAAGTGGGGCAAAGATGAAAATGGGAAAGTTTAGCGAAAGTTCGCTAAACCTATGCTCGTGGAACACATAGGCACACGTGCACACACACACAGACACACACACATATACACAAACTCCAAAAATCACACAAGCTTGCATTTCTGTACATGTCCCAGTAATGAAAGCAATTATGCATGTTGAAGAAACAGGGATCCAATTTTATTTCCATGAAATTATGAATGCAGTGAAATCATGCCACCTTTACCGCAGCCTTGGCACAGCACTGAAATTACAATGTATTCGCTGCTGTACTGTATATATGAGGCTGCGCTTGAGTGATTAGTGACTTTAATGCAGGTGGTGTCCTCCCACCACCCAATCAGATGAAGCTATTTGTTTTATACTTATTGCTTTATTGTTCATTACTCCTAATTGTCGGTGTCCATTCTTTTTAAAATGTGTTTCACCCACAGAGATTCAGTGCTCTTTAACATCTTTGTAGAAATCGCATTTGTGGATTTCATGTGGCCAGGTTTCCCGTATTTGTCTGCATGGGACTGCATAGATTTTAATCTTTTCCTATTTACATAATTACACTTTTGCAGTTTTTCAAATTGATATTTACTGAAAAATTACAGGTGAAGTATCTCATTCGAGGACAAAACAGCAGATCCATGAGTCACAAGCCCAAAGTATGGCACTCTAAAACCTGCATAATATAAACTACAAGCTTCATAAGGATTTTTCTATGTTTTTATCTACTGCTTCCATCTACTGTCACAGAATGACACGTGGTATTTATGTATTTATGTATGTATTTTGTTAAAAGATGCCATCCTTGTAATATGTCGGTCATAATACATACACTTCTTAAATGTGTCTGTGACACTGAGAGACAAAGCATGTGGACAAAGAGGGTAGCTTCCCTGTCTAGGACACACACTTCAGCAGTCCAAGTGCTTCAGCAGTCCACGGTTGCTGCGGTGCCATAGAAAGCGGCAGTCTTGCTCACAGGCACGGTATCACCTGTAGCTCATCACTAATAACTGCAGCTGCTGCTTGTTGCCTCATTTGCTGGCCCAAGCACATCCATTGTGTGGCATGATCTCCACTGTGTAAACCCTCTAATGTTTGTCTTTCCCTTTTGACCTGTTGCATTGTTTATTTATGGTATTTTCCCGGCCTTTCCGCCAGTTGTGCTTCTATTCAAACACCGCGAGGCATAGGTTGCCACCCCTGCCACCCAGCCGCAATGTCATACCACTCACCTTCACCCCTCCACAAACAAACACAGACACGCGCGCACACAAAAACAGGTAATCCTTTCCTTACTGCAGTGTTGCACTGGTTATTTTTTACCCTTGAAGGCTACATAGAGAAGGAAAATGTCTTTGAAAAAACATGTCTTTGAAATTCTTTTTTTTTGGGGAGATCATTTGTGAGTCACATTTGAAAAAGTGAATGGCAGTGGAGAGAGATTCACTGCTAATATTTGATATTCTAAACTGGATCATCAAGAGGGAGTTGTGTATTCACTGTGCAGCTGTTAGATGTGATGCAAAAGGAAAAGGAGAAATGTTTGCACGAAATACTATTGACTGTACGTCAATTCAGTGTTAATAATAAATATGATGAACAACAGTATTGCAAAGCATCCTTGCAAATATTTAATTAATTGGGAATGAAGAAATGACTATAAGGCAGTATAAAGCCACCTTGTATCTGGAGGAGCAACTCATAGTTGAGAAGCAGCATTTACAGTGCATTTAGATTCAGTCAGCAGGATTAATTAGTGTTGTTTTTCACACTGTTTATCAGAATTAAACAATGGAATAAGGAAGTAAAGCCCAGTTATTGAGGCTGCCTACTGTGTCAGGAATCTTAATTCTGTTATTGTTTGCATTTACTACCTATTATAGTTATAAAAGTGGGGTCTAAACCTGTTTTACAGAGAGTATTTTGTTAACTGTATATGTGTGTGTGTGTGTGTGTGTGTGTGTGTGTGTTTATGTGTGTGTGTGTGTGTGTGTGTGTGTGTGTGTGTGTGTGTATGTGTGTTTGTGTATGTGTGTTTCGGGGTTGGAGGGTAAGGGGGGTCACTTGAAACATGTAAGACTATGCATGTGCCATCTTGGGTCTCATATAAAACTTCTCTTTTATCTTACAATTTGACACTTACCACAGCAGGTACCAGCAATTTCCTCTGATTATAGCTAAATCTCATTTATCATTTGGTCTGTAACTAACAGCACGTACTATAACCTAATGAAGGCTTTCATTTATCCAACATTATGCAAAATTTCCCCTGCAAAATGTCCCCCTCGTCCAGCCCTTGGGCAAATAAATATACAGAGAGCAGCTACTTCCAACCTGGTCACTGAGGCTCAGTGATGGGAAATTGCAATCCGATGTCAGTCAGCTGATTCTTGCGCTAATTTGGAATGATGTTTTCCATCGAACATTTCTGTTTCCTGTACAATGTGAATGAAACATCTATATCCAGTAGATTTCAATTATGTCTGACAGCCAAATTTGGATGGCCATAATGTGATGTCCATGCCAAAAGATATGAAAGAAAAAAATGGGAAAAAGCAACATGCTCTCTGTAGAGGCAGTTTACTTTGATTGATGGCGACAAAGTATGTCATAATAAGGAATTGATTGTGTTAACTTCCAAGTCGGTCACCCCATAATTGATTGAGATCTCACTGTCCGTGAGGACTGACATCCATTCCACGTATTGTTGAGATCTTCAATTAGAGAGTGTGAACTCCCTGGTGACACCGGCTGCCCTGACAGAAGTTATTTCTCGTCTCGGTATGAACCAGATCTGAAAGAGACAGGAGGAAAAAAAAAATGGTGTTTTGAGCAAACTGTCTTCTAATTCCTCAGGGAGAGAAAGCAACCCCTCACAGCATGTGTATTTATTCTCGTAATTGTCATCTGATAAATGGAAAGATGGCCATGTTCCATTCCCCTCTCAGATCCTTTCTGCTGGGTAGCATTTGCTTGCAACCTGAAGCGTGACAAGTCAAGTCTAATTTCTCACATCCATCATAATTTCATTTAGAGTGGAACCTTTTCCATCTGTTGACTTACATATTGAATAGATGTGTTTTAATCCACCCTAATTTGAGAGAGTGAAATGTTGACAGGTTAATATAGCAGTTTTCAAGATTTTTCAAGTTATTTAAATATATAAGGGAAAGTTATTTTACACAACCAAAGGAACAAAAAAATCTTCCCACATACTCATTTTCGCAAACAAGTTGGCCAGTGTCTTGTGTCTCTAAGTCAAAGCTGAGGGCATGTGCACACACACATGGATCAAAGCCGCCATCTTACTCAAAGGTAGCATTTTTACTTCATATATTTTTGGAAACAAAACACAACAAAAGTTGATTTTGACCATGACTGTTGTTCGTGACATATCTTTCTGATATGTCAATTATGCTGCGAATGTAATGCATGACCTCTGTGAAGTCCGCCCAGAATCGAGACAATAAGGAGGAAGAGAGAATCTCAGGGAGAGCTCGAGTGAACAATGGCTGACTATCGATTTAGCACTTATTGAATGCTTGAGACAGTGTATCACGCAGCCATTATTAGACAGTACAGACAGAGGTTTTTATTTTTTTTTTCTTGATCTCAGTAGTTGAAAGAAATCGAACAGAACAGAATGGGCATAATTCCCTCTTCTTGTACAATGCACACACAAAGTTTCGCATTCTCATGCGAGCAAGGCTCCCTAATAGTTTGCACAAACAAAAATAGGGGGTTAACATGGCAATTGCAATACACTGTAAATCACATTTTGCATCAGAGGAAGCTGCCCTGCTTCATGTTAAAAGCGAATGGTAGCTGCTGCTCACAAATGTCTCAGACTCAGCGGAGACCAATCCGCCTTCCCTTGCATAAGGAAATGTGCATATGACAGACATGATGAAGTCTTCTTTGGAATAAGTCTGTTAGAGGCAGACCACACAGGACCTTCTCCGACCTTAATGAGGATGAATGTTCATCTTCATGCATTGTAGACCTTGCATAGTAGAATGATATACACATTATAAACCCTAAGGAAAGGATAGAGGACAAAGATGAATCACAGAGATTTCATAGCCTCTGGGCACCTTAATCTTCCCTTTTGAGTTGCCTAAAAGGAATTTAACTTAAAAGTTTCACTCTAGAGTTACTGATTGTTGGAAGCGTCTTTCTCAATTGTGCAGTCTGCTATTGACCATGACCTTTATTACATTAAGGCCTAAATGGATCCCGCGTCTGTCTAGACGGCAATTTTAGGCATTTCTCCCTGTAATGGAATACAGCTTCCCTTTTACCACAACAGCTTGCTATCGGATAAAATAAAGGCAACAGCACAGACAAAAGGCTCTCAATGGGTTCAGGCGGAAGCCCTGGGGATGGGCGTGACCTCTCAGTGGCTCAGTGGCTTCCTGTTACTGGCTTAGCCCAGCACACAGGAGAGAGCTGCACCTGGGAAGAAATGACATGTAAATTGTGATGGAGAGCTTTGCTTATAGCACACAGAAGTTTGGGACCATCCCTGCCATTTCAGAAAATTTCAGTGCTAATTTCTGGCCTCGTTCCCGAAACTGATTTTGAACACATAATTAGTTTTAAACAATCCCACGATTGCCGGCTGTCCTTTTGATTGATGAAGCAGGTATTGCGCTTGCACATCACCTGGTCATTCTGCTTATAAGCCGCATTTTCACGCAATCTATCCTGAAATGCGTTTAAAGGGAAGCAAATGAGTGGTTGCCCTTAAATTGTGCAATCAATCACAGGCCTTTGTCCGCTCCTTTTGTACCAGTAGCTCTAAGTGGATGTCACCCTTGGTAGATTAGTCCAGATTTCAGTACACATGGCACACTGAATGCACACACCATGTGCAATCATCGTGTTATCAAAGGAAGGGCGTATTTGTATGTGGGGAGGGCAAAGCAGCCCATGCTGCCAAACATCACGACACAATACCGAACACAATTTGTTCTCCTTCACAAAACTAATGTCAGCACAGTGGGGGATATGCATTGCGACTGAACAAGTGTAACTGAACCAGCTGTTTGGTGGCCAGTGTGAAGTAGCATGTAGGGTAACTGAACATGAGACAGTAACATTACAAAAATGAATACTGGGATGGTATTCTTATTTTCAGCCCTTGAACAAGACATTCAAATTACATTCATGACTATCCATTTGTATAGATTAAAATATACAAAGAATCTGTTGGAAAATTGACTCTGATGAGCAAATGAAGGTTTCATGCAACCAGCCTGTTTTATGCATTGGCAAAACTAGTTTGTCTGGAATGTAGGAAGAAGCTGTTCAAAATTTCACCTTGTGGCATTTCCCAGGTCTTGCACTGAGAGTTCCGAGGGCAGATTCAGCTTAGCATTGACAAAGAACATTTGCAGAGCAGCTCTAATTATAGACAATGGCCTCAGTGTATGAATAAAAGAAATGTTTCATCTGATTAGAGGATCTGTCAGTGCTGCAGAAGGAATCGTTCACCATGACCCAGTTTATTAGCTATCACATTAGACTGGGGATGGCTAGGAAATGGATAGATATATTGTGCTTGTGGTCTTTTTATGCCTTGATGACAATGATTTTTGAAGTGTGTCATAGCAGCACTCCCAAGGAAAGGGAGCTCAGTAAGTGCTTCCTTTCTCGATGTGTCTGTTATGTTTATGGTGTCTGGAAGATCTCTACCAGGAGAGACACGTTCTCTCACTCTCCCTGTCTACACAGAGACAGAGCTGTCTCTGACATTGTCTCCCACGCACTTCACGGCATGGCTTTATTGCGGCCATTACACTCACACGACAGTGGTGGATTCATAAGTGAGCAATCATATGAGAGCTTCAGTTGCGTGCTGTCATTAGCGCAGCTCATGTTAAACTGAAGATAGTTGGGTTATTTCTAACTCATACAAGATGACTGCTTCTACACACAAGAGACTGTCTCTCATATAGAATTACCTGACTGAGAGAAAATTCTAGATATTGGTTGTAACTATACTAGAATAGGATGCCCCAGTTACTCCAGATGTAGTAGTGCAACAATCATAGATATTAGTCATATGCAGCTTGCAAAAGATTAGTGTAAATGAACTAATGTGTGCATCCTAGTATCAGATTAAAGTTTTAGCCTGAGGAAGTTGTGCATCCTACAGACCTGGATGTAAAGTAAGCCTCATTTTGGTCGTAGTCTAGTTTCATGTCTAAAATGGTTGTTGTCAGCCACAAATTATATTTAAATGTTTTAGTTTTGGGTCAAGTAGCTAAAAACATTTGTTTTTGACTGGCAAAAGTCACCAATTCTGAAAAATGTGAGGGATTTGTGAGAACTGGAAACTGGATACTCAAAAACTCAGCACAAAAGGTCAATTCATCTAATTGAACAAGTTGAAAAAATTGAGTCAGTAAGAAGAATGCAACTGCCCATCACTAATGGATATAGGCAATTATTTGTATCCATTCAGCATATAGTATTGAGAACAACAGTTAAATGTTCCTAACACTGATCTAACTGACATTGCACCAGTTAACTAGTTACATACAGGAAGTTGAAGGTTGTACATCTATCTGTGCAGCATTTCCAAGCATCCTTCCCGAACAAAAATAATTAAATACAGTATTTGATGTGCTTTTAATCCAGTATCTTATCTTATAATTAATATATGAAATACTGTATATTACATATTACACATTATACATGTTTTATGTCTGCACTCAACCACTCTTTCAAGAGCATTAATTCATAGCCAGGTTCAGAAATGAAGAGAGAAATAGGATTCCATTCGGGAGATAATTGAAACTGCTCAACGTGATTGATGTCTTGAAGCAGTCGATGTTTGAGAGGGAGCACTCAGAAAGGTACAGTAGAAGAGCTGCATTCTCTGAAATGACATTGTGTGACCTCCAACTCTTCTGTTCCATTAAAAATTAACGATCTGTGGCTAATTGGACCAGCCATGTTACTAATCACATTATATTTATATGTCACCGCAGAAATGTCTCTGGACTCTAAAGGTCTGTCATGTAAAGGTCAGTAAACAAACAAGGCCCTTTTGCAAAAAGTTCCATATATATGGATTTTTTTGCAAAAGGGCCTTGTAATAATATGTCATTTATTGCTCTTGAGTCTTATTTCCTTTTCTTTTTAATGTTTACTTTTTTCCCTGTCTCAGATTATATTTCATCTAGGGTCAAGTTATTTTTCCAACTGAAATCATGCGTATGAATATGAACATACAAATTTTTGTACCACTTTTTAATTCAAGCACCATCTCTTCTGTTCTGTGGCACCCAAGCAATTATCGTCATGGCTTTTGCACGTTAAAGTCTTCACTGCTTCTGACAGCAATGTCTGCCCATGCATTTGTATTGTGTAATTTGTGTGTGAAGTTCATATCAGGTCATGCTTGGGAAAGAGGAGTTTCCACAGATGGTAGGCTGATGATAGGGTTGTTTGTTAATCATTATTGTTGTTCTTTTGATTAAAAAAAATCCTGTTGGTTCTTTTTTGTGGGGCTGATTTGTTTGCATGTGTTGATTTGTGTGGGTTACTCCAGGAGGGAATTTATGGAGCAGCACATGCCAGCTAACACAAAAGGCTCTCAGAATGTTACTGCGAGTGTGGAGCGTATGGATAGTGTGAAGATGCTCAGAGTTTGCAGGGCGAGATCTGCATGATTGACATGGCATTATAGTGGCACTCCTGCGCGTAGCTTTGTCGGTCGAGAGGTTGTGCGGTGAAAAATGGATGGAAGATCATGTCCTGAGATGAATGATTGTGGAGGTCTTGCAATCTGTAGCTATAGCAGCTCGGAGAGGGCCCCTGACTACCTTATCAGCAGGAAACGGTGCAAAAAAAAAAAAAAAAAACAACTAAATAGCATCCAGTCGTCCCCAGCCAGATACAAGCAATAAGGGTAGGGAGTGACCTCTGGTTCTGAATGTCAGGAGATTTATGGAGCTGTGGAAATTGAGGGTGTGCTCCGGAACCCCTGACTCTATTAAGTTAGGATTGTTTTCTCTTTAGTGCCCAAGTGTACGTTTCAGATGTGGACGTGTCAGTTGGATTTTTCCCCAGATCACTTTGATTGGTTTATGCACGTGTTATTTTTAACATCACATTCCCTTATTTATTTAATTTGTTTTTTCCTGTCGCCCATGCTTTTTCTGATCAATAATGTTGATCAGCGCTGGTAGGTGCTGGTGACAGCTCCCAGTGAAGACAGAGCAGTGGATATCAGATATATAGTGTTTACTGCTCGTTCCACTCCCTCTTTCTTACATTTCTTCTCAGCCAGCCAAGAGATTGAAAAGAGAGTGACCAAAATAGCATTTCAGCAGGTTCACTTTAATCCAATACAGGGGCAATGCTTTCAGACCCATCGTCACTCAATAAAAAGGTTTTCAGTACCCAAAAGAACAACCTCTTGCAAAAAAAAAAAAAAAATAAATAAATAAATAAAGGAAATTGTGTTTCCATCGTTATAGTGGTTGCACTCGCTTGGGCAAAGTTCAAAGCAATATCTGTTCTCTTTATAGGCTTAAGTTGGTAAGGTGAGCTGTTAGAGAGCTCACCGAAATGCAGGAAAATGAATACAAAAAACATGATGCAGACATTCTAGTATTTCAAAGAAATCGCATGTATGTGACATGGTTTTGAGTGATTCTGATTTTTCACACATCCCCAGAGCCCTGTCTTTTTTGTTTGGCTGTGTAGAGTTTCAATTCATAGTGCTATTTGTTTACATGTAAATATATTGGTTGAAAATCAAATGTGCAAAATATTTTAAAATATGTCAATCAGTGTGTTCATAAAAAACAAATTAATGAATGCAACTGCTACTCCTGCTTCTACAACTCTTGGTTCCTTCTTCTTCTTCACCTTCACCTTCTTCTTATTATCATTATATTATCATTATTAATCAATAATTGACAACCCCCCCCCCCCCCCCCCCCCCAATCTGGAATCTTATTGTTTCAGTATATCTAAAAATGATATTTTGTTGTTTAATCTGATGTAGTTGTTTCATGTGGAGTACTCATCCATGCCCCTCAACTGACAAAATTAATAAAACGGCAACAAAAAACCCTTTGATTCACAGAAGTGGAAAACAGTACTACCATGTACTTACAGTTGATGCTACTGTTTCATTTCAGCGTTTGTACTAGGCTTTCCTGTCACCAGTAAAGGTCACTGCACAGTTTGGCAATGGTTGTGACAGGTGGAAAGCAAGTTTGCCAGCAACTAACAGCTAACAGTAAATGTTCTGTTGGATATATTCATTCAGCTCTGTCTCTTGCATTACAAAGCGTCCAAGAGACTGGCCTAGAGGAGTTAAAATACACAACACCTATCTTGGTTTTGTTTATTGCTCTTACTTTACTAAATCGCATACTTTTATTGAAACTGAAATGAACAATGTGATGCCTTGCTGATTATGTACTACTGATTGGTACCACCTTAGTCCAGTTTCATTACTACAGTTCCATCCATATTCTCCACAAGGGCGATGCTGTAGGGCCCTGCCTTTGGCTTCCTCCTTGCCGATAAAGAGGCATGTTACCACAAACCACAGGCTACTGCATGGAACCAGGGAGGATTTACTGTAAAGGGTTCTCCTGAGTCCCAAGTGACTGAGTGGGACTGAGCTAATGAGTCTCTCCCCACTGCTCTGGATAATAGATAAACCCCCCAGCTGCTGAAGCCCTGCAGGTCCTGAGGGTCACCTCATCCCACAAAAGCAGGAAAAAAACAGGAGCAAAGACTACAGCTTTTCTCTGAGCCTCGCTCATCAATAATTTGAAGAAAACATTTTGAAACACAGCATTAAGATGTTGTCAAGAAAGACAATTTAGTTTCATGTTTCTCCTCACCAGGATATGCTGTACAAAAGAGGGCATTGTAGTTGTGTCTTTTGTTATTTTCATTTTTTTATTGTTTTACCAGTGTCTCTGAGTTAGGTGCTAGCGTATTTGCTGGCCTTTGCTGGAGTGTGAAGTGGACTTTGTGCTATGAAAGACCCTGGTTTATCTGGGGGATCAGGTGTCTAACATTCATTTTGGAAAATCTCCAATTTGTAGCACAATTGTTCCACACCATTTCCATTCGTAGTGGATGGATCTCCACCTGAAATAAAGCAGGTTTCAGTCTCAAGTGGCGCACTGTAATGCTGTGAAAGCTAGGAAGCTCTTCCCCACCAGAGAGGCCATGTGTACTGTTGACACTTTCCAAATATTTTTGTCACCACTGCTTTGTCTTTGCTTCCAAATCGTCTTGTTGCCCCCACAACTGGAACAGAGAGGATTACGGTGAGACGTTGTTATTCAGGATCGACTTGCCAACAACTTACTTCTTAATGAATTAGGCAAATGAAAAGAGATAGCTCGGCTGCCACATTTCATTTGCAGTCATCTCTCTGAGGCTGGTAAGGTAATCAGATTTGGTTGTTGTGTTCGTGGCAACATGTGTGGAAGTTGTTGTAGCCCCCCCACCCCCACTTCTGCCATCATCCCCCTCCCCACTGGTTACTGGAAGCTGAATTATGAATGATGGAGGCAACAATTCCAGTTGCCCAGCATTTTGAGGTGTCTCTGTGGGTACATCGCTGTTGACTGAACACACAAAGAGGCATATTGCTGTGGTACTTGAGAAGGACCGAAAATGTGAACAGTGAATGCTGTTTCCTGTCTTCCTATGTGTGCGCCAGCATATCGTTCCAGTGAATCATGTTGGGAATTTTATAGGGCATTTAATTCCTATTAGATTGACTGGTTACTAGGCAGGCCTGGATGGCCAATTTTTACCAGCATGTGTTTTTGCACTGTTGCCTCTGCCGCTGTGGTGTAAGCCTTCACTGAAATACTACAAATACTGCTTCCAATTCTCTAGAGCCAGCTCTGTTGGATATAAGAGATAGGATGCAGCACGTAATTGCTATTTTTAACTGGAATGTTTAGCGGATTACTGGTTATGGAATAATGAACCATTTACGTGGTCTGCCTCTCTATACAGAGTGCCTAATATATGTAGTTCACTACCTAATATATATAGTGTATCATAATGCATATACAGTGATTCATTTGTTTGGAATGATTGCTGATTAGTGAAAGTTAAGAGTCTTGTACATGGTGTGCTACATGCTTACCATACCTCTCTACAAGACTGACTGTTCACTAACTGATCACATAGATTTTGCACTAACCGAATGGATGCAAAGCAGTTTGAAAACATCTCATAAAAGTAAGCTTTTTGGCTGTATATACTGCGGATCTGAGGTTAATATGGGGGCAGACGAGATGACAGGAAAAAAAAACATTGATATAACTAGATTTTAGTCTTCCGTTAATGAAAAGCAGTGCCTTTTTGACAGGTCATTTAACCCTAATGGAGTTTATAATTAAGGCCCAAGACAATGCCAGAAGAATGCCCCCATTCAAATGGATTGATGTGGAACCCTGAGGAAACCCATTTTATCTACTCCAGTTGTCATAACACAAAATTCCAAAATGAGCCAAGCATTACCACCCAAGGGAGCGGGGGCTGGGGTCCCCCATTGTAACCCACACGCTTCCCCATTGTAACCCACACACTGTCCCAGGCCCATCTCAGTGGTCTTTGGTCTTCAGTCTGCATAGCGGCTTGAAGTCTGAGATGAGAGTGACTGAGGGACAACTGCTCCATGTCAGACGCTCTGAGCTCCAGTACCATTAGAAACCAAGTGAACCCAAATTCATTCTGTTGCAGAATTTTTGAGCAAATGGCTGATGGGTTTTTTGTCACAGATGTGGATTTCAGGGACAGCATGCTTTTAACTCCATTAGAGGTGCATGATCATTGTTTGCTTATGAAAAAAACAAAAAGTATATAACTAAATGTGTGTGTAAATGTGCTGTATGTTTACAATACTGTATGTATCAAAATCTTTGCATTACATATATGAGAGAGGCTTTAATTGCCAAATGTATTAGAAGTAGGGTGTTTTGACATGGATTAGGTACATTGGTGAGCCTTTGAACTGCATACTTTAACTAATTGGTCGCAACTTGTAAGAAAGGACATTCCAAACACGGGTGAGTTCCTTCTTTGATCTGCTGCTCCAATGACCAGAACCAACATGATACTTAAGAAGAACAGGAACAATTAGAGGCGCCCTTTGACCTCTGGCTGTGTTTGCAGGCTGGGGTGGTGCAGGACCCATATGGTGCCTTCTTGCCATCACTGCAGGCCACCGAACAAAGTGGAAATTGCTTTTGGATTGTTGATTGAAGAACACAAATGATTAAGAGCCGCAATTGCGTGTGAGTCTTGTCAGTGACTATGGCCTGTGTGTAGTCACGCAGAATAAAAGGTTCTCTGGATGTCTGCAATGGAATTAGGAAAGGGAATGGCCCTGTTTAACCCTTAACCCAGCATGATTTGGGTCAATGTCTGGGTGCGGGAATTAAGTGCTTTGAATAGAATTTTAATCCGCGTACAGAATTTCCGTGTCACGTATATTTCAGAAGTTATCTCATGTAACCAGGTTTTCCATACAATCTAAATGCAAAAACCTATATACTGTAAATGCCTTCTGTGCTTTGTTTCTTTTTTCAAAAGGAGAGGTCCCTACCAATTTAAATGATAGATACATTCCCAGTGCCCACACTCAACAATAAAATATAAATAATATAAAAACACAAAGCTTTGTACCACCTATTTAAGCTTTCATTTGTAAACTTTGAGGGTGGCAGCTATGCTTCAGAGCTGTCCTTAGAATGGTTCCAGTTGAAACATGTCCATCACTCCCTGTTTTGTGTTTTTTTTTTTTTTTTTACATTGGTGGATTATGAGAACTAGGACCTTTGATCTTTTCGTATATTCTCACATTATATCCTTCCAGGCCCCATAAACAGGTGCTGAGATGTAAACTCTAGACTTTGCAACCAAAACCAAATTTATACCAATGCTTAGCATCTTCAGAGTGTATGCTGTATGGCCCTGGCCATCTGGTAAAGTGAGGATTGTGCTCTGCATGACTCCTTATCCTTATCAGGCCATAAAACAACATTACACAATCTGTAAAGGGACTTCATTGCATTGCTCTCGGTTTAAGATAAGCACAAACATCCTAGTGCAGCCATGCATGTGTGGTACGTAACGCCTCTGAGGCACCTGGCACTTCAAAAGGGAGCTACAGCAGTCGCCCAGAAGTTACCGGAGATCCTCAGGTCTTTGTCACACAGCGTCTACATGGGCTCCCATGTCAGATCGCATGGTAAGTGGAGGAGCGAGTTTCCTACCAGTGACCAAGCCATGTGCCCATGTGGACTATAAAAGTGCGGAAAGAACATTATCCTCGATTGGTTCCAAAAACAATGGGACACAGGCGCAAGGAAGCCAGGCACATGGGCTCCAGTGATGGACCTGGGCTCCGCTTTTGTTTCCCATGACATGCACAAAGTGGTGTCCTGAATGGGAACCTATTCTCCGATCACAGTGAGGCAACGGCTCTTGCATCTTTCTCTCTGTCTGCTGTGACAAGCTCAGAAGCCTCTGGTGGAAAACGGACTGTGTCCTCCCCAGTAGGCCTACAACAAATGAGCTGCTGTGCCCTCAGATCTAACGGATTGGCCCACCTCAGTAACTTGAGTATTGTTGTTTAATAGTGGCATTGTGAGTAGACTAGCTGATTTAATCTTGTACGAGATATGTTTAGACACATTCATGATTTGTGACCTGACTGGAATTATATTATGAGATTGATTAGAGTAACTTACAAATAGTTAAGCTTATGTCAATATAAGATAACTTGTATGGTTAGACACACATTTAATTAATGTTTTGTCAGCGCACATCAAACTACAGTTAACACTTCATGATCTCCTGTTGTTTGACTCACAGCTGGTGAAAGCCCAATCTGACACTCACGCTCAGTGTTATCTTTACACTCCCCTTTTCATGTTTTGTTCTGCAATAACCTTATTCTTAATTTGTTCATTTATTCAATTCATCTGTATTTTGTGTTGGTAAACTGGGCTCTAACAGGCTCAAAAGACCTAATTTTATTCATTTTTATATTTGTTGGTGAATGTTAACTACCCATACCAAATGACCAGTGCTTCTATGGCGACAGTGATATTCCCTACATAGACAGCACCCTAGCTGAGGGTAGGCATATCTGCTACGTAATTGGTGCCCCATGTGTGGATAGGCATGTCTGCTACAACAGTGTGGAGTAACCAGGTATATTCTGTAGCTTAGTTATACACTGAAATTACACTGAAGTTCTTTTCTTTTTAAGTGGGAATGAAGTATGCGGCACTAGTATTTATTTGAAGCTGGGAGAAAAATGGCTGTCTCCTTAGTTTTTAAATGGCATTTAATATTTACATTTACATTTATTCATTTAGCACTAACAGTGCAATATTGCACTAACAGTAAAACAGTGCAAACCTGATCTGGATAGAACACATTTTGGTTGGACAAAAAGAATGGCCCTTGCATCCATGAGGGAAAGAGAAAAAGTGACATGTAAGTAAAACTGCTGTTACAGGTTGAGTTAGTTTCCCATGCTGTGGGTGGTGTCATAATTTTGTGTGAGTTTATTGCAACCTGTCAAACAGAGTCTGACGACACAACAGAATAATGTGCCACCATCAGTTGCAACAATAATACATAAGCAGGCATGAGATGCCACCAGCATAGCTTGCAGTTTCATAGAATTCCTTTTCATCACAGGAAAAAAGTGTATATGGCAACCGTTTCTAGAATGATTAATAAAATGTGATGAATGTGCTGTATGTGTATGTTTTCTATATGTGTATGCCTATCACATTTAGCTGGGAATATAAACTGCAAGTACAGGTTGTTAAGTCATTACCTTTATATTGGTATCAGGACAAAAAAAAAAAGAAATCTTAATGTAAATGATCATAAGAAGGGCATTTTTGCCTGAATAATGCATCAACTTTAAGAACATTATGTCATTTTCATTACTGGCTTTAATTGGTAAATGGCAACAGAAGGAAAGGATGATAAAATGTGTATTTAGCCCATTTGGAAATGGACCCAGAAAACCGAGCTGCCCTGCTCTGTGTTAAGTAGGAAGCAATTAAGGATGTTACCAAGCAACGATGACAAAGTCGTAGTGGGTTGGAGTGGGGAGCATGAGGGAACAGGACGTACAGCCTTTTGAAGGTAGAGCATCATTTATGCTCAGCAGAGGCTCTTGAAGAAGACAGGAAATGAATGATGAACCACTGCCATTACACTAGGCTTGTGGAACGATACTGCAGCGTTTTCAGATGGAATGTTTGTTTATTTTCCCCCCCCCGGAAATAATCAGCCGACATTGCAGTGAATTGAGTCGCAGTTTGGCATGTGATCTCTGCAGTGTTCCAGACGCCCACGTTCGATGCACAAGTTCCCCTTCCTACCATGGAGCAGTTACAGGCGTTCTGCAAAGTGAGGGGGTGTACAGCAGGCTGTGTCAGTTCAATTTCACCCCCCACTCTGCATGTTGTACAAGGGATGAGACCCCGGTGAGCCGACTGTACGCAAACATTGTTCAGTGTTTTGAAAACAAAGGTAGACCAGGTTGAAAGGCAATAGAATGTGATTCTGTTTGTCTTCTGAGGACTACTCCAGCGCACACAAAAGTGCAGGAAAGGGTCCTTGGAGTCAGGTTTTCAGATTTCTCCAGCATAGCGAAGAGTCAAGGTGGGCATTATTTGACTGCTCTTACAATTAGGACCATAAACACATCCTCCTGCTAAGGGAAAGTGAAGGTCAGCCATCTGTCTAGACATTTTTTTTTTATTTCCCTCTTTCTTTGTGTTTTGTTGATTTTTCAGTATGTGAGGAGAGTTATTCTGTTCAATACCGTAGGCCTTGGCAACGCAACTCACTGTGGTAATAAATCACGCTGCAGACAGAACTTTATTTGCATTCATGTTCCGTCAGCTTTTGAAGCCATAGATGTGGAATTGAATTTTTTTTCTTTCCCTCCCTCTCCCTTTTCTCTTACCAGTGCAGGTAATGATCTCAGAGTTCAATGAGGTATGTACCTTGTTTGCTTTGTAGGACCTGATGATGCAGCTTGGATATTCTGCAGCTTTAGCCTTGGCTAACTCTTGGAAAAGAGGCCAGGATGAAATGCCCTCTAGTAACGGCAAGGTAAACAAACAAACAAAAAAAAACACCAGATAAAAGCCGTCTCAAACTTATTTATTATTTACACGTTATTTTTTGTTTACAACCTGGAAGGAAATCAACCTGAAGTGATAATTTGAGGCCATCTGGGAGAGAGTGCTCATCTGCCTTTTCGCAGCAACATCAGGCGGCAGATTCCGGCGGTCTCGCCCCCGCGCGACAACACGGTGATTAATGAAATGCCTCCGGAGCACGGAGAGGACCTCTCTGTGAGGGTGGGACCACCAGGGGTGGCCTCCTTTGTAGCAATATAATGCAGGTGACCTCTTCCTGGAGCTGTGAGTCACATGACAGGGCTGCGCCTGGCCTGTTCCTCGCCGCGCAGGTATTTGTCAGGCTGTAGAGGCCAGCCGCCCCGGGCACAGCGGGCCGCGTGTCACAGACTCATGCGTTCTGGCACACTCCGAGGCTCCCCTATCACGCCTGACTCCTCTCACCGGGGCGCCGTCACCTTGCTGCTGACACAGTACGGAGCCCCGAAGGTCACGTCCTTGAGCCTCTGCGGCGACAGCCCCAGTTTATTTAACCAAAGGCCGCCTGAGATGCATGAGGGCGAGCCTTTGTCATTTTCCCAAGATGTTTCCAGAAAGTGATTCATGGACCACACCCACGTGTGTACTGTACCCACGTGCACACGTACACAGGCGCACGCGGGCACATTGTGGACCGCCCGGTGTATTGCAGCAAGGCCTTGCTCATTAAGAAAATGAGACAAGCCTGTCAAGCTCTAATTACAGTCAGGAAGATGATGTCTGCTGCTCAGCTGATGGAGCATGTGACACCTTCCCAACTTCTGTCAGGTTTGCTTTTTTCTTTTACCGTCTGTATTTCTAAAAATGTAAGTAACTGTTTTATTACAGTTGGTATGGTTTAAATCCTGTTCAGGGGGGATTATTATTCGATGTTCTCCCAAAGTTTGTATGGTCATTGTCAGATGACATCAAAGGAATAATTTTAGTTGGTATGCGTCACAAAGTTTTAGTGCATGTTGAAATATGCATCTTCAAAGATGAGGAATATATGTGGGAAAACATCTGGACACACCGCATAAAATACAGAATATGAATTTTATTGACATTTCCATATAGTCTCTTGTGGTGTATAAATGAAAGGATGGAATGTAGCTATACTATAAATTGACATACTGTATATAGACATACTATAAATTCTGTATGCAAACAAAGCAAAGATGAAAGTGTAGCTTCACATTTTTCATTCAAATTGTAGAAAGGGGTGGTAGAAGTGATTGTGTATTGGTTTCATCAATTTAAAAGAAAAGAACATGCAAATCAAATGACGTGTTGCAAAAGGTCTGTCTTGCTTCTAAGGCTAAGACCCTGATTTTATGGATATATATGGGAGAGTGGGTGACGGAAGCAGCCTTGTGGTTCAGTGGAAGAGCGCCCATATGCAACTGCTAGGGGGCCGGGGCTTCTGGCGCTTACTCTGTGTTATCACTTTTTTCACCATCAGAGCCAAACAACTGTCACTTCCTGGCTCGTTCTCTTCAGTCTCTCCTGGTTGAGGTAACTGGCGAGAGGCGCTGTCTGTCTCTGCCCCCTGAAGCTCGCTCGGGGGTGATGCTGTGTACTTTGGCTGCCGGACAGTCCTGCACACTGCCCCATCCGTCTCCGTCACTGTCATTGGCTCAGACAGCTATTTAAAAAGCGTGTCCGTGCTGACACTGCAAGTGCTGTGGCCTGCGCAGATGCCCTGACAATCAGCAAGGAGGCTGTGAATCGTTGAATGGGGGCCATGAACGGGGCATGGGGGGGGCTCTTATCCCCATTATGTACAGAGCCTGTGTTGTTTTCCTCACCCCAGCCCCTGGTATATATACACACACACACACACACACACACACACACACACACACACGCACACACACACACACACACACGCAAACATACACACATATATATATATATATACAGACGGGTGACAAATTAAAGGAAAATCCTGAATAAATGAGTGGAGAAACATAACGAATGCAGATGCTTCTACACAGGTGTACTGCATGGTACAATTAAGCAATTAACATCCAATCATGCTCTGTGGCATGTATAAAAATGCTGAGCAGGCCCAGTTGATCTCGATTTTGGATCAAGATGGCAAGAGGAAAAGATCTAAGTGACTTTGAAAGAGGGTTCATTGTTGGGGCACGGATAGCAGGAGCTTCAGTCACAAGACTGCTTAACTGGCTAGTGTTTCAATAGGAACAGTGACTAAAGTGACATCGGTATTTAGATCTATGGGAAAGACATCAGTAAATAGGGTTGGAAATTGCGGTCGACAGCACACATTCGATGACCGTGATGCTCGTGCATTAGTGTGATATGTAAGGAAAAACAGAAGAGCACCTCTTCCTCAGGTGACTGAAAATGTCAATGCAGGACGTGATCAGACTGTGTCAGCAAGAACAGTCTGTCGACAATTACATAGAGAGGGATATTATAGTAGGGTTGCAGTGCATAAACCCTTCATTACAAAGATGAATGCACATTTGAGAGTTCAGCGGTGCAAAAACCGTAGGCACTGCTCTACAGAGATGTGGAAAGAAGTGATATGGTCAGAGGAGTCATCCTTCACCATATTCTCGACAAGTGGGCGAGTGCATGTGTGGTGTACACCAAGAGAACGGTACTTCGGTAACTGAATGCTTGACCCCTACAGTGAGGGGGTCCGGTGGCTCTGTTATGCTGTGGGGGGCATATTGCTGGCATGGTTTGGGTCCACTTGTCCCCTTAGAGGGAAGGGTCACTGCAAATCAATATAAAGTTGTTCTGAGTGATTACCTTTATCCTATGATGAAGCATTTCTGTCCTGATGGGAGTGGTCTCTCCCAGGATGACAATGCCCCCCATCCATAGGGCGCAAGGGGTCTCAAGGGTGTGATTAGCCGTTTAGTGCATATGCTAAAACTGGTGCGATTAGAACACTAGATTGGAGAAACTCTAGCTAATTTTAGCTTTGAGGAAACAGCGATTTAACTCTAAAAATATAGCAAATGCTAACTGAAATCTATAAGAAAATTAATAACGCGAATGAAAACATAACGAACCATGTAAGGTAACACGCGAGCTACATACCATAACAAATAAGTTACATGCAAAAGGGTTAAAACGAAAATTGCCGTTCAGCACATCTGCGATTGCCCCACCTTTCAATAATTCAACCAGGTAAATATCCGCGCTGGAATTACAGAAGGAAGTTGCAGTCAAACTTGATAATATGATGAATTTGCGTTAAACATTAACACGTTAAAGTTTCGCGGTTAATCGCGAACAAGCGTTAACGCGTTAACGTTGACGCATATACATATTTATACAGTATGTATGTATATATGTAGCTGTACAACCTAAATCTAGTTTCCATTCATCTTTCAACATTGCTTTTACTGTAGTGTTCAGATAGAGTGCTCCTTTGGAAATCTGATTGGGCATGTTGTATTATCATCATGTAAAAGAAGGTTATAATTTATGATTGAGATGGAGCTCTGAAGCTGCAAAACAGAATTTTGACCTGAAATTCCCACTGCTAATGAGGTTCCCCATTACTGTTGTTGCAATTAAAAGAGGTTCTGAACCTGAATCAATTAAAAGAAGATGGAATCAGACACAGCAGCTCCGCCTAATCGAGAAGTATGGAGAGCATGTTATTCTCTTGTACTGATATAAGAATATGCAGATGAAGGTTTGTTGTGGAGCAGACACCAGTGTAATTGTGCCATTACCCAGGGGGGGGGGGGGGAATCACACAACTGAACAGTAAATAGCAGCTTCTCTCCTTCACAAGCACCAGGTGTGCTAAATCACTTGGTGAAATGACTGTTTGGATGCACAAAATGTAAACTGGGTTTACACAAGGCTGAGTGAATACAGAATCCAAACTGTGTGCAATGCGTAGTATACCAAATTGCTGTTGCACTGTTTTTTTTTTTTTTTGGTATCATTGTGTTTTGGATCTGACCGTGTCAGGAGATCAATAGGACCATGCAAACAATTAGCCAACCTTGAACAAGAAAACATGAACAGGATTAAACATGCCACCGTTTCATGTTGCTTTCATAGGGCAGAATCAAGGCCCGAGTCTCTAATGTAAAGCAAACAATTATTTCCACATGACTGCCGTGTAAAATGCATTAACCAGCCCAATGGCTTATTGAATGGATTCAGGCCAGTGAGTGAATGGAGTGAAAGAATGAATGCAGATGAGTGATTGGAATAAAAATTGTATTAATGTAGTTTTAATGTAGTTTTTCTTCTTTCAATTTTTGCTGTCATGTTATGCAATGAGTTGAACTAGAAACAGATTATCTAGATTTTCCAGCTGTTTTTTCCCCTTGCTTGAAGTGTAAATCGTTGGCTATTTTTTGTCTGCCTGAGAGCTACAGTGAAGGGCACAGAATGTACCTCCATTTTTGATCCAAACAAATCGTCAATCTGCAGCAAGCACTCGAGGGTTTTGATTACAGTCATTTCAAGAACCAAATAGTGGGTTTTGCAGCCATACGGGGCTGGAGAAGTTTGTTACCGTTGACCGTGTGCTGTAATAACGGGGTGTTTTCAGGAGACTGTTTGCATGCGAGTGATGTGAGGAGGAAAGTGTGGTTTCACTTTCCATTAACAAGCACATTCGCCTCTCAAGAACCTAGAAGAATGACATAATCACAACTGTTGGCAGACGTGCGCTGCCACCCTTTTCACCAGCTCAGAGCTGTGGCCAGGCCTAACAGCACGTACAGATAATCATCACACTGATTTGGGTCTCCCTCTCTCATAGAGTGCCTCTGTGACCCATGAATGATTGTAGTGTGGAGGCCGCACCTCGTTCTCTTTGGCTGTAGATGCGGGGCGTCAACACAAGCTGCAGGCACAGGGTATACACACAGGCGTTAGACACAAGGCACAGGGACAGGATATACACACAGGCTCAGTGTTACGTAAGCACCACCCCTGGGTTTCAAACTCTCAGCTTTAGCTCATGGCTATGTTGCTCCTATGGCTGATCCTATGGTTATTTATTAAGCCCTTTTATATGCTGTGGGATGTACGATGATTTCAAATGCTATGTTTTGAATTGTATCTGGCTGGTTGTATAGTTATCTTGCCTCTGTTTTTAGTTTGATGCTTCATCAGTCATATCTTTCCTGTTATCCTGTACCTTGCATCTCACCATGATGGCCTTGTAAGTCATTTCGGCTAAGAGCATCCAAATGAAAAAAGTAATAATGTATGACCACAAGGTAAAACTTGATTGAGTGGTTTTAGGGCAGGTATAATTGTAAAACTTAGTGATGCCAGCTTTTGTTTGGATTCATAGAAGATTTCCTTTTCAGTAAAGTGCGAGGCCTGGCCTTTTATACGCCTTTTAGAGAAAAGGGAGCAGAGCTGCTGGATGAAATTCTTTATACACGGTGTCTCTGCCTTAAATGAAAAAAGAAATTTTGCTCATAATTCATTAGATGGCTTAAAAAAGAGAGAGGGACGCATGTCATCCTTGCTTAGGCTATTAAACTGAATTTGCTATTTTAAGCAGTGACTCTGCTGAGGAGCATGGAGGCATATATGAAGATGGAATTATGTAACACCCTTTTTTTCATTCATTTGGCACATTCTCGTGGTGTGACCTAAAACATCACTGCAGCTTTAAATATTTTTTTTGGCATTTCATTTATAGAAGCTGTGATAGTATTCTCAATAGTAGTAGAAATAGACATAGTCTAGGGTTGTAGAAGTTGTAGTAGTGGACTTGTTGTGAAGCATGTTTAAGTAAGTAAGTAAGTGGCTTCCAGTGACTGCTGTTCACTAGACACTGTTAGGAGATCGTTTTGTGGAATGTCATGGCATTTGATCCGGAGACACGCAATGTGTATTCAAATACAAACGCTGGAGACAAGTGATGTGTATTCGAATACAAAGTGATGTCGCTACATCCGACCGGAGCCAAACGGCACCTCTTGTGAACCCTATGGAACCAATTAGGTTACAGGGCTCAGGAAATACCCAATTAGAGAGGAAGCTGTTTAGCTATGCACAGCTCCACAAAACCAATCAGAAACAGCACCCCCGCTGGTCATCATAACTCAAATGCAAATGTTCCTGCTATTAACTGTATAAAAAAAATGAACTAAATTCTATACCTGTTGAACTTCTGCTCAATGGTGATGTTCCCACGGCCGGCTGTGCTAATAAACCTACCTGTCTTTTGCTGCGAACATCGAATCTGCTTCTTTGTCGTAACGTAACATGTTTTGGTGTTCCGGACCTTTACTAACAACACCATCGTGGAAATGATCTATGATGTAAAGGCTGACCCGAATTCACCTAGGTCAGACAGGCAGGAGACAGACAGGGCAGGTGGTAAAGCCTCCACAGAGAGTGCCCGAGACCAAACATGGGAAGTATATGCATGGGGTCTGCATGCAAAAGTGCTTGATGCCCTCTCTCCTGTTATTCCTCAGATCAGCCAGCTTGAATCGTGAGAGGGAAATTGGGGCTATGCTGGGCCTGTCATGAAAGTGACCGTTGTTAAGAATTTATATAAAAAAAATCTTCCCCTTATGGGTGCTTTTTTTTATTTTCATTCTTTTTTTTATTCTGGAGCACATTATGTTTAAGTGGCTTTCAGGCACATCATCATCACTGATAAGAGAACTGAATCGGTGTGGTGAAAGTGATGAAGAGCTCCATCTGTTCTTGTGCCTGCTCTGTTATTCTCTTATCAATGTAAATGGTGTGTGATATCTGTCCATTTTAATTAGTTGTGCTGTTTTTTGTGTGTTTTTTTTAAGACATAGACTGTAATCTTCTACCTGGGCCCATGCTTCAGCGCAGTTTTCCTTTAGAATTGGCACAGAATGTATTGCTGATGGTTTTAAGCAATGGTTCCTCTCTTCCCCTGACCAGACTTCATCCACTTCTATGTTTATGCTTGATCTCATGCTGACTAACTTCCTCAATTCCTGATTGTCCCCACTGGCGGACTGCCATCACCACAACAGCCACGTGTGCAGGGCAGGGCTGTAGAACGCAGGGGCAGATCAGTAACAGAGATGCTGCGGCGCTGTCCTTTCCCCCAGTGGTCCTGAAGCACACATGACAACCGATCTACAGTTCTATGCTACACACATTATCGCATTTAGAAGTTTGGTAGTTTTATTTTTCTGAGCTAACACTTCAGAGCCGACAGACTGAGGAGATGTTTTAGACAGATTGAGGTAACATGACGATTGTGACGGTGGCCATGACGAGTGGCGATTGCTATCTGCGGGAAGCGGCCGCCCGTACCTCGTGTCCTCGCATTTTCATTCGGGTCACACACTGTCAAGGCTCTGTCAGATACCATTGTGCGCCGTACTTGTATTACTTTTCCTCAGATCTAGTCCATTAGTATAAATTAGGTGTCTCGTTAGAAGAGGCCTGAAACTCCCCTGATAGTTGTGATGATTGTGGGGACAGTGGACAATAGAACGGCCCGGGGACTGAGTCCCGGCTATGGAAAAAAGTAGAGCAGCCATTTATCCTGATTTCCTGAGCATCTCCATTAAGTCAGATGAAATGATGCCCGATAATACAGCCGCGCAGATGATGGAATGGCTTTTTTAGTACGCTGTCAAAAGGCAAGCAAAAATGCAGCACTGCAGCATTTCATTTGTGCAGATGTAATGTTTATGGTTACAGCTGCACGTGCACCCAGTGTTCATGAGAAACATTGCAAGGGAATATTTAGCGTGTTGCAGCCGTGGTCATTGAATTAAACAAAGACACCAGTGACAGCTAAGTGACCTATGATGTTAGAGTGAGGAGCTGGTTTTGTGCTTATGGCCCACATTGTCAGCTGAGGGATGGAATATTACAGAATAACGGCAGGGGTTGCCTTCTGGGGAGGTTTGTCATTTTAAAACAAGATGGCAGATTGGAAGAAGTGGGAAGAGGGTCACATTGAGGATGCTGGTTTTGAAGTTGGGTGTCAGGTGGGAGCAGTGTGGACATGCTGCCCTCTATTTGTGCCCCAGCGAGGGTGAGAAAGCCTCCAAGGCCGTTTGTCACTCCTCTATGATCAGCTATCCACCCAAGACTTGCATCAGAAAGCACCAAGCCCTGTTTGGGGGGGCGAGGGGTGTTCAAATGCTTATTCAGACATTCCATGCTGTTCGCTCCTCTTTTTCATATTAAGACTTGAATTACAAATAGTGATTGTAAATTTTAAACAGTGCACATTTCACAGCACAAAGACACTGTACATGAAGGCACAAATTCAGGCCAAACTCCCAGGACACCCCACGGTTTTCAGCAGAGCTGAAATGGGGTGATGGGAGGAGCTTCGTCAGGACGTTTCTCAGAGCCGCTCGGAGGGTTGGAGTGTGAGTCATTTCAGGGAACACAGCAGCAAACACTCACTCCTGTTGTGAGTAAGTGGCCTGAGCTACTGATGTGCCCTGCAGGACAGAGTTCCTGATGCATTCAGTGCACAAGCCTCACTGAGGCTGTTTCAACAAATGGGTGCGTGTGTGTGCATGGATGTGCGTGCGTTTGCATATGTATGTATGGGCATATGTGTGTGTGTGTGTGTGTGTGTACGTGTGCATGTCAGAGCTTGCGTGTGTGTGTGTGTGAGTGTGTGTGTGTGTGTGTGTGTGTTGTATAACTTAACTGAATGCCGTACAGTGAAATCTCAGTATAGGCAGCATGAATGTGTTTTAGGACTCCAGCAGGTTTGATTCTTTCCTTTACTTACCTGCACTGTAATTACCACATTATCACGCTATAATTCAATGGAATGTGTAGATTTTTTGTTGGGCTGATCAATGACATTCATCAGTTGAGGATGTGTATGCTTCTGATCTTTTTTTGCGCTGTGAGAGACATTTGTCTCTGCAGCCCTGGGTCTTGACTCAGTGTCAGCCAGGCTTTTCGGTGTTTTCATTCCGGCTGTTCCAAAGTTCAGACAGGGGTTGACATTCTGAGCACTCCCCTTCTCCCTGGGATGGAGGAAGAGACTCATCTAAATCCACACCTGAGATCCCCAGGAAAACATCTCTAACCTTCCCCACATCCCCAGTGCTGCCATGTTACCGTCACTCTGGATGTCAGCAGAGCAGACAGTCAACAGTGCCTGAGGAATCTACGGCCCTGCAAGGGGCCGGCTTGTTTATTTAAAGGAGCGGGACCGTCGGGAGGAGGGCACGCAGGCTGCCACACGCGCGCGCTTGTCTCCTTCGATAAAGAACAGATGCCTTAGACAGCACTCACAGACCTCTGAAGTGAAAAAAAAAAGATTCTGTGTCGTGCACTCCGTCTCCTTTCTTCCTCTCTATCTCCCTCTCTCCCTTTCTCTTTCTCTCTGTGTGACTCGCAGACAATTTTAACTTCAGAAGACCTCAAAGTACTGCCACAGTAAAGAGGGAACACAATTGACAGATGCAATGAGGGACTACAATTACACTGTATGTCTTGATTCCATGAAGTCCAAAAACCTCCAAAAACTGGGGAGCAGCGTGAATTGATGACTCCACTCAATCACTGGATGTCATCTCAGACCCAGCGGTCACTAAGCTGACCCATGGCACAGCGAACACTTGAGAGAACGTTGTGGAACCGTTGGAGCCAAATGTTGTCACTCAGTCCTGTGGACAGGCCACACAGTGGGTTCGCTCAGTAAAGGATGTCGTTTTAGGTTTAAGAATGTTTTTACCTTTGGCTTTTTTTTCAGTATGATTGTCTCCTGACATAAGAGAGACAGCGATAGAAAGACAGAGGTGATCCCGTATGAACACGCCCGACACCTCTAGTAATGGTTGTCTCTAAGCAGCAGTTCTGTGCGTGAGATACCCAGCCTGCCCGTGGAGAGCAGAGAGAGAGAGAGTGCCGCTGGGAAAGGCAGCAGTGCATGCTGGGATGTGCTCTTGTCATCATTCCCTGTGGGTTAATCAGTACAGTGTGGAGAGAGTCAGCCCTCGGCCTGTCGGCCACCTGCTGATCCCACCGGCAGATGATAGAGCTATAATGCCAAGGCAAGCTGCAGGGGACGGGAGAGGGACGCGGGGCTCCAGCAGAGCCAAACAACATAGCAGAGCGAAAAGGCTCAACGTGACATGCCAAGCGCGTAGCGTGTTGACGGAAGGGTCTCGCTTCCCCTTTCAGCACTGTTGGGCCGTCCTCATCCTGAATTAGACACCTCATCCGGGCTTTAGAAGTGGGGTCACAATTATCAAATGTGTGATCATTAATGCCATCCTCGGGCAATATGTCATTTTGTTTTTAGTATTTTCGATGACTGCAGAATTGCTGCAAATAGGCAGAGAGTATGTGCAGATGAAAGGTGACACCGTTAATAAAGAAAAATGAAAAATCTGAAAAAGGCCACATTGATTTAGCCACGACCTAGCATTAACAGAAGGGGTGCAGGGCAAAAGGTTGGGGATGGGATTTGAAAAGGCCATGTCCAGCAGGCGAGTTAAACACCAGAGGTTCCTCTGTCTCATTCTCCTAGCAACCGCCAAATGGCCGAAGGGAGCTCGATGGCTGATAACTTAATTATCTGTCACCGGCAGTTTGGGAGGCGTCCTGTTATCCCGTCCAAAACGTCCCCAGAAATTTCCAGCAGGAACAGTGACAGACAAAACCGGGAGAAGTGTTCCACTTTTTATGTTCCTTTTTTTCCCCTTCTTCTTCCGGCTGAACCGTGACAAACTGTGATGAATTACCTTTTCGTGCTTGCTTCCACCTCATTGTCCCCTCACTCCTTTCACTCTCACTTTCAACCCATTAACACTCTCGTGCCCACGGGTTCCATTTGCGCATTTCAGGCCTGTTGGTTTCCCTGCCAACAAGGTGTTGCTTTTTTTCAGCACGGAACTGTGCGCTGTGTCTTGGAGGTTGGGGAGAGCTGGACAAGGAAAGATGGCTTTGGATGCTCTCTCTGTGCTCAGTCGACGGCCTGCTGAGACTTCAGTTGGCACGCACCGCACAGCTCCCATCACTTCTAATCTAATCCCTGTCTATGACAAGGTAGCATATGATGATCATTTTGAAGACTGTCAGCTTCGCTCTGATTGGCTCAGCAGACCAGCTAATGGAGAAGTGCGGTTTGTTACCCTCGTCCAATACTGTGGCAGGGACTGTCTGTGACCTAATCATTTCTTCTTAGTCGAGGCAGGGGATTTAAATCTGGTGGGGGAACTGAAGAGGCTCTCTCATTGTAGTGTCCTTGTCGTCCATTGATCTTCATGTACAGGGTTCATTTAGCATGTGGATAGGTAATTCTTTCATCTGTAAATAATGAGACTGTCTCTGTACTGCACTGTGCCATATTTAGTCTAGTCATATGTACATTTTAGCCATAGAATAATAGAAGTCATTTTAGGAAATTTGACTGCAGTTTAAATATGGCATTTCATTCTGTGCTTCTTGAGTGGCTCAGATGGTAAACATGCTTGTTTCAAGTTCAGGCTGACCCATAAGGGTTTGTTGTTGCCCATGCTGTCAGCTGAGGAGCCCATAGCAGGAGATCAAATTGGCTTTGTTCTGCAGGGAATATGGACGTGGGTAGGTTGACTGGGGGTTTGTCTGTCCCATTGCTCATCAGCGACCCACACTGGTCAGTCAGGGTGCCTGCAGTCTCACTGTTTTAAGCTGTGCATGATGTGATTCATATCTGAGTGAGCTAGGCGTGGGGACTGTGGTGTGGAAAGAAGTGTTACTGGGCATCATGTTTCCAAGAACAAAGCAAACGTTTGTCAGCATTTTCCCAGATTGACAGTGGGAGTTGCAGTGGTGGGGGCCATTTCTTTGACACAGTTGAGCATTCTATATTGGGTATAAAATAGTTAGGCATTGCAGAGTTTAAAATATAAATAAATAAAAAAAAGATGTAAAATTCTGGCATTGGAGGTCAGTGTTGTGTAATGTGTCAGCTAGGTCTACCAACGTGCCACTGTACAGGATTGCTTTTTTGTTTGAAAAGTACTTGGTATAATAAGGTATTTTAACATAATTAGGATGCCACATCTGGCAGTTATTTTAATTAATGCTGGCCCTTGCAGCTGGCAACAACTTTTGACTTTTTTAAGTTGTTGCTACTTCCCTAAATATAAGGTGGGAGGTGTTTTCATTTTAAAGCTCTACAAGCTTGCCAACACAGTAGTAAAAACCAGTGTTTTAAAATGTATATGTGTGTTCATATATAGCCTTATCTTATCATGGCAGTTAGCTGTTGTGATATTTAATATTTTGACAGTTTGAAGTGGTATATTAATTGAACCTTGATTAAAAAAAACTGTATTACTATACAATTTTGAAAAAAAATATTGACTATAATGTTGTATAGTTTTTGTCTTTACCAGTTCCATCATATTCTAATGTATGCACACCTGTGTCATAGTATGTAAGCTTATTAGGTGGACAGGGAAACTTATGCAAGACATTACAAGTGGGAACATCTTTCATATTAAGTAACAGTGCTTTTTAATTTGAACTGTGAACTGTGATCACAGTCACAGACCAAAGAGTGCAGCTGAGAGCAAACGGCAACGTGGTGGTGAGAATAGCACAGAACAGCCTCGTACAAATGAAATGCTGCATGCTACCTGAGAAATCTTCTGAGCTCAGGCCGCAGTATTTCTCTAAGGTTTGTTTTTCTTTTTTTTTTTTATCTGGGGCTGGAAATGACGCATGGCTGCCACCCAGATGCTGCCTGGCTCGTTTTAATGAAGCTATCAGGAGAACACAGGAGACGCGAGGATCAGGACAATTCCTGCCCAGTGGTCTGCTGGGAGCCCTTGCTACAGCATGCTCAATTGTTCCATGCCCGCAGAAAATAACCACGGTGTAACAGCTTCATTTGTCCCAGGGGCTCCATGTGCTGAGGCCCTGGTAGGGGTCCAGGTAGCTTCCGTGACTCAGCAAGTCTGAGGAGGGATTGGACAGCAGCAGGTCCTTCTAGGCAGTGAGCAGAGACATTGGTACAATCTTGGCTGCACTGTTGTATTTAGTTTTACTTCAGATTTCCTGTCTCTGCCTCAGATACAGACGTTTTTTTATACATGTAATTAATTAATTAATAGATGTAGTGTTTATTTCCTGCGTTCCTTTACCCCAAATCCCAGGCCTCTGCCCTGTGGACGAGGACACAGCCCCAGGATATCTGTGTTTCTCCTTTCATACGGTGTGTGACTCATTATAATCCACAACAGACAGAAGGCTCACCCCAGGTAAAGGTTCTGAGAGTGCGTTTCCCTGCAGGAAAGAAGAAATGGCAGTGGAACATTATTTTTCCCTCAGGTGAGAATGGTGAACAGGGCAGGCAACTGTGTCTATTGAAGTGGGATACAACCTTGTTAATATGCTCATGTTACAGTGGAGGGAAGGGAAATTTTTTTTGGAGTCGTGGCTTCAGGTCAGACAGAGACTAGACTCACCAAGAGCAAATTGTAAATACCTTTTTCGCACACGGAGTTTGCAGTGGGTGGACAGGTCAGCTTTGTTTTGTCACAGCTGTTCCTAGCACAGGAGGTTTGGGGAGACCTATTACTGTTGTCAGTTTACCTATTATACAGAACTGTAATGTAAACGTAATATGCAACAATCAAAACCCAGTTATGGTTACTCACCATTGGGTAGGTGTATATAAAAATGATGCCTCAGTTTTGGATGTCATTCTTTGTCGGGGGCGACTAACGCGACAGAGAGGGAATCTGCAGAGCGAATGCGAGTGATGGAGCTGGTCCGTACTACTTTTTCATTCTTGGCAAAACCATTTAATTTTCAGCAGCCATTAGAGAGGGAGAACAGAGGGAGGGAGAAAAAAGCGAGCTGATCCTGATTTCTTTTCACAAAACCATTTAATTTTCATCAGAAGCAAGAGAGAGAGAGAGAGAGAGAGAGAGAGGTGTGTGCGGTTTCAGTGAGCAAGGTTACATAGATGCACAGCAGCACCTGGCCTGATGCCCTGGGGCCCCCCTGTCTCCCCCTGTCCCACCAGGACTGTGCTCAGACACGGCTGGAGTCTACTACTGTACTGAGAGCAGAGGCCACGGATGACTCTCTTTAGTTTTTTCTTATTTTACAGTCAGTGTTTTGGGCTGCAGTTTCTTTTCCTAGAGTGTCAGGGCAGGATATGGTGTTAAATTCATCAGCGGCATTTCATTAAGTGGGCAAACAAGGCCAATCAGTAGATACCTATGCCTACACCTTACCAACTATTGTATAGCAAGCACCCAGAGATCCTTGGAGTGTGAAGTGCACACCTGGGAGATGGGCCCACAGGTGGGCCAGGAGTGATGTTATATCTGGTGGGCCAGATGTTATATGTAATGTCTAGAGTATATCATCGTGAGGGCAGATTGCCATCAGATTCCATGACAACTGTCTGTTGCAACATCTATTTCATAATCTGTGGTACCTGTTCTTGAGTCAGTTCTTGAGTAAATTCTTGGCATATTGACAAATCTCACAAATGCAGCACATGCCGGGATTGCGACTGTGGCTGGTAAGAAAATTATCAAAGAGACATACATACATTCGATGGCCTCAGTGCAGTGAAGCAATGACATCCCCTCTCCCTCACAAGAGCGATTTCTTAACCCTCTTGTCTGTGTCTGTAACAAAAGCAGTGTCCTCAGAGTCACTGTGTGTGAGAGTTCTGACACTGAGCTCCACTCTTCAACAAGAGGGCCCTTTGTGTGCTTCTCCTGCGTGCAAATGTTCAGAGCTCCACTTGCATGCACAGCCAACCCTGTCAGGACAAACTACAGAATTGCTGGAGAACAAGTCTGATGTTAGTCTCCTCTTGTCTTTTTGAGTGACAGTAGGCCACTCTCCGGTGTTTGGAGCTTATTTTTATTCTTTAAATTTTTTTTTTAGTATGACATGAAATAATGCCCCCCCCCCGCACACCAAAAGAAGAGAGAAGAGTTGATGCTTGCTGAGTAGCACTCAGGCCATAAATAAATTCAGGAGCAACATGAACCATTCTCCATTTGCAATTCCACAAGGACGTGTTGATGTTCTCTCGGCCTGCAGGCAGAATGGGGAAAAAAGTGTCCAGAAACTCTCCACCCTCAGAGGGATTGTTCTCAGGGAGAGTTACACAGTCCGGGGTATCGGCTGAGGTTTTACTTACAGCTACAGCAGGAAGACCAGGTACAGGGGCAAGGGAGGGCATCTGCCATGGCAAGGGACATCAGGCAATGGAACCCTGTATCACTGCAGTGCTACTGAGACATACTGTTGGGGCTTTGTAAGGCCATACATTACGTCATTTACATTACATCATTTAGCAGACGCTCTTACCCAGAGCAACTTCCAAATGAGTGCATCGCAATGCTAAGAGTAGTTATTGAAAAGTACTGCAAGAGGTCAGTAAGGTACTGAGTTAAGTGCTAAACTAGTGTAGAGTGTTTTTTTTAATAGAAAATAGGGCTACATAGGATAGATAGAGGTATCCTAGAGGTAGACTAGAGTTAAAGCTCGAAGAGATGAGCTTTCAGCTTTCTCTTGAAGGCACCCAGGGTGTCAGTGCTCCTGCCCCCTAGCTGTAGTGTTTTTGTTTTTCCCTGTCCATGTGCTTTTGTTTTCCTTGTGTTCTAGCCCTGCCCCACTCTCCGCCCTATCTCCGCCCACCCGATCATTTCCACCTGCCTGCCTACACACCTGCTTCCCATCTTCTCATCAGCCCAGCCCTATTTCTACCCTGCTTCTCTCTGTCTTGTTGCCAGTTCGTCGCAATGTGTTTGTACCTGTCTCGGTCCCGCTGTGGTTTCTGCCTGATCGCTGTTCCCCGAATTGACCCTGCCTGCACTTCGACCTTGCTCCTGTCTGCTGCCCTGCCTTGTTCGCCTGATCTTCCTGACTACCTGGTTTGACCCTACCTGTCCCCGGCTTTGATTCCTGACTGCGTTTGGACTGCCTTCCTGGTCTCTACCCTGCCTGTTTTTTGGTCACGATTTCTGCCCAGCGTCCTTAAAGGCACTTGGAATCTGGAGTTCTTGTGGTCCGCGTCTGAGTCCTTGCCTGTGCCCTGACACAGGGAGTCTGTTGCAGGAATCTCATTCCACCAGTGTGGAGCAAGTACTGAGAAGAGGTGGGTCCGAGAGATGCTGCTCTTGTATTGCGGGACACAGAGGCGACCCGGGGTAGCAGAGCACAGCGCTGTTACTGGCTTGTAGGCCTTGATCATGTCCTGTATAGAGAGGTATATAAAGGCCCCCATACTCCTCACATACACAGCTGGGTGTGTGTCTTTGTGTGTGCACGCTCACGCAAGAGCATGTTGGTATGGGTATACGTATGGGAATAGGTGCATGTGTATGTGTGGATTTTGAACATGTCTGTGTTTGTATGTGCGTGTCCTCATTGTCTCATAGGCAGCATGGCACCGAATGCCCATATAAAAAGGAGGGAGAACACCATAATCTCTCAGGTCTTCCACTGGGAGTTACCGTACGAGGCGAAAGGATTTCTGCCTGGGGCTCTTTTAAGATGCAGCTCGCCGTGGTGACCAAAGTGCGGAATCTCGAAAGGCTGCGGTGACCTTTCTGTCGGCGTAACCTTTCATGTGGACCCGCAAACACACTTACAGGCTTGCATCCCAAGATCCAAACTAGAGCCGATCGATACAAGCGAGTCTCCCAGGTTGGCCGCTCTTGATGCGAGGCAGGGAGTAGCATGAACAAAATTCAAATCCTCACAACTTTCTTCTGGAAGAAACAGGGGGGAAGACATCTTGCTAAGAGAGCCAGTGCTACTGTGCACAGCACTTCTCTCTTTAAAATTGTGACTTTCAGTGTGAAAACAGGAAAAGTGCCTTACCCTGAATATTTTATCAGAATTCAGTAAACCTGCTCTGCAGTCAGTATCTCTTAGAATATTTTTAGGGGATTTCAATAGGAACTAAATACATAGTAAAATGTATCTTTTCAATTCATATTACTTTGTAGATTTTACTGGATGATCATATTTGACAGGAGACACTGGTTTGTGTTTTAATTCCATCTTGGAAAAATGTCTCAACCAGTGTTTTTATTTTATTTTTGGTTGGGGTGGGGTGGGTTTGCATAGGTGTCCTCTACTTAACATGGCAGGATGAAGGACAAGTTCTGTGCTGGCCGGTATGTCGAGACCCGATAAGCCCAGCGGCTCAAACCTTTCATACAATGTTGCATATTAAAAAAATCCAATAAGCCCGGTGACCCCAGTGCTGTGGGATTTTCAGCTGCGGAAGGAGCCTCCTTGGAGCTGACCTCTCTCTCGATCCTGCTAAAATACGGTTATGGTAATGGACTGATGTTGTATCTTGCCACAGCAGGCTTGTCCCTTTATGTTTATTGGCTTTGCCCTGAGGGAAAGCAGTAAAAATGTGGTAAAACATGAGCATGCCTTCAGATAAGAGCAGATAATTGCACTAAGAGCTGTGAGATCTGGCTGTGATTAATCACACGGGGCACAAGCCTGAACATGTGTGCGCGTGTGTGTGTGTGCGTGCGTTTGTGCGTGCGTGCGTGCATGCATGCGTGCATCTGTGCCGGTGCACCAGTGAGGACCTGAGGGCTAGGACCAGGGAATCAGACTAAATATAAACACTGTCACGTTAATCACAAAACAGACAGAGATAGAGAGGGAATAAGATCAAGAAGATAAGCAGGTGTGTCAAGGTTTGGGTTTAATCCTGTTAAATCCTATTGCATGTCAGTGATTTGAATGGGAGCATGTCAAAGTTTTGAATTAATTCTTGGTCTCAGGGGTTTAGAAAATAAAGTGTCCAAAAGCCAAAACACATCCCGGGTTCAGTCATTTGCAAACGTTGATTGTTTTGTTATTGAAACCATTCTGTGGTGCTGGTATAAGTATACTTCAGAACGTGAGAAGTCAGCCACCTGCCTCTCCAGCGTTTCATTTGATCATTACATCAGATCATTTATTTACACAGCTAAAAACCCTTATCCATGTCTGCACAGCTCACATTTTACATATGCATTTATGCAGATGGATATTTAAAGAGGCAGTTCAGGTTAAGTACCTTGCTCAAGGGTACAACAAAAGTTTCTCACTTTGGATTCAGGCAAGCATATTTAGCCAGTTATACTAAAGTGTGATAAGATGGACACATTCGAAATTTGCCCCGACTTCCATGGGATGGAATTCCACTTGGAATTCCCCAAGAGTCCTCCCATGTTAATGGAACCTAGTCCCACTTAGTTTCAGCCATTAGGAAGGAGACAATTGCAGTGGCCAATTTTCTTTTGTGTGCATAAGTCACTTGCGCACACACACGCACATATACACATACACGCACAGATATACACCCACATATGCACACACAAATGCCGGGAGAGATCCAACTGCTCAATTAATTACCCAACTGTCTCATCTTCATATGAACACTCTGCTTGTCCATGTGGAAAACACCATGAGACCCACGCGCATTCAGCAGCTCCTCCCTGGACGCCTTCACCAGCTACTTCTGTGCTCAACAGTACAAAAATAGTTTCTGTGCATCAATAGCTCATTCAAATGTGTAGCATCTCTCCATCCAGACATATTACTTCCTGTAAATGGAATGTGTTCATCGCGAGGGCAGTGACATTGCTATTACCGTTTTCATATCATACTGTTTGCAGCAAGCATAATTGTCCAGGATGAAAAAAGTACTTGAACAAATTGATTCATCTTCTGGAAAAAAGCCGGAGGTTTATACTCTGGTTTTGAATTTGTCAGCCTCCTGGTGAGTGAACAGTAGGTAGGTCGTGGTATAAAAAGAAAACAAACAGGCAAACAAAAAGGAACAGGAGTTCAGGAAATGAAATTCTGCTTGCATGGCTTTGTGTTCCTTGGCATTATATTACTGTCACTGATGGTTATAAGTATCAATCATTCTGTCTCCTCCGCAGTGTGAAATAATTGGTTTAATGTGGTACAAGGGAACCGGAGACATGCGGCAAAGCCTGTGCCACTGCACTGGTTCATCTAAAGAGCAATAATGGGATGAAAGAGGATTCAAATCATGTGGGATGCTGTGCAGCAGTAACCACACAGGAACCACAGAGCTGTAAACAGCAATGGGCTCAAGACTTGAGGATCAGATGAAGGCTGTCTGTCTGCTTAACGTTAATATCGTTTGCTGCTGTAGAAATCGACCTTGCTGAGTAGTCCCTTGTGCAAATGGATATAAGTTGAGATTTTTCAATTAGGCTGATACTTCAGCGAGGGCAGGGCGAAGATTTGCTAAACCCACGAATGTACGGAAATGCACATTTGAACGTAATGTGTGTGTGTGTGTGTGTGTGTGTGTGTGTGTGTTTGTGTGTCTGTCCAGCTCATGTATGTGTATCGAGTATCTTACCTTGTGTCCTTTACTTTTCTTTCCCCAGGTAAGCACATTTTCAGCTGATCAAAAGGTATATTGATGGTCATTGACATGTAGGAGAAAGACCGAGGAGGCACCTTCCAGGTGAAAGCTGAAAAGGTAAGCCAAATGCCTCTGTGACTGTGGTCAGGAGGATAACCAAACACTTCGAAAAAGGTTCCCAAGGGTCTTTTAAATGCATACAATTTCCTGCACAATGCATTCCCCGTCAATCCGTTCCTTTTGACATTTTCCCTGAAATGAATTTTGGAGGTATTTTATAAGCCGTGTGCCGCCACAGTGTCTTTGGAGATGTGCCCATTTGGACCCGGTTTCCCTGCTCTTTATTGTAAGGCAGCCCCTGTCTGCAATGCACTGTCCTTTATAATAGAAAACTACCTTTGACTACCTGAGGTGCTTATTAGTTCCCTCTTCTTCCTCCAAGTAATAAGCAGATGGCTTCCTTCTAGCAGCCATTCTGAGGCTGAGCTGACCATGTCAAAATTAAAGACAGGAGAGTGGGCAGGAAAAGTATGAGTGTGACACTTTCTTTTGAAAGAGGAATAATGAAGTCAGCGGGCCCTTCCTCCTTCTCTGCCTCATCCTCATCCCTCTGTGGAATTAGCAGCTGGGCTTGTCCCCGTGACAGCCTCTGACCCCCCCCCACCCCACACTGGATCACGCTGATTGATCTAATTGCACATTTATTGTTAGACCCTAATTGGACATTACTGTATGTGAGCTGTCTCTGCATAGGAATAGAACAGAGAGGAAAAATATACATAAAGTCGATACCAGTCTGGAAAGTAAATTAACAGATGAATTTATAAAGGGTTTCTTTTTTTGTTTTGTTTGCTTTGTGTATGTGTGTGTGTGTGTGTGTGTGTGTGTGTGTGTGTGTGTTTTCAGAAGGCTTCTACAGAATGTTCTAAATTCAGACTGCGTGAATAAGCAGCTGGCGTAAACGGTGATGTGGCGCAGGAGAGGCATGAGTTCCGCTTCCCCTTCTCCGTAGATACATGTGTTAGTCTCACTTTTAGAGATGCAATCAGCAGGTGTGTGTTTGTATGTCTGTGTGTGTATGTGTGTTGTATGACCCTGTCAGTGATTCATGCAGGCAGCAGTGCATCGTGATAATGGCATTTGCCTTGTGTCTAATGTCCCACCAGTGACGTCTTAAGTGACGACACTGGCCCTTTGACTGACTGAATTAGCGGCTCCTTTTACCACATGGGAGTGAAATGGGCAGCGGAGAGGTCACAGCCTGTTCCTGCTCTTCTTCTTATTATTATTTACATGCACATCAGCATGTGAAACCTTTAATGTAGATACACAAAATATTGTGAAAATATAATACTGTCTTCACTGTGCAAAGGGATACATTGTCACAAAGAAAGATACTGCTTATAAGGTGGAGGATGCATGCCAAAGCTTACTGTTGTTGACACCACATTGAGTAATAGGCAGAGAACAGGCTAGAGGGTTATGTAGTTAAATCCGTATCCGACGACTCTTTGTATAGGCATGAGCAAGTGACTTGTCCCAGTTTTCCCCTGTGAAAGGACAGCTGTATAAATGGACTGCAGTAAGATTATACATTGCCCTGTGTAAGGGTAAAAATAAGTAATGTAATGCAATTATGAAGCTGAAGGCAGTGAATCATTTTCCAATTGCAAAAGACATTATAGATGTATACCTTTGCCACATTACATGTGGCTGACCCTTCAAGGTCAGCAAAACCAGAGGTGTTAGTTAAACACTGGACACTGATCAATAAAGTGATACATAATTCAATTTAGACTCCTTCTCCTGGAGCCTTTAATTACATATGGCCTCTTTTTTGTGCTTTGTTTTTGACCTGCTGTGCGCTGTTTTCTTTTCTTTTTTTTTTGCAACAATACCAGCAGGATATTAAATAACAAAGCACATGAGCAATAAGGAAATAAACTCTATGATTGGAGTTGTAAGATTAATCGGGGGCATTTAGCAGATTTTGTGTGGTGAATCTTGAAACAGCGCAATTTGTTAAACTCTGTTCCAAATTTCAGGGCAGCACTCTGTAATGTGATGCAATTTAAACAACATCTCTGATTGGATCCCTGGCATAGTTCACTTGCGTAATAGTGGCCAGGTCATGCACTCCCCTCACTCTGATTGGCTCACATCTTAATGTTTTCCCTGGAACAGATGTGCCTGTGTGGTGGCACAGGTATTGGAGCAGTTGGCATTATGGGGTTGGGGAACAAATTAACGCCTGTAAATCGTGCAGAACTTCATTAGAATAATGATATATAATCAGTCGGCTCTTTCGATTGTTCCTGGCGAAACAGGAGCCTAGCGTTAGCAGAGAAAAGACGGATGGTGTTTACTTAGGCCTGAAATAAAGCACTTAGCCTGTGATGCACTATAGACTTTAAGTGTCACACACTGCTGTTTGTGTTGGGTGGAAAAGAAGCTGCATGACGGTCTGGCCAAGCAGACTGCCCCCTTTTTTTTCACTAAACTTTCTACTTTTTCTGCTGTTAATATATGTTTGATATTTCAGTCAAACAAGCAAAGTAGAAAATAGATGTCAAGAATTCTGTAGACAGCACACTGTTATATTGACAATAGTATTATCTTTATGACTGTCCTGTAATTAGACTATCTTCTGTTGGCAAGTCGTCTTGTATCATATGTCTCGGCTTCTGATTTACTCTCCATGTGATCATTGTCTAATAAGGGGGTAGTATTTCCAACATATACGATCAGTGTTGTAATCTAGGTTTAAAGATTATGAAAGCACTCTTGCAACCCACATATTCACATATTCTGCAAAGCATTACTAGATCAGGATACTAAGTTATATGTTAAATTCAAATTATATAATATATAGGTTTTTGGTGCATTTCAGCAAATGTTCTTCTTTTTCTTTGTCATTATGTGACTAAAGCATTTTTTTTATTTTTATTACTAAGCTTAGTTGCTAATTTCAGACAGATATTTGCCAATTATATGTGTCTTCAATTAGTCTTCCATTAGAAGAACAATCAGAAGTCTAGCAAAGTCCAAAATTAAATGTGATCAAAATTATATTATTATTTTATCAACAAATCACCTTTAAAATCACAAAGGCCCCCTAGGTGCTAATTTAGAATGTGGAGTTGTTAACCTGGGATATCTCAGTCTGTCACAGCAGATTGTGACAAAAACATTACTTTCACAGCAGATGAGTTAAGGTCCCAAAAGCAAATCATCTTGAGTTCACAAACCCCACCCGCTTATCCCTTTCATCAAAAATCACAGCATCCCTTGTACCAGAGCACTTCTATTTCTGTATTGCAGGCTCCTTTAGCAGACAGTGGTGAAATTACATTAAAGCATGAATTTGGTTGTTAATTATCCTGACCATAAAAGAAATGTACTGCCACCTCTAGTTCAACACTTTATTCTGAAACTTGCAATATTGAAGGCAGAATATGTGATTCCTTGGCTGGCTGATGGTCCAATGTGAGCTGGCTGGCTAATGCCATTTTGGAATAAGCAGTATGTGTAGCTGATCTCTGTGCGCATAACACTAAGCTACAGTGCATTAACAACACTTTCCTTTTCCAACCATAACATCAGTAGTGTAAAGCAGGTCTTTTTTGATCCTTGTATATGGATCTCCCTAATGGTGTTAATTAAAGTCTCAGACATGTCTGCAGTTTTCCCAGTTCTAAATGAGATCAGTGATGAGAAAGGAGATTAGTTAGGTATATTATCAAAGTTGTGGTAACCTGTCACCTGTCACAATTTAAAGCCAGGTAGATAATATTCTGGATTGTTTCATTACAATCTTGTTTTCCAAAACAAAGAACACTAGTGACCATTTCTGTTTGCTGAGAATAGTGTGGTAATTTCTAAATTTTCTGCTGGGTTTGTTTTGTCATATGTCTGTGTGTGTGTGTATGTGTGTGTGTGTGTGTGTGTGTGTGTGTGTGTGCGTGTGTGTGTATGTGTACACATGCTTTCATGTGTTGCAGTAAGAAAACCTCAATATGCAGACGATGTGTTGAAAGGAGGTGTATTGTACTATATACGCTGGAAAAACAATAGTCTTTTTCCCTGAGGCAGTCTGACCTATCACGTCCCCATACACACCCTCCAGCATGGTTTGTTGCTAATTAACTCATGATCATGTGTTGACCTCAGTTTTACTTTATGTATTTTGGCTGTGTTCTGATGGAAACCTTCTTCTGGAGGGAACTCTTGCTCAGTGTACGTTGGAAACCATGATAGTATTAAATGCTCCTAACAATTAGCTCTTTTTAATGTTAAATTATGTTTTTTCTTGCTACATTCATGCTGACAATCAACCATTTCTGGGGCAGTACATGTTGCATAATTTTACAATAATATACAGCATTGACTAAAAGATTTTAAAAGACATTTTGTTCTGTTGATTTCTAAAGTTTGTTTTTGCATAAAACTATGTCATAGCTTGAGTACCCTCCCTTAATGGACCTGAAACTTCTTATTTCACTGAACCTTTCCCAAAGGCCTGAATATACTCTCACTGGGTTTCAAGGGTTTTCATATGCCTGTGTATCCACAGTTTCCATGTAATGGCAGAGACTCACAGTTTGTAAACAAGACTCTTCATGGATCTCTGATAATGTCTGACTACCTCTAAATTCCTCAAAGGATGTGACCCTGTTGTGAGATTTGGATACATAGGCTACTTTTTGTGCATGATTTGCAGCATATTCTTAAACCAATCTCAAGAAGGGATTTTAGACTAAAAGGTCAACATGCATATGCATTGCTAGCTCATAGTTAACAGTCATATTGTCTTCTGTGCTCATTTGGACCTGTAAGATGAGTGTGCGAATAATTTTTTTCTTAAGTTCAAATAAATTCAATAAAGGCTTAATTGGAATTACCTCATGAATTGACCCAATTCCTAATCTGAGCTAAAAGCCAAGCCAAACTGTTGGCAGATTTGTTAGGAACTCTGCTACTGTCCTTAAAACATACAAAAGTGATCATCTCCTATCATGGCCTTATTATCAACTTTGAGTACAAGGAGCAGGGTGCGAAATACAGGTGGGTCTCAGGGGGTCAGAGACCCCTTGTTTGACACTTCAGACCCCCTGAATGCCTCAACAGAAAAATTTTGGGGGGTCTCTGGAAAAATCTGGAACCGGAGCTTTGCAATGATGCTAGTCACATATTTGTACATACTGAAGTAATCACGTTATGAAGACAGGTCAAACTTCTTTACTAATTTCTGTGGTCCATTCTTTTTTAAGGAAACATTGAATATTTTTCAATCTCTAGCCCATGTTTACTGTGACTGAATTGCGATAGACCTGCTGTGCATAAGGTGAAAAATTGTACAGTGACACATACAAGTGTATGTGTGTCGGGTTCGAGCATGTGCGTGTGCACGTGTGTGTCGGGTTAGGCGAGTGTGCTGTGTGGCTGTAAGAACAGGAGGGTGGTAGACACAGAAATGACACTGGGAGCAGAGTGTGAGCTTCAAACAGAGGCAGACATTTTACCATCAAAGTGATCATAGCTCTTCACCAGTTTTTATTGGAGATGTACCAACAAGATGAATTATCTGTACACATTCTATGAACTGTGTCTCATGCGGTAACATTCTTTTTCCTTCAGATCACATTAGATTTAAATTTAGCCACATATATAGTCATTGCAAAGGCAGCAATTAAGGCAACAAAACCAAGGTAAATCATCCTGTAATTGCATTTCACAGCCTCAAAGACGAAGCCTAACAAAGGTTAATGAACAATCTCGTAAATCAGTACATGTTCATGAGCTTTTCAACTGGAGCATCTGCACAGATTAAGTGATCTTTATAGCATCAGCTTGCTCTGGTTGTAGGCTTGAAGAACAAAGAGTAAATCTATCCACATGGAGAAATAATCAGTGGATATTTGCAAATTCCACACAATTTTGTGATCTAAACAAAATTAACACAACAAGATACAATTAATATGAGGAATTAACTGCCAGCAGGCATGGATTATTCAGCAGACTAAATGGTTTTAAATCAGGCAAAACAAACAATAATACAGTAGTTGAAATGATCAGTTTAAAATGAAGAATTTTGTGCCTGCTGTGTCAATTTTATGAGCTGCCTCTGACTGGGATTGACACAGAGATACAATGGGACAATGGGACTGGCAGAGAGATTGGCACTGGGACAGAGAAAGGAAACCCTGAAATAAGACCATGTGATGGATGGTTGTGCCTCTCCCACAGAAGAAAGGAAACTGGCTTTTCTTCCCCATGATGGTCTTCACAGGGGGCAATGCTGTTTGAGAGTAAATAAATGAACCAGATGAGGCACCTGTGGTGTGATACCTTTTCCAAAGGTGAGCTCGAGGCTCCCCCCTCCACTTGCACAAACCCACGGCCTGTCAAACCGTGGTGGAGGAAGACTGCAAAGTTGTTGCTATCAGAGAAACCACATAGAGGGAAAGATTGAAAATACAGATAGTAGATCCTAGATTTTAGAGGCAGTGCTGTTGACACTGGATGATTTTGCACATGCTTCTCACTCCAGGTGTCAGATATGAGAAGCATGACAGGCAGAGCATCTGTTTATCATTAGCATGGCTGCATGGCCAAGGACAATGTAAAGTTCCTCCACAAGGTTTCTCTCAGTTTGGGTTGCCATCTTTGAAACAGCTAAAAATTTTGGTTGACATACGAACTTACCTACAAAGCTGGTAAAATACAGTTTAACTTGCTTAATAACCCCCTGCTGTGAAGGACAAATTTGTGATATGAAACTTGAACGAGTTTCCAACGTAATCCAAAGTGCTACCAGGAGAACAAAGGACTTTATTTGAATGGTGCATATTCATGCATTATACTGTTTAAAAAAGAAAATTAATTAAATTACATTTTTTACATATTTTATTGACATACTGTATTATTATTACACTATTATACTTTTTATGCTATTATTATAACCTTACATGGCAATTGAATAATGATTTGAAAATAGCATACAGCACTTGACGTATCATTGTATCATTTGTTATTAAAAGAATAGCACAGAATTTTAAGTGCATGGGAAATGTCATGCAGTGTTTCTCAGGGTCACTTTTCTTAAGCGCATTTCCTTTGCTTTTTCTTAAATAAATTTACAGTATATGCAATGCTCAATTGAACAAATAAGAAAATGGACCACTACCCCTGAAAACAGGTCTGTACTCCATTTTTGTAGCTGGTTAAAACTTTTAAACTTTTAAGAGATACCTAAAACAAAACAGCACTCAAACATGCAATGAACATGTTTAACCTACCTTCTCTCGCCGAGTGGAATTCAGAAAGCTGGAAGTGCTTGGAGTAAAATGCAAGCTAAACCTGCTTTCATTAAGCCTGTTGTGTTGTTTTTCCACATTTCCACGTAGAATATTGAGACTGTGCTCGAAGACCACTGACGGAACCCCATACTTCGTACGTTCTGTTGTGTTCTGTATGTCATTTTCTTACTGGAAAACATATACACACACACACACACACACACAGACAAACACACATTCAGGTACTTGATTAAACTTTACTAAAGTGGATTACAAATTACTTGACTAGCCAATGAATCTCACCCATACACACTTCTGCTGTGCGTCATGGGGTTTATTATTATCATCATCCATGTAATTGGGAAGTAGATACTGTCATATTTTCGGGGTCAGTGGAGGGACACTCACAGTGAGATTCCTCCCAGGGTTCTGTGGAACCTCCTGGGGTCAGTGTTGTACACAGGTCCACACTCCCCTGGCTTCACTTCTCACCCTTACAGCTGACCCCAGACCACTCTAGTGTTTTGTGGCCTCCAGCTAGGAACAGTCACAAGGGATTCCACAGATCTGTAAATAAAACATTTGATACATAGATAGAATGGGGTGAAACACTGGTCAGACAGGTTGACGAAATGTTTGTTTTACAAGGCGAGCTGAGGCACAGGTTACATGAAACATAATCTGTAAACTAACAGATGCACTCTAATTCCAGGTTGAATTTTATTTTGGCCTCCTGTGCTGTGGGATGCCTGCACTATACCCCCCCCAGTATTCAGCAACAAAATGCTTGCTTAGTCACGCACTGGTATGCCTTGGCTATCTGCGGCTGTCACGACAACCTGCAGGCTCTGAGGCGAAACAAAGCAGCGGCATGCGGCGACCGCTGAGACGTCTCCCGATGAAACAATGCCAGTCCTATCTCTCCGTGAGATCTCTTTGCTGACAGAGTCAGTGTGCGGCGTGCAGCTCAGGCATTCAATTACCTGAGTAAAAAGCCCCCGTGTCATAAAGGGCCGCATACACAATGAGGAGACAGATGGATGGACTGTTTAATTAATTGATCGCGGAACGCTTGAGCATAAAGGCAAAGCCAGTTCAAGTTTAGCATTGACTTGTTTTGAACATGGCAGCCATTCCTTATTCAGCTTATTGGTTAGAAAGAGGAGAATTTGGAGATGTGCTGAAAAAATGTGTATTTCTGTCTGGAATTTTTTTTTTTTTGGACAGATTGTGAAAACTGACAAGCGAGCAGTTTTTCTTCCAAGGTTAGCCCCGTACTCTTGAATGGTCCCAGAAATTGGAACGCTAAGCAGCTAAATCCAATTGAGGGTCAATTGAGATATCGTGCTGAAGCAATCTGGGGATTTTGCCACTGACATGTCCCAATACACTGGTTCTTGCCTCATCATGATGAAAACGCCTTTATTAAGTACCATAACTTGAAAAGATGTAGGACAAATCTTCTGAGGCTAAAGAAACCTTAAGCACTTGGCTCAGCGTCTCATTAATGTTGTAATAGCAGGGGAATTATGACATTTTCAAACTTTATTTGGAATAAGTCCGCTGCTGTCAGAGTAAACCCGAATATTCCATTCAAACATTTGCCAGTTCCCTCAAACAGAAAACTAATCTAAGGATACTAATTGAAAACAGTGCATGAGAGGTTTGAAGAAACACAAATGCATACTTATTGCTGAAGAGTTTTCTGTTGAAAGAAAGCCACTAACCATTGAAAAGCCAGTGTTCTGAAATTCCAAATTTCATATATCTAATTTATCAAAACTTAAATACACTATAGATGTTTTTCAAATGTGCTTTTGTTTTTTTTTTTTTTCAACAAAAATTCATGAAAACAAATGCAAAAACAGATGTTTAGATGTTTGTTATGTTTGTTAACGTCAGATATCCTGATGTTAGAAACATCTTAAAAGCATGCAATCTATAGCACAAATTGAACTCTGTATACATTGTAGAGTAGTTGTTGGCTATAAGAAATGTACCTAATAATGTTCCTATCGCTCATTATGTAATGCATTCAGTCTTGTTTTTATAGCATGATTAAATGTAAAAATGATCTGGCATGTTAAAACTTATTACAACACGTACACCAACAGTAAAATATGAAATTATATGTGTGTATATTCCAATCCAGTCCAATAGGTGGCTGAATTGCAGGTGAGTCAGTCTCAAACTGACGAGGCCAGTGGTTAAGTTAACCAGCTAAAGAATATAATTGTACAATTAACTGTAATGTAACTGTAAAAAAAATACCTTAGACAACATACACTAATGTGTCAGTCTTTCAATTATAAAGAATAAAGCAATCATTTAAACTCCAGTCTCTACTTTTCACTCAAGTGATGGAGGTAATGTTTATCAAAAGGTATGATTGCTTGTCTGGGAAGCATCTGAACTTGGGGTATGATTCATTAGTTGCTATAAGGCTCTGTGTTAACGCTCCTTCAGGATGAACTCTGTATAAGTAAACATGAAGCCGGGCGTGCAGGCAGGGCTAAATTCTGATCATAATGTTTTCATCCACATGGAGCTTTTATCATTCAGTTGGAGCCAAAGCATCTTATTTCTAGGTCAAAGGTAAGTGCATGCAATACTCCTTTATATTTATATGCTATTAATTTTGTAATTTGTTTCCCTCTGAGCACCCGCCACTGACACACACATTTTAAACAAGTCATTCATTTCATATTGTTCCACTTTTAGCTTTAATGATGACTTACAGTGCATCACAGTTCCTCAGCCAGGTCTATGCTTACAGCAGTTCAGGGATTGTACTTTGTATGTACTTTGGCTGTTTGCTCATAGAGATTCTCCTCAGTATTTGATTCAAATCACAATGATCGCCAACTTGTAATGTCAGCTCCATCCTTCTCGCTTCACAGTGCCACTACAGTGACAATTGACTTTATCCTGTTATCCTACATCTACAAAATTGCCTACACTAATCTTAGAAACAGCTTCAAATCAACTGAGCATTTGAGGTCAAAAAAGCAGTCCTTGGTTTAGCTATGCAATACTTTGTGTAGTGAGCACAGTAATTACTTTTGACTGCTAGTGTATAACCCTGCTTTGATTGTGCCCTCTAAGGCAATCTGATGATTTACATTCTCTTAAATTTGTAAAGTGAACCTCATAACTTCACCACAGGGAACTTATCAAAGTCAATGTGTACAGAATGTAGATGTTGGCCAAGAGGAAAAAAAACACATATGAATGAATAAATTCTTGGCATTTTGTCAACCATCAAGATAAATGCTGTCTGGTGAGCACAATACTAACATTTTCATAAAAATGTGTAGCGTGCATGATGCTGTTTTCCAATGTCTACCAAATCCTATCATTTCCAATGTCAATATGCAAATTGTAGTATATTTTTACTGTATGTATTGTTCTGACAGGGTGATGTGTGCACAGTTTCAGAATCCCACTTAGGTTTTTCAGTAGCCTCTGAATGGTGCTTCTTACCACTTTTATCCAGGTGTTTCAAGTACACTCCTCTCGTGGAAGCTCAGATGCTGGGGTTTCTAAACTTTCTAATCTGTTTGAACACTGTCTGAATATATTTTCTTTAAAAAGCTTCACCTATTCTGTAAAAGAATCTATTATTTTTGAGTAAAACATTGAACAGCATGTGAAACGCTATTAATGAAAGAATTAAAATGACTTTGAAACACTTGTGATGTGCTTGTATCAAAGGGAAATTGAAAGTTTTGATAAAACTAAAAATCAAGACTTCAACTTTGCACACACAGACTCTGTGCACTTTTGCTCCTAATTATAGTGGGTGGATGTCCAGTTGTGGGAAGATTCAAGGGCATACCATATTCTGATACCTTTCCATCAGTCACAGTCACTCATTATATTATATTCAATTAGCAGATGCTCTTACCCAGAGTGACTTCCAGCACAATAGAACAAACATGAATCCATTCAAGTTGAATGAGCAACAGTGTCAGACCAGGCTAACAGCACTCCCAGGCCAATCAGTGTGAGCATAACACTATTCAAGCCCTACCCTAAGTTAACTTGTGCAATCCCTTCCCTTGTAGCCAAGGGAAGCCAAGCATACTTCCATATGTCAGCCACTAGATCACAGAATCCAAGACACATCGCAATACTACTCATAAAATAAACTCCTTTACAGAATAATGGACAGCTCCCCACCCAATAATATGGATCAGCCTTGCCATTGGATGATATTGGCAGTGATAGATGCAACATGGTGAAAAGGAGACCAGGAACATATTTAGCTTGGCATCAAGGCTGGAAAATATAATACACATACAAATGAGTATCTTCATTTTTTGGGAATATGATTTTTTTAAATGGAATTTGTTTTGGAGTTAGGGGAGCCAACTCTGGGGTGCAAACAAGTTTTCAGCTAATTTGACATTTACTTAGGAAAACATACTCCATACCAGCATGGAGCTTCCTGCCAAAGCAGAAATGAATTTAATGAAATTTATGATATAAATGACAGTCACACATATCTGTTTCTGTGTACTGAGGTCCCTCCTGTTACAAATGACTGCATCCATTTTCAGATTTCCTCAGAGAGAGGATTGAAAAGGAACTGTGCCCCGTACCCTCGTTGCTCCAGTTTTGCGTGACAGAGTAAACTCCACCTAACTGCTCTGCCCATTTATGCCCTTTCTGAGCTCCCAATCCCTCAGCACACACTAATGTAAAAGGCTTGTACTTCGTCAGGGATTGTTTGAATGTTGCTGTATTGCCGTGGTGTGGTTGTAATTGACGTGGGATCTCTTCTCCCTTCTCCGCTTTGAAGGAATGAGACTCATTGAAGCAGATTTAATTCACTGAATTGGCTGAATGAGAACAAAAAGGTTTCAAACTCTGGATTACCCAGAATAGACATATTCAAGACATTGTGGAAGAGAATGTAATGTACAGAGAAGCTATCTATAATTGCAGGAAAACCCAGTGTATTGTGGTAATTCATTTAAAATGCTCTCTCTAATCCATACAGTATGGACTTTTTACCTGCACAATAGCTGCGATGTGCCACATGGGTCATTGCAAATTTTGCAGTGTTTTGGGACTTTTGATATTTGATATCCTCTATATGATAGAGTGGAAATGATTTTTCTCTCCTATTCTTTCATGTGCAGCACAAGAATATCAACAACACTGAAAATAATCCTGGAGAAATCATTAAATTGCAACGGAAACACACTGTCATGTTTCCAAAAGCGAGTCTCTCAGTGTTGACGTGACATTTGAGAGACAGACAAATAAAACTCAGACATCCAGGCAGGAAGAGGTTCTTCCACATTATTTGGTTTAGAAGCAATGAAACTGCCTCAGTGTTATTGTAATTACATAGAAAGGGAACAGTTGCCAGGGCTTTTGCTGTTTTTAGCAACTTTCCACTTATATTAGCCAATGAGTAGAGGTGAGGTCTGTGATTGGGGTCTTCATTCTAGAGGTTTCCAAATAAACCCTGTGTGTGACAGGAATTCTAAGGCTGGACGAAGTGGGATACTTACAGTGGCAACTTTGACCCAGCTACCCACAGTGCACAACAGGAATTCTAATGTTCTAACTGCAGAAAAAGCACTGTGAATAAAACATGAGGAATGCATAAGTAAAGTCTGAACCAAATAAGAGGACTGCTCTGATACACATGGTGAGACACACTCCTGCAGCTCTTAATATACAACAGGCACATATGATGAGGGTCTTTCTTCATTGTCTGTGCATGTGCGTGTGTGTGCATTGCACAACAGCCAAGGTATCCCGGAGCCACACAGGCCCTGGTGAACTTTAAAATATGTATATTTCCTGTAGAAGGCACTGCGGTCACTCAGATCTTGACACATGGCCTTATAAAATAAACATTTCTGCATCAGTGTTTCACAGCATTGTTCCTGTGCATCGAATGTTTTATTTACAGATCGGAGGAATCCCATGTGATTCATTCCTGGCTAGAGGCCACAAAACACTAGAGTGGTCTGGGGTCAGAGGTAAAGGTGAGAAGTGAAGCCGGGGGAGTGTGGACCTACATACACCACTGACCCCAGGAGGTTCTGCAGAAACCTGGGAGGAATCTCACTGTGAGAGTGACAGAGTGTCTTTCTGCTGACCCTGAAAATCTATCATTACCTGTTCCCCGATTACACGGGTGATGAAAATAACCTCATATGATGCAGAGCGGAAGAGAGCGTGTTTGTGTTTGTGTGTGTGTGTGTGTGTGTGTGTGTGTGTGTGTGTGTGTGTGGGGAGCGGGATTTGACACCACCCAGTCTCTCCCAGTCTCCTGTGGCTGCAGCCTTTGATGAAGTCGAGCACAGAGAGAGTAAAGCTGAATTTTGGGCTTTCCTTACAGTTTAATGCTCTAAATTGAGTTAATAGCACACCATGCTGCGAGGAGCTGTTATGAGAGGACAGGAGGTTTTGACCGCATCATGCGCTCTCTTTCTGTGAAATAGAGAGGCTGTGAAACACTTTAATCATCGATTAATTGTTGTAATTATAAGTATGGCGTAACGACAGGGAATGCGGGAATGTCGAAAATGAACATGAGTGCGCCCCAAGCTGAGCCGTTGCCCCTGGCGATGAGCAGACCCAAACCTCCACAAACAAGTGAGAGTGATTGAAAAATTATATTGTGTTTTATCTTAGGGGGTGTGGGTCTTCACCAGATAATGACTGGTATTAACAGGTGGAAATGTAGACAACTTGACTGAATGGTAAATTATTCTTCTGAATAGCTACTGTGGGGTCATGTGATGGATTTGTACTCACTCATTCTAGATTTGAGTGTACAGTATATGGTGTCGCAGCTAGCATCTAACTAAAAACACAATTCTTGAAACATAAATGCAGTGAAAAAATATAAACTCAATATAAACTCAATTCCAACTTGAAATCTTAAGTTTGGTTTATCATCAGAATCTGATTTAAACATTGTTTCATGGTGCTCTCAGTTACAATTGTCATTTTATGCATATTCTTTGTATATCAGGTATTGGTGTGTTGCAGGTTTTTAACCATAACCATCACTGCCCACATATCAGAATAACAGGTACAAAGTAGCTTGTTAAAGACCCAGGTTCCTAGCCCTAGGAACCAGTTGTATTCTTGTTCTGACTCTTGGGGGTAGGAGAGGTAGCATGCTCTGTCTTGGTGCTTCTCTCCCCTATACATGATGTCTCTGTTTTTGTTTGGGGTCATGTCACTGCGAACTTTACAAACAGTACATTCACCAATTTCTTGTTTCTGTACGTATGTCATTATGTACACTGGAACTATACAGATATAATCTTTTTTTATGTTTTTTATTCAAATGGAAAATATATGACATGCAAATTACAGTACCTGGTTAATGTGGTTTGCAAAAGGGTTGGAGAAACTGAGGAAGATAGACATGTTTTGCTTTTACGACATCAAATAGGGGTGAAATGCATGAAGTGTCGCACAAAAAATGATCATATGGTTGCAAGAATTCATTAAGCAATCTTTTGAATGGCGATCTGTCATACTCTATGCTGGAGAAATATCTCCTTCACACGCAACACAGATTTATGAATGCGATATGGTAATCACATTCTGTCTGCTTAAGCTGACCCACTTTATCTGTTGAGCACATATTTTAATTCATCTTGTAGAATTAGCATATGCAGCCACACATATTTTATGCAGGCCTCTATTTACACACTGTTATCTTTTGAGCAGACAGTATACTGCTTTTGCATGGAGTACATTTAATTTCCAAACCTAGTGCTTCTCTCTGTGTAAACATCTTGCTGTGGAGCTATGTAGAATATAAAATTGGTTCAGTTGTATAATACAACAGTGCATCTTTGTATGTGAAGTACTTCATGGATTATTACGAAGTTCTGAGCAATCAGCTTTATGAGCCCTCCCCTCTCAGGTGGCTTGATTGACATTTTATGTAGCTGCTGCCCTAGACAATTTCTGGAAGTTGATCGGGGTTTCTAGCTCTCTCTCATAGACACCTAGTATACATGCCTGTAGTCTGTAACAAATTAATTCAGCTGTTCTACCTCTGCTGAAAATCACCCATGCTGTGTCCAGGACATGCCACAGGGCATGATGTTGCAGTTGCAGTCCTGATGAGCCTCTCCTCTTTGCGGCCTACTTCCCACTGTCACATAAAACCCCACAGAGGTGATCTGTCTGCCACGATTGGCCTCTGGTGTCATCCAGGGGGTAAAAGGTGGTTATCTGTCCAGCAAGGATCACATACTCAGCTGCACTGTACCTCCAGGCCCTCCCAGAATACAGCATGGTACAAAGGGGCCGGTCTCTGTCTACAAGAGAAAGAGAGCTTGATTTTTAACGACCCCCGCCCTCCCCTAACCGTGGCTTCCATCTCCATCTCTTATAAGTCCACGAGTCCACATATCACGTCATGATGCTCAGAAATTCTAATGCCTGCTTTATGGTCCTAAAAAATGATAGACCTATATTCAAAAGATCGCAGAACAGTTGAGCTGTGTTGACAGATTTTGAAATTATAACACCCAGGACCACAAGGCTGTGGCAGGCAGTATGCTACCTTCAGATGTTTATTTGTTTATTAAGGTGCTTCAGTAAACCAGTAGTTTGGGAAACTGCAAAATTTCAGAGATGAAAGCTCAACAATGTTCTGCGCACAGCCATCCGATAATGTTCACCCGACTAATGTGTCTATTCGCAGAGGTTGCATATTTAGTGAAAACATAATGTCTACTACAGAGACTCCAAAGTCTTTACACAGAGGGAGCGATAGAAGGGGAATGAAAGGGAGACAGTGGGAGAGAGAAAAAATGTAAATAAAGAGTGGAAATGACAGTAAGGGAAACTGTGTGAGAGAGAGAGAGAAACAGAAGACTGACAAAGCAGATCTGTTTCTGTGGATTGATTTGTACAGCATAGTGGGTTTTTATTTATTCTATCAAGTCTTCTAAATAAGCTGGAGCTCCACCTACACAGCTCATTATCTGAGGGCAGTCAATGTCCATTCTAGATCAGGAGCTCAGAGCAGAGGAGAATGTTCATTCTTGAATCGTGTTATGTCACACTAATTAGCTGTTGCATGTAAGTGCTGGTCTCAGTGACTGTATTTTGTCTAATTTGTAACAAAACGACCTTCTGCAGTGTATACGTAGATAATTATGCTGTTATTTATATCAGGGTGCAAAGCAGATTTATTCTATGTTTAATGGCCACTTAAGAAATTAAGAAAAAAAAAATGTAGTTTTGTTTCTTTCATAGCATGTTGGTTGTAAAAACTGCACCTGAAAGTTAATCACCTCTTAAGGCCATTGATTATAAGGCCATGTTGCGAAGAACCGCCTCACCCTCTCACCTTGTACGGAAGGAGAGAGGCACCAGCTGAACTCACAAAATACACAACTGTCCTCAGAGATCCAAACAGTCCAGCAGAGGCAGGAGTCTGGTAGTCTGTTGGACAGCATTTATGCAAGCGTTCTGGGAGTAGAAACTAAATGTCAAATAGCCGAAGGGTACAGTGAAATTGTTGAGGAGATAGAATACTGTCTAAGAGCCTGTCATTGGCAGGAAAAGTGGCAGCCCACTTGAGTGGTGGAAGCAAAATTGTGATCGTTTCGAAGCACTCTCTCTACAGGCAAGGCGATTTCTCCATGCACCATCCACATCAGGGTGTTAGCACGGTTGGAAGCATTGAGGGGGACAAAATGAATTCCCTCTGTACAAAACTGCAGAGAATGTGTTTCATCCACTGCAGTCCGACACTTCTGTAGTGGTGAGAGTACTACAGTTAAAGAGTATAATGGTGTGAATAACAAATATCCTATGAAAAAGTTAAATGTTGATTTAGGTATGACCCGTGTTTTTTCATGATTTGTGTGCTCTATATTTCAAGTAAACTTCTTGGTATGTAAAATAGCCAGTTTGTTCTTGTTGACTTTTTATTCCATATGTAGGGGTAAACAAAATAATAGAAACACTAAATGAATTGATATGATATGAATATTTATTAACTAATAAGGAGGTGTGCTGCTCTTTGCCTTCAGAACAGCTTCCGTTCTTCTTGGAATGCTGTTATACAAGTTTTGAACTGTTTCTGGTGGGATAATGTACCATTCCTCATAAAGAAAAACCTCCAGTTCTTCAGGAGAGGTTGAATGATGTGTATGGGTTCATTATCATCTAGGAATATGGGAACATCTTGATGAAAAAATGATGAGGAAACCCAGTTGCTTATATATATTTCAATTTATAATTTCAATTACTGTTACTTGTCTTGGTCTCACAGATGCCAATGTCACGCCTAATGAATATGATTGACAGTTTTTTGTAAAATAAAGAAAAAAAACAGTAAATGTAGCTTTGACATAAACATTGCTGTTACATGGTTGTCTGTAAAGGGATTTGTCAGTGTAAATGAGTGCTATGGAAGTGGTCCCTTTTTCACTTTTCAATCGCAGGGATCCTACTTTGTGTTTAAAAGAAAACATAATGAGTACCACCGAGACTTGGTCCAGCTGAAAACCAGATATTTCAGTGTTACAGTATAACTGGGAAATAGGTTAAGGTACACCTTGTTAGCCTTGCTCACATAGCCTGTGGTTTAACCAAGGAGGCAGGCGTCGGCTGTACGCTCAGACGGAATTGCAAATTTACCTGCAGTGTGTACATGTTATGGGATTGTACACAGCTCTGAACTGAGTGTAGAAGAGGATTGCAGCTGACCTTAATCAAGGGAGAGTGGATTTAGTTTTGTCACGGTTTTCCACCATCACCACCGTCCGTGCACAAAAAGATGATTACGAGGAGGAGAGAGTGGTACCAAAGGAGACTGCTCTGTTAGGGAGCTGCTTGAACAACAACAAAAAGTAACCTTTAGGAAGCGAGCAGTCAGCATTATAATCTCTTGGTCTGAGGCAACATGGGCAGAGTGTTCTGAGACTCACAGTCCCTGACGTACCAATGCTGTCTCATATTTGTATTTATAACTACAAATCGAGATTCTCTTCCTTTGAAGGGCATGTCTGAAGTCTGATAAAGTGTGGCCCCCTCCGCCAATTTAAACTCTTTCAAAGCCTCGGATCAGTTATTTCTCTGACAGTGTGTCTCCTAGGCGCTGACGGGTCCTCCATCTGCTCCCATTGCAGCATTTTAGTTCCGTGCTGCGCAGAGCAGAATACCTGGGTTTCTGGGGATCAGGTTGTGTTTCTGCTCAGCAAGGCAGCCCTTCAAACGCACACGCATGTGATTGATATTTTAGTTCCCTTCATTATGTGGTTATTATATTTTTCTTTCGCTGTCTGCCGGGAGAGGAGTTTAAGAAAGATGAAGAGATAATTATAAGCTTCATTTGGGTTCCGCTGATGTACCACAAGGGAAGCGCAAAGCCCACGCCGCATGTGGTTAGGATTGGTAACAGAAGACGTGCATGAGTAGAGCAGGATCCCTGCGCCAATACAGCTGGATATCTGCACGGTGCTCTTTGAGAATGATCCCCCCCAAGCCTTTTCATGTGCTGCAGTTTCTCATTTCACAAGAGCGTTTCTGAACGTGGAGAGGTCAGCTTTGCGTTGCTGTGAAATCTGTTTTCCAAATCACAATTTAGTAAATCAGGTTTTCCCCGACCCTAAAACATGTACAGATCTGTTCTAGAGCTCAAAATGAGTTTTCTGGGAAGTAATTTTACACTGCATGCTCCTAGTTTATCTCTGTGTGTAGGGAGCCAGAACTGTTTTACTTCCAAATTGAAAGTCGCTGTGTAATAATCATGACAAACACAATGAATCTGATTTACTTTAAATACCCCCCCCCCCCTCCCCAAAAAAAAAAAAAAAATCTCTCCACCTTTCAGGCAACTGAAACTTAGAGACCATGAAAAACAGAAAAAAACAAAAATGTATTTACATTATGCTGATCTCATGCCAGTTGATCAACATGATTGAACAATTTGATTTGGGGTTTGTTTCATTTGCAGTTTTCCGCATATCGTCTTAAAGTGTTCATGATTACAGCCGTGAGTTAATTAGTGTTTGTGTTCCTATTTCAGAAAGCGTGGGGTTGTTAAATTGCAGACTGTAGGAGTAAGCAGTGTTGTGAATATCCAATCGAGTTTTTTTTTTTTTCGTCATCATTGTTGTTTTTATTTGCACCATGGTCAGGAGAAGCAGTGTAAATGTGCGAAACGCAAACAGAAGCATGACTGTTGTGGATATCTAGCAATGTCATGTCACTGTGGTTGTGGAGCTGATGTTTACATACATTAAACACACATCTGGAACCATCACAACCACAACCAGAGATTAATCCTTTGCTCACCAGAAACTATGAATGCAGGTTGTGCATCAGTCAGTTACTTCCTCATTTGGTAACTTGTTTCAGGTCTTTTACTTTGCATTTCAAACTGTTGAAAGATTAAAAAAAACTGAAGAAGAGGTTATACAGTGAGTCCGTGGGCTCTTGGTCTCAGCATATCGAGCAGAGTAAAGATGTTCTCTCCCACTTCTGAATCAATATCCCTCTCACCAGCCTGGTGTATCCTCATGTGGGTGTGCATGGATTTGTAATTCATTGTAGCATCTGTTAAGAAGACTGGCAGGCAGAATAGCACAGCATTGGGCCATACACTAAAGAATTTGATGAACGTGTCCTAGAACTCACTGTCACTCTCTTCAGATGGTATTGCGTTGTATTTGCGTTCATTTAGAGTATATGAAAATGTTCAACCGCAGCATAGAGTCATAGGGCACCTGTACCTAAGTGATTAAAGTAGCTAACAATGCAAGGTTCAATATGAAAAAATTAAGGCAGTTGACTCAAGGCCACTTTTTGTCGCCTTGTGAGACAGCAGCTTTTTGAACTGTAGAAAATGTAGGCCCACCCAACCTTTTGAACCTCATTTCAACCGACTGCCATGAATAATTTGTAAAATGCTTTTTGCCTTCATAGTCAGTGGTGTTCTTGATATTCCATGAAGGAAATGGACAAAAATATCCTCTTTTTAATATGTATTTTTATTGCAGATATTATGTTTGCATTGTGGAGAGAGAATCCTGTTTTGATAAAAGGAAGACTGCTTGACATATTGAAACAGCCCTTTTAACTGAATGTATTTCATAATCCTGTAAACATTTATTTCATGGTTACTAGCCTGACATATGAAAAGAGATATTGAAACTATTCTAAATTGGGAGAGGATAAATATACCTGATATCCCTCTGATCACTTCAGAAGGTCAGATGTGCCTTGACTGACCATAGTGTAAGAAGCACATCACCGCTAAATCAAACACTGGCCTTGACTCTTCCTTCCCAAGGCAATATCCTAGAATTACATTCTATATATAGCCATCCTGCAATAACCCTGCTTCCATGCTCTCTTTTTATTTGAGTCCTCCTGTAAAAATGAGTTAAATTTCAGAAGGCAATTGAAAGATCTTGAAGGATTATGAGAGTGATTACTGTTCACCATTTGCTTTGAGTTTGGATTAGCATTGTGTTTCTGGGAATCAACGAGATTTAGAGTGCTGTTGTAAATGTGTTTCAAGAGTTTCAGGCATTTCAAGAATATCTGATGAGAGAAGAAAACATAAACCAAAATGCACAAGTTTTGAGTGTAATCAGAAATTACGGACCTTAGACAAAGGTCAGAATTAAGTTTTCATTCAGTATCAGGGCCTCCAAAGAGGTGCTTGCAGGTGCATAATCCAGATTGAATATCATTATGCTTTGATGATGTCAGCATGCTGCCATTGCAGACCTTTTGTTCTATGACCTGAACAATTACAAAATTCCAATCTTTGCAGAGTGGTAGTATTTGTGATTTATTAACTTATTTATTATTTTTTAATGACTCATATATTAATAATATATCCATCTGTGAAGACAGGATTAGGCTCTCTCACAGTTTCTGATCAACACACTATGACTTCAGCACCTTTCCCACAAATCTGCTCTGTACAAGGAAACAAAATGGCTGCCATAATCCATAATGGATAAAAAAAAATCTGTATTTGATAAAAGACAGAAAAAAAAATAAGACTGAGTCAGTGCCTCGTGTGCCAAATATTGCAAATGGGACTTCTGGCATTGTCTGTGAGAAGAAATGTATTAAAATTCTTACCAACCAGAGGGGTTAATACTGACTATCGAACTGCACCCTTGTAGCTCTGAGCACTTTTCAGAGAGGGGATTAATTAAATTGAACTTCTTAACATTTTCGGGAGATAAAGAAAGGCAGTAAATTCAGTTGTGATTATGATTCAGAATGATTGCTATTTTTACTGTATATGCAGTTTCTCTTTTTTCTGATAGGAAAATAAATGGTGAGGTTACCCTGGTGTTTTTATGTTTGTTTATTTGTTTTACAATCCTATTGGGCAATATGTAAACTTGCTCTTCGGTATCATAGAAGCAGTGTTTGCATGTAGTTCTTCTTGGACACGCTGTTATTGCCAGACCTTGGTATCGTCTGGCTATGCTGTGCAGACATTTACCATTTTAGTGGGATGATTGAAGCTTATTTATGCATTTATTATAAGCAGTTTTTCAAATGAATTTGGTTAAAAAAGCATTACTTACACTAGGGCATCCTTTTTTTCTGAAGGATTAACCCACAAAATCTGTCATGATGATCTTGGTAATCACAAAAAAATATGAAATCACTTTGGATGTGTAATTCTGTCTGTCAGCAATAAGGGATATATTTTCATTCAGGAAACTTTAATTCAACTTTAATTTTACTCTCAATCTGTCTTTTAAAAAAAGACAGTGCCTGTGCATTGTAAACCACATTCAGTATTATTGCACATGCTCACTCACAACAAAAGAGGCTGCCATGGATATCAGCCTACATCAAAAAATGACATGTGACACAGAAAAATACAAGTGATCAAAAAGGCACATTTTCAATTTTGTCAAAACTTTGCAGAACGGGTGAAACAGCATGCCGCTTCTCTCTGAGCCTCTCCAGGGACCATACACCAAGCTGTGAATGCCTGATTAAACTAAGGTAAATTAGTTCATTAGAAGCACTGAGCCCTGGGAGACGTATTACCTTGAGTCAGTGTAAATCAGCTTGGCTAATTTTGCTCCCACTAAGATGGAGTGGCAAAAGGTGGGTGGCGACGTGGAGGCTTTATTCCATGTTCAAGCACAGATAGGAAATCAATAGAAAAATCAATGAGGGCAGAATTTTTGGAGTTTCCCCACTGGTGAACGAAGAACAATGACAATCCAAGAGGACAACCATATGACAGTGCCTCAATCAGCAGTGTGCTTCGACACTTACATAAATGGGAATGTTCCAAAACATACAGATCAAAGCAATAGGCCACACAATGTGTATAAATGACTGCATTCAGTTATCCATAGAATAGACATACAGTAGTCTGTCATCAAACTAATGTTGTTGAATAAAGAGGGACAATTAAATAAATAGGGAAACTCTTGTGATTTTGCAATTTGTAATATGAAAACTTCAATGAAATGATACCATCTTTCAAAGGATAACCCAGCTGTAATTAATTTCCCAATATGCCCCAGTTGTGTAAGGCCTTTCAGAACAAATAATACAAAAAAAATTGAATGTGATGGATCAAATGATGGATTTCATTTTGTGTTGTTGATCTATGTATCTGACTGTGCAAGAGTCTGGCTGTTTCCCCAGCAAATGGGCCTCCTCCCTCTGTTCCATCTGTTGTCCCTGGCTTCTCCCATGAGCCTCAGTGTGTGTTTGTGGGCAGCGGAATGGCCCGTATGACCAGCTGACAGCGGGCCATGAAAACACACACCCAAATCCTGGTCAAAGTGGTGTCACTCTGCGATAGGGGTGGTATGGATGGTGCTCTGAGGAACAATGGGGCCAGCATAAATGAATAACATGGTCTTAACCTGGCACACATAAAGCCACACATATCTTGTGTTGTTTCATCAGTTTCAGAGGAAAGTTAAAAAAAAAAAAAGATACAAATGGGTTTAATTCAGAAGGTAACTTTAGGCAAGGTTGAGGAAAATCATTCATTTTCTCAGTGTTACTGTATTGTCCTAAGCTTGATATCAACATGACCTTCTTAACCCTTCCACTTAGGAAGCACAGTTGTTATCAGCTTCACTGATGTCTGCCTGGTATTAATCTCCGCCAGTCATACTGTTTATCTAATGGCATAATTTCACTTGCTTGATTCTGAGAGTCCTGACTACTGTGGTAAAATTCTTCAGTTTCACTAAGTTAATGGTTGTATATTTTGCCTGTGTGTGTCTCTCCTGCTTTTGCCCACACCTTTATGATACAAATAGCTGTGACCTGTCCATTCAGCTTCAGGTCTGTGCATTTAAGAGGTTCTGTCACGGAGACAGAAATGAGCCTGAAAAATGGCTCTGCAGAAATGGACTGCCCCCCTGCTTTCAGCGAGATGGAATCCAGATGAAACAGGTGATGGAGAAACACCTAAGCAAACAGCGACAGTCAGTGAATACTTTTACAAAACCTGTTACACAGGAGGCCTCAAGACAGTATTTAAGTATTTTTGTGTTTGTTTTGGACATGAAGTACACAGCTGTTTGCACTCTCGCACCATTTTTACATTCATAGAAAAAACAACAGAGTCTGTCTTCTTTAACCCACATTTACTAGCTCTCTCTCTGTGTGTGTGTGTGTGTGTGTGTGTGTGTGTGTGTGTGTGTGTTGCCTCTCAATTTCTCCGCATTTACCTACCCCTACATTAAAAATAGACATGCTCACTGCAGGAACACCTGAAGAAATCTGATTCCTTGAGGTTAAAATAGATTTGAAACACATTACCCACCACGACAAATCGGATTACGTGGAATTGGAATACCACAGCCAATCTGATTCCAAAATCCAATTCACTCATAGATGGCAAGATTGCAGAATTCGATTTCTCTTTAGTCAGACCTGAACAAAATTTGGAGTGTCTTGTAAACTCACCAACTATTGACACAAAGGTCAGTCCTAAACAGGCATGCTTTGGTTTTTTTTTTTTTTGTTCAGTTGTGGAGCTAATCATTGACTTGTACATATTTGATGACATTTGATCCAGACCTTTCCTGATTAGACTGGACAGAATGGTGGTCAAACACCATTTTTGGTCAACTCCAGAGGCTAGAGAGGCTCCCTGTTGGTTTATGCAGAAACTGTGCTGTTCTACAGTGAAGAAAATGCAGATTCTGTGATGCATAATTTAAAAGATGACGAAGGAACAGGAGAAACTGACACTGCCCTTCATTTTTTTCCCCTTTTGTAGGTACGTGTGAGGCTTGACTGCCTTAAGTGTTAATTAGGTGCTGAACTGGATGAATCGCTTGGAAATGCAATCGAAGAAAATTGCATTAATTAGAATGTTTCTACTATAATTGAATGTCTTAGAAGGTGGATTAAAGGCTGTTGAAAGACCTTCCATTGTAGATAAAGTGAGACTCTTCCCTCCATGTTCACAAGACCCTGGGGGTCTCCATGTTAGCAAGAGTATGGTGCTTGTAATGGGAGTTTGGAGCTTTCTTTGTTGCCGTGTCTATAAAATATTCACTTTTTGTATGCGCTGTCTTTACCCTTTTGGGCTTTGATTTTCCTTTTACAGGAAGGACTCTGACTCCTCAACGCCTGTTTTCTGACTTTTTTTATCTGGTGCTAAAATTTGCACTGGTGGGTGGATTGTATAACAGCTACCCTTGGTAAATTTGTTTTAACGTTGTTGATTAAAAATAATAATAAAGTAAATACAGTATATATATATAAGACCACTAAAACCAAATGGAAGCAATCCTCCTTTAAGTCATTTAAATAATAATAATTAATTTGTTAACTTTTACCATTTTACCATTTACAGGGCTGTAGTGATAATCTAGCCATTTGGGTTGCATGTTTGAGAAAGTTCTACCAAGCAGGGACTTTTAAACTGCAGCAGTCTACATTAAATATGAAGTTTAGAGAATCTGAGAATATCTGTATAGCTAAGGAATTGTGTAGCCTCTGGTGTGGTTAGGATACACTGCAGGTTGCAGTGTAGGGATTTATATAGGACTGTGAATTATGAAGGCTGAGTTTGAATTTCATGAACCCTAAGGTAAGCAGATACAGGAGGCCTGATTTCCATTAGCAAAATTCTGTATCTTATGATTTTATTTCACATTGTGTGTCAGATGTATCCGTATGTCACTCTACTATAATTGATATGGACACTGGTTATTGAGATTATCTCGAAAACAATTGTACCCAAGCAAATCCAATATAAAAATGTCAAGCTCTATTTATTTCGTCTAGTTTGATATGTAGCACAGCTCGCAGCGTACGTGAGTTTGCTACAGACGGGGATGTCAGCTCCTGGGGTTAAGGCAAGTGTTTGATTAGTCTCCTTTTAAGGGACTTACAGCTTTGTGTGTTGAGCTACTGTTGGCGTGCCTGTTATCAGGAGTTATGGCATGCGTTTTCAGCGCTCGCAGGTTCAGTCCTAGCTCAGACCACAGCAAATACAAGCTAATGCACGTTATGACGTTGGTAGGTTTTATGTAGCAGAGGATGAAGATGCTTTTTAAAGTAGCCTTTTTAAGGATAGAAAGTAAGCACCTGCTATTGTACTATTGCACACTTATGTAAAGTGTCATGACGATGCTGTCCTGAGGAACACTCTGCTGGAAATCCTTGGCACTGACAGAGCTGTTCAGGAGCCTGATCTCTATGGAATGGGAGATGTAGAAGCCCACCATGTTCTTAGCTCTTCTACCCCTACCCCAATCCTCCACTATACACTACCCCCCTCCTAAACAGGAACAGTTTGATTTGGCACCGAGCGAGAATGGAGCTTCTCTGATGAAACTGCTGCTCGCGCCTGAGCGAGAGCCCTGAATCACCGCTTTCAGCGAGACCTCAGTGCTGCCTGCTAAATTGATGTGATGGTGTTTGCAGAGCATACAGTTGAAGAGGGGATAGTTAGCTGCGCCTGATATCGGAACAACAGATATGTGTCTGGCACACTCTATGTCCCCCCCCCCCCAAAAAAAAAAAACTGCAGTAAGGTTCGCTCCATTCGCGGCATCACATGCATTGAGGTGACATTTCGCGTTTTGTTTTCCTAATTCATTTTGATTGCTCTCTTGTAATGGCCTTGGAGTAATCTCCAGAGGAAGATGGATTTGAAGTACTGCATCTTCCATTCCGTGGAAATGTTGTTTTGATTGCTATTAATGTGCCATGTCGTTGGCGAAATGCAATTCGAAATGTAATATCCTCGAACTCCACTCCATGGAAGGGTGTTAATAGAATAGAGAGATTAAGTGGCTATAATAGAAAAGTAGCCCTTTAGTCAATATAATTAAAAAGAACATGTTTGATCACATAGAACTTATTTCGCCATGGGCTATTAAAGTTACCGAAATCAAAATGCATTCGTATTTAACGCAGTTTAGATATTGGAGGGCTATCATAAATCTCAGCCTGGTTTTGTTTCATTTCCTTTAATCTTTTAATAAACTCTGGGCTTTGCTCCTCTAGGCCAGGCATTTGTCTTTGTTTGTTTATTGTTTTGTGGCTGTTGATTTAGTTTGTAATTTGTTATGTTTATGTGCAAAATCCATTGAGTTCATATTACAATTGCATTAATAATACTACTGAAGACCCAATTACACTGTGTTTGATATACTTTTGCATTGAGAAATGCTGTTTGTTTTAATGAGCATAGCATATAAGTATTAGTCATTAATGAGAAAAGAATATTTTAATGGGAACATAGTGGACATTTGATGGCAAGTTGCAAGATGGTATTACAAAACTATTTTTAACATCTGTCTATTGATGACATCCTCAGTCTGTTAATTCCCACATGCAATGTTTTTTTTTGAATTATAGATGAAATGTATCCCTGTCTCTACCCACCTAATGATCCCATCCCTGAGGAACACAAATGTAAATGAGTTTGACATCAAGCTGCAGACTAAGCTCTGACCATATATGTATATATATAAACTATAGCCAATATACTATATACTAATCAGACCCTGAATTGTAATGGTTTCATCTTCAGCATGTGTGTCAAAGTTATAGAGCAGCTGCACTTCTGTCATTCAGAATATACAGGGGTTAGAAGAACTTAGGTGTTACAAACCTAAATTATTATAGCTAGGTCACTGAAAGGTTGACACATTCAGCCCTTTTGATAAACCTGATTGTGCAAACATTCTTTGCATGATAATTCTGTTAAAGTCTATATTTGGATTAGGAGATTAAACGCCAAACATGGTATATTTTGATTGTCCTAAAAAAATAAATAAATAAAAAATTCATTTTTTGCCCAGTTGTTACAGTAGAAACTTGCAGCTCCAAACTTCAGTCTCACGTGCCATGGTATAAGATCACTATGGAAGCTTGGTAAGCAGTGAAATGAAGATCCATCATTTGATATTCATACCTTACTCACAACAGATTGGTGGTCATTAATCTTTGGTAACAGAGTGGAGCAGTATGGTATCCTATTCCTGTGTGACAAGAGCTCTTTGGTTCAAGCCATAGATTTTGCACAATGCAGTCCTCATTACAACAGTATTGAACATGCACAACGTGATTCTTAGTTCAGTAGTCATTAAATGTGGTCATTTGAAAAGCTTAAATAATTACATCTTTGAAAATGAGTAATTTGGAATCCATTCAACTGCTCAGAGGCATGTGGACTTGGCTGTTCTAATTTATTTCAATTTTCAAAGCTGTCATTTATTCATTATATTTACTGATGATAACAATACTTTGGAATCACTGAAATGTCCATAGGATTTAGTGCATGAAAGAGTCGTAAAATTAGCATTTCATTTCAAAATTGTTAGTTATATGTCTAATTATATAGGAAAGTAGTGATCATGTTATCTCATGAGTCTGTATTAAGGCTACTGAAAACTGCAAGAAATACATTTTGAGACGTATTTGCTTTAAGTAATGCTAAAATTTAGTGCGATTTAGAAGTAATGGTAAGAAATTTAACAATTGATGTTCAAAGCCCATTTTAAGTTCACCTTAAGTGCATATGTGAATTAAACAATTAAATGACATGTAATAATTATGTATGCAAAAAGTATTTGTTATTACACTATTATTGTATTATTGTATTGTATTACACTATATATTGTATATAACAATATATAGTGGCTCTGAATTATTCACATATAGTAAATGCTTCACAAAATGTTCTGAAATGCTTCCAAAAATGTTTTGTTTTTGTTAGATGGGTGAGATAAATAAGACAAAATTTGTTGTTTTTTTTTTTTGTATTTACCATATGCAAAATTCTGATAGTGGTCTCAAGGCAAGAATTCATACAAAGCAACACTACTTTTTGTCAAGAAAAAAAAAAGAAAATACTTGACTTACTTTCTCAAATCCAGTTCTGGCATGAGGATCTAACAGTCGTTACTACATTTGTGAATATGCTCTGCTTCCTTGAATCACTGTGATTTTGTGATGCCACAGCATGCTGAATATGTGTATTGAAACTCAGGATTGATGGTTCCCTGCATGGAATGATGATGCTGCCAACTGACTTACTGAAACCTCTCTCTCACTCTCCCTCTCTATCTCCCCCCTGTCTCTCTCTCTCCCTCTCTCTCTGAACAAAGACATTAGTGGATGTTTTAGCAAGCATCACTGCCTCGTTAGCTAGTTATGTTTAAGCCAGATAGCGTACATTTTTCACTATGTACATACTGTACTGGATTACATTACACTGCACGTTCATATTTCTTTTGTTTTAGCCCAGACTCTTTCTGATAGCACAAAGAATTTGCATGTAACCTTAATTGATCTTTTCTCTACAACAAAATTAACCTTTACACATTAGATTATATAAATACTGCTACCCACTGAGTTTGTTTGTCCTTGCTGGTTTTGTCAGAGAAGTTTTGTATTGTATTTTCTGTTACATGATGTGAGCAGAGCATGTTAACTTCAATTTAAAACCCATTTCTGTGGTCTTCATATACAGCCTCCTATATGCGCAACAGATGCAGATATAGATTTGCATAAACTAACATGTAGCAGAGTGTGTAGTAAGATGAGTATGTCACATTGCAGAATTTTATATTTTTCATATTGCATGCACAGCCATTCAATGACATGAAGCATGTGGTGCATTTATGGTAATGGACCTGTCCTCCTTAGTTCAGCACTTTACTTGTCCCTGGCATTTCAGTGAATTATTTTAACCATGAATCATAGGAAAGCACTGTTTTGATGCCAAAGGGAATTTAAGAGGATTGTTAGTCATTAAATGCTAAGTTCAAAGCTATGCTTCCTCAGAAGGTACGTTTAAATGCGTTTTAAGCATTAAATTCCCTCTGCAAATGTTTGCTAATGAGGAATGCAAGCTCTGCTGAGCCCCTGCCACTCAAAGAGCCCCACCCTGGCCTACAGTACAGCTCTTACACTGCACATGGAAGACTGCACTCACTCAGGATCACACTTTAGCAGCTGCTGCTGCGTGGTGCCAGGCATAATGTGGCTATTATACATGGGAATCCATAAAGAATCATAATGCTTTGCGCCATACGTTTATTTTGTCTTTTTTGTCAGGTGATATCATTTCAGCTGGGGTGGGTGTCAGACTCATTTTAGAGAATGCGCTTGATCAGGTTCCTTGCCCACACAAGCCATGAAAATTGGCTCATTTTTCTCATGTTGGTTTTTGCAGCCGTCCCAGTTGTCTCTGACAACTGAACAGAAGGATATTTTAATCATTTGAATGCAGCTGCGAATCCTGACACCTCCACCAAATTTGATGGGGTGTTGAAAATGTCAGGTGGATCGTGGCCACTTGTGTTTAGTGATCTGCCTGGTGATCTGACGTGGCATACCCCATGACCCCGGCGCTGCCGGTGGGCCAGCAGGTGCAGTGCTCCTCAGGGTGTCATCCTCTTTGGTTCTGGGCACAGACGGACCCCATTTGGCTGGGGTTGTGGCCACTGAAATCAACACTGGCACTCACTCCAGGTCATGGTGGGAAACGGGCAGGTGTAGCTTAGCCTCAGTGAATCACAGAAGATCTTGAGGTGTCATAGAGCCAGCCAAACTGAGATCTGCACTACTGACCTGGGCTTTGGCTGGTGGTGTCTGATGGGTCTGCCAATGGAACAATGGTCTATGCAGAGATAAAATATTTACAGACCTGAGGAATGGAAGGCATTACATTATATACTACAGTATCTAGCTGCAGGTAATGATGCAAAACGCATTCATAACAATAGAGACAGCTTTGAATGTGGTATTAAGTTAAAATTGAAATATTATATGAATGTTTGTAATGATATTTGTCTTCTTTATCCTCAGCCTGTTATCTGAAGGATGGTTGCAATGAGAGAACTGGATCTTAAAAGGATAGTCACACGGAATGTGTTTAGAACACATGCATATCATAAACACTATACATCATTTCAGCAGACGCTTACAGTTTGTGAGAGACGTCCATTTTGTGGCACTTGTCCACTTCACGGGGCACCCAAAGTGCAATTTGTTCACGCGTTACAGGGTGAATGGTCTCTTGGATACTTGCTTTTATGTCTCCTTACCTACACCTATTCTATTGAATGTACTGTATAACAATAAGTTCAGTCAAAAGAAATGGCAGCACTGAAATTCCATTCTGTAAAATGATTTCCGATGGCCCAGGCGGCACTGAGCTGTGGCCAGAAATGAGCCTTGTTAGAGACACCTCCCAGCTTGGCCTGGGGAGCTGCGATGGTAAACAGCCTCTGCAGCAGGTGCTTTTCTGCAGTCAGTAAAATGCTGTGCATTATAGAGCTAGACAGCCCCTTGATTACTCTCTGAGAGGGAAAGCATTGGAAGTGCAAAGCAAAGTGACCGTAGACCATAAGCGTTTGCCATGCAGTGAGGTAATTTGGATCCATCCCTTTCAGACATATCTGTGGTCAGCTTGACTCTTTATAGTGGCCATTCAGCCTTCCTGCTTTTTCACAAGGTTTCTTCTGACCTGATCAAAGTGGAGTTCATCAGGTGCATGTCGATATGTGTACCAGTGTATCCCTGTGTCTAAAGAACAGTGGTATTTCACTGTAGAAAGCGAACGTGTCCTTGACTACAACAGATTAGGGCACTGCTTCACAGATGAGTTTCAAATGTTCTAAAAGGTGGTAATAAAAGCGATAATACTTTACATGATATAATCATGATCAGTCCTCTCATGTATTCTGAAGATGTTAGCATTTAAGCGTAAGTGCTGAAAAGCTAATGGTGGAGGGTCTGCTGATTAGGTAACATAAGGTATTTTGATATATTCTCCCTCATCAGCATCCTGAGTAACAGACAGAGAGGAAAGGAGAGAAGAGATGGTTACCTGGCATTGTGTACAACGAAAGGATGCATCAGTCTGGATTATAGTGAGAAACGGGTGTTTCTGTGTACAGTACTGTATATAATGCCAGTTAATGTATGCAAGATATGTTATTTATACTATGTTTTGATGAGTGATTGATCAAATGTCAGTCACTTTTTCTTTGGCAGCCTAAAATACTTATTTATGGATTTTGTTGTCAAATTATTATTTTATTTTTACCCTGGAGGGGTTTGAGCCCTGGAGGGATTTGAGTGTAGAATTATTTCTATATTTCTTGTATTTGTTGCTTGAGCATCCTTTGCTGGTGTTATTCTACAATATGGAATTCAATTAAATTTATAGTAACTGAATGAACACAAAAGGTTTCTTTGTGTCCTGTCATTATATATTTGTTTCTCTCCTGTTCCAGTAGCCTTTGTTTTAATTGTTTCTTCTCTTGAAGAAAAGTTGAAGATAGCTATGAGAAGAATGGTAATTTACTTGTAAAGGAATCTGACTGAGGCCGAGTCTATTTCTTATTACTCCTTTGGGGTGATGTAGAGGCTAAACAAGCAAAAAGAAGTGGAGGGTGTGAGAGAGCAAGGAAAGGAAAAGCAAATCTCTGGCACTCTGGGTATCTAAATAATTAAAAGAGTATTTGTTTAGCTGGATTATGCTTGAAAACAAATGGGCTTAAGCATATGATTACTGTTGAAAGCTCCATCCTGATTAAACGATTTAGATGAGATTTTGCCAACCCATTGATTATTTTATGATCAAAATAATTATTTCACAATTTGTTTTTGAAAGGGCAGGCTTTAGGATTCTCAGAAAATGCATGTACGTGAAGACATTTTCAAAATAATGTGTCTGACTTTTTTGAAGAGAGAGGTTTATATATGGACAACACAGTGTAAGCCTGCTTTAATTTTTGGTAATGTAGCACTGTGTAGAGACAAGAGCTTGACAGTCATGATGAGGGATGGGGTCAAATAACAGCTTTCTCATTGGAAAGAAGGCAATACAAGAGGCAGATATCCAACCATGAAGAAGATAAAAAAGTAGCACGGGATTGTGAAATTACAAACTGGTGTCCGGTGCTGCTAACTGTCTCTTTGCACAGGGACCAGATGAGGAGCGCAGCGCTCTCTCATTTGGATACCCTCCAGCTTTTGTTGTAGCGGAACAGACGCCTGGGGGCGCGTACCTGTCGCACAGCGCCGTGTGGCAGTCCTGCAGCTCCTGGGCTCGAGGGCCAGGTTGCACGCAGAGACTGACATCGCAGGTGACTCCAGGCGAGATCCAGGTCGGGCCACTGCCATGACCACGGCTACGGCCACGGCCACTCCACCCTTACGGACTTCTTATCGCCGGCGAGTGCACATGTTAGCTGTTAGCGCTGCCACTCTCCGCCCCCCGGCTCTTTCGTGTCACCCTCCCAAGCCACCCCCCCCCCCCATCCTTGCGATCTGTGTCCCTCATGTTCTTCTTCTTTTCCCTTTCCTCTTTTCATGCCGGAAGCGGGGACGGTTGAGTCCATGCAGACAGGAATGCAGAGATGCGGCCCGAGTGAACGATGAGCTGGATTCGCTCGGCCTGAGATATCTGTGCAGATCTGGCAGATTAGAAATGATGGATGGGCTCTGTTTGTGCTGGTATCTCTGTTATCTCTGCTGGAGCATGGGATGCCTCAGTATAATAAGCACAATGTAAACATACGCACTTTGCCAGAGCTGAAGTCACCGCTCTTCTCCAAATATTTCTGTGGCCGTCTCTCGCATGCTTTTGGTTGCTGTTTTGAAGTTTTTATTTTGTTTTAAATATATTTAAACATAATTTAGCCCAAAATATACATGATTGTACCTTGTGCTTAGTAAATAGTGTACAGTACTGAATGATAAAGGTGTATAGAGGAAATATTCTTCTAGCTGCCTGTGACTCATTCCTCAATCAAGTCCTGGCTACATAAGTTTCTGTTGCCTCATTGTGAGGTATTGTTTCCTACAACTTTACCAAGCCTTCTCTCTGCCTTTTCCATCATTTGATTCCTGTGTTTTGAGCCCTCGCCTGTTCTTTGGACCCTGCTTGTGATTTTTGGATCTGGTTTTTGTACTGCTGCTTCCCTTTGCCGACCTGTTTTGTCCCTGACTACGTTTTGGGCTTCTGCGATTAAAACCTTGACCGCACTTGGATCCCAGTCTGTTTCATTACACTATCAAGCTGAGTAGCTAGAATGTGATGACACAATGTAGGCAATTGGAAAAGCATGGAGATAGAATGCTGTCCTCTAAAAAGTAAAATAAAAAGACTGCAAAAATATAATTCTAGTTCAAAAGATTAGCAAGTCTCTTCAAAAAAATCAAAAAGGAATGTTTTTTTTTTTTTATCATGTGCAATACAGTAGCTTTCAGGCTTTTGACCATTATGTGTTATATAGAGAGAAAAAGAAAAAATTTGTGCATTCATCCAGCTGATATAGACTGTCAGTTCAGACAGCTACAGACAAAAAAATCACCTTTTATCACTTAAAAGATGCACATCCTGCAGGATCCCTGATGGCTTTTTTGTCTCTTTTCCCATCCATCCAGATTGTTTCCATCCAGATTGAAGGTTAAATAGAGGTGGGAGTAAATGTGTCAGTAGTGTAGGTGTTTTCTTATAAATCAAAAAATGATTTTGTGCTGGAACGTGGTATGATTACATCCCTGAATAAAATAAGTACCTTTTGATCACTGTCTTGAGAGAGCTTACATGAGATGTGGGTATAGAGAGATATTTATGTGTGGGGTGGGGGAACAGACAAAGTGGTACAAAATGTGCTGACCAGTGCTTAGTTTTTGTCCAATATACAGATAGTAATTCTTGTTAGCACATTTTCTATGCATATGTGTGATAATCGTCTGGCTCAAGAATTTATGAGGCCAATGTGATACATGCTGTAAACTACTTGCATTTTAAATCTGGTCAGATTTAAATGGGTTGCATTTCTGTAGCACCTTTCAAGAATCTTAAGCAGTTAACAGTGAAGGGGGCCTGACTCATCACCAACACCAATGTGTAATACCCACCCAGGTAATGCAAGGCGGCCATTTTGCACCAAAATGCATGCTACACATGAGCTGAAGGAGAGGGGGAGGTCTTGATTGTCAAGGGTCTGTTTGAATTCTGCTCAGTCATGCATTTAGGATAACCCAACCATCCACCTCCATTCTACCCACAATGATGAATTTGAGTCATGCCTGCATAGTACTGGGTTTGATCTCTTTTCTGCCCCCACTCATTTGCGCTTCTGTGATTTGCTTTTTGGCAAGCAGTGCTGAACCTTTTTCTTCTTTTCTGTTTTATTTGTTACATACACCTTGATGGAACTGCAAGGTAGTGGCAGTACTTTTCAGTCTATCTTAGTGCCTTTCAGTGTTGACCAGATGTTATACATTGTTATTATGAACAAACTGATTATGAACTAATGTAATGCAGTGGTGTCTAGTCTACTGTGTGTTTTTACAGTATTTGATCATATTTGATCTTGCTTGTAAGCTCCCTTAATGTAGCAGTATTATGTTTAAGTACAAAGGAAATTAGAATGTGGATCAATATGATTGAAAACTGCCTATATAAGACTTACAATAAGCAGGTGTGTGGTTCATTTTGAACCACGGTCCACACCTTAAGCATGACACACCAAGACATACAGTTCTCTGAGCTTAAGATCAAGCTCTTGAGTTAAGGGCAGTACTTGTACTCATTTTGGTTCTAGCAGGTTACTTCTGTAGTGGATCTTTACTCAGTATGCATAATCACTCAATCCTCTGAACTCCTGTGACTCCAGATATTCACTACACACGATGAAATGAGTTTTCCTGGTATTAATTTATTATCATTGTTCTTTCTTTTTTTCTTCTCTATGTGCTGTTGCATGCGCACCTGGGGGATGTTTGGTCCATTAAAGGTAAGCAGAAAGTTACATGCATTGAATAAAAGGAAACAGCTGCACCTATGACAGAAGCAATGCTGTACTAAATTTTTGATTCTAAAATATTGTGCACTATCGAAAAGACTACTCATTTAAAAAGAAAAACCTAAGTCTGAAGCCTGGCAGCTTTATAGTCCTTGCACTTTTTGTGCTGCCTGGGTCATGGACTGTGGAGGGATAAAGTATAAGCTTTGAGAGAGATGAGAACTGGTGACTGTTATATAGTGCGATCGGACAGCATGGAGATCCATGGGGAGGTGGTCAAGGCCAAAGGTCAAGGCAAACAAGTTCCTATAAATATCTCTAATGGTTGCCAATGAGTGGATGGCTGTGAAAATCCAACCTTCAGCCAGCACAAATCCCTGTTTTATTGGTCTCATCACATATATGGAATAATGAATTGCCTGCCTATGTACCTGTTTAGGATTCACCCTTGGTGCTCTCTGGGTGAGACATGGTCAGCTGTGAAGTTCTTGAATGTTTTCATGCTGTCAGCTGTCTAGTCATATTTTATTACAATGCAGTGAATTCTTAACAAAGGTGCAAAATGGTGATTGATTAAATTTGTGTTTTTCATGAAACAAGGCGTTGACTTTACAAGTGGCCAGGCAATTTGATTTCCTTGAAGGTTAGTCCGTGAGTGCATGAATACGTTGTCGTGTGCAGGGGTGATTTTTCTGTCAGCACACTGCCTCTACACCTCGGTGTTATCACTTCAGGGACAAAAGGGCAATCACTTCCCTTTCCCCTTTGTAAATGTGGGATTTATTCAGCCGATTCTACGGTCTGTGAATAAATAACTGCCCTTTGACAAGAGAGCAATACAGAGGGCCACATTATGAGTCTGAAACCGATTGAGGAATGACACAGAGTCTCAGTTCTCCCATTCAAATTTGATTAGCGGAGTGAGGAACCAAACACAATTTTTCATCAGTTTCTCTGAAATTTTTCCCCTTTCTTACAATTGTTGCTGTTTTTTTAGACATATAAAAATTCCACTGAAGGACTCCTGTGTGAAATGCTTATTTGGGATTATGTTTATGGATTTTTTTCCCCCCACAAAATGATGCAGCCTGGTGTATCTTTGCCTTTTAGCGAATCGTCCTTTCCCATGTATTAATCCATATTTTGCCTGTTGTGTCTTTAATGAGCGCTATGGTGTTCAGTCCTGTGAAGTGGAGGAAGAATACTCGACAGTGTCTTTATTTCCTCTCTGACTGAGTCTCTGCGGGGCGAAACGAGCTGCGTTGTGAGCGGGAGGCAGATGGGCTTTTGATCGCGGCCCTAATCCTCTCATGACATGCATTTCATGTGTGCGGCACTGTGTTAGACAATGATGATGTATAAAAAGCATATAGACAGCATTAAAAGTAATCACACACATTCAGTGTATGCAGTCCTGTTCATCCCAGATGTAATGTCTTTGTTTTGTGATTGTAAATTTGAGCTGTACCATATCAGTTCCATTTACCCACAAAACAAACATACCACAGTGATTTCACTACTCTTTAAACCCAAGCCAGTGCCTTGTGTTGCCCCACCCTCCCCGCCAACCCCCGCACACCATTAAACCAGGGATGCTGCAGCTCACCTGGGGCAGTCTCACCTCACCATCACCTTTTTGAGTGTCAGTCACATGTGATGAAAGCCATCCCTCCACATCAATGTCTACCACAGGGAGAGCCTGAGAGAACTCTCCAGTGCAGGGTGTCCGTGTGTGTGTGTGTGTGGCTGGGGGGTTATTGTTGAGGGAGGTTTACTGCAGGTGGCTGCAGTATTGATGAACTGAGATGCAGCCCTGTCATTCAAAGGCACAGCCTCCCATAATGATTCCCTCCGCATTCTCCGGCTGGCAGAATGAAAAAAGGGGATCTCTCACATTTGAAAACTCTCACGTAGGACAGCTCGTTCTGGGCACAACGCGCTGTCACCTGAATGCCAGAAGTGTGGATCCTCTCCGGGTCTGCCAGCGGTAATAACAGCTTGCCAGAGAGTGTGGCTCATTACGGCGTCGCCGCTTTTACAGATTTCCCGGTGCCTGGAGACACTCAATTTACACAGCGACATGTGACAATGTGTTGCCATCAACGGGCTATTCGGAGGGCCGCATACCTTCGTCGGGCGCAAGGAGATTGACGCAGCTTTCAAATGAGTGATGGACCATTTCTGTTATTTTTTTTTTCCTCCTTTTCTTTGGTGGATATCCCTCACATGTTTTATTCAAACATTTCCCATTTTTCCAACTCTCTGTGTCTCCAATGCGCCTTCTCACAATGTCAGTTAGGATTATTTTCTGAATTGGCTGTTAGCGTCTGTCAGGCCATGCTCCAGCTGAGCCTCGGGGGTCAGTCGCAGGCGGAGTAATCCAGCGACCTACGCCGTCCAAGGGAGATGTGAGCCCAGGGGAGAATTTATCACCCTGGGCTGCAGCTCAGCACACTGCAGGCCTGGAACAGCAGCAGCCTCGGCCCTGCTCAGAGCTGCATGCCGCTGTTATTGCCTCTGAATCTGCTGAGGCTTGGCCTTTGGTCATAGATGTCCGATTCCCCATCCCTCCTGAGGCTTCTGGGGAAAGCTTGGTACAGCGTGGGGGGTTGGAGCGTTTGTTTCACCCACAGCCATGGCAGCATCAGACTTCTGTCTTACCTTTTGGGCATGATCATTGCTCAGTTACAAAATCAGCTTTATAGGTGCATTATGGACAGCATGAGAACATTTTAAAACATTTACATCGCAAGATATCCCAAAGAACATATGGTCATAAGCATAATGATGCACTTATTTAGAAGTTGCACTGGGTAGGAATGTCTGTTAAATGACGTAATGTAATGTCATACTATAGATAAGTAATGATAAACCAAGAACTGGATGCACCACCTGAGATCTGTGTTGTCTGTTTTTGTTCTTGTTTTGTTTGGTTTTGTTTTTGGTCAGCAGGGGGTCAGTGATTCCTGTCCATTTAGCTCCCGCCCGAATGTACCTGAGGAGCCAGAAAAGCAATTCCGCTACCCGGAGTTAACCTCGTGCTGCAATGGGCTGATATGCCCGCGTAGCACCGCTCAGCGGCGTTCCAGCTCCTCTCAGTGGGGTTCAGCCGCATCGTCCGCACACTGCTGTAATAGCCACTCGGGACCTCACGCTGAGACTGTGCCAATTAAATTAGGTAGCAGAAGTACTCTCCTGCGTCTCCCCCTGCATCCTATTTACCGGGGGGTCCCCAAAGACCCCTACACTCTGCCGCGCTCGGCTGTGTGCCGTAATTGCATTTAGGACACAGCGTTGACAGAATATGCAAGAAAATGTGAGGTGGATGAATAAATACATGAATCAATAAGCAGGGTGTGATCTCCGGCAACTCCGACTGCATTACTTGCACGACTGCGTTTGAGGCCAGGATGGGGAAAGCAGCCCCTTTCTTGTCAGAACAAGGTCAAGTCCTCCATAAAGTTAATAAGACTGTTAAGTCTGAAGGTGCATCACTGGCAGTAGAAAAAGACATAACCTGATTCTGGCCAGATAAAGTATTTAAATATTCATGGTGTGCATGAAACAAAATATGCTCTTATGTCTGGAGATGGGGGGGGGGGGGGGATTAAAAGAATGGTTTTGGTTTGTACTTAATTTAGCCTAAGGACTGGAAAAAAGATATTACAAATATCACATTACTAATGCTGTTCAGATTTGTGTTTTACAAATATGTGGTAACATCCAGATATATTAAAAAGATCTATCTGTCTGAGTTGATGCAATCCTGTGTTGCTCTTTTCTGCTCTGCTTTTTTCTCTGTTCATCCCAGCTGAGCCCAAGCTCAGAATAATATAAGGATTTATAATCAAAATCATTTTGTACTGCAAAAAATCAATATTTCCAGAAATAGAAACCCAATGGCTCTAATTAGTTTTTCCTCAGCCGTTGCTATTTTTTATGCGCGCAAGTTTTGAGGAAGGCATTTATGACGTGTACGGCCCTGTAGCAGTGTTGCCTGAATTTAGAGTAATTAAAAATATAACAAAAGTGATTACTACAGAAAATAAAGCAAGCGGGTAATTTGATTCAGAAGAGCAGAGAGGCGTGGTGACACTTAATAAGTTAAAACTCTCACATTAATTACTTTAAGCTGTTAATGAACTGTTTTTCCCCATGATGCTCTCCAGCTTCATCTAATAATTCATTAATAACTACTGGTTGAGAAAATATTACATTTTTGCTACCATGGACTGTGGGTCATTAGTTCAGACCCTCACTTATTTTGGTGAAAGTCATGCAGTTCTATGTATATATATGTATATATATATATCTTGTTATTGAAGATAATAATAATTATTATTTTTATTTCGCACAAATGTTAATTTTCTGTGCAAAATTGGTGCGCACAAGGGCTTGGGCATTTAATTGGGGTCAACAGCAATAATTGTTTCATTTCCCACCTCTGCTGTGGTGGAGCGTTCATTGGAGAGGAGCGTACACTTTGGCATATTTCATCATGGGTCTAAAAGATTCAGTTTTCGCCAAGATCCTCTCTGTAAGGGAGAGGTGAGAAATGGAATTGTGACTAGTTAATTAAAATTAAAAGGGAAAAAAAATATTAATGACCTGAACTGTCCAAAGGTGAAAACATATGGCGCCACCACGTTCTCCCTCTCCCTCATGATCATTACACGCAGTGAGAAGAGGAGATGCCCTCTTTCTCGCACTTTGATGATGTCACCTGATCGGCCATCCAGGTGCTGGAATAACATTAGACTGGCTGGACAGGTGGCACTATGAGAGAGGATAGTTTCAAGCCACAATAATGAGAGGGAGGCCAACTGGTCCTCCATCTGCCACTCTGAGAAGTGCTATGGACCATTAAATCACATCTCAAAGTTTTATTGGTGAAGTACTCTCTCTCTCTTTCTCTCTCTTCCTCCTTCTCATGCCCTCTCCTGCTCTCTTGTTGCTTTACTGGCATGACTTCACTATGCACAACATTTTCAAATAAGGGTTACCGATATGAAATATATTACACAGCGGCAACAACAATGGCTAGCATATACTGATGTAAATATTAATGAAATGATAATAATAAGTAAAGTCTCTGTTCCTGCCTTTGCTGAAATATCATTAAGACAGTTATTGTGGGTTTCATTTATGATACATGCAAAAGACTGTGTCAACTGATATGTTTCTTAAGAGCAATATTTGAGATTGAATAGGGTTTTTTCAAGCTGACTTGAGACTTGGAAAGCCGCAAGGAGGTCTGGTCTGTGAAAGAAGCAGTTTGTTTGTTGGCGGATGATGAATCGGGCTGTCGTTGCACAGAGAATATGAAGGGGCGGTGTTGAGATGTATTTTTGTGTTCTCAAGATAATGTAAACAAATTAACTGATTTCAAAATGACGCCCTGTGATATAAACAGAATGCTGTTCCAAACCCTTCCTCCGTGCGCAGTATGGAATATTCCACCAGACGTAAATACCACACTCTTTATGGTCCGCGCTCCTTTACTTCCCCTTTTATTTCTTGAAACAAGGCAGGTTACAATTGACATTCAGAGGGTGAATGCAGCAGCACACAGACTTCGCCTCCTTGCCCTTGCGGGTGCATGGCTTGCAGGCAAATCGCTCCCGCTCGGAGACAGACCAGTTCTCACCACGTCGTTTTTATATACGTGCCTGCAATAGTCTGGGTGACTGCCGGGAAAACATGACTGACACAGAACGGCCAGCCATGAAATGATAAGGTGTGACACCGAATGATCTGTAATGAGGGGGTTATTTGCCAGCCTGTATTTTGTTTGTTGGTAACAGACAGAGGCGAGCGTGGAAGTGCAGTGCCGAACAGTCTTGGCTCCGGAGCCACGTTTTTCAGGTTCAGGGATTTCAGCGTCACCACTGCTGCTGTTTGACCACAGCTTGACTGGGCGGAGCATGGATGCTGAGGTTCACTATGTTGAATGGGTGGGAGCGGGAAATGGTGGCGACTGTGAATATGAAAATCTCTTTCACATAACCAGGGTATAGTATGTCACAAATGACAATGAAATGGCTTCTAGAAGCACAATGCTCTTAAAGGAATAGATTAGATTACAGACCTTTTTAATCATTGGTAAGTGAGATCCTCACCATTATTCAGATAGTGTTTGCATTGGCGAGTAAGCACAGCAGCCTCATGATACATTTCTATTCAATTTAATTTTGTGGACAGCAAAAATCAATCAAGACTATCAAATCAAGCCTGTATTTAAGATGAGCCAGTGACATACATTTTGGTGCTTGGAAGTATTTAACACATGGGGCCAAAAAGGTTGAAAAACAATTTCGAACACACATCTTATTACGGTCAATACTGCTAGGCTGATCATGCAGTTGTCCTAGGAAATAATATCAGGTTAATATTATGACGTGAAGATGCAACATTATTGCAGTAGATTCTCAGATAATTTAACCTTATGCTTCCCTGGTCATACGTATTGATTTCAAAGCTCAGGGGCAGACAAAGGAAGAGTAAATTGCATTTCCAGTGTCACCATCATGGCAAATCTGTCACTAGATCAAGTGGCATTCAGAACATCCCAGATCATTTTAAATTCACCAGGGAAAAGCACACAAATAAGCATGTGTTTATGTTTTATTGATCTTATCAGAGCACTCCAAAATGCAGGAAACAGAGGCAGAACTGTACCAGGAGGAGAAGAGACATTTTGGAGCAATGTTTGGAGGTGGATCTGGTGGCTTTCTGCTCTGAGGAGCACGGTGTTGAGCTGGAAATCGAATTATTGATGTTTGTGTCAGCAGCTTTTCTAAAGCTTGCACTGTTGCCTTGGAGGGCCCTACCATTGGTTAAGAAGCTGCTGGAGTCAGCTAGATTGGCAAGATAACCAATGGAGGGGCTGAAAGGCTCAAAGGGGGACTCACCTATGATATTTAACACTGGCTGCTTTAAGAAAGCCTTCCTGGACTTCTGACGTGTCCCAGACACAAAAACGTCCACCCACCAATGGCTTTGCACCTCTGTGCATTCTACCTCTACATCTACATCAGTAGTACTATATTATTCAATAGCAGGCACTACTTGTCATGCTTACAACAAAAGAGCACACATTAAATAAAGCAGGCGAGAGAATGCATCTTAGGTGTGTGTACAGTTCCGGTCTTATTCCCGTACGCACTCCATGCACGTTGACCAAAGGCACCACCTGCAGAACATGTAAAGCACAGAATCAGCCCAGACCCAAAGCCGGAGCTGTCACAATGGCATAATACTGAAGAATGGGGCTGTGTGGCACACGGAAAAAAAAAATGAACACATGGAGCTATCCATTTCCCATAATACCTCCCACACACCTGCACCACCTTGCTTCATGCGGCTTCCAGCCTACTCCCAACAAAATCCAAAATGTCAACGCATTCACATATTTATTTATTTTTGTATAATGGCTCCCAGAATCTGAGAGTTCTCCCTGATTCCCGATAATTGTGGCAAAGTGGAAAATCAATGAGCACTTCAAAGGCCTCCAAAACAGTGGTAAATCAATGGAGCCCAGGGCTGTTCCTTCTCACATTAACACCGTCTACAGTAAGGCATGCAAACCTTATCAATTATTTCCCCGACTGCGCTATAATTTCTGTCCGCCGATCTCCACTAAGCTTTCCTCTTAGACTGAACTTATCCAGAGAGATTTTTTGGAGGCAGAGGTTGGGGAGGGCTCTGTATTTAGTTTTCAGGGAATGGAGGATCCGCATAGATTTCTGTGTATCGCTGATGTGCCGTGAGCAAATTTTCGCTTGTTATTTTGGTTTTGTTTAGGTCTTTTGGTTTGCTGTTGGCCTTTGTGCTGCAGAATGGCTTTGCCCTTTACAACATATGATGCAGTTCCCAGTCTTAAAAGCAAAATCTTAAAAGATCTCTTATATTTATTTATTTTTTATGGATTTCTGAGTCATTTCAGGCAGCACAATTATTCGAACCGTCAACTCTACAACAGCACTTGGGCTTACCTGAGGATAATCTCCTGCAGAAGATTCGTCTTTGTATAATGCGTCTTTTCTAAGGAAAGCCATATGGATTTATAGATCTGTATACAACTTTCTGTATGTTCCTCTTGAAATCACTTAGTGAATAATTCAGCTGATTGGATCCCAAACTGCAATTCGTCAGGAAGATAGATTGAGTTTGTTTTTTGTACGAGAAACCACCGTAAATGACAATGTTTTTAATCAGCTCAGTGGAAGGGCTGGGCTTGATCGTTTTCAAGGAAAGGAATTTCTTATACAGCAGACTCCCGGGAGCAGTGCCACTTCCAGCTCTGCCTCCCCTCATTGCCATTGCCCGACCCCCCCCCCCCCCCCCCCCCCCGCCCCCTTCTTTTTCTTTTCTGTCTCTTTGCAGTGCTCACAGACATTGCATGTAGCCAGCACAAAGCTGGAGCTCTAGCTTCTGTCTGTCTTTCTTTACACACACCCACACACATGCAGTATACACATGAACACATTCAGGTGAAAGGTTCAATTTCTCGCTCCTACTGGTCAGGCATTTGTCACAAGATTTCAGTGATAAGCAATGTTAGAGGTGTTACTTGATTTAAGTTAAAGTACCTCAGCGCATCTATTTTAAACACAATTATGGGAGGCATGTTGTGGTCTGTGAACCAAGTGAACTGATCTTTTTATATGCTGTATGGGTCATGGGAACGTTTTATTTTATTCTTATTTTTGCCAAGATTTATTTTTAGATCATTACTTACTGGAGGATATGCAGTATCACTTTGAAGTTCCTTTCTAGGAAATAATGATTGTTGATCTAGTAAAATTGTTCTTTTGAATATTTTCTCACACTTGGCCATAGCTGATAGCTATTAATTTTCAGTTATTTTCTACTCACCAGGCAAATGAAGTAGTGTCTTAGCTGACTATAAATGGCTACCTCATGCCAGTAGAGTCCAATGCAGAATTGAACCAGACAAGAACCATCTCCCTTCTCTGACTCATAACCTCTTTCTCTTGTGTTACTAGGTCAAGAAAACTCTCTCCTCCTTGACAAGAAATAAACTATGTTGGATGTTATTTTCTCTCTTATATGCTTAATTAATGTTGCTGGGTGTCAGCTGCAGTTGCTAGCAGAGACATTACACCTAAATAAATCATATTTATACAAAACATCGGGCACCCTCAATAGCAGCAGTCCAGTTCTGTGATAATGTAAGGCTCTCTCTTTAACTTGTCTTAGACTACATAGGCTAATGTTTAATATTTTCATCATTTGTTGACAACAGAGATAGAATGTTACAAATAAGTGTTAAGAATATAATATAATTTCAATAAGTTATGAACTGTGAGAAAGCCACAGGCATAGCTGGGTTGTTAAGATACATCACCAGCAAGCTAGTAACCTTTTTACAGCACATAATCTAGGAATATACTAGTGTGTGTGAGACAAATGAGTAGTGTACCAGTTATAGAGAACTACTGTATAACTGTAATCAAAAATCAAGATGTCATTGGTACAGCCAGTAAAAAGTTCACAAACCAATCAATCAAAGGACATGTTAAACATACTAGCTTATAGCTTTGCAAGTGATTTAGAATTGTAGGTTAAACAAATCAGCAGTCAAAAAGGTCCTCCAGGAAAATTGTTGAAGTATCGTATATCACTCGGAGAAATGATAATGTGACACGAGTTTGATCATGTATTTTACAATCCACAACATGGGGATGGATGGGATGTCCTGCATCCTCCTTAAGATAATATTTCAGATGGTTTTGGTAGTACTGAAGTCCTCACCAACCCACTCCAATGACCTGCTGAGTTGTTTGCATAAGTGAAGTCCCATACAATATGGTGCAATTAAGTAAAGCCTTGTTCCCTTGAAAACGTAGTCATGACAACCTTTTTTGATTTAATCATAATGCTCTTAGTATCACTTCAAACAGCGTTTGGAATATATAACTATATATAACTATACTAGTACTTACTACTTTGAAAAAAGTAGCATCAATCATTTTTGAAAAATAACTAATAAAACACACAATTAAAAACCTTATACTTTATAACTCTTCATTACAGAGTTACTGACAAATCTAATAGTATTATAGAAAATAGAGCGTAACTGCCACCACTGATTACAAGGACAGTTGTTACGAATCATTTGCTGTGGTGAAGGGCACCAGGGAACTTCTTTGCCACAGAAGCACTAATTGAAAGAGTACAGCCTATATAACTGAATTTGACTGTCCATTAAAGGAAGACACTCGAAACTAATGTGTCATTTAAAAAGGAGGATAAAAGTGTCAAGTGCCACAATGTATTCATATCTTATGAGCTGTTAACCTTTGGGACTTTAAAAAAGCTGAAGTTTGTGGGTTTATGGGGGTCAAATGAGAGGTATTTCTTAAATTACTTAAAAGGAATGATTTTAACTTGAAATAATCTGAATTGCTTCCCAAGACATAAGACACATGTGAAAGGGATGTGGCATTGTTTCACAGCACAGCCTCTTTTTGTAATATTAATGATGCACTCAGGAAATGAAAGGCATTATCCCTCACTTTCCATCAGAGTGATGACCTCTGACCTGGCGTCAGTGTAACCAATATGGTCCAATGGGATTTAATATGTGAACAATGTACAAGTGACACAATTAGCTCCCTGTACAAACACTACAGTTCAGGGACCAACTGAACCTGAGGATGACATTGCAGATCATGGTGGACTCATGTACACCAAGAGATTCACTGAGCACATAATGTTTGGGCATGTCACAAGTTGTCTGGAAGAGAACTGCCTCCAGTTCTCAAATCCCTTGTGCTTTGGTATCCCACCTCCTAAAGCACACATGGAATCTTGTGGATGGCTCACCTTGGCAACAAGAGTTACCCTCCACAATCGCAGGACCTTGGTCTGTAGCGCCGGAGCGGGATGATGCCGTTTGTCATTTTAGCCAGGATAGACTGAGCACTGCGGAGAAATATGCCGCCGCTACCTGTGAGCACTTTGTGAGTTATGCCCCTGCTAATTGTTAAGTGATGTGAATCAGTGATGGGAAGACAAGGAGAAAATGGCCCTGTGCGGGAGGGAGAGTAACTCATTTGGCACCACCTTTGTTTCTGACAGCAGTGTCACATGATGGATTTTCAACCCCTGTTGCAATAAATTGCAACGATGCTTCCATCTTCTCTTTCTGACTTCAGTGTAATTTCATTGCTCGGATATATAAAAAATACACGCTACCTATATATATGGTGCTGCAGTTTACTGGGAGTACGAGACAAATTGAAAATATTTCAGTGGTTTTATGTTGACAGCCCTTCCGAAGCTTATTAATTTGTCTGGAGTTTAGGTGACACATGAATACAAATTGTTTAGACTGAAACCATCTGTCTGAAAGGATTCTGTTTCTCATCATGTTTCGGGAGCTGGAGCAGTCAATCAAATGAAAAAACCCCACACAACTGTATAGCAATGCTCAGGTGATATTTTTCTTTTAAAAATAACACTTGAACAACTCATGTTGCTTGCCGGGGTTCTGCCTAGCTTTGCTTTCCTGGAGTGAACAAATATGCATTGCATTGTGGGGCCAAACTCTATCAACGGTATCTGTAAGCACCAAGCTTGCTTTAAGCTTCCCTCAGACAAAACCGCAGTCAGTCAATGTGGGTTTTAGAGCTGCTGCAAGGTTTGGCACTCCCAACCAAGGTGCCCACACCTTCAGTTTTCAACAGATGGCAGCAACCTGCCTCTCTGCTGCAGCTTAGAGTAAACCTCTGGAAGTTGACTGATCCAAGTGGATTCCATCACTAGGCCGCATTAGTCTTACCTCTTACAAAGTGAATGTGGCTGCAGAGATAAGGAATGAGGACATGTTGTGAGCTGCACATCTCTGTGGCGTGTGCACGCTGTAGGAGCTCCGCTGGATTTTCCGTATTCCAAAGGGATGGCATACGAACGGTCGGTGCTGCCGAGGAGGGGGAAAAAAAGGAAAGGGGAAAACCTTTCATTCTCCTCTCTTTCATCGCCGCCACTTAAATCGCGGCATCCAAAGAGCACCTTTTGTGTTTCGAGCACAATATTATCCGCGGCTGCCACGGAACATGGGTAAGCAGTGTGTTAGCGAAAGGGCAAGTCACGCAGTAAGTGGCCTGTCGCCTTTTTTTCCCTCTTTATAATGACCTTCAAAATGTCAATTAGAATGTCCCGACTGTGTTGGATCCCTGCGATCCCTCTGAATGTGTGCCTTTTTAACTGCGCCTCAAGAGGTGGCAGGCAAAGGCTGCTTGGCACTAACGGGCCGTGACAAATCCGAGGGAGGGAGCGTGACCTTCCAGCTGATTCGGTTACTCCTTTAGCCGGGCCCGCACCACTCTGTCTCCATGAGGAGACTATTGAATCTAAAGCTCATTTTAATCTAAAGCAACGGGCTTTTTATTACATTAGGCACAATATGTTATAGCTGAAATCTCCCTGCTTACAGTGAGAAGCTCGAGACAATCTCTTTGTCCTTTCCATTACCCACCATCAAGAAAACCCAAATAAATTATGCAAATCGTGTTCACCTGTTGGTATGGCCGCAAGGCATCATGGTAGTACCTAAACGCTAAAGTACGCTAAAGCCCAAAGAAAAACAAAAACAAAAAAATGCTCAGGAAGAATCTGTCGGCATGGAGCAGAAAGCAAACAATCCCAAATCTATAGTTGTTTGTGTTTACTTTGATCAGTGATTATTTGCTTTCTCCATGAAAAAAACACTGTTTGATATGACTGCGCTAATGTATGCCTTATTTTCCTTGTCTATTTTTCACAGTGCACAAATATACATTCACCTGTGAAATATTAGCAAAGGTTTTGTGCAAAATATTGTGCCTGGCCCTCACCCTATCTCTGTTGTAAAATTTATGTTTCACCGTGTCTTTAATATTTATACAGTGCAAATAGGGTTGCATGAAGGGTCCAATTAATATTAATAACTGAATAGTGTCTCACTTAATACTTATAATAGTAACAAAAAAGACTTGTATTATTTTTGTCTCCAGCAATGCAGTGTTAAACTCTAAGCAGTGGAAAAGAAAGGCATACACATGTTTTTTTTTTTTCCTTTAATTGTTTTATTTTCTTGGTTTTTTTTTTTTCCTCAATACATGGTTGGGCTCTGCTAATTTCCATAATGAGAAACAGGTGAAAGTGTGAGACTGTGGAGCTGACAGCCAGCTTTTGTGAGCTCAGCTCTTTTCTACAAATGAACTCCACTCTGCTTATTAGCTACAAACCCGAAGGAGCTGATAAAACTAACTTTTGAATATTTATAAATTAAAGCCAAACAAAAGTTGTGCATAGTTTTTTTTTTTTTCCAAAGCTCCTGCACAGTGTCACATGAAGAGGGCTGGCTTCTGTGTTAGCAATTTAAAGCAACCCGCAGTTTAATTGTTTTTTTTTGCTGTTGTTTCTTCCTGTCCTAAGAAATACCATCATCTGATGGCTTTTTAACGTCTGCTTATTGAATCTGAATGTTTAGTTTTGCTGGTGTTCGCCCTCATAACGTTGTTTACGAGCTCCTTGTGTCCGGGATGAATTTGTTTTTTAGTTTAGAGTGCATTCAAAAACAAAGTTAACCTCATAATCTTTGTAGTGATTTTGCTTCTGAAATTTGTCCTCAGGTCACCTCAACTCTATGCTGTTGCCCCAAAACTCTAGCAAAAGGAGTCTCTGTGTCTGTGTTTACAGATGAAGTTAGGGGACTGTGTCTCTTTAGAATTGTGGCTGTGATAATTCATAGAGACGTAAGTGATTTATAACTGTAATTAGAATTTCCCCATCCCTCGCTCTTAATTACAGCATGTTTTACATGACACAACCCCCCCACCCCCACCCCCACCCTGCATTAGGCGTTTGATCCGTGTCTGTGCTCAATGCTTTTCATCACATCTGACACTGTAGTTATGAACATAGGGATAGTAGAGTGTCTGTGATCAAGTCCAGGATTGTCTTTCAAAATGCAGCTAATTGTTGTTTAAAAAAATCTGAAATTTGTATTGGCTCATTCTGTATGTTACATACCTTAAAGTAAAAATAAAAAAGAGGTTATTTTACATGGTCAACATCTTCTACACCTTTCTTGCTGTTGCCACGCACTTTCTTTGACCTTCCAACTTGGTATGATTTTCGCCTAGTCACTCACTTACTGATATGTACCCTACCAGGGACAGACCCACTCCAATATTACACGCGCTACACAATTCTGATATTTGTGGCTATCGTGAATGAATTGTTGCTAACATTGGTTTGGGAGAAACGTTAGACTTGTGTGCTTTGCAGTGTCACATCAAGCTGTGTAGCTTTAAGGCTATGACTGTAATTAAAACCTGCCCTCAGCAGTTGGGGGTGGCACTGCAGCGGTGTAGAACTTACAAAAGGGGGAACACAAAACAAAAAAAACTGTCTTCTCGACTGGCTCTCAGGTCTTTCGAGTTTGCAGGTTACCTGAGGTGAGCTGCTGGCCATGCATGAGAATGAAGGTCCCACTTTCCTTTTTTCACATGGGATACAGGCTTACAGTAAATGAAATCGAGGTCTGCAACAGCAGGAGGGATGATACAGGTTTAATGGCGAATACGTGTGACCGCATTTGCCAGCCTATGCGTTTCTTCTCCTTCAGATTTGCAGAAGTAATCCTATAGAGGTGTAAAGAGGACAGAATAACAAGTCGGTGCAAAGGAGAGATGTGAAGAAATATTATATATACATATATGATATTTTTAAGCATTACAAGATCAGGGAATACTTGGGATATCCAGGTGTGGTTTTTTTTTTTATCCCTGTGATCCCACAGACTGACCTGAGACTCCCCACACTGTAACTAGTGGAAAAAAATGATGTGTTGTTGTAGCACAATGAGCACCTTTCACTATGTCAAGGTCCCATGTAGAATTCCTATTATTTACCCAGCTGAAGTTGATATAAAGTGCATTACATCCATTATGACTCATTCACCTGCTGTGACTTTAGAGTGGTATGGTTCTTTCTACCTCTGTCTCTAGCGCATTTATTATCGAGTTTCTCTCGGTCTGTTCACCTTCTATCTGGTTTCTCTGTGTCTCAGTTCAGTTAAGTTCAGTTCAGTTCAGTTCATCCAATGCAGTTCAATGTACTGCAGTTGTTTGATTGACAGTACAGACAAAAGCAGTGTTTCAAAAGTAGTAATGAGCTTTTAAATGTAAGATTTTTGATGTTTACTGAAGTTTTGGACTTTGCTCAATTTTGGGCATGTTACTCAGGGTCTGTAAAAGCTATCCACATATGCCATGTATCATTTTGATCACAACTAATTTGTCTACTGGAAAATGCCACCAGCAGCCCTGACTATAACGTGAGGAATTTTCACTTGTTGAAAAAAAAAAAATGTTTACTTGAATGCCCCTCTAAACCCAAATGTGTCAGCTCTATTATTCTACACTGTAACAATAAATACTTATTCACTTAAGTACTGATAAATAAATAAAATTCAAATAAATTCAAAACAAATTCAAATAAATTCAAAACAACCTTAGATTGCAAAACTAAATAAGTGTTTACATAAATATTGTAAAGTAAATCAATACAAAACAACAATACATAACTAACTATCATTAAAATGAAATAGATTCAATAATAAATCAGTTTACATTTTAGACCAATGTTTCTAGTTCATAGCAAAAACTATACATATATTTCTACGTTCTTACATGACTGAGATATTGAATAGAGATGAATTGAAATTCTCTTTGATGTATACGAGAGAACCACTGGTGATACAGACATATAGGCAGACTTTGCACCACTATTGTATAGCTAATTTTACGCTCTCTGATGAAAGTGAAAATCCCTCTGTATACAACACAAAAACAAATGAGAGCAAACAAATGAGAACAAAAAAATGACCAAGCTGTTTAGCAGAGAATAAGGTAAGCTCATTTGGCTGCAGTTTGTGGCTTTCGGGTTCGAGGGGTCAAGATGATGTGAGAAGCGGGTGGGTCATTGTCATAATGAGCTGTTGATTATTTATTAAACAACTTGCTTGAGGTAACACTCCCTTCAATCTCATGCAGCATTTCTACCATGTCCTGCTCTGCAGCAACACTCTACGGTTGCCAAAGTGCTGTGGGTATTATCTGGCTCTCTTATCAAAAGAGATAGAAAGACATACTGCTTAAACTGAAGGAAAAGTTCTAAGAAGAGGTTATACATTATGAGCAGATGCTTCACATTATGGATAATAGCTTTAGTGGTAAAAGGCCACAAGGTAGTGTTTATTTTCAGCAGCTGAAGAAAAACACGGTTCATCATTCATCCATTTTGTCAGACTGGCATGGAGAGGAAACCCTTGACTTTTTTTTTCTTTTTTTTTTTTTGAAAAAGTGGTAGGAGAGTCAGTCTGGCGTCTCCCAGAGGTACAGTAGTGGCCTTCTCCAGAAATCAGGCAGAAGCCAGGTCCTGTGCCTCGGCTCTTAATGTCCATCTGCCATTCCCACACCATCGCCATAATTGTGTGGGGAAGCAGCGGTGAGTGTTAGCCATTAATGATCCTGTTTGGCCTTCCGTCCATTTCTTCAAATCTTCACATCAGTCAAACTGAATGAAATGGACAACTGAATCTTGACAAAAAGCCTTTGTTTCTGCTTTCGCTAAAGCATGTATATACATACATCTCTGTGCTTCGTTTCAGAAAGCCTGTCAGTCAATACTGTTTCAAATGTTGAGGCTTTGATTGTCAAGGTTCAGATTGTGAATGTGGACATTGTCTTTAACATTGCAACAAAATACTTTCTCAAGGTTTGATCATTAAGATATTGATGAATAAATGGATGCATCCAGCGCTGCTATGAAGAGAATGTAGGCAGGCAGGCAAATACACACACACAAACGCACGCACGCACGCACACACACACGCACACACACACACACACGCACACACACGCACCACACGCATGCACGCACACAGGCACACAAACACATGGTAGTCACGCAAAAGTGTACAATTTCACCTTAAGCCGAGAACACTAATTCTGCCTAGTATATCCCCTGTTACCTCTCAGTTATGTATGCCCTCTTCCTTGCTTCAGATAGGAATACCACAGTGGAGTAAAATCTTACACAGGGGAGACTAAATGGTTACCACTTATGTTGCTCCTACAATCTTGTTTTTTTTTGTGTTAGGATGTGTGAGGTGTTCAGGCACACTGTCTTTCAATACTCTACCCTGCAATGCTTTCAGCCTCACCCTAGGGTCACACCAAAGGCAGCGTGCAATAGTTGCATCACTCTGGACCCCTAAAGGTTGTTGTCGGTATCACAATACGGAAGTGGTGAAGGGCAGGCTGCACTTCCTCTGTACATCATCAAAGGAGTTAGATGCATAGCATATAGCTCTGCTGCCAGAATATGCATTATCAATTGCTTTCATTATATGTGCTTTTGTCTTTGATCGATTGAACCCCCAGTTATGAAGCATGGTGGAAGACAGAACATGTAAACCACTATCTAATTTAATACCATCCATACCACCAGCTAGATAAAGCCGGTTCAGCTAGAAACAACTGAAATTGCATGTTACCAGCTAGTATTGCTCTGAATACTCAGATCATGGACAATGATTCAATACATGCTTCAGTAATCACCCTTTCTCGCTAGCAAGCTAACTAACCTTGTTGACCAGTGATGACACGGATAATTACTCTCTGGATTTTTTGAGGTCATGATAAATATTCAGTCTGTATAGCACAACCCAGGGCCATTCAAAGACCACAACAAATAGGTTTTCCCTCTGTGTTTCTGAAAAGTGCACAGCCCTGCATTTCCGATTTCCACATCCAAGCACAATGTCAGCAAGTTGTAAAAATTCTGTGCGTCACCCCTGACTGGTGATCCACACCAGACAGACCACCTTCGCAGAAACACAAACTGAAACACGAAATGAATGGCTTCTGTTGCTTTTTCACTTCAGCGTAACCCTTGGTGGTGACTCTAGGGTGAAACCTCTCTTCCATGATCAAACTGATCAAAAGTCACACAATTAATTTCAGCAAAATGCTCTATTATTTCATTTAATGCCTTTATTTCCTATCAAGCATGTGATCCAGAATGCAGCTTGGCCGATAAAAAAATGAGCATTTAATAGCAAATTCAAAACATATTTCACCGGAGAGTAGCCTGATAAAGGAACCCCTGTGACGGTGAACTCCTTCGGTCTTTAATTTGGTCAGTGATGATTTATCACAGCTTAATGGATTCTGAAATGTGGCTCTTTGTTCAAAGTTTTCATTCACTTTGATTACTTGTGCAGTTTCTTAACAGTTAGAAAAAAAATGGAAGCGGTTTAATCTCATGACTTGGCAAATTGAGAATGATGGCCCAAAATCCAATAGTTCTAAATAACTAAATCTTAGGGAAAAAAGATGTGTCAAACGAGGCAAGCTTTTATCTTCACGGTGGTGAATCCATGGTCAGGTCATTTGAGTGAGGTGTGACAATGGGACAAGTGTATCCCTGGTTTAATGTTTAATGTTAATTGACCCCAAGAGAAGTTATTCCATCTCCACATCACTGACTTCACCAACTTGCAGGGCCAGTGACCACAAGGATCCATACCATGTCATTCCAATATAGAGCAATTCTATTGAAAGGTGTTACCAGTCAGATTATGTACTGTGATATTAGTTACAGTCATTGGTTTATTACCATTACCATTAAAATACATGGTAGTGCATGTTAGCATCTCTCGTCAAAACGGTCTTCTCCACCTGAACTGGGCTGGCGACAGTCGACATAACTCAATGTCAGCAAGATTCACTCTGTGATGAGGAAAATAGGTCAGTGTCAGCAGCTTCCACTGAGCCTTTTGGCTGAAACAGATGTGCCAGCTCAACACCTGGAGAATCAGTCTTATTCATCCTCTCATATGCATGCGTGTCTGAATGTGTCTGTGGGGGCGTGTGTGTGTGTGTGCCCAGGGGAGCATGTAGAAACAGGCTTCCTTTTTTTTTCTTTTGGCTCTAAAAATGCTGATGAGAAGCAATTGCAAATATAATCAGTGGGCTGGAGGACTACGCCTCAGGGGAAGTCCATGTTTTGCTTCTCACTCTAATCTAGAAAACCTAATTTGTACTTTTGAGCTTTCACACTTTGAGTCCTCTAGCACTTTCAGCGCCCTCCTTGCTGTCGCCCGTCGTCTTCCCTGAAAGCCTCAACATGTTGTCAAGAAAATGGAAGTGATGTCATTCTTCCTATGTGCCTCCTCCCAGTTCCTTTCCCTATACTGATAGGCACATCTGATCCCCTGGGAATTCTCTTTCAGGCAAGGGAAGTGCACATTAATGCCTGTTTTTGCAGCGCAGTGTCTGTATTTATTGCATCTCAGATTGTGTGCAGCAGGGAGTATTTTCAGAAATGCTGAGTAGATTTCCTGATGTGTATGGTAGCCTTAAGCCTTAACAGTATATCATGTATCCCTCCTATTCAAAGTCGAAGGGTTTTACCTGCATCCCAGTCCGATGCGCATTTGTGTATTGCAGCATCCATCCAAACCCCTCCCCGGTAATTAACAGAAGAAAGCTAAAGGCATGCAATTTATAAAAGCAACGGGGGGTGGGGGGGGGGGGGGGGAACTCCCGGAGATCTGTTCATTTCAGACAGCAGGAAACCGAGTCATACACAGCAGACCATTGTCATTCAGTGTCTGAGCTGACATGTACCAAACAAATTGACATAGTGACGTGTCTCATACCATTTTGGAAACATCTTAAAGGACACCTAGGCTCAGTCTCTGCAATTTAAGGAATCCAAAGGAAGTGTTTGCTTTTAGCTACAGTTAGATTTGTATGCAAAATGTTACCACAATTCTTGACAATTCTTCAATGTACAATGTTAGATAAACAAATGTGTTTGTTTATAATGCAGTACACTGCTATTACCATCTCGCTGAACAGTCGTAGTGTCTCTTGCCTTTAAAATCATCTCATGCACCAAAGCTTTGTCTTTCACTTATAGAAATTGCACCACGAAAACGGAGCAATGATTTGCACTAACTCCATCTTAATAATGCATGCACAACATGTCCATAAGGATTATATAAGAACCCCATAACTGCTACATAAAGTATTCATCATGCATTATTACTAGGAAATGTTATAACAATGGAAGTGTGGCTAAGGAAGAGATGCATATACTATGTATGACTGTTTGTACTTTTGAGCAAATGAGGTAACTCCACTGACCTGAAAAATTCAGTCAGCAGTGCACTGCATGGGGGTAAGTGGTGATCTCACTGTTCTCTGTTAATCTGTTTGACTTGCTGTCAGACACTTTGCAGTTGTGTGTTTTGTCTTTGAGTAATAAAAACAGAACACAACAGGAACTACATTAGACTAAACACCAGTTTCTGGATTAACCAGACAGATTCCTCCTCCTATGGTGTTTTTTTTTTTTTTTGCTTGTCCCCCCCAAACAATCACATCCACCTGAAGCCTTAATTAAAGAAGTACTCTTACCAATGCACATTTTGTGCCTCATTATGTTTGTGTGCAGCAGACAGGGCTGACAATTAGTTTGTCACTTTGCAGTAATTGTTATTGCTCAAGCTCTTGGTGTTTAAAAAGTAATCTTCTGAAAAATGCATTACTATCATTTTATTCTTGCAAGTGTCCCAGGAGTGAAGCACTTTTCCTTACAGTTTTTGCTGATGCACAGAGTACATTGACACTTCTCCCAGTAACTGCCTAACAAGTGTATAGCGAACTGTTATATGGTAATGATGATAATGCAGTCGCTGTGCTTTAATATATTCCAGCTTCTTAGTGATTATATATTCAGTGCCCTTTTCCTCATGTACTTCCTGTCAATCAGTCACACATACTGTATATGAAGAGGGGTCCTTTCTCTGCCCCTTCACTCCATATTCAGGATTTATGATGCTCTCCATAATGAAGACTGTATGGAGGTGTCAAGCCATTGTCTCTTGTGACAGGAAGTCTGCCCTGAAGGATGCAGTATCATAACGATTGGTATTATCGGGGCTATTAAAAGCCCACACTCCTGGGTTTTGAGTGAATGCAGATGGGTGCCAACTGCCTCTGGGCTCCGGAGCGTCAGTGGGGGCATTGTGTCTAATCTTTAGTGGGGGGCTTTCTCATGCAAATGGGGTTTGTTTAGAGGGAACGAAAAAATGCCACCATCGTCAATGATATGGGTGTTTGATTAGGGCCTCGCCAGAAAGTGCAACATTTAGAAGGAGCAGACCATTGACGGTGCCGTCCGCCACTGTCAGAGGGAGTAATCCGCGTTATTTGTTTGGCTTTCTGAAATGACATCTCTTGAGAGCTGGAGAGGCACTTCTACCCTGATGGGTTCATACACTTTCCCTCTGTAGAGCCACGTATGCAAAGTGGGTAAACAACACTGTCCTTCACAATATTAGAAACTGACAGTTTTGAGTGACACGAGTGCCATTCAAACGAGCGCATGTGCGCATCCATAACTTTGTTTGTGAAATGCATTCAGAGTTAATCGCCACTACACGTATATTGTATGATTGTACGTATATTACTCAAAGTTTGTGCATTACGATTGATGTTGTATAATCTGCGGGGGCTGAGAGGAGCAGTCCTGCCAGTGGTTAGTTACCGAGGTCACCATGCGGGGTGCAGCTACACACACATCCGCCTGTTTAAAAAAAAAAAAAAACATGCGAGAAGAACTCCAACTCGTCAATACCGTCTGCTCTGCTTTTCCTCACATCAAGCTTGGAGGCAGCTCCTTTGTACCCAGCTCACTGTGTTTTAGTCTGCGGGGCGGACACGAACAGATGGCCGAAGCCGCTTCCCCAGGTATTAATGCTTAATTATCTGTGTCCAATTTGCACCTTAATATGGTGATAATAAAGAGCGGAGGTGCTGGAACCAGAAGGTGTGGGGAAAACTGGGTCGAAAATGATTGAAACATCAGCAGAACCACAGAGCGCCCATCTGCGGAGACGTCAGGTTGCATCGACGTGCTCCTGTGACCGCGACACCCCCTCCCAACCCATGCCCAATTTGGCGGGACCCACAGATTTCTTTTTTGGATGTGTTTTCTTACTTATTTTTTCCTAACACATCTAGATCTGTTTTAATTTGACAAAAACAGCAAGCGACAAGCCCGTTATCACCCTGTTTCTTTCCAACAAGCTAGCTTGTTAGTTGTGTGAATAACTACATCGGTGACTCTGGGTTTCTATATCATATTATTTGCAAAGCAAATATGAGCCTTTTTTCTAGCTCTTGCATGCTCAATCAGACTGTTTGTCATCTGCATTGGAATAGTTACAGCAGAGCATTCAGATTGATCTCACCTTAAATTTGGTATTAAAGCCATGATGTGTAGAATTATAACACAAACATCTGAAAGCTGTTCTGCATTGCCCAAAGTCAAGTGCTTCTCTCTTTCAAGATAGGTCTCTTTTCTTAGCTGACATGCATATCTTAGCAATGGCAGCCGCTCATCCTTTCACATGCAATTGTGACTTCATTATTCATGCTCTAAGAGTGGGCTGTGATGGCTGCATACAGTAGATGTATCTTGCGATCACCAGTATCTTGCATGCTGCTGCTCCATCTTGTATTCAGAGCAATTTCATTTCAAGGACGTGGTAAATGTGTGTAGATGTGGGCACTCTGAAGCTTATTTTTGGCCAAATAAAAATGAGCATAGCCTTTGATTGAAAAACTAACATATTAAAATGTTATTTCTCAGCATGTTATTAGTTTATGGGATTTAGGGGAGTGTGTTTTTCTGCTGCAGTATATGCTGATCTTAGCACCTTCACAAGCTTGCCTTGAATAACATACTACTACTTGGATTCAATCACAGCAATAACTGCCATAAACAAAAAAAAAAAGCCTCAACACATTTAGACCATTCAAACAAATGCAGACACTGAATGTTATTTAAATATAAATATAAAAACAGAAATCTACTTTGATCCACTTACACTAGCCCAGCACCTCAAAATGGCTTTGGACCTTGTGGCATTTATATCACCCGTGTACCCTTATACAGTCCTACCGTGTTTTTGCTTTTTTTATTTCTGTAATGTAAAAATGCAAATTTATGACTTGTATGAAATTATGCAACAAAATCTGTGATTTATCTTTAATTTAAAAAGTTTTATGATTTATCCTTCATGCTATTAGTATGCGATGTGATTGTTAAGAGTGTACTATTTATTGTACAGCAGAATGTAAAATTTAGTTTGTAAAGATGAACATAGATATGTTTAATAAACAATGCTTAGGTCTACTCCTTATTTGAACCACCTTGACTTGTATCCCTGACAGTGTATGTATGAAACATAAAATGTAATGTACACAGGATTCATGTCTGTTTCGTGGTAAGAGATAGGAATTTCGTGGAAGACGATCAATATGCTGCGCTGAATAAGTGCCTCTCAGTGCTGTTGACGTAGTGGAGAGAGAACTGCCCTTGTGATCTGATTGGAGTTGGAGGTCTAAATCCCAGGAGGTAAGGTGCTGTTGTACCCCTGGGCAAGACACTTCACCTGAGCCGCTTCTGTGAGTGTCCCAGCTGTGCAAATGAGTGACGTGTAAAAATGTGAGTCATATAAGTTGCCCCGGATAAGCACCTCTGCTAACTGCATAAATAATGTATGCTGTTGGAATACTTCCAGCTAGACACGCGAGTCAGAAACTCAACTCTCCTTCTCCTGCTGCCCAGAGACAGCCATTGCGTGTTACAATGCAATAGGCCACCGAAAGCATGCATTTAAAAAAAAGGAGAGAAAAAGAGAAAATGAAAGGGAGTAGAAAGAATCCGCACGTGACACATCTTTCTCACTCTCTTTATCTCAGAGCCACCGTTCTATCAGACTTTTGTCCTGCTGTGGCAGCCTGGTGTCTACACGTCTGCCAGCATGCTCATTAGAGGCATACTTCCTGGAAAGGAATGTTAAAAAAAAGAAAAACATAAATAAAGACGCTAAAAGAAAAACTGCCCTGTTGTCACATATTGGGCTGTCGTCAAGGGGAAGCATCCCTCAGATCCTTCTGACAAGTCTGTGAACAAAGGTTCCTATACACAATGTCTTTAGAACAAGACATTTTAGAACACGGCAGACATCTAACATTTTATATTAAATAACGACAAAATAGCAGTACCCATGAATTGGGGATGTTTAATATGCGTTCCCTGACCGTATTTGGTTCAAGATGCCAGTGCAGCGAAGGACTGAATTTGAGTTTGCCACCACTCTCTTTTGTAAAGGTGTTTGATAAAGGACCTTTATTTTTTGTCTTTACAATGATATCTCATACACACTGTAACTGAATCCATAATAGGCATATATATACAAAAATATTGTAAATTTTTTTTGGTATTTCATAATTTTTGTGGTAAAAGATGTTTGTTAATAGTGGTGCAATTTTGTCACTGGTGTTCTTAATACCCATCACCGTAGACATGCATGTCTTTTGGACAGGCCATTATAGCACCATATTTTTGCAAAATGCTTTTGTAAACTTGTCCTGTGGTTTGTCCTGTAGGAGGTTAGGGTTGGCCGTATTCCCACAAGACATTATTGAAAACAGGGAAATGCTTTATCCTCTTTATTCCCTCTCTTCTGCCTTGAAAAATGGTAAAGTAACAAACGCTGGTGATCAGGGCAAAGTGGTGACTTCAGCTCTTTGTCTTCGTAGCCAATTTGTTATTTCACATTCATCTATCAGCAAGGAAGAGTGTGTTCTAAACTGCGTGATTGGAGAAAAAAAATCAGTTGATGAAATACTGCCTGGCCCTGGCTGTCTATCATTCCAACCAATATCTGTTTGACTTTTCCTGTTGAAAAGATTCATGATTTTTATAGCAATGTGGAGCCAGCTGGAAATTGAAAGGTGTAGCACAAGCCCAGGGGGGATTTTCTTTTAATGTCTTAAATGGCAATATTTTATGGAATGTCTTATGGATGAAAGGTGCAAGCACTGTGGGGCTTTGCAGAGGATCGCGGGCCATGTGGACCCAGGGTTACAGGGATATTCTTAAGAACGGCTGCATTTGATCAGTGTGATTTTGATGAGTCAACCCTTGATGATGCTGAAATGATATCCCATATATTTGAAGGGAGAGTGGAGGAAAATTAAATCCATGCTAGAGCTTTAATGTCAAGACTTATAGAAATGCTTTCAGGGGCTGACCTTTACAAGTCCACTTTGAGTTGATAATGTATGCGCTTCAACTTGCTGTTGGGAGTCCCAGGATATTGTGAAAATGAGGTTTAATAAGCAATTGTAAAACATTGCATTTGGCAACAATAAATTTGGGTTCAAACTGTGCGTTACTCTGCTTCATGGACCAACAACAGAGCACTGTACAATTTCTAATTACAAACCTGATTTTTGACTAAATTGGCAAAGAAACCTCTATAATGGATCCACTGCATGAATGTGCTATGTACTGCATTTTCTTTATATGACAACTTGCAACATTATTAAATAGACTAGTGCATAAATAGCTGTAAACTTTTTTTTTTTTTTGGGGGGGGAGTATACTGCAAGGCAGAACAGAAACAAATCTGAATGCACTTAAGGAATGTTACTGTATAAATGTACTTGTAGTGTTTTTTTTTCTGAATATGTGTAGAACGTAGGAAAGCTCAATGGCAAAATGGCAGTGTCTGTGACAATAGACTGTACATTACTGGTTGATGGACTCCTTTTGGGTGCCTTTCATTGACCTTGACTAAGTTCCTTCACTGAGATCTGTAAAGGGCTAGACACATAGGACAGTACCCGGCACGTGGCTGATGCCCAAACAGCATGGTGCCAGGGAATAGGAATGGGAGTTACCTAGCAGAGGAAGGAGGTTTCTATACATGACAATATACACCAAGTAGCCACTTTATTAGGTGCATCTTCCCTTTCCATGAAGCAGAATGCTCAATCAGTGACAGCATCATATGTTCAGAGCATGCAATTTAGGCAGTTAGGCAGGTACCTAAAGATTTTCTGTGTGTGAGTGCAGTTCAGAAGGAGATGGGCTACAGTCAGTCAACTAACAGCTGGGTACATCAGTGGTCCCAAAAGAGGCATATCAGAACACACAACTTTTTGCACCTTGTCATAGGTGGGATATGGTAGCCAACACCTGAGTTCTGCACCTGTCGGTGAAAAACAAGACTCTGTGAAGGCAGCCATCTGAGAAACACGAACACTGGACAGTGAACAAACAAAACATTCAGACCAGGAAAAACATTGTCTGCTCTGATGAATCCCAGTTTCCCTGCTACTTCATGTTGATGCGAGGCCAGGACATGATAAAAACTGCATGAGTCCCTGAATCCTTCCTGCCGGGTGTCAACAATATAGCCTAGTGGTGGCAGTGTAATGATGTGGGGTGTGTTTTTTGTGGCACACATTGAGTCCTTTGATAGGAGTACAGCAACATTTGAGTGCCACAGGCTATCTGAGCCTCGTTGCTGATCAGGTGCATCTCTTCGTGGCAGCTGTGAGTCCATCTGCGAATTGACTTTTTCAGTAGGATATTGCTCCATGCCACAAGGCTCGGGTTGTCCAGGAATGGTTTTGGGAACATGACAGTGAATTCAGCTTACTGCTGAATATCAATCCAATCAAGCATCTGTAGGATGAAATGGAATATGCTGTTTGGAGCAGAGATGCCCAGGTGCCAACTATGGGAAGCAACATGGAATCAACATGGGCCAGCATTCCTGTACCGCACTTTGTACCACACCCTCCTCCTCACCTTGTTGAGTCCATGCCTTGAAGAATTCAGGCCGTTATGAGGGCAAAAGGGAGCTCAGCTTGCAATTAGATTTGCAGTGTGGCTACGCAGTGTATGTTGTACAGTATCAGGCCAATGCCAGATCAACATTGTTTTTTATGTTGCAGGTTGAAAAATGATAAATGGCTCTGGACAATGGTAATGCAATGAACACTGCAGCTGTGATTATGTATGATTTTGTGGATTGCCTGGATTTAGTGCTTATTTTATCACCATAAGGCTTATAAATGTAATAATGAATAAATTAAAAAGCACATAAGAGAACTTTATTCCATTTACTGTATGTGCCATAAAGTCATCTCATTATAGTTATTTTACGTCATCTTGGGATATTCATTTTTTGCAGCAATTACAAAGCAAAACATAAATTAAAAATCTCAGGTGCCACCTGTGTTTGAGCTCTTAAATTGTACCAATAGAGTATTAAATGATACTGTGATAATGTGATCTTAAGTGTGAAAACTATGTGAATAATCAGGGCAATGAAATTGTGCCGATCAAGAGGACACGGTAACCATTTTGGTCTGTCCAGTTGCCCATCTTAGCAACCAAAAATATGTAAAAAAAAAAAAAACTTTAAAAATTTAGGGGGATGTTAGTCTTCCTCAAACGGGGTACCAATTATGTATAGGGGACATGCCTATCCCCAGAGGCACCGGCCATTTGGCAAGGATAGTTAACATTCCTCAAAGAACATAATAATTAATATTATTATTATTATTATATTATATTATATTATTATATTAATAGTCAATACTGATTTCAGGAGGCATCAGCAGAGGAGTCTTCCTCTTTCAGAGATTGCTGATTCCAGAAAAATTAAGTGCATCTGTTTTGGGGGGAAAACACCCCTCCCCCCCTCCCAGAGCAAGGAGGGGTCCCCTAGCAGAGCTAGGTGAGGTGAGAGACCCAGACGACAGGGAGACTAGGCAGCCAGGGGAACAGAGGACACTGCTTTTACCGCACTTATATAGAGACATTTCAATCGCTATAGTTCACGTGGGCACACAGTTCGGTCACTGGTAGAAAACTCACACCTCTAACTGCTGCGCGATCTGATTGGATGAGAGGAGCCCATGTAGATGCTACGTGACAAATACCTAAGAATCTCCAGTGAACTGTGCTCCCATAGGGGTTCACATTTCAGTTGTTGAGTGTCTCAGAGGTATGCACGCCTGGCTGTGCCAGGATGTTTGTGTTTTTCTTAAACCAAGAGCAGTGTCATGAATCCCATCAATAAATGGCTTGGTGTTTTTTTATGGCCTGATAAGGGTGAGGGTTCATGCAGAGCCCAATCCTCTCCTTACCAGATGGCCAGGGCCATATATGTTCTGAAGATGCCAGGAGTAAGCATTGCAAATAACTTGATTTTGGTGGTAGATATGTGTCCATATCACCTAAAAAAATAACTATTTCTCTTTAAATAAAACTGTTTACTGTGTCATTCCCTTGCAGTGGCAGCGCACCTTTACAGTACCATCTCTCAACTGCAGAAAACCTGACAATAAAATATTATCTCCTCCTTAAAACTTGCCAATATGTATTTTCATCTGAGAAGATTTCAGAATTCAGACTATGAAGCCCTTTTGCAAAATTCTTATTGTATCTGCCTAATCTATGGAGTTTGCAATTGATAGTTCTGCAGCCAAACAGTAGGCTACATGAACACTGTGATTGGAGTATAGCTAACATAGCTATCTCTGATTCGTCGGCCTTTGTGCTGCGTATCACTATTGACCGATGCAACTACGTCAATGAGACGCCACTTCCCTGATCCACTCGCAGTTCTCAGAAGGATACTAAAGCATCACAGCTGAACGTAAGTGCCTAGCTGAAACAAATTCATGTGAGTTCTCTCTTATCAGCATTGGGGGATTCAAAATACTGTATATAGTTTCACAACATGGCAACCACGTTGGCCACTCAGGAAACCAAACACTGATGATCGGATGCCCACCCTGGCAACCACATTTAAAAGTAAGTATTGATCCCTGAATAACTTTCATGTGGTCAATTCATTTCGTTCTGAAGTGAAGCCTGACCGGAGAATTTTTTTTTTTTTTTTTTTTTTCGAATCTTCAACACAGAAGGCTAAGGAATGAAGAACAGCAAAACTGAAACCGGAGCAAATGAAAGAAATTGCAGCTTGTCCAGCACTTAGCACAGGCTGTCTGGCGGAAGTGGACGTGCTAGTATTGGGGTCATGTCACAATGTTCCAGCATCTCCTGAGTCATACGGGAATGTGGCCCTTATTAAAATGTGCTTAGCCCATTAACCAATCCTTCAGCATGTGCTGTAGTTCTGAAAAAGCCCACTGCAGGCTACTTTCTTTCCCCTATGCCAACTCGCTGTTCCTGGGTCCTGGTGGTCTCAGTTCTGATGAGAGAGCGGAAGGTTGGAGCTTGAATGCAGTCACATGTATGGAGAAGTAATGCAATTTGACAGTCACTTTACAACAAACTGCAATTTTGGCAATTTACATATGTGTATGTTTAATAATCTGAATATCACTTGGACAGTGATGTACTGTGACTAGAATTAGCAGTAAAGGTGAGTCTTTGGTTAGGAATCCTCCAGCATGTTGTGCTGTCTGCAGGCACCTCGCACCAGTGTATGAGGAAGGACGGGCCTGTACTCAGGCTAGAGGGAGTGGTGGAGAGGGGGGGGGGTGTAAGGAGGGGATGTGTTTAGAGGCACAATGTTGATTTCAGACAGCCGCAGCGTGAGGTGACATACAGCACATTAAGTTTTCATGGAAATCTGCGCTCACGTCAAGCGTTTGTGACGTTCTGTGGACATAATATATATATCAAACACGTGTGTTCTTTCAAAAGGTAAGACTCATCTCTATCACTCTGTCACACAGTGCATAAGGCTATATATATTTCTGTGGGCTGTGTGTTTCAGCTGGTGAATAAATTACCCTTGGTCTTCAAGCGCTGCCAGCGGGCAAACACACAGCGTGCTGTGTATTCCCACATGTATTAGAAAATGTAAATGTAAATGTATTAGTATGTGGCTATGGATTTCTCTGTTGGATTACAAGGTGATGTGAAACGGGCAATGATGTGACATAAAGAAGTGAAGAAAATGATACATTCCTTATCTTGAGCTGTTGTGTTAAAACTGGGACCAAGGTGTGCTGTTGCTAGAGGATGCCAGCATGACACTTCCGTAGGCCTACAGCGTTCCAGTCATGTGATCACAAGTGTTATATGTAACAGTGCTGTAAGGAATAAAAAAAACAGTTCTCACACAGCTCTAACATACCCATGATCCTTAGTCATGGAAGAGACATAATGACATCAGCATTTAACCAGAAGCATACTGAAAAGTAGGTTCTAAACTTATTTCAGCTGTAGTCCTCAGCAGCTTAGGATCTTACAGGGGAATAGACACATAATCAAAACATAATCCGAATGTTCCAGATCCACAGCATGTTTACCTATGTAGTACATTTGGAGTTGAATTGCAGGCAGCAAAAATAGAGCAATGACAGAAATATCTAAGCCCCTTGTGAATACTTGGAACAAATACCTCCAAGTACAACACAATACATACAGTACAATTGGCCTCATTTGTGAGACAACATTGAACCTACCAAATAGAATCTTGGCTCCTCTGCATAAGTTATAAACAGCAAGTCCTCTTTTTGAATTCTGGCTTACATTATTTTTCAACAAACAAGTACTGTTTTTTTAGCATGGATGCTTTTATTTCCAATACCATAGTGAACCATGTTCTGTGCTGGGCTGACTACTTTAATGACAGCAGTGCTGTGACAATTTCCAGAATGCTGGAGGTTACCATCATGTACCCATATACTTGGTCTTGTTTCATTCGATATTTGTCAATATTGTGCTGCTGTTTGAATATTATCAGATGTGTGTGTGTTTGTGTGTGTGTGTGTGTGTGTGTGTGTGTGTGTGTGTGTGTGTGTGTGTGTGTGTTTAGGTACTTTCTTATATATAGCAAGATGGGTACAGATTAGCAGTTGATTAACAGTGAACTGAATGTGATTCCAAGTCACTCACTGAATAAGTTGTTAGCAAACCACCCAATCACTCACTTGTTCCTTCTTTTCAAAATGAGATAGAAGATGGGAGTGAAATGAGAAGACACAAGAAGACCTGTGTTCCTTGAGGAGAGATTTCCAGCATTGTTGTACCAGGAATAGTTTCTGAAAGTGCAATACTAGCTGATAATTTGTCAAGAACAGCAGCACTGTTGGGTTAGATGAGTTCTGCACCACCAAATGAGTTAATTCGGTCTGGCAGACGAATGGTTTGTCATTTTTCTTAAGTGAATAGCTCAAAAAGTACGATTTCTGAATTGCAAGAAACTAATGGAGAGATCCAAGGTTGAGATGTGTCACCTGGTGGGAATGCTGTGCAGGTCCTCAAGTAACTTGTGGCCAGTGGTGAAACAGCATTCATTTTTAGCTTTATGTGAAGCTTATGATGGTGGTGTAATCCCATCATGATGCAACTTTAAACAATTGAGAGTGGTGTTGGACCATTTGAAACTGAAGTTGGTGAAATTGTGGTCTCGGTGCAAAATGAAAGAAAAGGCACTCAGGTCTAAATGAAAATGAACCACTCCAAAATGGCTTCAAATTGTGTATGTAACATCTTGTGAAGTGACCTGTTTGTTTTCAGCCAACTTGTGTTGGCTGCTCTGTTTGTAATGCACTTAACTGGTGAGGTAATGCAAAAAAAAAAAAAACAGTCATCGATGTTTGCATCCTCTCTCATACCTCCGCTTTCACGGGAAAGAAATGGAAAAAAACTTATTACTACTAAAAAAAGTTATTTTTGAGGGCACCCTGTATGCAGCTTATTTTAGAGTGATCTTGGTGTTTGAGTGCCCTTAGATTTGTTTATGACTACTTCAAAAAATGTAAGTAGGACCCAGAGTTTTCTGTGACTTGTTTTCTTGCATGTATTTTAATCCTTGATTGCAAAGAGGTCTATATAGCCTCATTTTCCAACCACTTGTTAAACAGTTATCCCATTGCGGTACCTCAGTTGTCTCAATTATTGATTCAATTACCACAAATTAAGCATGAAGGCATGAAGATTGTCAGTGATGTTTATGTCCCTTGACACATCCACTTGTTTTGCAATATCCTTTAGCAGCACAGACAATAGCGCAATAAATGGCAATGTTTGCATGGACACCCAATAGTATTTATCTTCTGAGGGGATGAAAACATATTGACATTACATAATTAGGGTAGCAACATTTTAAGCTGCACTAACAAATAAAAAGTGTAAATAAATAAATAAATAAATAATTAGACTCATTCTCAACAGCAGAAACATGTGGCAGCCCTCATCAAAACCAGGAATGGAATCTAACGTTATTTGGAGCCAAAAATCCTGGCAGCCTTCAGAATTTTACACACTGAATGGCTGAAACATTTCCTTCTTCATTTACTCTGAATTGTAATATACCATGACCTCTTCTGAAGCCTCACTAAAAGCCTTAACACATTGGTGGTTTATTGTTCTGTCTGTGCAGAGCATCTTCCAAGGCTGTGTTTGATATTCATTTGTTCACTTCTCAGGGTTATTGTAGGTTTGGTTAATTCTGACATTGTGACTCTTGATAAACGAGATCAGATGAATCAGACTTGTCATGTACCCCAATCAGAGAGTTGTTACTCCAAACATTGTGCGTCGACATCAACATTGCCTTTATCTGTCAATGCAGCTGTGCTAGTGCTCCATGTCTGCAAATAAGAGACAGAGTTTTATTGGTAGAAAACAACCTCAGTGCAATTATGTCTCTTGGAAATTCTCATTGGTTTGGAAAATGTTTAAAAACTTTTGTCACAATAAGCTTGCCAGCTTTGGTGAAATTATTTGCCCAAATATTGCAAGCAAATGTTAGGAATTTTCTTCCTTTGTGGAACCAAGTCGGGACCGGCGAAGTAACACACTGATGACCACTTTTCAATTGAAAAGATTTATTTCGATGTGCAAAGGGAGACTCGCATGGGAGCAGCGACATGCGCTCTGAGATCTTCAACATAATGGCCACAAGTGAGGGTTTAAGTACCTTGTCCACGGTATACCAAATGGCAGGTGTGAGCATTCCCATTGGGAAGTGCATATCACACCTGGATGTCCTGGGGACACCCACTGGGTCAGCTACCGGGGACATCCCATTGAACCGTACATGTGGTTGGCTGTCTCTAACAGTCAGAGGGCTATTTTAGATTGTGAGTGTGGGAACGTAAATACAAAATGTAGTTCAAACAAAATGCAATTTAAATAGAATGTAACTGGTTCAAACCTATCACAAGTATGACTATGTTGGTAATACAAGCCAAAAGCAATCTGGCAACAAGCTACAAAGGATGTTGTTAAAAGTCTTGATCATGTCACTCGCATTGTCGGACACAATCGCAGTCCGGTTTTTAAAGCTGACTTTAAATCCACATATTACAAAATGCCATCTGCCACCAAGATGTAATTCATGGAGTTGAGATACACTGTATAAGTCTCAAACTCTGTAACTCTCAAATCAGCTGTAATTGATTGTCCTTCCAAAACAAAAAAAAAACATGCAAAACATGAAGATCTTTTGCATCATTTGATTTTTCCAGTAACGAATAAGCTGTCAGATGCTTTGATCTGCTTTTTTAAAAATTTTGATTTAATGCAAGTCAGCAGTGTGTGGCAGATACACCTTGCAAAGCTGAATGGCTCATGGGGTTGCCGCGCCATTTATTACATGCTTGTTTAAAAATGCACATAATTTTCGATGATCCATTTTTTTTTCAGAATGAATATTTGCACAGATGGCTGCATCTGTCAGATCATGAGCGACATCCTTCCACTACTCTAGGCTTTCTTTTCCCTTGAATTTTATTCCACCCCTCGGCCATGTCAATCTCAGACCTGCTTTTCCGTGTTTGTATGATTTTAAATGCTTGTCTATTGTTATCTTGTGTGTGTGTGATTTAATTATATGATGCATGTTGTGAAAAATAAATTACATCCATTGGTATGCGGTGTGTATGAGGCAAATATATTTTGCAGTTTCACTCAGATGAAAGCTTCTTGTAATTTTTTGTGGTTCCTCATTTAATTCCTCCTACCTTACCTTGTTTTGCATCAATGATCTCCTCATAATTAGCCGCTAATTTTATAAGTAGTCATAAAGCTGTGGTTTGTCCAAAATTGCTGCCAGCAGGGACGCTGTAAGGATAATGATTGAAACACAGGTTGAAAGCAGGTCATGTGGTTGAGAAAAACAGGCCCCAATCATGTTATATTGTATTTTATTGCACTCTCAATAGTGAGTGTAATACCTAAATTAGTCAGAAGATACTTAACATATTTTTGTTATATTTGCTATTAACTACTCAGTGTGACAAATAACTAAATAAATCTGCAACTTGGTTTTAAATTCAAAGTCTCCATCCAGAAAAAAACACAAAGAATGCCCATGAGCCATGGGTAAATAATGAAAACTAACCTTTGTTATCCTTTAAGTGCTGGCTCTCCCATTCTTTGAATGCTGTTATGTTATTAACTTTGCAAAGTGTCCATTTTGTGCAAAAAGTAATTTCTTTGTACAGTCAGTCACTGTGGTCTGGATTGCAGTGACATTATGCAGGTAACTAGCCTAAGTACATATCAGACGACTAGGATTAAAAGGGAATGAGCTGTGTACCATGCAATGCAATGGATTATTAAAAGGGGCTGACTGTGATTAGCATGGATAAGATTGATCAAAAGGATTAACGGTACAGTTTTTGTCAGATATAGCCTGCATGAGAGTCCAATCGAAAGGAGGGTTGCCTTTGACTTCAGTGATCATTTACTGCTGTATTCTTTAAAAGGGCAGACTGTTTTATTCAATTTCACTTTCCCACGGCCTGCTGAGCTGCCTTACCGGTTGCTTGGTTACTGTAGCACTGTAGATAAGAATCCAAGGAGGACATAATTGTGGGATTCACCACGCAGTGATAAAGAATAGTCTTTTACAATTTAACACATCGCGGAGTTGTTAAGAATGATGCGAAATATGTCTGTCTCAACAAGATTCCAATGTAACGATTAAGTTACACGCTCTCTTCTGTTTCTTTTTTTTGCTACAGTGCCATTTGCTCTGTATCTCCTCAGTCACCTGCGTGTTAGCAAACTGCTCAAGTGACAGACAAATAGCTTGTGCCAGTCAATCCTATAGCAGAAAACACCTGCGCTGTCAAACGTGTTTCGCCCACAGTGACAACTACAATTACGGACAGTGCCAGCGGTGAGTGGGTCAGTAAGCTTCCGTTCGGCCGGGGGAAGGCAGGGTCAAGGGGGGATGACCGGCCATGGCCGCTCCTTCCCACAGGTGGTGTCATCGCTGGGAAGATCAGAGTCCAACAACAGATCCCAAGATCAACCCCCTGACGGCAGCAAAGATCACAGATCTCGGGGATGAAAGAAGGGGATTAAAAAGTGTTACATTTCAGAAGGTCAGAAACTCTCCAGCGCCCTGGAGGAGGGAATCCGGTGACAGAGAAAGAACGTGGCGTTGGTCCTCTCTGCCACTCTCCCTCTCGCGGTGTGGGGAGATGGGCGACATTCGTACCACGGGTCCGTGACAGGCATTAGCATGTATCTTATCCTGTACCAGGATGCTGGAGTCATTCAAGCTATAGCTGTCTGTGGATATTTTTTATTTTGATGTGGCTGTATGTAGGCAGAAAGGAGCATAGTGCTGTGGTGAGTCAAGGCTGTTTCTGTCAGCACTCACCCCAGCTAAAGAACCTTTTATGTGCTGGTTGTGTGTAAGGTTTCATTCAGAGGTCATAATCAGCCACCAGCAGAGCCATAGGGCTTGACCGCCCATTGCCATACAGTAAAACTGAAAGACAATAGCCACAAAGGCTGGGAGGGAGTTGCTGTGATTGTAAATGATCTAACCATATTACAGCCACCTTCTTTAATCTGGGATGGCATACACTGTAGACTCAGTGATGCACCCTGCTTGCATTCTGCACCACGTCTACATTGTACGGAACACTAACTCCTGTGAGGTTGTTATTGATGTCCTGCAATATTAAATTGATTTACTACTGTGTACGTTTTCATCTATATTTCATTTTGCACGGCCGCATTACTATCTAACCTCTGTTTCATTTATTGTGAGATCATCACAAGGAACAGGATACATTCGCAAGAGACTTTTTTTTAATGTATCCTTTATAGTTTTTTTTCTTTTTCTTCAAAACAATTTTTGTTTCTCTACATGTCAACCTGTCACAGTTCTTTTGTGCAAGGAAGGAATCTGCAGCCTTGACATATTTACTCCTTCTCAAAGCCCACGGCACGTTCTGCCTTTCAACTGCAGCGATATCAAAGGCCCTGGAGAAGAGAGGAATCAATGAAAGCCTTACATACAGTAATCAGTCCTAGCTGTGTGGATATCATAACCAGGTGCCTTGTGGGCAGCTACAGGAGCATTTTTTTTTTTTTTTGGCAGTTACCTGGACCGTGCAGGTTCTTTGTTTCTCTAGAAACCTAGAAAAACCTCTCCAATTTGTTCCTGTTTATTGCTTGTGGCTGGTTGTTTTTTTCATCGCAGCGGAATGAAATGAGAGGAGCAGACACACTCTGCAGCAATTCTCTATGGATAAGTGTGATCAAAGAGGGAGTAATAAGCCTCACATGGTCTGACCTGGGAACAGAGAGGGTAGTGGGGAGGGAGAATGGGGAGGGGGTGGATTCTCTGTAGTGTAGATTCACTGCAGGAGCAGTCTGTCTCTGTGTTGGACAGGTGCTGTGTGAGGCGCTATACTGAGTAAAATTTGATTGATGAGGTGACAAGTCGAGGTGACACGTGATCTAGTCCCTAAGGAGGTTGCAGAGAAGATCAGAGGGTCGAACGTTAATCCCAGAATTACCTTAAGATGCCGTCCCGCTACCCCCTCATCTGTCCCCGTCACCTCCCTGCATCGTGTCACTGTGCTCAGGTGTCCAGGGAGACAGGGAAAGCACGGAGCACAGCCTTGCGGCATGGTGGTGGCACGCTTGACATTGTCAAGAAAACACCTTAGCTTGCTTATCTTAATCCACACCACTGAGCCTTGATCCAGCTGTTCCCCCGCAACAACTTCCTCGCTCTTTCACCTCCAAATGTTTAGGTGTCTATCGCAGCTGTGCCTTGAGGACAACAGGGAATATTGATCACCATGATTGCGAAGAATTATACAACAGTGAGGCCTTGTTAGCATATATTACCGCCAGCAGGAAAGAGCGGGTGTGCTTTCTCACCGAGCCTTCACTTACTGTACAGTTTATTTGCGTGCGACAGAACATTAGTAGGTGTTAAATTCCCTGAAAGTAAGCTTCCTGTTTTAACTCTTCTTATTCATGATCCGTCGTTTTCTATTAATACGTGTGACTGACACGTGTTACAATGTTAAAGTAATGGTCCAATTTTTGCAATATTTGTATCTGGGTATGGTTGAGAAGGACCAAGGAAGACTGAAGTTTACGTTCCTTTAATACATCTGGTCTCAATTAGTCTCAGTTTGGATCATGCTTTCTATCAGAGATTAAAAAAAAAAAAAAACAGGCCTAAAGCATTCTTACAAGCTGCCTTCTGATTTAACTTTATTTCATTACATTATTGTCTCTTTTATTTCCTGACTTCACACTGCTGCAGTGCGCACTAGGCCACATTAAAGATGTCATATTACCATTGCGGTACACAAAAACAGGAAATTAGCAGTTTGGTTCCTTCTTTTACTAACAAAGCATTGAGAGCATCGTGTAATGACTTCCTCCAGCAATTTCACCTCTGCTGAATGCAACCATTCAGACACTGCTTTGTGAAGAGGCTTTACATCACAGCAGATGAACAAATTTGATTTGAGGTTCATGGTTATCCACTAAGCTGCCATAGACAGGAAAGAAGTTGAGTAAAAAAATGAAATGAAAAATAGATAATTGCAGAAGGAGGAAAAAATTTATCCCCAGGAGCAAGGCGCTGACGATCCCAATAAATCAAGGGCAAATATCAACAAGTGACATTGTAATGGTAATATGATTTCTAGAATGTGCACACAAAATTAGTATGGAGGGAATACTGTAGATTCAGCCCCACAGTCCCTGAGCAGACAGAAAGATGTAAGTGTGACTGTGGGCAGTAGGGAGGCAAGCAATCTCCATTTTGCAAAAAACTGCTGAATCACTGAGAGCTAAAACTGAAGAGGATATTGCTAGGATATTTGGCTATAAAACACTGATCTTTATTAAAAACATATCATTATTCAGATGTGTAAATTGATATCCTTTCTCCCAACCTCAGGGTGGGAGCAACACTCCCACAAACCCTGCGTGTTTGATAATTTTGATTATATTTATTTTCTGGCAAGTATAGAAAAGCTCAACGTGTCCCTGAGACACCGCCTACCCAGTTCTTCCAGTTAACGGGACTGGGTTCTTTTGTGCAGTCAGCAAATTGTTCACCTTGTCATGAGCTGTTCTGTGTGGTTTCAAAGGGTGCTGTTGTGATCCCCACTCAGACCTCATGAACAGGAATGGAAACCACATGATCAGGGGTAAAAGTCACATGAATAGGTGCACATGAAGAGGAGTGAAAACTACACAAACAGGAGTTTGGAAGGAAGTCTCTCTGGGTATCATTTTCGTAGGACGGCTTAATGCTTTCTTGAATTTCAATAAATAAATACTGAAATTTCTTTTTCTCATCAAGGTGTTCAAGATGTTCTTCATGGTATATATAATCCAAGAACACACCTTGCATATTATGGACATACAGACCTGTGCTGCACGATACACTTCTCTGCAACAATTTCAGTTGTCCTGACCTACCCCTAATGTGGGGAGTCAAGGAAAAGTAGCCATCAAATCTGCTTGGAAATTATGAAAATTGTACATAATTGACAACCCCCCGTCCCCCACCAAAAAAAAACTTCTGCTTGTGCAAAAGGAGGTGGTACTCAAACAGCACAGTTACTGTATGCCTCTGAAAAGGCAAACGGCTGTTTTAATGTGGAAAGCCTTGAGCTAGGAATGGAAATGTCAACATGTCTATTTGTTTTTTTTTCTATTGCTCCAATTTCTCTAACAGCGCTATTTACTTTTTTCTTTACCTCTTCATTTCTCCCCACCTCGTACCAGTTTGAATCACGACTCCTCCACATAATTTAATTGGTCAAGCAATTTTTCCATTTATTAAGTCATTTAAAGTAATTGGGCCTTTTCTTTTGACACAATGCCTCAATGATTGCCAAAGAAATGCGCTTAATGGCATTACTGCATCTACTCTCAGTGGCATAGTGCATTATGCACAGCTTGGAAACAGGTTAGATTTCCCGCAGTGCCACAGGTATTTCTGTCTTGTATTATGGGCACATTTGTAACCCTTACGCAAGCTGAGGTTGTACTCTTAGGGCTCATTGGCCTTACCACAGCCGTAATTACAACATTTATGTCCTTCCCTGTCCCTGATGATCTCTGTGTAATATAAAAAGCAATTGTTTCTACTGCTTCACGTTTTTCACTAGATGGAATTCTTTTCTTTCACCCTCTCTTCCTTTTGCCTTGCCAGTCCACCCTTGATTTTGTAATCCTCTTTCTGTGGAAATCCATTTTTTTTAATGAGAGCACGTATAGCCGCTGTCACATGATTGTCCCCATCTCTGTTCACCGCTGTGTGTGCCGGATGAGAAGGAACAAATGGCAGAGGGGTACGCAAGCTAATGCGAATGAGGGCTGGGGGATTTCTCTCTCTGCTCTGCCCGTCGTCCCGTGCGCAGCACGCTGTTGCTTTTAAAAGAGGCAGTGACCTATCGGTGGTATGAGTCACACTGTGCCGCTCAAAGAAGCCGGAGCCGCGAGTGCACATACGGAAAGCCCTGACTCCACCTGCTCTGGAGATTCGCTGGCGATTTCCCCGATTTAAATGCTCTTGCGTTCAGAACATGAGCTGTTAATGCACTGTACAATGTGTTTTACCATGTTCCTGCTGAGTCTTGGCAGAGAAATGGTAACCTGCATTGCGGGGCTTAGGATGAGTGTGTAAGGGGGTTGGGGGTTGGGGGCGAGTTTGGTAGACATGTAGATACGAGAGCACATCTAAATCTTACAACAAAGTTGTAAGTACATTCAGTGCTATGTTATCTGGTTTGCATTGCATGCAATCTCAAGCAGATCCTCAAAAAATACCACTGATACTCTAATCTGCAATACTAAACATATATTCAAATGATCCAATTAATTAGCTTGATTACAAAAATCTGTTGCTAAAGCCTCTGCTATTCATGAGGAAGAAGGGTTTCATGCATCAAGGCTGTACGTCTTCAGGAGTGGCCATGGCTCCTCCAGCTTTGGTGTGATGTTGTTGTTCAGGAGACCAAACATCTCTCTGTTCTCACCCATCAGCTCCAAAGGCAATCTCTCCTTTTCGATTAGAAGCTGCATAGGAACTCCTTCTCTACAACAAGGAAACATGTGACAGGTGACAAGGATTGGAAAGGAAAGGTCAAAAGAGGAAATAAAACATTTAATAAAAGACTGCTGGAGACATCTCCCTCGATGCATAAGTGTGTATGTGTGAAATTACGTGCACATGTGCTTGTGTGTGTGTGTGTGTGTGTGCATGTGAAAGAGAGAAACAGAGAATGAATGTGCATCTATCTTATTTATTCTCCTTAATGTTGTCATTCTAAAGTGCTGAAGGCCTTGCCCCTTGATCACAGCTCAATCCCCATCAATAATGTAGAGGCGGTGAATTATTCAGGTGACTCTAGCCACAGGTGAGGGGACAGAGAGACATTTTCCTACACTGCTGACATACAGCAGCCTGTGTCACTTCATGCACTGCGGGGGGATGCAGTTCAAAAGCTCCCTCTTGTCCCACTGAGACAGGAAGCCACTAAGCTGTTTGTTTAATTTATCCCCTGTGATTTTAGCTTAGTTCCTGTCACTCCGACAGAAGCTATTCTTTTAAAAATAAATTTACCAGAACACACAGTGAGTCATCTTTTCAATGGGTTGGGAGCAGTATGGCAAGGAAAGAAATGGAATGATATTAATTTCATATTGAGTGCAGATACATAGCATATTGCAGACTTTGGTTTCAGCAATCTCAGATTTTACAGTTTGTCACAAGCTAGACATCATTAACACAGCAAAAGGTTAAAAGATGACCCATGTCTGTAAATGAAGCAATATTATGGATTTCATATGCCATTGTCATTATGTCACATAAGATAAAAAGTATCTTGTATATAACATTAATCTCACACACACTAAAACATACACATACATAAACTAAGCATCATCATTTTAACGCGCATTTGTCTTTGTGTGTGTGTCACAGTGTTGTACTGAATATGCGCTGTAGGAAATGGTATCAATTTTGACATGATTGCAGACCGCACACAGATTGATTCCCAGTCAACACTGGAATCAGTGACACATCTTGGAGCTACAGCCCAGGCACCGCTGTAACACTGCTGGGGGAGATGTAGTAGGCTGTGCGCAAAACGCTGTGCCGTGCTGAGGACTGGCATCCTTCGGTCAGACTAATGACCGCAGGAACCCACTCGTGCTGTTCGGCACCTGGCCCACCGCTCCCGGTCACAGACGGGCCTTCCAGTGATACAGATGAGTCTGGGTCTGCCACCGAGCATCGCAGCCCAGGAGACCTCAGTGAGGGAAGCGCAGCTAATTGCAGGTCAGGAGCCCCGCTGTAACCTTAATGCAATGGGGAGCGCATTAACATTCTCTGACGCTGCACCTCACGTTAGCTGTATCCCCAAGGGCTGCCGGTGGGAATTGCAGAAACACAGCAGCAGCAGGAGAGCAGAACTGGAATGTTTTAGACCAGAGCTGAATTTGCACTTAAAAAGGGAAGGTTGTTTTGGCCATCAAATGAGGTTGAAACCTCTGATAAAGTCATGTTTTCTTGCTCTCAATAATACACGCGCTGCAATTTCACACGTTGTGCGTTTTGTGAACAACCACTTCATTCCCAAAGTCCTAATGTGCCCATCTGGAGAGGTGAGAGATCCGGCGGGCTGTGGGCGATTTTAATTTGGAAGTATCGATTTTTTATCTTGTATCCTCTTTTCCATTCTTTACAATGCTGGTAAACAAATGGGGTGGAAAAACAAACAGCAGAGAGAGACTTCCAGCAGGAATCTCTGTGATTCTTCACGCACTGTGGTTTGCAGAACTGATGGATCTATTGGTATGCCTCCGGTGTGCCAGCAAACCTTTGCAGCTTTCAGCAAGGAGAATCTTATCGCAGGTTGACTTTGTCCACACTATTAGATTTAGGAAGCAGAGAGGGTGTCAGAGATTAATAACTTCCACATACGATGGAAGGAGTAGCAGGAAAAGAGTTTTGGATATATCCAAAAGAATTAATTTTTTGTTGTACTGTTAGCAAAAGCACGCCTATTGACTAGGTGCTGTATACATTATGTAAGCTGGCAAACGTGCTTTATTTGAGAAGATAAAACCTGCTTTTGTGCAGGGAAAATGTAAAAATAACTTATCTTTTCTGAGTTCATCCTTGGCAGTGGTTGTAGATTGAAGGAGGTTATAAACATTGGTGCCCATTCTGTGGAATCATAGTTTTGTGCTGTGCCTCTGTAATGGGGAAGGAAACAAGGACATAAAAAATAACTCCATGCTTTCTGTGTCATTCCACAAAAAGATTATTTCATGTAATTCTGTTCTTTTGTCTTGGTTTGTCACTTCTAAACCTTTGACATTTATTGTGTATTCTTGTATCTAGGTTGCATGTGTTTTGCTGTGTTGCAGAATGACAGATTCTGCATCTCTAAAATGAATAGAAATGTTTTTTGGCTCTGGAAAAAGTGTGGCACATCACTACAAAGAAGTATCTCAACCAATACCACTACACCAGCCGGGTGTTATGATTGTACTGTTGTTCAGACATTGCACTTTTTTATAAAAAAAAAAAGAATGGAAGCTTCCGCCCTCATCGCTAATTCCTGCACTGCAAGAGAACTTTCCTCACATCTAATCAATAATGATTCAAGAGGTAATAACCAAAGAAAAGATCTGCAATTCCCACAAGTCCAGGGAATGGGCAGTCACTGCCTATGCAATTTTGCGCAATTCTTTTTCCTGCTCCTTGTCAAGCTGTTATTCACAAAAGATGTCTTTGAGAACAAAACTGACTTTCTAAACAGTTTGCTGAGTGAGGAAGAGAAGTTTCCTTTATCTGCAAAAACAGTCTAAATGTTTTTCTTATTGGCCATCACTGTCCTTTGAAGAAAAACGTCAGTGTTATTACAAATGAGAAGTATTGGCAAATACTCAATAAACATACCTGCCCATTATGGGCAAAATCATTGTGTGTTATTTGTTAAAAGATCTCTTGAAGATAAAACAACTAAATACAAACTAAAAATCGCTGGAAAAGCAAATACATTAAATGATGCAAAAATGCATGGAAATGACTTATAAGCCTATGTTTGCTCCCAAGCAAAGGTAAGAGAAAGGCTTCAGTCAACGCTATTAGGAGATGTTCCTTGGCTTGTGTGTAAGGTTTGAGCAGATAAAAACGCAAGTGCTGGTCTTGAGCTTCTCTGTTCCTCCAAAGTCAGACTTGTCTAATCCATTGTTGTCTTTTCCTTTCTCCTCTGCTCTCGCCATTCCTCTGTGTTCCCAGTGACAGCGACGAAAAACAAAGGAAGAGGTGAGTTGAATCTTCCTTCTTCCCAGGTGTCTGATGTATGATGGGACATGATTCCCAGTAGACTGTGTTCAGATAGTCCCTTACCTCCCACGGGAGAAAGGGAAACGGTAACACACAACCTGTCCACTGGAAGACGGACCTGGGAGAGCCGATAAATTGAACATGCATTTGGCTCATCTTGCTTATTCCAGTTAGTCTTAACATCTCTGCTGGTATGGGTGATTTGTTTGAGATGGATGGGAGGCACTGTAATAACTGAGTAAGATGTATGTAGCTGATGCACTACCACTGTGGCAGTAACAACTATAATAAGTACTGTAAATAGCATGTGTTGTAGTAGTATTAGTAATAATGGTAATAGTGTTATATTATTATTCTCTTTCTGTAGACACTATATAGGCAGCTAGTTGCTGCCTATGGAATGTATTCTGTTATACTGTTATCTAGCTAGAGCCTTCACACAAAACTACTTATGTGATCAGTTATGTGTTCTCTAATTCACTGGAAATCAATATGATCTATTCACCCAGTCACTAACTTACCTAATTCATTTATTCAAGTATGTGCACTACAAACTAGAACGCTATTGTCATTACAGCACGTCTGTTTTTGCTCCTAATCTTTAACTACTTCAGTGTCTCGTCAAGGGTATGGTGGTATCATTTCATTCATTTTCATTAGTTAGCAATGCATTCACTTCCTCATGTATTAAGCATGTCAGGATCAGTTTACAATGCAGTACACTTTGACTGACCTGTATAAGGATATTCCCTCTGGCATTTATATCTGAACACAGTGCAATACTTATTATAATAAGGGATATCTAGTTCCTTTATCTCTCTCTCTCTCTCACACACACTTTCTTTTTCTCTCTCCTCTCTCGTGTAGTCATACACATTCACATTGCCTCTTCCTCAAGTTCTGAAGGCACCAACCAGACACACATCAGAGTCAGGGATTTCTGCCATTAGTTTCAGTTTTACTTTATCCAAGAAAGCCTTCTCAGGTGTTCTTCATGACAATGAGTCAGTCTGAGCAGAAATGCTCTTTCAAATGTTCCATGTGAATGCCTGTTCCTTGAACAGGAAAGACTGTAAATATCAAGCCAACTCAAGGATTTGGACAAGGAGGAAAATTCCTTTAAAATACGAAATGAAAGCAGAAACACCAGAGAGTAGGAGTGTAGCTGACGAGGCCTTGGAAGAGCACTGAAAACCTGTGTAGTGCAGCAGTGAATACATGTAAATTGCCCATCCATCAACATTACACATAACCAACCCCAAGCAATGCTTTCATCATGGCCTCACTTAAACTCATAAATCAAGACTATGATATGTGTTGACAGGGGACTGAAATAAAAAATAAGTAAAATTAATATACATGAATGTTGCATCTTGCTTTTTATTCAAATGTTTTATAATTAGAGTAAGAAAGGAGAATATCTTTTAATCAGTTTTTGCGAGAGGAGAGTATGCCATTCGCATTTACATATTTGAAGCACAACAGCATTTCCAACAATTTCCAAAATTCATTTGCATATCAATTTAACGTCACCCTCAGAGACTTTTTGCATTGAAATTCTGTTACTTCTTTCAGTTTTAGCATGTCTGTTTTTATACACTTCTGCTTTTGTGACAGTCCTTTTTCTGCCAACCTGTGAGCTGTATGCAAATTCTCCTAAATGGCCTGTTATTTCTAGAAAGGAGCACTTTGTTTAACTCCAGTGAGGGGATATAACCATAACGCATTAGAGGATGTTTCCCTCTCACAGTTGTCTCAGGTACAGAGGCAGAAATGCAGACCATTATTTGTTGTATACATCCATTTTCAAAATATTCAGTTGCTTTTTTTCTAAATCCAGTATGATCACACACACTGTGTGTCAAAGCAATTAAGATATGTCTCTCCGTGTGACTGACACCAGCTCTGCTCCAGCTCTGGATGTACGAGTTTGACTGCAGGCTGTATAGACCTTATCTGGCTGAAATAATAAAACTCCAAAGGATGAGGGATGACACTTTTGAGAGGAGCAGAACTTTGATCCAGTGTGTCAAGCTTCTAATACTGAACCATTCAATCAGAAAGTCTAGCCTCACTCTTGGAGGTAGGCTGAACTTTGGGGAACAGACATATTGTACCAGTAGTGGTATACTGTGGCAAGAGAGACTTTTTGCTATGCGGACCTCAGCACATTGCTTTGTATACTACTCTAACAGGCTCCTATCACATCCGAATAGAACTTCTCTGGCCGTAATGCTTTTTCACTGGTTATACCTAACCTTTGGACAGTGAACAGACATTGGCCAGGTTGATTCTAGACCATGGATGGAACAGTGTTGGTGAAAGCTGTTGGTGTCACTGTGTCCTTTTGGGGTTGTTTATAACAAGTGTCATGCCAAACCCTCCAGTGTCACAGATCTCTTTGCAGTGAACGCCTTTTGGGCAACTGTGTGGACCATAGCTGTCGTCAAAAAGTGCTGTCACAGGCACTGTCTTCCTGAACACCTGAACCATGATAAAAGAATAGATATACAGTACCTGGTCCCCCATCCCCTCATTCCTTCTATCAGCCTCCGTCTGGGGACCGCTGTTACAATGGCCTGTTTCTGGTATCAGCTGTCTTAAAAGGAGAGTGCGGTGAGTTCATGTCTCCCTCCAGTGTGACATGAACCATGCACAGCAGAACCAGTGGACCTCTCATAGGGTCCAGCTGCTCGAATGCACCTGGAGATGATGCGTTTCAGTGAGGAGTAGGGATGGCCTGTTCTAGCCTGCTGCCTTTTTCCACTCTGAGGCACTGTGAAGACCTACTTCATAAATAATGTACAAATGGGACTGACTGCCCATCGTCATCTGTTTCCACCTGATGGTTTTCATACCAGCGTATAGGAAATCCATTCTTCTGGTAATGGGAAAAAAAGATGCCCTGTAGATCACAAAGTCAAGCAGGTGTCTCTGCTTCTTGTTGGCCATTTAATGAATTTATTGCTATCATACTGGGCTTGGATTTATGTTGATCATCACCAAGATAAAAGCTTCTCTTATACACAAGCAAAGCGGGGATAAACACATGTTCATCATGCTGTCATTGTGCCATTGATTCCCTGAGTGAGCCAGGCTACAGTACATCCAGCAAAAGCATTGAAAAGCGTTTTCGTTCCTTCGCCGTGCAAAGCGATGCAAATATATGAAGCTGTGAAAATGTATTCAGATGGTGCAGTAAAGGAATATGGGCACAATTACAGCTGCCTCTGGGAATGAAGAACACAGAATCTTCAGAACATTTAAGATGACATCTCTAAACAAAGAGCCTACTTTGGTTTGGCAGGAGGATGTAATTCTTTTGAATAGGACACCTTTGTAATAGGCCTGTCAAAAGAGACATTCAAGAAAGGAAGAAAAAAAGATTTACATAAATATACAACACAATAAGGAAGAACAGGGTGGTTTGATACTTCTAACGCTGTGGCATGCTATTATCTGCAAGTCTTCTGGTTGCAATACCCATAATGCTTTGTATTCTGTGATAAAAGAGGACTAGATTTTCTATCTAGCACCTTGCCCAGGGCCATTCCTACCTGCTAGCTCAGAATACAGCTATGTGAATGTGCGTCTATGTTTTCAATGACATATTTCACTCCTGGAAGTATATGAACGTGTGGTGAGTTTGTGGTGGTCTGTGCTGTCGAGACAGAACAAAATTGGCTATCTTGGGATTCAGGACCCACAGCAAACCCTGAGTGTCCCCCTCCAACTCAGCCACTGTTTGTGGGGCCCTAGTGATGGTCGAAAAGGCAATTAATGAAGAAGAGCGGGAGCCCGCTCACTGTCTGCTTTGTTTAAGACACAGACAGAGACACAGACATTCATCAGCGTTGGTCAGGGCCTCCCTTTTGCTGAGGTGACAAAAACAGGAGACAGGTTGCTCCGCCTATCAGGCCGATCAATCACACTGCGCCCACAAAAGGAAATCATCCCTCAGAATCGCGTGTGCAATGATCAGGGATGTCCACCACACACTCACACAGTGAGGGATAGCCGGAACTGGAAGAAAAGAAATTCTCTCCACACACAAGGGCCTTTATCCTGTTATTCCCATTCTGGTCCTTATTCGTAGAGGTTGAAAATGAAAATAAAACATGAAGAATCTCATCAACGACATGGACAAAAAAAGAAAAGAGGAAGTCATATTAATTTACATTACACTGGTGCAACAGCACTGGGGAGTTGAATCAGCAACCTTCCAGTTTTGAGTCCTGCTTTTTTTTTTTTTTCTTTCACCCCTCCCAGAGGAGGACAATATCTTATTTTGTCTTCTCATCTTCTCCCAGCTAAGGGAACTGTTCACTCTGCTGACTGCACCAATGGTGCCAGCCAAAGGAACAATTTACTATGAGAGATCTCACAGTGTCACCTTTAAGAAGGAAGGACCTGGTCTAGCAGTAACGTGGTGCTGTAATTTGCCCTTATGGAAAAAAGGTTCATTAACTGAAAAGTTCCTCTCATCTTGTGTGTGTCAGCTAAGCATAGGTCAGTAGGAGATCAGGAAAGGGGTCACTGTCAACTCACTTGCATATTCCTTAGTCAGAAGATTATCATTCTTTTATATTTTATTCCACATCCACTTGGGGAATTGCATCTATTCCTGTACCTGTATTCCTGAAGCATTTTATTTTGATTACATGTTTTGAAGGACAAATACACAAAATATACAGTGTAGGATCAGACTAATATATGTGTCTAGTGTTACAGTATCAGTACAGTACAGTACAGTAACGAGAGCCATTATTGATTCCCAAGCCCAGAATGTTCTGCAATTCTGGTGTGAAGATGTGTTGAATCTGACTGGAGTCATTTTTCAGAGGTGTTTGAAAGTAACCTTGTTGAAATGTGCAAGCCACAATCCCTTTAATTGACAGTGATACGCTGCAGGTTGAATTTGCAATAAGATGGTGTACCTCGTAGTCACACTCACTGTGTTTCATGTATTGTCGCTTTATACCAGTATCTTTATCTAGTGAAATTGCATAATTATATAGCGCCTTTATTTATTTATTTATTTATTTATTTATTTATTTTCATCTTATGGATTTGGTTTTATTTTGCACTTGTTATGACCATAGGTCACACATAAATATTTATATGTACATCTATTTTTTCAGTTGTAGAGTAGCTTTGGTTGATTGCTTTAGTGTTCCTAAATGGAAAGACTAAAATGCCTCAAAATCATTGAATCCAATCATTCTCTGTCTTATATTTAGAGCCATTCATCTGTTGTTAATCCATAACAGTGTTGACAGATATTTAACTGAGTGTTTAAAATTTTCCTATTGGTCTGTAAAGAAAGTAAATAAAGAGTGTTGTCTGACTGTGGGCCAGCTCATACAGTCACAGCTTATCAAGTCAAGTACACCCCATGGGCAGAGCGCCAGTGTATCGTAGGGCCATTACCCTCAATCCGTCTTTTTTAATGTCGCTTGCCAAGGTAGAGGAGCAGCGGGCACAAGGTTTTCTGTATGACTTGAACCCTCAAACGGTCAGGATTAGGGTAGCACGTACAAACCACAAGGTCACCTAATTGGTCGTCACTTAGAGTGAAGGCCTCTTGGGGTAAACCTCTTTGGTCTCATGTGGGTAAGGTGAATATTGGCTATGGGAGAAACATGCAATACAAAGTTATACCAGATGTCAATAAAATTGTATTTTCTTGATGGGTGATGGCAAGGGGAAAATGAGTGCATGTAACAGTCTGACTGAGTATTACATGCATGGCATCATGTTTTTCCAGCTACATGCATTGGCAAAATGGCAAAATGACAAAACCGTGTGCATTTAGTGGTGATGTTTTATTCTGGTAATTGTCTGTGCAGTGAGAAAGTTATCTTCAGCTCTGAAGATTCAGCTCTTGCTGATTCAAAGTGGGATAACACCAAGTTTCACTGGCTCACTAATGCAAAGCTTTGTTGCAAGAAGTTTGAAGTGATTCACAGTTTTGCCAAGGATGCAGGTTTCTGTGTGGTCACATTTCATCACTTTTGAGTTGTCAAGAATCACACCATTTGTTTCTCATGTAACAATGCTAGCTGCAGTTGTCACCATCTGCAAGAAATATTGGTCTTGCTCAATAAGCTCCTTAAATATTCTTTTAAGTTAAACTGGTTTACAGACAGTGGAACCTGGTGTCATTTATACATCTGCAGGCTGCATGCAACCATTTGGTCCATGCATTCACATAGCAATCCACACTGTTCTTCTGATAAGATTGTGATTTAGTTTATCAGCCTCTTTGTTATTGAGTGGGTGCACAGGGTGGACCATTGTAACACTTACTGTGTAACATTTATTGGTATTTTCCCTGCCTTGCAGTACTTGAGCATAATGGTTATTATTTAATCTGGTCAATAAGCCATACTTGATTGCAACCTTTTTGAAATACTTTACTGGGAGTATCTACTCACAAGTAGCAGATCTTATACCAACCCTGTGCAATAAGAATATGTGAGCTCTATCATTTATTTGCATTTGTACCTCCAAGTTTTTCAAGGTTAATTGCAGCGTTTTTTTTTTTATTCTGTAGTTTTCTTGCATTGATGACATTAATTGCAATTCTACTTACACTTATACTATGTCAAATTACTTATATTGGGTGTTCATTAAAAAATATATCTTGCAAATGGAGGAACTTTTCCCAATTAACTTTCTTTACTTGCAGTCTGTACCAGAAGATTTGGAAAATGTAAAAATGACCCCAAAATAGAATGTGCTAAAATTACATTATAAAATTACTGTATTTCAGCACTGTGCCCACTTAGTGACAAGTCTTTAGATTTGGAAAATATAGCAATGACAGCTCTATTAACACCAAATGATGTCTTGCTTATGAAACCTCACATGGAAAGATACAATCAAAGATGAATTGAGCTTTGTTTTTGGCAGTTATCCCTGAGGTGGAATATTATATTGGTTCAGCTGATGATGTGATATTGAGCAAAGCAATTATTGTTTTCTGTTGTTTTGTGCCTTACAATACTGCTTATATTTTTGAGTACTGTCAGAATACAACTGTCAGAGTTCTTATGACAAATTTATTTATTTGATTCTCACAATGAAAGAAACTGACAGCTGAGTAGCCATATGGTAGAATTTAAAAATATCCACACATTAAAAATCAATGTCACAGTCAGTTCTTTAATAGTGAACACAACACATCTGGTATGTTGTGAAGTGGTGGCCAGGACCTAAATATAGGCCACAGATCCTGAGGCATTCTGTCTGGTGTCTGTCAAGTGTCTGTCTAGTGTGATGCAAAGGTTTGACAGAACTATTTGATCAAAGCATGTGTCCGAATTAGAGAATTTTATCTTATTGTTCATGCTACAAAGCAGATTACGGGAATGTACAGAATTGAGGAGACAAGATTCAATAGTCACTTTGCAATCATGCACCACAGTTAATTGGTTAGGTTCACCGTCTTCACATATTAACAGTAAACAAGAGACATGAGGCCATAATCAAACAAGTGAGAGGCTAAAATTGTCATGGTGTGGCCTTGGCTATTACTGTGACCTTGCAGAAATGCTGCTGTTACAGTTACACTTTCTGTTTTTTAAGCAGCACAGTAAAACTGTACATCAGGTTTATGGAGCTCTCCATACTGCTTCATTCTGGCTGTCCGTCCTTCACCCCGCTGCTGTATAATTTCATAGCTGGTGTTTTACACATTGGTACATGTTCTATTAAATAGTCACTTGTCTTTGCCGGGGCAAAGAGACTGAAGTATTTATGTGGTGCAAGTTTATTCCTTCATAAAAGAATGATCTGTTTGCCCTTGGCCCCGCACAGGAGAGGGAGATCTCAGTCCTCAGGCCGATCGAGTTGATGGAATCAGCAGGCTTTTGGCACAGGCACTCGAGCTCAAAGAGGTTTGTGCAAGTTGTTACAAATCTGGCTCAAAAGCCAAGCCTGAAACCCTGGCGTCCTGCACCCGGAGCTCTGAAAGAAAGAGAGCACATGTCCTGCATGTGCCCCTGTGTTTGTGTCAGAGGCAAAGTAATCCAAGCCACCTGCACACAATCCTGAATAATTCATGGTGCTTTATCCCTTTCAACAAGCTCTAGTGAACCTAGCCTGCCATTTCACCTGAATTTTATTCTGTCAATCGGGAGCTGAACTCGCTGTGTTGCGCCCAGTCTGAAGGCACCCGGCATCATTGCAGAGTGTATGTCAACACCGCTTTCACAAAGACAGCTTGATCACAACGGCCACATTATCCCTGTCCCATTGGTCACCGCACGTAAAATCTCGCAATAATTAAAACTCTGCGTTTGGGATGTTTGTTTACAATGGATGAACAGCTGCGGTCTGATCTAATTGTGCAAATGAGAATGGAATTGCCAGCGCCCACGTTTGTTGTTTTGTAATTAATTAGATTTCTGAAATTAGAAATTACAGTTTGTCTTGAAGTATTCGCGGCCTGTGCAGTGCGGGATAATGGGAGTCTTTTCTGGGTTTAATTGAATTTGTTCGCAGCGTGAATTCATGTAAATTTCATGTACTCCTTGATTTTTTTTCTGTTTTTGCATATTAAGAATGTAAAAACAAAGCAGTGATGAGCAGGCATAAGGAAAAAAAAAACATGCAAGGTTCACTCTTCATATTACAGTAATAAATTATATCTCATTGGCCCCTTTACATCAGAATATGATTTCGTTTAACAGTGAATAAGCTTTGAAAAGCAATAATATGGGCAACACCAGAGAGGTGACAAACTTAAGCTTTCCACGCTCCAGCCTGGAGTGACTTTGACTCCAATCACATGCACTTACAATTGGAGTTGATTAGGTGTGAAATATTGGGGCTGTCGGGGGGAATTAAACTGTCTTCCAGAACACAAGCTGGGCTCACACCATCATCAGGAGAGAGGTAATGTGAGGTCACCTCAGATTTGAGGAACGCAACCTGTCAAAATCAGGAGCTTTTTCCATAACATTGCGAGTTTCTAAAGAGCTCTCTGAGCAATGGTGTGAACCCCAGAGGAAACACGCTCAAACAGACTAGCTGACAAAGGATTGACAAGACATCCCAGAGAACAAACCTCTTCACAGCTGGGATGGGGTAAAACCAGGATACAATCCGAGAAACGCTTTACCTGGCTTTCGAACATGTGTGTGCTTCACATTTTTAATTTTAAGTATGCAAAACTGATTGATAGGAGTATTAGTAAATTGAAGATTATTGTTTCCTCATTCCTGCACAAGCGCAATCCCCAGGTATACCTTCTGCTACTGTAAAAGAGAATCCTTTGACCTCCTCCATCTCTGAGATTTGTTTTTTCCTACCCACTTACACTGTAGCTAATAGTGAAGGATTGGGGGTGGGGTTAATGTCACACTGTTATTGATGTAAGTGACTCTTTCAATTTAAGCTGGGTTTAAAACCCAGCCTGCAGAATGCTCCAGTGTCTGATGCTACTGGGAGGCTGTCCAAACCCTAAGGGGTAGCTAATGGCTGAGAGAGGTTCTGTAGTCCTAATGAGACATAAGCACACCTCCCCACGCCTGACGTCAAAGCAACAGACCCATCAGGGTGAAATCAGATGTTTGTGGTAGCCAGTGCCTTGTGAAAAGGTTAATGCCTGCATTTTTATTAATTTCTGCTTCTTTTTTATTTATTTATTTTTTTTGTAATGAACTGATGCTGAACTGCAGATGAATTGCTCTTGACTGAAGTCAAGATGGCCAAAGGGAAGGAGGAACAGATGGGACATTTTGCTCAAGTACCACCTGTTTAGTAGCTCAGTGCCTGGCACGGGATTCGGCCAAACATCTGCCCTCCGACAGCCAGTCATGTAGCACCTCTGTGCCTGTCCTTGGATGTTTCTGTCTGAAGGCATGTGTCTCTGCTGTTTCAGAGACCTGATTCAGCCCTTTGACCTAAAGGATATCAAGGTGTGAAAGCTTACCCAAGCTGGGTGGTATCTAAAGCGAATTAATTGCTTGACCTGACCAGCACAATTGTCTGTCCTTGTGGTATGCACTGACATTGAACGCTTTTGTTCTTCAGTTGTTTGTACCGGCACTGACACTCCTTTGTGCCTCTTTTTTGTTGTAGCTGTTGTTACATTTTGGGTTACTGACAGCAAATCTTTTTCATTCAATTTAAAAATCTCTTTTGTTCGGTTATACTGCACTCTCTAACACGCGCTGACATTGTAACCAGACTAAGGTATCAGCACTGAAACTGTACTGGTCTTCCACCTGTCTCTTCACAGCCTCATAATGAGAGCCCGGAAGCTCCACCTGTGCATGAGCTTACAAGTCTAAGAGTGCATCTCTTTGTTCACGTATTGGGCCTGCTCAGCATTGAACTTGAACGTTGACACAGTCTCCTCTTTTTTTTCTGCCTCTTATAAAGAGCATGTTAGTAAGTCACATGTCCTGTACAGTGAAGCACATTCTGAACTTTAATCATCACACTGTATTTGTAAGACACAGCCAAACCATTTTAATGTGTTCACACTAAAAGTATGAACTGCTTTATCATCAGGGCTTGTGTGTTTCATTATGTATGCATTTAAAACTTTGATATTGTTTGTGGTTTATATTATTAAAATATATTAGCAAAGGTGTTTTTATATGAGATATAATTAGATCCTAATTAGTAGTATCGCCATGACATGGAGGGCATTGACTGTCTCGACAGTAGTGTCAGTGTAATGCTGTGGTGAGTGGGAGGTTGTCACTAACCTGCTTGCCTATTCTTTTGTAAGCATATACTTATGACAAATTGAAGAAAGACCTTTTCTGGCAGAAAGAGCTATGAGGGTGTTTCCCCACCAACGATTGTTGCACACATTGCATATTAAGTGTGAGGTCACCTTCAGTTCAATGTGTGATGATGCCTGGACATCCTGGGTCAGTCACATTCATGTAACCTGCATCTTGAATATGTCTGATGGCCTGAGCCTACTACAGCCCTTTTAATGTTAAAGGGAAATTTCCAGACTCATGTCAACGAATGACTGGACAGCATTTCATACAGCGAGCTTGTAGTAAATTCTCATGTCCCAAAAATGGCTTTTGCATGTAGCTGGAGTCCATCTGCTTCATAGTGGCAGCTTTACTTGCTGTGGTCATCATTGTGACTGTCTTGAAGAGGGCGATTGTGCTCATATAAATGGAACATATCTCTCTCTGAGAACCACAAACAGGTTTCTTTAACCTAGGAGTCTTGCATTTGTGCAATATATGCTTCTCATCTTTAAGTTACTGTCTCGTTGATCTCTTCTACATTAAACACACACCAAAAAACAGAGAACCAGGAGCAGACGCATACCTCAGCTCATTTGAAATATGAATTGAATGACATTTGTAAAATTGGATTTCTCATTGACCGTGGTGCCTTGCCACTCTCTGTCATCAGAAATGTCAAGCATCATTATGTATTCATGGAAAGTTTGGGCCAGGCCTAGGGTTTCAGATGAGGTCATCAAATTAGGGGATTAAAATAGCCATCGGACCACACAAAGACACAAGGGAGTTACTAATGGCCCTACGCATATCCAGTCCAAATCTATATGTATTTGTTTATTTTTCATGCAATCTATGTATGTCTGTAATTTTGTCACTGAGGTAGGAGCAGGATCCTTGCGCATGTTCTGGAAACAGCTGGATCATATCGGCTCTGTTCCATATTGAGGTAACGGAAGAGTCAGCTGAGACTGGAATTTAATGAGTAAAAGAAGAGTGGGAGAGAGCAAGAGTGAAAGAACAACAGATTTTGAAAGATTTTGTGGGAATGAGTGATTCTTAGCAAAAGATGTTCATTCTTGTAAGTTCTAAGACGTCAAGTGTTTACTGGTATGATGCCAGATCCGAGAAAGGCCAAGACCCTGTGGAGGCATGTATATATGACTCAACTCTTAAAAAAGATTGGATGGCTACCTAAGAGCTAGTTGAAATGCCTAAGTAGTCTGTGTGCAGAGACTAATTTGGAGTGGTGGTAATCAGGGGGGTTCTGTGTCTTGGAGGTTCTGTAGAGTGACTATGCCCAAACATGACTGCATTTCCGGGTCAAAAATAGAGGAGTGGAAAATGCTAAATGTGGATTTTGCACATAAAAGAGAAAAGAAATTGTTGCCCACAGCATGAGACTCCTTCCCAGAGGACGCATTTCAATGAGGTTCCATTGGCCAGGGGGACGGGTATAAGGAGTCACTTCACTGCTCAATTAATCGCACACAAGAATACGTCAGTCCTAATAAAACCCTCTGACTGCACCAAGTCTCAGCGGGCCTTGCTGTGATGAGAAAAACAAGGCCAATGCAAATTCCATCCACCAATAACCTTGTTACCGAGAAGACAATCAGATAGGCCTGGTTTGTAAAATTAAAAAAAAAAACAGCACTTAATAAGAAAGAGCAGTAGATGTCATGCAGAGATCATTGAAAGTGCCTTTGCTTTGTATTAAAAGAATATAGATAAATGCATTTTATCGTCCTTGGAGTTTAGCAATGGCTCAGAATATCGGCCATAGAACTTTTACTAGTTGAGAGGTATAATATGAGGTAACCAAGGGTTTGCTGCGTCAGCAGGGCTTTTCACGTTCAAAACAAATACACAGAGAGAAGAGGGTTGAGAGACACACTGGGAGGTGCAAGTTCTGTAGTTTTCAACATACTTAAGACAGCCATTGCGATTTAAGGCAAATTTGTACCCTTATTTACCTCAGATGGCACCAGACCTTTAGACTGAGAGTAACTCATGGATTTATCAAATATTGATTATTAACTTTTGACTTACAGCTAAGTTCAGTTTTCAAGCAAACATTTTCAAACATGAATTTTACTGATCTCTGAACTTGCTATGCTGTGTTTGTAAGGGAAAAAATAACACTCACATTTAATGTGAGTCAGACTTAAGGATAAATGTTGATTGAATCCATCTTAATTTATGCTTTGTGTGAAGAAACTCACACAAAGCTTTGTCTGAAGGAGAAAACAGTCATTAACAATATCACTACTGGAGGCAATAATGGGGCTTGTAGTTTTTCTCTTTTTTTCTAGGTTTTGAGTAAAGCAGTCAATTCATTGCTCCAAGGGCCAACTTTAGCCGTACTCCCACAGCACTTGTCCGCATAGTGTCACAACACTTATGCATGGAGTGATTAGACAGGATTTGCTACAGTATTCCTCTGATAGAGATTGGGGTGGAATGTGCTATTATGTAGAGTGGAATGAGACACTTGAAACCTAAGTGCTTTCTTCATGTTTTTTTTTTTTTTTTCCAGATGGTTTATCGAAGGTATATTGTTAATCTTGCATTGCCCTATCTCTTAGCAGAAAATCCAGGCATTCTGTAGTTTTGCTTTCTAATGTTATTAAGCCAACTCACTCAAGTTAAGTTTGAAGTAAAGCTGACAGTCCCTACTCACTGGTGGTTAGCAGGGCTGTAATGAAAAGCAAACAACAGGTGCCAGCCCCAAACTGCTCTCTGTGATTCGGCACAGTGTGGTCTTTAATCGTTTGTTCATCAGGACATGTTAGCATAACTGATTACTTTGGAATGTGCTGTTCACAATTGGACTTATGGGCTCCCCAGACACTCAGAGAACAGGTTATTACAGGTCTGTCCAAGAGCATTCACTATTGACCTGACCCCCCCCCCCCCCCAAAGCAATTAGGGAGTCCCATCTCCCTGTACACTTGCACGCTGCTCAAAGGCCTTGTGTCTTCAGTGACAAGCATTGTGATGAAGGGCGTGTGGTGCTGGAAGGAGCTGTCCTGGGGGCACTGTTACTCAGACGAATAGAGGTCGATGGAACAGAGGGAATTATGCATGACTACCCAGTGACATGCTTGTATTCCCTTTGATTTGCTTTTATGGGAACATGACGAGCAATCAGATCGTGGTTTGTGCAGTCAACTGCGGACTCTGACATGTGTGCGGTTCACGTTTCCTTGTGGATTACCGAAGGAAGAATTTTTTTCTCAGAGGAGAATTTTGCACCGGGCCCGGATTACATTGGGCCCATGGGCAGATGGGTGCCTTTTGTTTAATTAAATTTCCTTTTGTTCTCTGAGAAGGCAGCATGTCGCCGCGGTGTTCTCTGCCTCAGCTCAGAACTCTGCTCTTTACCTGTTGTGGCAGTGTGCTTGGCTGGTTATTGGCCGTTCATCGAGGACCTGGTTCTCATTATTTGGTGCAGTCAGCTGAAACTGAACAAGGTTTTTTGAGCTGTGGCTCATTTTAGTGCCCTTAATTTTACACCCATCTAAAGAGACAGAATCTCCGCTTTTCCTCCGTCTCATATCTCTTTCTGTTTTAACGAGTTTGCCTGTCGGCAAAGCTGTGGGCTTTGTACATTGTTTATGTTTGTTTGTACAAACTAAATTTACAGGTGGTCTGACATTTGTAAACTATGGGTAAACTAGAGTTCTCTCTGGGAATTATTTTTCTTATTTTCTATTCTAAAATTTAATCAAAATGCCTTTGTGTTTACTGATCTGTTCTGGAGCAGTTTTGATGTAACAGAATTCATTTTACTCAAATGAGCTGAGACCTTTGACATTTTATTTCGGATTATGCAGTGGGTGTCTGTCCAAATAAATTAAAAACAGAAATTCAGATTTAGAAATTATTGTATGTGCAGATCTGTGGGTTGCAATATAAGAAACCAGATGTTTAGATAGCCAAGCTGTGGAAAAATCTGGCAAGCAGCTCTTCATGCAAAACCACCATGAATTATGCATGCGCCTTTCCCAGAGCAATACAGATTCATTTCTCTGTCTTTCTTCCGTCTTTAATACACACTGCTAACCACGGGAGACCTTAATCAGGACTGTAATGACCTCGGCTTCTCCCCTCACCTGGATCATCAGATTCTACTGAGCTGAGATGCATTCAGTCACTTAAATACAGCAGACGGGGAAGACAGATGCTCGCATGGGCTGGGTGTTAGCTATTGTTTTACCCATCCCATCACACCCAGGGTGAAATCTATTCATTTGTTTCCCATGATTTGAAGAAACAGCCAAACAGGGGATCATTTTATATTTCAGCACCAGTTTACAGATGGCATATGATTTGGGGGAAAGACGTGCTGTCAATATTAGAATAACCGCTCTGCAGAAATTTACACTGGCTATGCCAGGTATGGAGACCCACCCTCATTAAATCTAGTCTGTGGAAACAGTCTTCGGAGCAATATGTGATAGTATTATGTGGTCATGCTTTGCTATAGGGTGCAAAATGCATTAGTTCCCTGTGTATAAATGATGAAGTGCACCACTAGCATGATAAAAAGTGGCTCCTTGTGGAAATGCTGTTCAGATTAATGTTTGATCACATACTTCACCATGTGACACCGCCATCAGAAGATATACAGAGGAATGGAGGACAGTGCTGCTGTGGAGGGGCAAAATGATCAAATGATCAGTTATCTGTGGCAATATGCAATTCCAGCAGCTTTTCCAACAATAGCTTGTACAGGTCTATTCATTTATATTTCACAGTAAATATTTGCACCGTAAGAGCTCTAGGGTTTTACACCACCATAACTAGGTTTAATTTGTCAGATTTATCTTCCTTGGGACCTAACTTATTATGATGAATGACATAATTCAAGTGATGGTTTGTTCACCTGCTAAGATTAGTATATTTACACTTTTCACCCTTGATGTCAAGGCAGTATCTTCATTTAGAGTATTTGAATTTCCATCTAAATGCATGTGTTTTTTCTTTTGCTCTCTGGATAGAAAGAGTGACAAAAAATATTTTTTTGGAAAATGAGGTCTTTTCATTGTAATGAGGTATAAAGAGTCTTTTGAGAAAAGATGATGATACCTTGGAAATAGATGGATACCTACAACCATTGAAATACTTGAGTGATCATAGACTGAGTTTTGCATTACTAAGACCGTTTTAATATCATACTTATACACATCCAATCAAGCCTAGAGCTGTCTGTTGATTGGTGAGACTTAATTTAAACACAAGTCATAGTTAATTCTGTGTTTCAGTACAGGTTTCCTATTCTGAGATGATCTGGAAAAGAGAAGCTGTCAAATTCATTATCATTATATAGCCATAAGCTAAATGTAACCCGCTATGTGATTGCATACAGTAAGGTTATGTGGAGGTGAATATTGTTAAGGACCATGTACAATAAATGGTGACACATTGTGCCCGTGGTTACCTTAAGTTATGTTCATATAGGTTGGGGCTACAAAATACAAAACACTAAAACATTACAAATCAATTAATACAAATACAGAGTACAGCTCTACAGTTGTGGCAACCTATGAACAGTGTTGATGTGAAAGGCATTTTTCTTTTTATCTAATTAAGCATATCAAACTAATTTCAAACTTTCTGGAAGCGAAGAAAAATGTTGTGGGGTGTTCAATGAAGGATTGTACAGGTGTATATTCAGTGTGTTTGCTAGACTTTGTGGAACAGCACAAGGGAAAGACATCAGACAATATAAGTAGCAGCTTCACAGAATGATTAAGCTTCAAACTGCACACACTAATAAAGCGTTATAGCCAGCCCAGTGTTTTATCCTACTGTAAATGATTTCTTTATAACTAGAGGCAGGCAAATTATATGATTGGAAACAAATGTATTGAGTAATTATATACCATGTAATCATTATTTTCATTAGCAGTGTTTTATTGAGCAGTGTTATGTTGATGGCATTTCATAATTTCATAATAACTGCACTACCTCTCGGTTCTCATTTTTCAGGATTAGTGATGTTGAAAAGGTCAGTCTAAATTGCATGCGTAGTTTCATTGCAACTGGTCAGTCTTGAAGGCTTACACATTAAATTCCATAATCGAACAAAAACATTGCAAAGAAAGAGAGCAAAGGAGCATTCTACTCAAATTAATAGTTAGTTAAAATCAGATGGAATCTAATTGTTGCAACCTGAAGGAATGCACTGGTCATATAAAAAATGGTGTAATTCATAAAATAAACACTGCTCAACACAAGAAAGGATTACATTTGGAAAACAGAAGATGACACAATCTAGATACATGCTGCATGAAGCTACAGAACCAGTCCCTTTGTGTCTACCCTGCAGACCTGGACACAAGGCACCACAAATTAGGCACTTGATAGTACCACCCAAGGTAGGAATGGGAACAGCAAAGAAGAAAAAATTAACATGAATTACAATTATCATGAATGGAAAACTCCAGAACATGTTTGCATTGTATCTTCAAGTTGGGCTTAGGTGTGCTGGAATAATTATTTACATATATTACAAATGTATCAATTTAGTTATGACGGAGCTGTATAAGAAGGGGTGGGATATGCAGAATCCATTCTTTCCAGTCGATGACATTTAGTAAAGCTTGTTGTGGTCCAAAAATGAGTAAAAAAAACAGAAAGGTGGAACATTAGGAATGCAGAACAAGGTTTGAGCTCATCAGTAAATTGCTCAAGTTTCATCATATGACATACAAAGGTATATTTGTGTTTTATTATTTTTATTCAGACGAGTGGGGCATGTGTTTCTTTTATCACACCATCATCAATGGACCCAGGCTGCCTGCTGTTCTCTTTTACTCACACACATGCACGCATACACGCGCGCACACACACACACACACACACACAAACACACACAGGCTGTATGCGTAGCCTATCTTTACTCAACGGCAAAAACACTAATGGCTGGTTTCACAGAACCTTATCAGCACTAATCTTGAACTGCTCAGTGTTGATTAGCATTGAGTAGACCATGATTAGAACTTAACCATGATTACAGCCATGGTAAATCAGGGTGTGTGAAACCTGCTGCGTTCACATTCCATTAAAAAAGAAAACAGTCGATATGTTTAAAAATGAAAGCGGGACACATTAGACATTTAACTCCGCGGCTGTATTCATTTTGCAACATTCTGCTCAGATTCAGTGATGCATGGGAGCAGACCCCTGCTTAAAATGAGGAGTGTAAACAGTAGAAGCGGGGGGTAGAGAACCATACCAAGAGTTGTTGAACGTGGCAGCACCTCCCAGATTGATCGTGTGAATGCCAATGAAAAATAGCTGTGTACGTCAGGCCACAGCATTCCTAAAGCATCCAGACCATCCATCTATGCAGATGCTGACAGCAGAAGCAGAGTTTCAGGACTAACAAGAACGGAGCGACTGCCTCATCTGGGCTTCCGTGCAGAGTTGCCCATCAAGTCTGCAAACCCCCATTTGATGGGTTTGAAAAGACACACCCCAGCAATAAGCACTAAGTAAAGGAGAAACCATCACTGTGAGTACGGGAGCATAGCAACAGTGTTCCAGACACAACCTTAATGAGGGATTGAGGTTCAACATAGGAATTGACCTATAGGAAGTGTTGCTGGAATTGGATAGCAGTGCATTTTGGGATTGTCCGTACTGGTGTTAGATTCTGCAATGACTGCCATTATCAGTTTTCATTGGATTACCTTCCATTTAAGGATGGGATGCCAGTCCCTTTCAGCATCTCAGATGTCACCTCTCAGATGGCAGGGTCAAAGTCACGTCTTGGGCGGTGGAATTATTACCTGCGTTGAAGTAAACAAACACAACTGCTTATCCCTAAACAAAGCAAAATGGCCACAAGTTAGCCCGTTGTCAGCTGCAAATCCCTTACACCTTTGTCATTAGCAGCACATTCATATTGTCTCAACAGCAGTCTGGGCAACATCCAGATTTTGCTTTCTGCGTGCCGTCTGATGAAGTCACCGAAGACTTGTTACAGACAATCCAGTGCAGCTGGCGAAACGGCACTTCACTGCGATGGCATATGGAGAGGCTACATGGCTGTTTCTCCCCCCTCTTCCTGTTCATCTTAAACAGGCACGATGGGTGATGATTGGATATCAGATGCAACTAATTGTAACATACAGAGAAAAGAAAGGTGCAGATTGCTTCCAGACATGCGCCTTAGATTTCTGATGCCTTTCCTGCCTTGGACTTGAAGATTTGTCCCGCCCTAAGGAGCAATATAAGTGTCTAAATGGTATAGGGAAGACGAACTGCACCGCCCATCTCTCATTACCTGTTGCTGCATCTGCATAATAAATGCAATCTGTTGCCTGGATTATTGTTTACATACAACAACGAAACTGACTTCCAGTGCAAACAATGCCATTTCACCCAAACAAATGGATTCACAAAATCCTTGACTTTGTTTTCCAGTTAGTGGTGATGCTATGTCCCCTCTTTCACATTTCTGTCTGTGCTACATTAACATACTCTTCTTCTGCTTCTCATAAGACTCCATTATAACCAATAAACCATCTTAGTGAAAAGATGGAGTGTTTTCTGTTGCCTTGGCGACATTACTCAATTGAATTGCCTGGATGGTTTATTATGGCCAAATTACATTTGTCATCGTAGGGTCAACAGAGTTGTCAACGCATCACTTTTCTGACTGTCCTCCCGATGCATATTTATATTCTATCCAGTGTGAATTAATATCACGCAAGCCGAGCACTAGACTGACCTACTGCCTGTGCATTGCCAGAGTCTTGAGTCTTCATCTCAGTCACTGGGCATCGGTAGCTAGGGGGGTATTAGAGGCCCAGAACCCCTCATTAGCTTCCACCTCCGATGTCCCATTCTCTGGCTGTCAGACTCAGTGGAGCAGTGGTGGCTGCTTATCAAATCCAGGGCCTCTGGCACTGCTGCTGCCCTCGGGCCCTCCCTGACCTCGGCGGAGTGGAGGACACTCACTAATCCTGTGTGTCCACCCTGCACAGGCCCACCATGGAAAGGGCGATACGATCTCGCCAGCCCCCGCGGAGGCGCAATCGATACGCCCCTACGAGGCTATCTGAATGCGATTTGACTAAACTCGCCATAAAGTGCGCGCACACGCACATGCACATGCACACACATGCACACATAAGTTTGTGTGCATGTGTGAACGTGCTGACTCTTTCCCACAGGCATGCACGTGCTCTCACACATAGTTACACATATGGTAACACCTGCATGCTCTAGTTGCGCCATCGATAAGCAGGGAGCAGAGAGAGGCTGGCCCTCAGTGCCATTGCGCGTTTCCCATTGCAATTATGTTACTGTTAGGCCATAATCATAGCCTTTTATTCTGACCCAGTCTTGTGTCAGCAAAACGCCTGGTTATTCCCCCCATCCCCCCCGCCCCCTCCATGAATTAACTAGAGCATGTACTGCAGAACCCAGTAAGACAGTATTGGTTTTGGAGCTTTTTTTTTTATTTCCATGAGGCTGAGAGGACCGGTTGAGTTCAATAAAACGCAAGCGGAGAAAAGGTCTCCGGAATGCAATTAGAGGACTTTACAGTGAGAAGAGGCAGAGATATGAAATAAGAAGTTAAAATCCCCCCTAGGCTGCGGGATTAGGACTCATTTTGGTCTCCTGTGTTCCCCATCACGAGTGGCTGCTCCCGGGTAGGGGGCCCACCTCAAAGTGGGGTCCCGGAGTGTCCAGGATGATGGACCAATTTGCCACCCCGCTGCAGCGCAAGCGCGCTTAGCAGCGGAACATAAGCACCTCTAATTGGGCCACAACGCCGGCAAGGAGATGAGGAGAGGCGACAGAGCCCATGGTAAGGAGCAGCCGCCGCTCCCTGTGTAATTGACTGGGAACCTCATTTGTATTCCGTCCCTACAGTCTCTTAGCTCTCCTGGGTGAGGTAGCGCCGGCGATATGGAAGTAATTTTGTGGCCCGGGCCGTAATGTGAAGTCCAGAATACGTGAAGTGTTTAATGGGCTTTATGGTGTAGCTACAGTAGGTTACAAACAAACTGTGCATAGTTGGTGCAGTAGCCCCTTGAAAAAAGCTCTAACCACTAGCAGTTGTTTGCATTTCAGCCATGTGAGTTACACAGTTTTTCTTCCCCTGGAAGGTAGATGGCCCCACACATTTTTTAAAAGGCATAATTGTCACTGTTGGCACAGCTTTATTTGTTAGGCTGTAAGAAAAGCTATATTATGTCTGAAGTGGTCTGAGTCAGTCTGAGTGATGGCACCCTCTCCCAATAGCAGGTCACTTTTTGGTCTTAACTGTCCAGATGAGGTCATTTCTCAGAGGCACAACAGGTGCCTTTCTTCCTCCAACATGGTGGTGCAAAATGTTCTAAATTGCATTGCTTTCTGCTGCAATGCTCCAAAAGGGAATAACAATTCCAAATATGTGCAATACCCAAGAGAATGATACAAAAGTGTCCCCGTGCTTTAATATGATTCTTTGTCTCCTTTTTCCCCCTCACAGGTAGCCAAGGCCAGTTCCCCATCACTCAGAATGTGACCGTGACACAGGGAGAAACAGCCAACATGACCTGCCGTGTGGAACACAATGACAACACCTCCCTCCAGTGGTCAAATCCGGCACAGCAGACCCTTTATTTTGGGGATAAAAAAGGTGAGTGCCGTCTGGACATCCCTCTCAACTCACACCCTCCCGCAGAACCAACTGCTAGACTGAGACAAAAAATCCTTTTTTTTTGGATATTGATTTCATTGCCAATCAGCTGTGAGATAGAGGTCGTAGCTGAATGACAAGAAGAGGGGTACAAATAGCCAGGATTGACTCTGACTAGGCTCTCGCTGCGAGATTCAATCAAACCGTGGTATGCTGTCAGGATCTGGGTCAGAAACACCTGCTAGTGAGCTTCCTCCCCACTTCTTGCCCGTAGACACCTCACCAGGTCCCCCACTACCAGCAGGCTCTTGTGCGACTTCATCTGCAGAAACAGGAGGTGGTGATGAACTGACGGATCCCGCTGATGGAGCTGCACATGCTGTCAGCAGAACCTTAGCTCAGAGACCTAGCTGATGGAAAGGTTCTGTAGAATTAAGGGGGCAAAAAAATCTCTTTCTCTGAGGCTCCTGGTTCAGGCGGTTCTCTCTGTGTGCTCACTGAGAGCCATGTTTAATTGGCAGCTTTGTTCAAGGAGGATTTGAACTGGGCATTGCTGAATATGCTACAGAGAATTCACACACTCACGTATGAATCCCTGGAAGCCGTGAGTGTGTGTGTTGAGCACTGTCCCTTTAAGCTAGAATGGGCAATTCTTGTGTGGCACACATACTGAAAGCACCAGGTTTTTAAGACAGAAGAGAATGGGACTGCTGTTTGTTGCTGTGTTTGTTCATTTAGGCAGCTCTGTTGTAGGATACAGTTTTTCACTGTCAAAATCCCCTGTTTTCCCTACAACAAGAACACTTTCCACATGCTCTGCCTCAACCTAGTACTTCCACACACTTACACAGTTTCACTATCTCTCTCTTTTTGTTTCTCTCTGTCACTCACACATACACGCACGCACGCGCACACACACACACACACGCACGCACGCACGCACGCACACACAACACCAATGGAAAAGTAGGGCAGCAAAAGTGATTAGTGCTCCAAATTTGTAGCAGATAACATTTGATAAAGGGAGAGAAGACAGGGGAGGAGTAGAGCGGACAGGCCTGTGAGGGGACTGTCTGGCTGTGTTCTGTGGATGCTTCAGTGTTTCCAGCCTCTGGGACTCTGCCCTTCACTCCTGCCTCCAGAATCCAGGCCTTTTCTTCATCAGATAACTGCTGGATTGTCTGTTCAGGCAGTGGTATTTACTTTCCTGGTTCCATGACCCACGCCATCATCACCTACAGGAAACTCTTACGTAAAGCTTATATAAACCATTAGTTACAGCTACTTTTATATGGTACTGAATAGAATTGTTTGTTGGATTGGAAACGCACAAGGTGGGAGTGCTCTTTTATAATATATTACATACATTATACTGCACATGTTTTTGTGCATGATTGTGGCAATAATAGGTATGAGTTTCATTGTTCCTGTTTATCTTCAGAATTTCTTGTTTTTTCTTTCCTGCTTTTCCACCTATTTTTGGAATTGGTAGTTACATTATGTACATGGTACATTATGCTTGTCTCACCGCAACAATGCCTGCACTTCCTCGTGAGTCCTGGGATGCAGCAAACGCAATCCTCTGATATACTCACATGCTAGCGAAGAGTATTTTTCACACTACAAATCCCATAGTGCATCAGGAGGGCAAACACCAAATAGGGGATATAATTCGAGTGATAGGTTCCTGAAGAGACACAGGATGGTGAGAAGAGTGTGCTGAAGGAACCCCAGCTAACAAAACCTATGTTACCCCAGCAAAGTGACACAGTTCTGTTCTAACATTACTTACTACAGCCAAAAGCCCAATGGCATTGAATCATCTTGGTGATTGTTTGGCATACATCTGGTTATCTGTGTCGCCATTATTTTCAAGTTTTGTTGACGGAAAAAACTCTTGCAAAAGTGTAGGGTTGTGTTGCTATAACTGCGGTGCTGTTAATACATACAAAAGCATGCTTTTTAACATCCAGCAAAGAAAATATTTAGCTGTTAAGACCTTGACACAGCTTAACGTACCATCAGACTTAATTGCCCGAATTTTTGAATTTGGATTTGACAGGTATTATTATATCTCCCCTTCATGAACAAATGTGTTTACCTTTCCAGTGTAGAGGGTGATGGTAGAAGAAGCACACAAGAAGGCAGTGCAGCAAGTAAGCACTGAGTATACACACATTAACACATAGTGTGTTGAGCTAAAACACCACTGAGTACAGTGTGTACTTCCTCAAATGCTATCACTCCCCGGTTTCTGGTCATGCCAAGCTCAACCCGTATTAAGGGAAGGGGTGGGGTTGAACAGATGGGTCCCACCTGAGATGTAACTGTGTTTTGTCGTATTTTATTCTCTGCCTGTTTGAACCCAATGACTCTGATTTACTCATGATCAGGTGTCTTGCTGAGGGGCAGTGGACAAATCAATGGCTTCCATGTCAAGAGGTTTTGTTTATTGAAACTGGAGCCTGCAAACTGCATCAGGGAGTCCATATAGAGAAGGAACACGGTCACAGAGACTGGCCTCAGGCAAACACTCTCACTGAGGCCTATTTTAGTCATGGTCGGCACAGTAATGGCAGCTGTGGGGAATAACACAAATATCTGCCTGGTGCATGGTGGGAGATAGCCAAGACGGTGCTGCATGTAGCTGCTTTCTGAGGGAACACTGTGTTCACTGAAAGAAAGGGTGCACAGAACTGGATGGCACTGAGGGAGAGAAATGCACGGGAACACACTGGGAGTGGGTGAGCAGTCTGCGCTTGACAGGACATAAGGGGTTGTGCTATCACATAGCTAAAGGGGCTGTTCTGGTGATGTCACCACCGTTGACAGGCAGAATGGCTACCGTCCTCCCGCCTTCCTGGGATCCTAGCTCTGTGGTCCCTGGATAACGAGGACAGACTGTTATAACTCATTTTACTGAAACAGTATGTATGAAGTACATTGTAAGAACTGGATGTGGCTGGAACCAGGGCAGTGCTGAACACTGACTGCCCGCACTGCCAGCATACACGCTGTGACATCCAGTCACTACAAGGTGCGGACCCAGTCACCCTTTAGAACATTCAGTCCTATGGACGGGGAGCTTGGTGACAGATGCGATGGCTTCAGGGCTCTGCTCAGTGTAGGTTGCCTGGGATAAGTGTGAAAAAAGCTCCATTCTGCCTCTTGTTAAAGTGCCAGGTGAAAAGGGCTTTTTTTGGGGGGCTCTGCTCATAATACAATGGCGGGGGTGAAAATGAAGAATGGGAGGCTGGGAGCGGCAGGGGCCTGGGCTTTTTTTGAGCTGGGCCAGCGGGGGGATTTCTGGGAAGATTTACAGTTGTATTGGTGCTTTCTTTCATCGAGTGGCACTGCAGAGAACTGCTCTCTCTCCAAGCGTGTATCCCTTACCATTCAGAATATGATTCACTCCCTCACTATAATCGCCAGACAATCTAGAATGAGCCTGAACGTATTTAGATTTTACCTGGACATTTAATCACAGGCTTCATAGGTAAATGCACACGGCACTGAGAATGAGATTATGATTTTGGGAGAAAACACTCAGTAAAAGTTATACATTCAAATACTTTTTTTTTTTTTTTTAATTTTGCAGAATTCACTGAGATCAACAATAACACTTTCTATGGGAATGGCCATTACACGTCAATTAATTCACCAGCTTTTTTTTTCTGTGACTTTGCTACATCAACAAGTTGTTTAAAAACCCAAACCTGATGAGCAAAAAAAAACAGTTCTTCTGTAACACTTTCAGTTCATAAAGAAATATACCCAGCATTTTAGTTTTGCTGGCATTTTACTCTCAATTCCTGCCAATATGAGACGAGATGTTCTAACAGTCCAGACCACCCCTCCTTATGTTTTGCCCCTGCTAAGAGTGCTTGGGTCTGGGTGCCAAATTTTGTGACTTCACTTCCTATTATGTGTGTACCCACCCACAAATCTGAGCAACTGCATGAGACTGATTGGAAAATTGGTCCATGCTGTTGAATGTAACATTAATAGATGCATATAATCATAATATACAAAAAGTGCTCATATCTGTTACATGGGTCAGTAGGCTTTCAAAACCCATTAATAGTAGTCTGTGCTTTAAAATGGTGTGTTGCTCATTTTATGTCATGTCTCTCTCACAATATAATCAAGGCTTTAAAGTATGATAAAATAGCAGGTAACATAGAATTAAAGTTAATTCCTGCGTGGCAGAATGAGTTAATATGTGCATTTCAAATAAAGTGTTCTGTGGGGGATTGGTGTTTTTTCAGATTAATCTGACCAGCAGGTAGCTCATAATGTCAGAACACAGGCCACACATAATTATCAGAGGGAGCCCCTGTTGCATGAATGTATGCACTTTCAATGGAAATTTGTACATGCAACATATATTACCTGTATTTACCAAGGTTAAAAACAGTGACAGATCTTATGTTAAGCCACCCCGGATTCTTGTTAAGGCACAGCACCTGAACAATAAAATGATGTAGGAAAAACTGGTCTCCATATTGATCTCTCACTACATGAAGGAAATGCACACGATGCGGGGAACACTAGTCAGTCAATAATTCTAGTGTTACGATCCAGGTGTTCTAATGCAATAATCTTCAATTATGGCTACCTATGGTCAGGAGTACATTCCCCCCACTGTCCTCTTAGTCATTCCCTTTTTTGCTTTGATGTGCTTTTATTTTGCTTTTGTTGTATGTGTTTGTGTGTGTGTGTGTGTGTGTGTTGAACGGGTGGCTATGAGATTACCAGATGAGATAAACAAAGAGAGGCTACGCTGCCAAACAAGTCCAATGTTCTAATTTGTGTATTTCAAACCTTTTTTCACATTAAAGATTTTTTTGTTGCTACTAAGTGAAGGTACTTACAATATCAAAGTCTGTCAGACTTTTCTCTGTCTGTATCTGTCTGCCCACAACACAAAAATGGACAAGTATCCCTCAGTGCAGGAACATGTCCTGAAGTTCCTTCATATGCTCTGCTTGGCATCATCATTTGCTTAGCATCTGATCAGTCCCTACAGCAAGTAGCACTGTGGTCTTCACGTTCTGTTTTGTCACATGACACTGAGTGCAGTGCTCTGTCTCCTGCAGAATCCCTCTGTGGTAGAGATGACATCTCTATAAACTTACCGTTTAATAAACATGAGTTTATGATGATGTGGGATGCTATTTGTTTTTGCTTTCCTTATCCAATCTGTCTGCCACCGCTGCATTGCTGAGAGAACCTCATCCTCTATTTCATTCACCATTTAAAGCTATACAGAGAATAGAGCAATGCCTAATGTTTCCTACACTCCCATTGCCTGATCGTTTCTCTCCCAGAAATATGTCAACCTGTGACAATGCCTCTGTTTGCCACTTTGTGCATCTTTCCTTCCCCGTGATTGTTGATGTGTGCGGAAAGGATTTTGTGTGCTCATCAGACCAACAAATTAGGTAATTTAGTCAAACTGTGAATGAATGAGACGTGGCTAAAAATAATGTCCAAACACTCTGCCTCTGTGTGTGTGTGTGTGTGTGTGTGTGTGTGTGTGTGTGTGTTTGTGTATGTGTGTGTGTTTGTTTGTGTGTGTGTGTGTGTGTGTGTGTGTGTGTGTGTGTGTGTGTGTGTGTGTGTGTTTATTTGTGCACAGTATTGCTCTTGTATATTATCTCTGAATGAGCCAGCTCTACGTCCACCCACCTCAATATTTACTCAGTTATTGGTAATTGGTGAAAAGTATAACCCTGGACTGACTCAAAGCCCAGGAGTCCAGAGCCCTGTCCGTGATTTGGGTGACCTGCAGGACCAGAAGCGTGGAGTATTGACTTTGATTGACTTTTCCATCTCTCTTGAGGCGAGAGAGCACTGTCAATCAGCCCATTTGTCCAGTGATCTGTGTCAGGGGTTTTGCAGAGAGGATTCGGTCACTGGACTGTGTCCGAATGAACAGTCAACCACCAGAATCTCTGTATATCTGAAACGCCGCAGGGGAATCCAAGTCAGAATGTGGCTTTTTAGCTTGACTGTGAGCTTAAAAGCTGAGCTGCACTGACTTACGCTCAATACTTCTGGGACGAATTCATTACCGTTTCGACTTCTCATAGCACAGAATGTGTTTAAAGAAGAGTGGGTGCATGTAGAGCGGCAAGGCTGCAGATGAAGAACTTCTCAGAATAATGCATCATACATGAACACATGATCGCATGATCACATGATTAATTAAGAATATAAAAGAAATCATGTTAAGCAGAGGAAATGAAGGCCAGGCTTGTCAACTCTCAGACTGGGAGTAAAGGCGTGTCTGACCGCTTGAGGTGGCTGAAATCTGTTATCATGGTCAGATATTAGACTTATTCTCATGTGTCCGATTAAAAAACCCTGAACATCTTTAAACATTTTTTTAGCATCCCACAGCCAAAAACATCTAAGCATGGCACAGAGGAGTGATGATTTGAGGGAGGGGGATCGTTAAAGTTTTATCTTTTCCAAATGGAGACAAGGCAAATTAAGACTGGGATGATTGAGGGGGACTACCAATTACACCGGCCCCGGTTGTGAGCGCATTATTAGAGGAGTCATCCCTCACCGGAATGAGTCAGCCTGCTCCGGGACATGCAAAGCAATGTGGATTCATCATTATCTGCCAGAAGGGCCTGGCTGATGTACAGGACAGAGCTGTCAGAACCAGGGAGCAGCTTCTGCTGCATCCCAAGGAGATGTCAGCTGTTTCCCACAACCACCGTAGAGCCACACATACAGGGCTTCCTGAACATTCTTTCCCCCCTTGCAATTTTCTTACTTTGCTGCCAAGAAACATATTCATTTTCTCAGTGACAGATATAGATACTCACTTTATGTATGTGTTCACTGCTTACAGAGGATTCATTACATTGTGTAGGGTCTGATTCTTATAGAAAATGCGAGAAGGAAAAAAGAAAAAACATTGCCACAATTCTGTCACTCAATTTACAGCATTTCATAATCCATTCATCATAATTTTTACGTATTTCATAGCATATCATAATCAAGTACAGCTGTTGTACATTTATTAGTGATACAAGGCCCAATGGTGGAAACTTTGACAGAGTAATTCAAATTTTCATATTAATTTGGATGCGGTCAGCACATTCAGAAAGAAAATGTAAATATATCTTCATAGAAAGAAGTCTTGCAACAGCAAAAAAAAAAAGTCAGTTATGTTAATCAATGATCTGCTTTGGACAGAGGTGCCACAATGGCAACTTTATTCATTTTGAAAGCCCAGTTTATAGCAATGGAAATAAATGGTTCCCAGTAATACCACCAGCCATGCATCACTTGTACCCTCCCTCATATCCATGCCATTCAATCAGTCCTCCTGACAAATGGAATCAAACAATGTAGACATCATATCTTTAAGGTAACTGAAAGCATTTAAAAAAGATAAGAAAAAAAAACAAATCTCACTATCAGTTTCAATCTATTACACCGGGTAACCTAACTGTTGTCTTGACTTCCTGCAGCCAGTTCCTGTTTTTCCATCTCTTCCTTCCTGGAAGACCATCGTGTTGTTTAGCTGACTTGACTTATCCGCGCACTCTTTTTTCTCCCCTTTCCTCCATTAAATTTCTGACTTTGCTTTTGGCCACAGCACAATAACACTTCTTATCTGCCGCATAATAGAAACAGCGGAGCGCACCTGCACTGTGTTCATTTCACTTCCAGATTTATTTTCCCTTTCCTTTTTCCATCCTTTCAGGGGGAAATAAAAATGCTTTATATACAGAGTGGGAGTTACTCTACATTGATGTTCTAGCGTGTTCTTTTATTGCGCAGATTCACGCTGTGACTTACATTGCATGCCTAATCAATTAGCTTGTTCAGCCACGTAATTTAGCACTTTGGAGGACAACTTCTGGCAACAAGCCTCCACACATACTTGGTAAAACCCCAAGGCACACAAATTTCAACTTCTGCCGTTTGTCTAACAAGCACTTCTTATAGCCACTAGCAACTCTTTGACTCTTTTTTCCCACCGTCCATTTCAATTCATTTTCTACCAAGGCTGGCTTACTGAGAGACAGAGAAACCTAAATGCAGCAATGAACAAGAGGATTTATCCTCCTTGGTTTAAATCATGGAGATTTCAGAGGCTTGAAATGGAGATGCAGTGCCAAAGTGGTGTGTGCACTCAGGGCCGTGACAAAGTCGCAAACGGATACGGCTGTGTATTTTCATGTTGGCTCTTCACCTGATTGCCATGGCATGTGAAGGGCAACTTCCCTGTCCCTGATCATGTTCACTGGTCTATAGCAGGCTGTATTTAGCCAGTATTCCCTAGGGAGTGGTGCTTTTGTCATATCCACAACTAACATACTGAAGCCCTCGGTGGTAGTGGTGAATCCAAGCAGAGATGCTCCTGAGAAACAGGCCGCATTCTGGAAAGGCAGGGGCATTAGTAAAAGGGGTCATGGAAGTTTTTAGAGCTCAGTTAATCCAGATTGTGGAGCTGAAAATATGGTTTCTCTGCCCCTCCAGGCCCTCCCAGCAGGAGCCATTAAAGGAAGAAGACTCTTCTGCTAAGTAGCCAAATTGTAGATGCTGAATATCTGCCTCTCCACAAGAGGGTGTTTCTTGTTGTGTTACTTGTCTTCTTCGGGATGTGTTTTCAGCTGGTCCTTTTGAAAGAGCTATTTTGTCATTATTTTTATTTTAACAGTCTGTTTGGATAACTTTTACAAACATTCAGAGGCACTGCAGTGTTAAGGAAGCTGTTGAATGAGAAAATGTGTCTTTTTCAGGCCATGCATGGGTTTTTATTAATAATATATATTAAAGACATGTGTGGTGAATTTTCTGATACTGATTTGACATGGCGTTAAACTGAAGACTCTGGCAGAGACTGCCTCGGGATGTGGCAGGGTTCACTCCATAGCCACATTCCCAACCTCTTTTGAGGGGGTGTTTGTTTTCTTTGCTACTGGTCCTGCGTGCATGACCTCTTTCAGTCACCCCTCACACTTTCCTCTTTATGACTATTTATCTCATTGCAAACAGAAAGAAAAAGAGGACATGGGAGAGCGTGTAAGAGCCAACATGGCCCTCTGGCTCTCAGGCTCTCACACACAAGCATAATCATGTAGAAACAATCAGAGCATGGTCTTCATCCGCCTCCAACGTGCTGGATTCTAGACCACCTCCCATTCATTCTCAGTTTGCCCACAGAAGTGAATTTATTAGTCATTAAACCTTAGGGTTGCGTTAGTTTAACATAATGGTAAATAAATCACAGCTGCTAGTGGTTGAATAAAGCCCATTCGGGATTTGTAAGCAGAAGCTCAATCATTGTATATATTAGTGTTTGCAGTCAAGTTATTGCAGCACCTGGGTTGTGCAGTATCAGTGGGCTTTAATTGAGACACTGCCATCTCTGTCTCCTGCTGGATTGATGGTTTTGGCTGGGCATGCAACACTAAGGGATTTGAGGCAGTCTTAAGTGCCATTCTTTAGCCAGAGAGCATTAATCTTGATACTGAGCTCACATTATAAAAATAGCCTAGGCTCCCCATAGCGGGGTCTTTCCAGTCCTGCTGCCACAATACTGGCTGTAGCTTTTTTAATGGGATACACAAAACATAAATATCACCCTGCAGCAATACAGGGGCATCCAGGGAATAAAAAGTCCTCCAGATTGGAGAACTTCAATTCAGTTTTGTTTGCTACTGGACTGACCAGTGCTGAATTCTACAGTATAGACAGATGGAGTGAATGAAATAGACTGACACACATGCACATGCACACACACACACACACACACATACACACACAATGTTTAAAGTGTATCTCTCTTTCTGCCTCTATCGCTCTTTCTTTCTCTGTCACTCACACACACACACACACACACACATACACACAAACACACACAGACTACACATATATAAATAATATATAAAATAAAGCTATTATAATATATAATAACTGTAACAAGTGTCTGAGCTATCAGGCGGGGAAAATGTCTTAAAACGTTTTGAAAAATATCACTATTCCATTATTCTGTGAAAGGAAGCATATATTGCAAGGTATAGAATGCTGCCGTACGGTGTGTATCATAGGTCATGTCATAAATCTAGTCGGTAGAATGAGAAAATGAAAAAGTGGCCCTGAGTAAAGATTAAAGGGAAAAGAAAATGGAGGGTGTGCTCCTTGGAATCCAAACATTCAGAAGTGGAAATGAAAGTAGTCTTCAAAGATTTGCCTTGCAATGTTAAAGGGAACCTTTTGCATACAGTGGAGCATATGTATGGAAGTTCATCTTGATGCTAATACTGATGCACAGGCAGGCACAGCTGTGTAGAGATTCATAAACTTGTGGGCTGAATGGTTTCCTGTTTGGCGTTGACAAAAGCACCTCTTTTCCTCCTTTGCATGTCATTAAAGTGAAGCATAAAAAGACCAATGGTATTACCATCTAAATATTACCGGATCTAACTTGTGGTCGTTTCTGGCAGAAAGCAGAGAACAACTGATTATCTGGCGCATATAACTGTGACTTCTGCGTTGCTGTTTGCCAATTTTCATGATAAATGATTGTTTTAAGTAACACTTGAAGAAAGCATTTACAAGAAAATTAAATAATGAATATATTTCTGGGAATTCTGAAGATAATGGAACGCGTTGCTTCAGTAGGGAAGTGTGACTAAGAGTGCTGCCCACTCTGGTGTTGTTACCTGTGTTGCATCTTTTAATTTCAATGAGGTAATCAATGCAAAGCATGTCAAAAGCCTTCATCTGTGCAATTTTCACCTAATAGCTGCAGGTTGTCAAATATCAATGTGTCACCTTCCACATGCCAGCGAGAGATGCACATTTTGTTTACCTGTATCTTGCCCTGTGTAAAACTGTCCACCATCACGATTAAAAGTTTCCTTGATGCATTGATGCATTTTATTGTCATATCTATTTATTGCAATGCCCCCTGCATTTTTCCTTTAGGTTTGGAGTGATGGTTCAGGGGACCATTCCTAACAAGTCCCAGTGCAAGCACATAAAGCTTGTTTCACCTTTCCCTATTTTTACTCTTCCCATTTTTGTTCATCATTTTTTATCTTAAGGGATAAATCTGATAATTGTGGACTCACTGTAAATTTGTCTTTTCCACCTACACTGGGAATTGACGAAATGTGGTGCACAGTTTTAAGAGGACACCCCTGGCAATACATTGAGTGGAAATATAGGCCGTTTTAGTGGGAGTGGAGCACTCAGCTCAGAAAGCTTGGATGAAAGCCCCCCTAAGGCTTGGGAACACCCGTAGGCACAAGGAACGTGACAGCCGAGATGGCAGCGTGAGACTCGCCTCGTGAGCGCCCGCGCTTTTTCACGCAGCGGGGCAGGCCAGGGGCGCCCGCTCAATCCCAAACCTCGCTCCATTTCGGAGGCCTGAGCCTCTGGGATATCCTGCTAGAGTGTAGATGGCACACTGTCCTGGCCCTCAGCAGGAGAGACGTCCTGGGAGGGACCGCGAAGAGACGCAAAATGCCTCTCGCAGGGAAAAAACCTGACAACTGTGTTTACAATACATGCAGCTTGTGAGGGAAGGAGAGAAGGAGACTGGGGGAAAGAGAGAGAGAGAGAGAGAGTGATAAGAGAGAGAGAGGAGAGATGTAACTGTACTAATGAGTCACCAGCCCATTCCCCGGCCTCGCCTCAGGCTGACTGCCTCTCAGGCAGGATCTGCTTATTAACTCATTAATAATGGAGGCTCCCCGCTTGCGGCCTTCTTGAACCCTGAAGACTGCTCCATATCCAGGAGGCGGCGGCGAGGTCGGCGGCCTGCTCCCGGCCCTAGCGGCAGCCCCTGTGAGGACGATGATGGATAGTGTGAGCAGCACACCCTACGCCTCTTTCATACATTAGAGCAATTAGACAAGATGGACTGTTACAGCTGGGGTGGGGAGATGGGGGAAGAATACTGTAGGGCCATTGAAAAAATCGATGTCGACCATATGTCTTCCGTTTAACTGAGTAGTCTTCCCTTTAATACGTTGCCAGCTTATGAATTATTTGCATTAAAAGGGACAAATGGAGGGCCAGTTGTCCAAGGCAATATTCATTACAATTCTCTTCTGTTTTCTGCCTTTTGGGAATAAAATGATTCCAACATGAAGGTTGTTTCGGTGAGTCTAGTGGAAAAGTTTTCAACAGCAATTAAAATTTTGTTGTTTGTGAATATTTTAATCAACTGAAAGTGCTAATGCTTTATAATCATTGATTGAGATAATACATTAAAATTGGTCTTGTTTATTCTTGTGAAATTATTCCTGTCTAATTTTTAGGCATCCATATAGCTCGTGGTGGTCTTTGGCATATACACTAATGTGCTACAAAAGATATAAAAAACAGTGCTTTTATAGAAGCTTATATATAAACTCACATAAAGCAGTAATTAGGAACATCTACCATTCATCTGGAATTATACAGATGACTGGAAAAAGGTGCACTTCAAATGGGTTTTAAAAAATGAAAATGCAATTATACACATAATTACTTTTGTTAGGTGTGCATTAAAATGTTCAATAGAGCAAGATATTGAACAGCAGTCGCCAAGGTGACAAAACGCTTGCAGTAGCTTTGGAGAACCGATGAAACACATTTCCACAGCCATTACAGTTAACACAAATCTACAGTCAAGGTTCCATACCTATGGAGTAAACAAAGCAACTTTGTCCAATATTGCACTTTGGTCATTTGTTTCATTGACACAAATAAACGATGAATCCCGTGTCTTACCCTTGAAACTTAAAAGACCCCAATCTCATTGATAACTGATAACTGACCCTAATGTACATTTTTACAAAAAAAAGCTTCTCAAACTGTGGAACACTTTGGATATATTAATTGAAGAATAAGCATTATGCTCAGCCCCATTAAATCACATTCCCAACCATAACCTTTTGTCGAATTTTTCAGCACAACATAACGCATACAGTATACTCACGTTCAGGACACAAACTTTTGTTAACGCTTCTCTTCACATGCAGCTCTCTCTCTCTCTCTCTCTCTCTCTCTCTCTCTCTCTCTCTCTCTCTCTCTCTCACACACACACACACACACACACACACAAACACACACAAACACAATCAGCAGCTCCCTTTAACCAGTAATGCATCTTCTCAGTGTGCACTCAGCAAAGGTAGGCTTACTAAGCGTGAGCTGTTATGTTCCTATTTCCAGAAGTCAGTTAGTCCTCAGTTCAGCACCCTTTGCTGCATCAGTCAGTGGTTTCCCCCTGTGTTTGACTGCATGCCGATGAGCTACAGATCCCAGGCCCGTGGGACCTAAAGTACCACCCCATTGCAGCAGGCCAGAGCCCCTCGTTATCCCTGCCAAGACAGCCCACGGGTTCGCTCATTTGCTCAGCTGCATTCAGTCTCTCCTGTCAAACAGTGAAAAGAGAGAGAGAGAGAGAGAGAGGCAGTCCACTGTTTACCATCTTGCCTGCCATGGATGTGGAGCATGTAACCCAGAATCCCATGGGCACGCCTCGACCCATCTGGTGACGCGTCTTTCCTCCTGTGTCTAATTCTCCAAACATGTTCCACTATCTCCCCCGTGCCAATGAGCAAAGATCCACTTCCGTCGTAGTAGAAACAAGATGAAATGCAAATAAGATGCTGAGTAGATTCACAGTATACCTAATACATGTAACTCAAGTGGTAGTCTTATGCTGTGTGTGCAGCCTTACCTTAAAACACAAAACTATCTCAAAATGCATGTAGGGCAGTTATTATGAAAATGCTTTTCAGTCATTGTCACTGAGGTGCAAGATTTTTTGTTATTATTTTATTTTGTTCACAGCTCTAAAAGAAGTCACGGGCAGTTATTTTTAGAAATTTGTTTGAACAAAGAATGTAAGAGCTGATCCTGTCAGGTGTTGTCGAACATATGCTGACAATGCTTTGATGATGGTTTGTAAATCCTTTTTGAAGCCAATGCTGCCGTTTTGAAGACCTGTGCAACACGCCGGCTCAAGGTTACGCATGCCTCTGTGATTTCAGAGCATTACCAATATCCTCTACTCGCTTGGGATCGATTCAAGTGGAGGGCCTCGTGGCCGGTGCAGCACTCGTAGTGCCCACCAGACCCCTCTCCCCTCTCTGACACGAGCTGTCACGAGGACACCTGTGTGTAGTTATACGTGTGCTTTAAACGCAGCTCAGAGTTGAAGCCCCCCTCCCTTCCTTTCCAAGCGTGCTTAATCCCAGGCCTTTTAAAGCGCTTTGTTTATTCTGTGCTGTCCCTGGCTCCCGGAGTCCGCCATCGCACAGAAAAAGACAAGTGGAAATGAGCGTCTGGTGGCTCCTGCCCGCTTTGAGCTCCCCTCTCGGGCTCTAATGGGATTTTAAGTGCAGTGTGTCACCTGTGGCCAAATGGAGCTCTAATGGCCATTCACCAGTGCCACTCTGCAAATAGCATTCATCGCAAGCTATGCTTAAAATGTTGGGGGCTGTTTTCTTTTTTTCACCTTTTTTCTGCTACTTCAGGGCATGGAAATTAATTCAGTCTATTAATGTCCATTAGTCTTGTTCTGTCCTTACTGTATTAAGTCTTTTTATCCTGAATTTGCATTTGTTTTGATAATCTCTCTAAAACATCTGATTCATATACATATATATATATATATATATATATATATATATATATATATATATATGGAGTGAGTGATGTTTCAAATCATGATTGCTGAATATTGAACTATTCAGGCAATGAGATGTAAAATATTCATATCCAACTTTTTAAAATTTATTTTTAGCTCGGTGACCTGAGCTCACTCTTTACATCAGAAATGTAGGGGTGAAGGTTTTCACAATTTCTTAAGATGGCCTGAGCGACTCTAGGTGACTGGTATTTAAGCAAAAATGAAAAAAAAGAATTGACAGGAAAATGGAAGTTTTCTATAGCATATTTTTGTATCTCTCAGGTTTAGCTCTGCTCTTCCTTGTGTTTTAACTTTCTCTTTCTTACATGTCAGTACTTTGGTAGGAAGGAGGGTACTCTGTAAATTTAGTCCTAAGTGGGGCTCCATATGAGGGACAGACCCATAAATTGCTTTCTCAGTAGGGTGAGGAAGAACAAAAAGTATGGTTGGCTACACCGGACAAATGGGTGAAATTAAGTGAGCATTTTACAGCAGTTCTCAGTCCCTGCCATGGCTGTCTGAAGGACAAAGAGAAACAGAAACACTTTAAGTAGTCCTTCAGTCCTCCTCCTCTCTCCCTTTGGTTAAACACAAATAGATGGACAGCATCCCAGCCCCAGTCCTACTTGTATGCTCTCATGGTAGCTCTTACCAGCTGAAGGACTGCATTGCTTCACCGTGTCCAGTGATAGTAACATGCTGCCAGTAATGAGCAAACATCCTCCAGAGTGTTTGGAATCCTGTCTGACTGCTGTACTGAAAGATAGGCATTAACTGTCCCACAGTGGTACAGCACATATTTGAGGCAGAGCTGAGGCCTCAATAGGCCCCAGCTCTATATATACTCTCAGAGCGAAATTGCTTTGTGTCCTTGGGGAAGTCGGTGCCCAGTTAAGGTATTGGTGTGTGTGTGTGTGTGTGTGTGTGTGTGTGTGTGGGTACACTCGTTGAGATATGCCTTTCATTTCTGAGACCTTAGTCCTTTGTTCATGTTTAAATATGTTTATAAAGTCTTGTGAGGATCCAGTCCACTGTAGCAATGAGAGCGAGTATAGAAGGGTCTCCACCATGTTCAACAGTCATTTGAAAAGGTTTTGCAACAGAATACATGTTTATAATTATTAAACATTGTTAGGATTAAAATTACACCAGTTATCAATTATAAGTGCCTCAGATGCTCCCACTCTCCCAGGAATTCATCTTGGATAAACCAGCCCAGCTTTCCCAGACCATGGCCATGTTCTTGCTGGACCTGAGAGAAGTCAGGTGCCCAGAGTCTTTCCTTTTACCTGTATGCAGTGCATGACTCTTTACTGGAGGAATTTCTTTCTCTCTGTTTGCTATGGCAAAAAAGCAACGCTTCCAATTTGTGTAACACCTGTTCCCTGGGATCCCACAGCGTGCAGGGAACAATGGCTCTTTGCAAAGACGCGCTTCCCCGTGCTTAATTGCCGCCACCTGTGTGCACGGAAAACAGCTCCCAGTGTGTAGCAGAAACCCTGTGGTCCAGGCGTGATTTCCCCAGGGTGGCTGCCTAGGGGCGGGGAGCAGTAGTGGCAGTAGCTCTGAACATGCAGCCAGCGATGTCCCTAGGCACTGCAAGCCAAGATTCTGTGCCAGCTGGAGGGGGGGGCATGTCCAGCCCTAGCCAACTGTCTGCCTGCTGTGGTCACTACTCTGTTGCGGTGTGGTGCAGTGGTCAGGGATCGTGACCTGCAAATAGAGAACCACAATGTCATAACCCAGCTGAGATGGCGCTACCTTGAACCTTGATCCAAGATGTGCATCTGAAAACCCTGGGGAAAAGGACTCAAAATTTGCCCTTTGATTGTCCCTTAAGACAATGCTTTTGTTTACAGCAGCATTAATGGTCTTTGTTATTGTATGGTGAAGCATTCTGCCCAGCTCCCCTTACTGTGATTTCAACACAATAATGGGCCCAAGGGAAAATATACAAGGGGACTCTATTTGAACTTAGCTAGGTTCTAATTCTGAGTATAATTTACATACATGGATCCTCTTAAGCACATTGGCTTCACACAGAGAGAACAGATTAAATGTATACTTTACCTATATGTTGATTTGGATGATTTAATTTTGGGGGCTATGGGGAGACAGTCTTCATTGCACAGTCGGAAGCAGGGCTTCAGTAGAGGCTCGGATATCTGTAACCATTGTTGACACATACGGTTCACAGCAGCAAGTCTCAAGTCACAGATGACCAGTGCGCCTCGAGCGATGCTGTCATGGCAGCTCTTTAAACCCCTGCCTGCTCCTTTATTTATTTCCTTGTTTTCTTTTTTCTTTGTGTGTGCGTGTGCGTGTGTGTGTGTGTGTGTGTGTGTGAGTGACAGTGAATTCTTCTCGGACCGACAGCAGAGGAGAGGAAATCAATGGGTGCCCCGCAACAGGGCGACAGCGCAAAAGCGTGTTGCTCACTAACACGGTCTGTGGTGTGGAGGAGTGTCATGGAGCCTGGGGAGGCAGTATTTTGTTTTGACGAGTGCTTTTAAAAATATGCAGGGCCCCGGAGGGTGCTGAAATGTCTGCGAGAGTTACTGATATGAGGCGGCCTTGGGAAGGCTTCCGTCAACGGAGATATACAGGCGTGGCCGGCCGCCAGGCTGCCACAGACGAGGTCAGGGTGCAGATTTATGCTGTCCCTGCCATGGCGGGGAGTGGAGTGTACGTTGTCGGGGCTCCGTGGGTATGTGTGAATGACCCCCCTTGCCTCACAGGGGCCTCTTAACATACCTGGAAAAAAGTGCCCTGCCCTGTCAGACTCCACTCATTTAACAGTTATTTTTAAAGGTATTTAGACAGGTATTTTTAAAAAGTATAGGACCTCAGGTGAAAGACTTTATGCTGAAAAACTTTAACTTTGTCTTGGAAATTACCCATGGCACATTAATGTCCACCTGAAATACAAAGCGCACCACTATTAAGGGTGAAATCCTTAGTAGTTATGCTGTTGTTAGTACTGATATAATAGACTTGTGCGATTTGCATGGAAAGATGCATTTTGATGTACAGAATGCCTTGTTTTTCAAGTAACCAGATATGGGTGTAGTTAAGTTAAATAATGAACAAACTTGGTCCAAATTCTAGCATTAATCACATTTTGCTTCACCTTCAGCTGTTTAAATTAAACAGTTAAATTGTCATAACATGCCAAAAGAACAACAGGGAGAATACAAAAAAGACAAGACAATGTTTAATTGAGCATGTAATACATGATAAAGATAATGAACTCTATTAGTAGTTGTGTATTCACGCACTCCAGACCAAGAAACCAGAGTGTTTCATATTGCTTCTGTTTCTGAATGTACATTTATGTTCATCAATTCTTCTTTTTTTCTTTGTAACAAATGCACAACATAATTTTGCCCTCTTGTAACAAATCTTGGGGTATGAATCTTAGCTGAACATGCACAGGTAAGCTATGACATTTTATTTCCAGGGTTCATTATTCTTTTTCAGTTGACAATCTATAAATGCATTTCAATCAATGCAACCCAGTTTTTTTGCCTATTTAATAACTTTTTAAGACATTAAATCAATGTATGCTCAGAAGTAAAAAGTAAGTAGAGATGATATGGTATAAATGCATTTTGGTTGTTTTTATCAATGCTGATAGTAGTATATTTTGCAGTCATGGAAAATGTTACCCCAGGTTCAGATTTGTATATTGCAAGTATGTTTATGAAATATTGCTGGAGGAGCATAATTTCCTTCGGGTAATTTTAAGATTCAAAGTGGAAATGAAAGTGTCCATTACCCATTCTGAACACTGTGCATATTTATCAATCATGGCATAATATATGGGGTAATTATACATGATAATTAGATGGATGTTCATTCGCTGATGAATAGATGGCACTATTTTCCTAATGAACATCATTTAGTAATGAGAGAAAAAATGGGGGTGGGTGACTTCAGAACTGCAGCCTGTCTGAATCTACATTAAGAACAGCGCCATTGTCATCCGACAAAAGCTGTACAATGTTCATCTACAAAACACGAATGTGCCTCCTATTATCATTGAAGTTTTATCTTATCCAACTCTGTGGCAAGTCCAGAGGTTGGAGAATTATTTTGGGAACAAACCCACGGGAGCATAAATCAGCTTGACTCGACAGCAGAAAAGCGCTTTCGTTTTTTTTGCAGGGGCGAAAATGTGGCGCGTGGCTTTGTGGTGGCGCTCTGACGGTTTGTTGGCTGCGTTTCAACTGCTCTTGGCTGCTGGGGAAAGAGAGAGATTTTTCTTTAGCGGGAAAGGTGTTAGGGAAACAATTGTTACTCCCTGTTGTAATTAAATCAGAAATGTGGAAGTGGACCGGAGCTTTGATGAACAGAGAGGTACAAAGTGAGAGGGGACTCCTGGGTCCCATCAATAGGTAAAAATCACGTTATTAATTACCGTATATACATGCCTAAAGGGTTGGTGTCTTTGAGTCGTAGATGCTTTCTGCGGAACCAGATGACCCTCCCAGGCAAAGTGAGGAAATGCATTGTTAATTAATCACTGCAGTCTAACGAGATTGGCGCTTTCAAATCTGCTGAAAGCTCAGGCACGTCAGCTTTCTTTCACAGTATTCACTGGAGACAGATTTACAGCTCCAACACATCCATTTCGGTAACACCAAAAAAAGAAACAGTTATAAAATTATGAATATAATTTCAGTTGTTTAGACTTTGAGCCAACTAATTATGAAAAATAACATTTGTATTTCATTAAGCATTGAAATATTGCGATGCAGTGTATACAATTTGAAAATCTGAGAAAATGAAAGGGTTGCTTGGGCTAGATTCCTCCCCAGATGACCTTAATGCACTTTTGTTTGCTTTGCATGTCTTTCAGTGCATGTAATTTTAACTTTTTCATGTGGATATCTTCTAACCCTCATAGGATTTTTCTGGAGGTGAATACGCGATGCAAGTGAACACCTGCAACATCATAAATATGTAAATATGTCTGTTTAGAAGACATGTAATATTACGCGACACTTTGGAGCTCACTTTGGACCATGGGTGGGAAGTGGGCGGAGAGTTCTCAGAGTGGGCCTGCCTCGGGTGGTCCCACACAAATGTGCTTGAACTGCACAGAGCAGATGGAAAATGCCGAGGATTTTGAGCAAATAGAGGAACATCCTAATTGTGTTCTGTGAGACTCGAACAGGAAGTGATTGACCTATTATTGTTATGGAGTCATTATTCTTAAAGTAGCAAAAGAGAAATATCATAATTAGAAATGTAGCAAAAGACTAATTTTCTGAACAAACATGCTGCTGTGCTACTAATAACATGATGATTATGCTGTCAGCCATGTAAGCTTGCTTTATAAAATATTTTCAGTCAAACCGCAAAGTGAAAATCAACTTCTCATAGGAGTCTGGTCTCCACCTCCGACTGACATTCACTGCATGATTGGTTAATATAAATATGGGAGGGCCTGCAGCAATACATTAGGGCAGAGATTGACAGTTATGCAGAGGTATGAAAAGTTCTCAGGGTGTCCAAGAAAGTTTCCTTTCAAAAGTTTCTCTTTGAATGCACTATATCACACTGGAAAAAAGTGAGAGCCTGTGCTCTCAGAATGCTCAAAATGTGGGTGGTGAAAGTGGCATACTTTTTCCTTTGGCAAACCTTCTTGGTTAGCCTCAGCAATATGTACTGTTTGCATGTGAAAAAGTGGATTTGCTCTACACACACAGGATTGCACAGTGATATCCCTGTAGAAAGTTCTTGATATTGAGTTTGGCTCAGTGGGATAAGTTACTAAATCCCATGTAATTTTGTTCTGGTCTTGAGCAGCTTCTCTTCTGTTGCCAGCCTCACACAGTCCTTTAAATCTGGTCTGTAGCAACATGTGTTCAAGCAGATCATGTGGAAAAACTGACTATTAACACCTTGCATTCTTAGAGGTCACTCACACCATGTTGATTCAGTGCCATGTAACAATGAGCACTATTTAAATAGACAATATAGTGTTCTTGTCTACATGACTATACAGTCAAGCCTTACTTCCAGTGCAGGGTGCACCGTGTCAGATTAATGGGCATGACAGCACAAAAGCTTTAAAAAGCTTCAATCCAGCTCTGCATTTTATGCCTTTGACAGGCAGAGGGACTAGCACTCTAACCCCTTAGTAATCCACATGCTCATTGTCCTCCAGTTAAATTGTACAATTTGTAACTGTGCTGGTGTTCTAGAGAGAAGCAGATGAATGGACAGAGAGGATAAACACTTAGAGCTTGTTCCTTTCTTGAAATATTCACTCTACGTCCTCTTTTTTGCTGCAGATGGGTTTTGACACAATCAATTCTCAAATTGTGTCTGAAAAGATGATGGAATTGTGTCACCTTGAATGTCTACCTTTTTGCACCAGCAGGTTTTTAAATAGATTTAAGTTGGATGTGTAACCCGAAATATCAAGTAGAAATTTGCATAGAGCCCAAACTGTTTATGTGCAGCTTGTGTAATCATATGGAAATGAGGTTACACAATTATATCGTTATCATTATTTCATCTTTCTGAAAAACAGAATATATATCCTTTGTGGAAATTAAAAATTTCGGAGTCTTTTCCTGGTACAGAAGGTAGCGAAGAAATTGCATCGCAATGTTCGAATGTGAGACCTACAGAGAAACCCTTGATTTGAATCTCCTCTGTTTATCTGTCAGTCCCGGGGTCTGACAAGTCCCACTTTCATCTGATCCAAGGGTTTTTATCAACATCTCGGTGGCATCGTCCGCTTCCAGACGAGCACAAAAGCTCTGTTGTCTCCCTCCTCTTTTTTTCCGTATGTCTCTCTGCCTCAGAAAGATATATACGGGGATAGGGGCGGATCACCGCAGCGGCTGTGGGTTTTTCCTGTGTCGTATCTCTGAGGCCCGGTGCTGCGTTAAGGTCAACCTCCCCGCCCTCCCACTCTCTTCATCCTCCCGGGTTTGTGCGCTCCATCAGAGCCTCCGAGCTTTTCACAGGCATGTTCAAATGTCGCTCGCATCCTGAGAAGCAAATCCACAAACAACAGGCTTGGCAGCCATGTGTGCGTGGGTTTTGGCTGCATAGTGATATTTTCTTTTGTATTTATATATATATATTTTTTTTTTGTTTGTTTTTTGTTTTTTGCGCAGTAGTTGCTCCTGTATTCTTTACTTCCTGCTGTTTTTACAGTGTATGGCCTCAAATGCTCTAGAATAAGAAGCACTGTCCCTTATAATACCTCTCCAGATTATAGACTTATACAACATATATTGTTATATAACACTCAATATTCCTTTTAATTTAACATGGAAAAGGGAAGAATTTGCAGTGAGGTCTATATAGGTGTTAGGAATTCTGCTGGAAGGCACTGCTCTCTGAGCAGTCATGGGCACCGATGGAGATATCGTGGCTTTGAAATGATAAGTATGCCTTTACCTCCATTTTGCAGTGGCTGAATATTTAGTCAATACTTGGCTGTCTCTCAGAGTGATTGAGTGAGTCAGATGGAGATATGACATGTAAAGACCAAGTTGTGATAACTTTGCGGTTCCAATCACTGTATTACAATTCCCTGCGGTGAAACAGCAATGCCTCTAAACATTCTTTCTGTTCTTCATATGAATTTTACTAAGTTCTCTGATTGTTTTCAGCAAGGATTGATTGCTTTTAGGTTACAACAGGATATATGTTTAATTGGTTTCTAAACTATAGGTTTACCTTGTTGATGTGAAATAGCATTCAAAGTCTGCTGCCACGTTATATGATAAACATAATTATTCCCATGGATTTTATCAGTACTGTCTTGTCCCTAAATAAATGTAAGGGTACACATCTTTATTTCTTCTACAGACATTTGTCAAGAATCACAAATATATATTGCATCTCACAAGTTGCTTTTTCTTTTTGTTATTTGCAATGGTTGTACGAAATAAACTTAAACATGGACTGATGCTGATAGGATTAACTCCTGCAATATATGCTTTATGTTCTGTCCCTATAAAAGGATGTGAGTTCCTTTCAGAAAATGCAGGTCATACTAAAATACATTTATAACATTTTATAACAATTTATAGCATTTCTGGTATGGGCAAATCACTAGAATAACATGCACAGAAAAATAGCTGGGAAACAGCAGAGTAGTAGTTATACATACAGAAATGTTCCAGGCCCTTGGGGGAAAAAGGTTTGCCTCATTACCCCAACTCTCTTCCATAACTGTTCCCCAAACTCAGTTTCCATACTTTCCTTAAATCTGTAATTGTGCACTTGTATTGCTGTTCAACAGCACTTTTTGCATTTACTGTTATTATATACATAATGTTTATGTGATTAATGTGTTTTCTGTGCTCACTTAATCTGAAACATGATAGAGGAATTACTTCAAAGTGCAATTTAAATGAATTGCACTATGTACAGTACATTAAATGAGGGAAAACCAAACAGACAAGACAAAGCAAGGTTCTAAGAGGGCTATGTGTATGGTTTATAGCAAACTGCACAGATCACTTTGACCTCTTGTCGTAATCCTTGATATGGATTGATATGTTAATTATATTTGCTGATAAGATTGACATTGATCATCACAAAATGATACATACTTGCTGGCTCTTGACCAATCTCGACAAAGGTCATCTAGACCTTTTTAACAGTAACCTTTTAGAGAGAAGCCTAGAGTGAACTCTTTCTGTTATTGTCACTATTTTGGGAATCTTCACTCAGCAGCAACAGATAAAGTATTGCTCACACTACACATCATGTGTCTTTGTTAATCAGATAAGTCATGTTTTTGAGAACTGTGATGATTTTCAGTAGCAGAATCAAACGATTCTGGTCAAAGCTCCACATGCCAGTTTCTTTCAGGTCTGTCTTTCATTTTGTGAAACCTTGGAGGAGAAGAAAACCCCACATTGTTTCATTTAAAGAGCAAACACCAATGTTTCAGGAATGCTCCACTGAGAATATCATGCACGGTAGCTCTGAGCAGTGGTGGTCATTGATCTGCTTTTGTCTCACAGCTGTAATGCAGCGAAATGTGGTCGACATTTACCGAGCTGACACAACTGACTGACATTTGGCTGAATTGCTTTTTAAGTTCCCGTAAGGAATCAGATTTAAAATGAATGAATGAATAAATTATTAATTTCAGGGATGAGGAAGACATTATATCTTGTATGTTTCCACAAGTGGGTCATTTTCACACCATTTTTTATTTTATTTTACAATCCTTGCCTGGGAGTTACTGTCTTGTTATTCACGTTGTACACGGGTATGCTTGTGTGTGTGTGTGTTTGTGTGTGTTTGTGCGTGTGTTGTATGTTTGTGTGCTCATGAGTATGCTGATATTTATATGTGGCCTCCTCGTGTATACACGGTACATCAGTATGATTAAAAATACTCAAATGTAGGCCCACTCTCATTACAGTGTTGACTCGGATTGCCCCGTATAATTGAGCTCATTAAGTTCAATTACATCCGAGGAGAGGCTATCCTGGGGGAGCACGGTGCAAGCCTGTAGGGACTTGGGATTTAGGTTTTCCAAGAATGTGTAATTCATTAAATTAAGAGCCCTGGTGCCATTTTTTTTATTATTATATTTTTCATTCCTCACGCTGCACATGTGATAATGTATCCAGAACAGCACACTTCCCTTGTGAGTCAGGCGACCTGGCAGCTCTTTGGCTTGGCTCACCTCCATGGTAGCAAGCTTAACCTCACTTTGATGAAGGCAATTCGTGGAATAAATCATCCTTTAATCAACCATTAATCGTGCCAGGATCAATGGAGAATGACAGATTGATTCTCAAGGCTTAGATTGCATCGACACCCCCTTATTGGATAAATATGTACGCGAAAGGGAAGAATATTCAGGGATACCCACTGGTTAACAAGTGAATAAAGCTAAGTAAAGCTAATGTGCCTTCTATAAATGGCACAGGCTGACACAGAAGGGGAAATCTATAAATGTGGCTTTTATATATTCTGTCTGCCTGTCACAGGCTTTGATGAGACCTGAAGTGCCTTGAATGCAATGATTAGCTTAGTGACCTTGAGACTCTGTGTGAGTGATATTGCCAACAGATTGGTTTTACATACTTCACATAAATGGTTGAGACCTTTCTGTGAGGTACAGCTCCTGACCAAACATTCCAGGCCACCATTACCAAAGCGTACAGCATCCAAGGGGTGACTGAATGGTGTTCCACCTTGAGTTTTGACTCAGACATCTGACATAAACCATGTGACACCATACGACTTACCTTTATTCAGATGACCAAGGTTAGTTTACCAAGAAATGCTGACACAATTCCCAGAGCAGTCGGAACGTATGTATACGAGGGCCACATTACAAGGTAGCTAGTTGCTGGATCACAAACGTTAGCTATCTGTTTCAGACCATGTACAGCCTACTCTTGAGCATTGTCAAGCAATGCTTCAACAGATGACTGCATAAAATGTCTCGACACTTAATTTTATGAGGACAGAATCCAACAATGTCTGGGACTTATATAAAAACACTTACATTGTCTGTTGTTGCTGTGTGATTGATCTACCCAATGACTAATGTAAGAGAAAGTTCTAACCAAGGACACTGTTTTTTTTCATAATTTCATTCTTTTCATATAATGCAGTGACACTGTTAATGTGTTGTAATTGATATTCCACATCCACACTATTGTTTCATATTTGTATCTGTAACACGCTTGCATACCTACTTTAAATACTTTTACTGAAATACCAAGGGGTTAAAACTTTTATGACATGAAAATGATTTTCTCCAGATCCATATTTCCCACAACTTCTGATGCTATCTCATTTGAAACTTCATTAAACATTTCATTACATGATTGATTTAAATATAGCTATGCATTTCTGTTTGGAAAGAACTTTTGAAAAGTCAGATACTTCAGAGTCACTTCATATTCTTTTTTTTTTCAATCCATTGGCATTGGCAAATGACAAAAAAAGGTATTAAGTTAATACCATTGTACAAATTAAAAGTAAGAGCAGTGCAATGAAGTCTGTACCCAAAGCACTTTGGGTGGTATTAAAGAATACTTGTGCTTGGTGTGCACTGTCTTGGGGGGAATATTTGGCTGTAATGTGTGGCCTAGTGATAAAGATCAATGATTGACTGTGAGATGTGCCCCCCCCCCAGCCCTGAGGGACAACCGGATCGAGCTAGTGCGGGCTTCGTGGCAAGAGCTGACCATCAGCATCAGCGAGGTCTCCCTGTCGGACGAGGGACAGTACACCTGCTCGCTCTTCACCATGCCCGTCAAGACTGCACAGGCTTATCTCACCGTGTTAGGTAAGTGCCATGCCAAGAGACACCCTACTGTTCTATTAAGACTGTCCATTACATGTAGTGAAAATTATCAAGACTGTAAAGCACTTCCTGTTTGACTGTGATCAAAACCTATGCTCTGTTTAAGAAGAGAGAAGTCCTTATGTCTCAACTGAAAAGTGTTCATGGTGAAGGAAGAGAGCACTTATTTAGTTGTCTCATGTTCTTCCTATAGTAACATGCATATATGTTGGACAGATGCAATTTTGACAATAGTAGCTACGTACGAATGCATAAAGGCTTCCCTGAAAACAATGGCACTGTTCAGATTCCTGGGATAACAGCTTGCTATTCAACAGATTCATTGCTTGGTTTCACAGGATGGCTTGCTGTGTAAAGTGGTTTGAGTAGAGCTGGACTTGCACAAGATGAGCTTTTGCATGGACAGAATGAATTGACTTAAATTATTTCTTCATTCTCTTTATCTCTCCCGATCCTATTTTTTTCACAGTACACTGGTCTGTACCTCCACTGGTTGGAGCAGGGAAAAAATGCAGAATCTTCCTGTTAGACAGCAGTGGGGAACACACAGTTTACCCTCTCCCTGGGTTTAATGAAAGGGTGCCATTGCGCTTCCCAGAGCAAACACACAGTATGTCACAATAACACTGTTTAAAAATGGCACTGCAACTTTAATTTAGTTTTCACCTCAGCAAACACGCCATGGTCACTCCAGCTTCAGTATTTTATTTCCACCATGGTACATATTATGAATTATTCTATGTTGGACATGCTGTACCAAATCTTTTTTTTCTCACATTTGGTTTGTCTCAAATTTTAACAGCATACCCTATTACCTTGTCTTCTGTTCCTAAATTAATTAGGTGTCAAATTAGCTTGCTTGAATTTAATGACTTGACATACACCATTAAAGCCATTAGTGGGTTGTATTTGTCAACAAGCACACAAGAAATTAAAGCCTGTTCATTCTGGACACAACACAATTAAGTTGTACAATATTAAATTATCTGAGCACAAATAGACAAATGCATACATAAAGACAGAATCTTCCCCAACAGCATTAAGTGTCAACCAAGAGTCAATGATAAAAATGAACACTGTTACAGGGGTCATTATTTTTTATTGGCATCATTGACTCCCATATTAATGAAAAAAAATATGGAATATGGAAAACATATGGAATATGGAAAACATGGAATCTCTGCAATGGGCCAGGTTTTTATTTGTTTTTGTGGGGCATTGCTTTGAGAGGGGAAATTGCTGATCTTTGGAATGTGTTTGGTGTAAATTTGAAACGGTCATAAAAAATGTCATACATGAATGAAATATGGCACATGCACTCCTCATGAAGTCTTCATATTCTCCTGTGTTGATCACAAGTAAGCCCAAGCCAAAGAGTACATGGCAATATCATGATCTTAATCCTACCTTTAATCTGTAGCTTTTAATGGATCCTATTAATTTAGGGAAAATGTTATGTAACTATCGTACTCAATTATTGCATTATCACAACACAAAAAGAATAGAGTTAAAATGGTATGCAATTGATAGCTGTCCCTGTTGTCATGGCATGGATGATCTTGCTCATAAGTCAACCATCCATTGAACCTGTGTGCATTTTTATGTCCTACATGGCCTTCTTGTTTAGGACCTAGCACATACATTTTTCTGCCACCTTTCCTTCTGCCACTTTGATGGCCCTGTCTGATGGGATTGGCAGCAGTTGCCACCTGCACTTGCTACTAGTGGGGAGATTTCAAGGGCGCAACACCCTGAAGAGCAGAGCCATCCCCACACTGGCTTCACTAAGACCTACAAATGTGCTAAATCAATGAACACATTTCTTCTTCTTCTTCTTTGTCCTCTTTTATTATTATTGTTGTTATTTGAGGACTTTCTTCATTGACTATTGGACTATATTTTGCAATGAAATTGCATATTTTACATAATTTTGCAATGAAAATAAGATGTTTACAATGGGATGATGAAAAAAGTGAGAAAGACATGACAAAATATGTTTAACTGTTTCAGTAATACACGTTGAGAGAACAAAGAGACATTTATGCATGTTAATGTACTGCCACACACTGCAGTACAGCTATAAAAATGTATCCATATTTAAGGTTAATCTCCATCAAGAATGTGTCAGTTTTCTGCAATGCAAACCGCTTCTCAATGTTCAGATGTGTTCTGGAGTGTACTTTTTTCCTCAGAAAAACGACATCCCATTGAGTATGAAAGGCCTATTTTCTTATTCCCTGTCCTTTCCTTTTTTAAACTGGCACAACGGGGAACTGATTGCTTTGGCACTGTACAAAATCATCTAATTGAATAAATATTTCCAAAATGGTTACAGTTGTTACTTCTTCACATTTCCTTAGCAGGAAATACAAAACCAAAGTAAATAAGAACAAGAATGAAGGAAAGTTTGTTTAAGCAATTCACATTTAAATATGTGGGTGTACAATGTTCAAAGGAAGTGAATGCATCTACAGAGCTATCTTATATTCTCGCGCTGTACTACAAGTCTATGAAGATCATCCTCACTGTCATATAACACAATCAAAAGGCATTTTGCTTATTCTTGACTCGTGTGATACATGTGTTCTGCCTGTTGGTCTGAGGGGATATGCTAACTGATCTGAATAACCAATCTATTATCTCTTTTCCTTCATTCAAAAGGAAGCCAATATCTCATTTTCGTGAGTAATGTTTATATTGATTTTCACACGCTCCTGTTTGCTCAAAGATGGGCCCCGCACCTCAGTGATGAAAATTCACCTGTCACTTATTTTCCTGAATCCTTCAGAGGCCTAATTGAAAACCAAGAAAGACTTTAAGGGATTCTAATTCATCACTATGGCTGCCAAACAAAAGACCAGGGCGACAGGGCAGAGAAAGTGGGGAAGAGACACGACGTTACCTGGCCTGTGTTGGCTCATATCTTTACCCCCCTTTACATTCTTCCTTTCTGGTTTTTGACCAAAATCCAAGAGGATGTCAATTACTGTGTGACGACTTGCATCCATGCCCTTTTGTCTGGAGAACACCTTCCTTCCTGGTGATGAAGTGAAGTACATCTCCGGTTTGTTTGTCAGCTAGCACTCTCCCAGTTGATCTGATATGCCATGATATGCCATGCTAACCTTTTCAAACTTTCACCTCCAATCTGAAGTGTGTCTTGAGAAGGTGTTACACAGAGAAATGTGTCCACTTAATTTGGAGTCAAAGATATTTATACAAGTGAATACTGGGGAAAAGGTGAATTTGAACATTTTTATGTGATTCTAATTTAAAAACCACTGAAGTTAACAACTCATTTTCCGCTATTCACAACTTTCTTCGATGTAAGGAAAATGACATTCTTTTTAACCATTTGCAAGACCCAGAAAACAATGTTCCAACCAGAGGAGTTGAAGTCGTTACTAACCTTGTGCAGGTACTGAGGCATTCAGTGCTGAGCAGCTGTCTGGAAGGTCTTCAAAAGGTAATAGTTTAGATGTAGAAGTATTTATCAAATCCTGTGTGTTTAATAAATACATGTTAGATTCTTTTATACAGAAGATTTGTAACCAATAGAAACTTTTCAGTATGTAAACTCCAGGAAGTATAATTTATTCCTAGAAAAAATAAATTTGCAATAAAATGGTTATTTTATCCTGTGTTTTAGGAAATAAATTAAGACACGTGGATTCCTAGTAGGACTTAAAAGAAATAGCTTTTTAAAGAAATAGCTCCATATGTATAGCTAAGCCATCAAGATGGTTTATGTTTGGAAGATGCACATGGCAGAATAGCTTGCAGCTGAGCTAACTTCGGAACCGTTGATAACAGAATCATGTCAGCCAGTTGTCATGGGTCTCACATCAGGGTTCTGCACTGGGTTTTGCCATGATGGATGGAAGACAGAGAGCTATGTGTTGTAGTTCAAATTTAGAGAACTGATTCTAAGAACTGACCTTTTCCAGGAAATTAGACACCAGATGACTCAGTGTAACCTTAGTTATAATGTTATAATCTGGGCTTTAGAGTGTAACTGGAATTGGGAGATCATAATGTTAATGGTAATGACAATGGTAACTTTCCAGCTAATGATTGCAGCAGGACAGACAGCATTGGCTTGCAGCTATCTATGTCACCTCTTGTCTATACAACCCCATTGATTGCTGTCAGGCTAACTCTTGTAACAGTGGCTCAACTGTGGCAATGAGAATGAAAACAAATCATGAAGCATGATTGTATTAATTTTACCGTCATAATTACCATAAAACTCACAAGACATGCATTTAAGTCTGTATTGTTACTTAGTTATCATGGTGGCCAACTATGGGCTAATATATATCAAAGTAAATAAACGGTTTGAAAAATAGCAAGTTTGATTTAAAGAACAAATTAGATGTGTACTCAAGCACAGTACATTAAATACAGCTGTCCAAATTCACTGGCTCTTTTTTTTCATGTTTACCTGCTGAATATGTCTGTTGTAAAAAAAATTGTCATGTTTACATTGCATGCAAAGTAGAGAAGTGATTCACTTCTCAGCTCAGTAAAGTTAATTAAAATACATTGTGAAAATGCATTCTCATCAGAGATTGATAAAGTTTTCTTGTCATTGCATGAAGCCATGTGAGAGAAATGTTTGGACTAAAAACATAATCTGTTTCTTTACATTCAGTACAAATCTCTATCGTGATGAATGAACAGTCTGTGTTGTTCCCACAGAGTCTGCTATGACTTTATGAAGATGGGGCCTAATAACCCACCTCAAACAGTAGCTAGTAAAATAACAGAAAAATAATGGACAGTGGAAAGCATTACATTCAAGTTTACATTAATAAAAGGGATTTGAATATAAAGCAGAGTCAGAGTGCATGTTAAACAGACTGGCATTTGAACTAGGACTAAACTTTATTCCTCTCGTTTTTGTAGGAGTGCCAGAAAAACCAGAGATCGATGGGCTCCCAAAGCCTGCTGTGGAGGGTGACCAGATCACACTGACCTGCGTGACCTATGGGAGCAAACCAGCTGCAGACATCAGATGGTTTAGGAACGAGAAGGAGATCAAAGGTAGGGGCAGTTCTCTGTGCAATCAGACCAGACCACAGATCCCATTAAAACCTTTGACCCCTCTTGTCTAGTTACACGCCTGATACAATTTGTTGAGATTTGGTTCGTAAAAACAGTGCTTTGATCAGTCTTTATCCACATCCATTTTGTCTGTTTGTAGCACTTGCTGTAAAGCGAAGGGGCACTTCATTCTGTGTAAAAAGAAGGTCTAACAAGTTCATGGCAAGTTGAAGTGGGACTTCTCTCATCATGCATTCAATATTTCTGTGTTCAGAAAAAATGCTGCCAGTTCTGTGCAGCCTTGGAAGCCAGAGATTGTCGAAGACCATAGCTCTAAAAATGCATGTGCTAATTAGACCATGTTGCTATGGTAATTAAGGACTCTCCAATGGACAGAGTCAGTTGGAAATGAATTCCCAGTGTGTGAGGAAGACAGCATGACTTATTGTCAGGCACAAGGGCACATCCATGCTCCTTTGGTCTCCTTTTCCTGACCGGTGAAAAATAGCTTGTGATTGAAGTAGATGCTGCAACTACAGCATATCCATGGCCACGATTCAATTAAATATCTGTCTCAGTTCAAGACGTATGATTAGAAATCTGGTAAGGTAGAGTGCCTCAATCAAAAAAGTAGTCAAATCTTATAATGGTTGTCATGATGATTATTACTTGTTTGTTTAGTCAACAACACATCCAGGTGTCTCTTGCAGTGCCAGCAATTGCTGACACTGTTCTCAGACCTAAGCCCAATTTATACAACAGACTGTTTACTGATCCAAACCCAGCAAAAGATCTTTCACAAAGATACAAGAGCAGTATCTAATCTGGGGTTTCCACACACAGTCTTCAAGACCACAGTCCTGTGCCAAACCAATACACCACATGCAGACCTGTGAACACAAGCTGTGTAAAGTCATCTTGTGCTGCATACAAAGATGATGGAACCACAGCAGGGTGTAGTGGTTAAAGCCATAGATTATGGGAATGTTCACCATACTGTAAACACATATCCAAAACAGTGTAGTGTTTTTGGTGTATCTTTGAGTTACAATCCGTCTATATTAAGAGGACACTGTATGTATAAATATTACTATGTTTCCCTGTAAATTATAAATTATGATAATTACATACATAAGTATTAAACACTAACCTGTAAACCAATACAATCATTTACATTTTTATTAATACGACTTATTATCAGTCTGATACTGAAGTGGTGTATTTAAAATCAGTATAATTTTTTGGCCTTTTTTCTGAGGGTTGAGAGTTTTATGTAGTGCTTATATTTGCATACTGTTGTAAGTAGCCCTATAGAATGCATACCGCTGTTATAATTTGTTCTGGAAATTTTGTTGCATCTTCAGCCACATTTGTTTTAATTTGAATGACTTAATCAGCTGTCCTGTGTCTGAAGCAATCTCATGATAAGGGAATAAGCTGGGAGACTAAGGTTTTCACCCCCTGTTTTAATTAAGAGATTGTTAATGCAAAAGAAGAGGCTGATGCTCAATATAAGCTCATTACTTTTCATTGAGCGCTCTGCTATATCCAGAAAGCAATTGCTTAGTGCTGACCTGCCATCAATTTAAGTTTCAACACTGTGATTTTAGGCAATGTGAATAATAATGTTCAAAGGTTTAGTTGTCCTTGAAGTGACTCCTCTAATAAAATGTCTGAAGAAAGCATGAAAAAAGTGGGACAAAAACCACATTCTTTCAATTAACACTGATTGCAGTAATTTACAAGATTTCACTTCATGGTGTTTTTATCCAAGTTTTATATTTTTGTTTTTTATGTTTTCTTGAATGATGGGTGAATTGTTTTTTCTCTTTATTTATAAAAATAGCATAATAAGAAGATAAATCTAATGCATTAATACTGTTTGCATGTTCAACAAAAACAATTTACTGGGTTGGGCGTCATAGCATCTTATAGCAAAAATAGTGGGTTGATCAGTGTACAAAACTGTACAGCCCTGTCTGGCCTTGTTCTTATCTTGTAGAGCTACCTTCGGTTTTATTCCATCCATTTCACAAGAGAAATAAGATTCTTCCCAAAAAAATAAATAAATAAAAGTTGTCTTAAAACTGTAAATGTCATAGTTATTGCAGAGGTGAAAGTACATTTTGTGCATGTAACTGGGTATAGATGACTCAAACACAATCTTGGCACATAGAGAGGCAGAAAACAGTGTATATATAGCTATTCTGATGCAATATATTATGTGATTTTTTTAAGTGGACTCTACTCCTCTCTAACTATTTAGCTATTTAGGGATGTCCAAAATACAAATTCAAAACATTAATTCCACTAAAAAGTGAAAAATTAATTTTCCATACGCTACATCAGGTACATATGCTGTAAATTAAACATTAACTGCCTCCTGCTGTTTCGGGTGTTCCAGAGCTCCTGTGTGTATTGACAGAAGTTCAGATCATGAGGACCCCTTTTTGAAGTCCTCTATTGTAGTACTTCCCGTTATCCTGGCCTTTAAATCTTTTCAAGAGTCGTCACACAAGTAATGTTCACTGTTGCAATGCAGTGACTGTAACCCAGGAACATACTCTAGGTAAGGATTATTCAATTTTGCAACTGGTATGCCCTCTCTTCATATCTTTGCAAGGAAAACAAGCCAAGCCTTTTTTGTGCTAGATTGTTTTTCATTAATACTACTGCTTGGAAGCAAACAACAAACCCTATTGGTAGTGATAAATAGTATGATATGTCATTTAAAAATTAAATTTCCAAGCGTACCATAACTAGACGATAAAAAATTGATGCTGTCACTTTTAAATGCTATAAAACCTCTGTAGGTCACTCGTTTCGCACCTGCCTAAGGTGTTTGAGTGGTGTGATTATAATAACCACACCCCCACCCTGCATTTTTTCAACAGGGAATAGTAGGAATTACAGTGTGAGAAGGTTGTTTCAGTCATTAAACCTGAAAGAGCAGAATTACAGACAGTATGATATATGCCTTTTGCTTCAGGATCACTTGTGTAGGGTAACCATGTAGGTCTTTAACCTATGAGAGGCCATCTGAATTTGTACTTGTCTTTGGAGTCTCCAAGAAATTCCTTCAGACACAGTAATGTGTTGTAGAGAGTGACACAGGCAGTTCAGAGGACAAAGCTTTTTCTGGACTCAAGCATTGGATGTGTCAAATAGGAGAAATTTCATGAAATGTTCTTAGGCTACTGTTCGGAACAACATGAAATGTGATGAAATTTACCTCCATGGAACACAATTAACGCCATTAGTCTAAATAGCTTTTCTTTGATGATGTGTTAGAGTGCACAGTATTTTCATCTATGCATGCAAGTAATGAAAAAAAAAACATATTTGTCACTCTGACATACTGAAAATGTGTGGCTTTCATGTTACACCATCCTTCTTTTTACGTATTCAGTCATACTACATTTCCGTGTACTTCAAGGAATAACTTAATTATTGGTCTTGGCTATACTTTCCACTGGAAAGCTGTGCTAGTACATATAAACTAAAGCGTGAGTTATATATAGGTGTATATCAACAAGAAGGAATAAAATGTTGACAGACCCTTTCATGTGACAGATACTACCTAACATACGCAGTGCTTATGTCAACTAGGAAGGATGTGATTTTTAAACTAGATATCAAATGTAATCCAGTAATGACATGTACATGATTTAAGACACGTAAAACACGACTATGTGTGTCATGGATTGATGATGAAAAGTGAGGTTGTACACAAAAATTTGAATGCAGATAACCAAGGAATAGTGTGCTAAGATTAATGACATGACAAAGGTGTTCTCTCTGTCAGATTTGACAGCCAAAAGCACTTTATTAAAAAAAAAAAAAGTTCCTTAAAAAATGTGGTTATTTCACAGCAGGAACTGCTTTCTTTATTCAGAGTATTCAGTTGGGGGAGTGGGGGGGCAGCTTGTGACTACAGCAGTGACTGATGTTTTCAATAAGGAATTCTTTGTAGTATATATTCAAACATAAAATATGACAGCTTAAAGAAAATGGCTACATATATACCATGCATAACTTACTGACATCTTCATTTCAGTCAGAATGGTATACAATGGTATTCAATTCTGTACTAATTATTTGCTTTCACAAAATATGCAGTATATTGTGGTGAATATTTCTTAGATGTTGTGTTGAGTTAGGGTCACCAAAAGGTCACCATTAAGGTTTTTTGCAGTTTTAAAGGGATTATTAATAAGATGCTCCACAGACTCTATTTTAAGCAAAGTTGTCAACCAAACTATAAAGCACTGGTTAAGATCAGTTAAAGTAAGTATACACTTGCGCTAGACTGTATATCTTCACACAGAGTTATTAATGTATGAAATAACTTGCCAGGACTTTCAGTAGAGCCAGAGACCATAGGACTCTTCCAAGAGCAAGCTTGACATGATGATAATTTACACCAGGCAAATGATCAGCCACGATGAGCTAAATGGTCTGTTATCATCATTATTCTGTGTTTTCATATGCTTTTAACAGCCTTGAATTATCGGATGTCACTTATTGGAGAAAGAGCATTTATCACCTGATATGTTAATTCATATTTTCACTCAGTTTTTTCTACCAGTATTTGTAAGGAGAAAATGCATCTTCAGTTAACTGCATAGATGCCCTGTGATTATACTCCTGAATTTAAAATTTTGCTGTTTGGAAGAATATATATTTATAATATATTTTCTATTTTCCATACATGGGACAGTGTTACAAGGTCACAATCATAAATTAACAGTTCATTTATCTTATAATATATTCTTCTGCTGTGGTTACAGTATACCCCCTATTAATGTATGACCTTTATACCTGATTCACTAGGTTATAAATCTCACTAATGATCAAACAGTATGAAGCACTAAGACACTGACAGATACTCAATGGGACCCTGCACCAGGCACCACCACCTCTGAATGTCTGAATACTGAATGTCCAGTATAACACTGGGATACAGGCAAATTTCATGAATCATTATGGAAACAGATGAAGATATCCAAACATACTGCCCTGATAACATGATTGAAAAGTGAGCATGAATGTTGTGAACATATATGGACACGCCCCTATGAGTTAGATCCTTTACCTTGACCATTAATTGTAAACCGCTAGGTCGTGAATAAAGAACAGTAATGGGGGATCACAGGGAATTCAACCATGTTCAAGCAAGTATTAACGTCTTGTCTGTTCGCTGTGCCTGCCTGCTTCAAATTTCCATGCACAGTCTTCAGAGGTGACTTGAACAGGAATAGGAAGTAATATAGGAATCCAATATCTCAAGGTTTCATATGGCGGAATGCAGGCAGTCTTTTTTCAGCTTTATTTCCCATAGTGTTTCCCACTGCGACTCCCCAAGCCAATCCCTTTCAGAGTAATATTTCCACCCCTCGTTTTTATTATGAATCAGGCCAATTCATCTGCGTTCTTTTTCACTATGACAGCTTGCATAGTCTCTTACATTCCCGCTTTGAAAAGTACATTGAGCTGAGTACAAAGTTGATATAAGATGCGGGCTGCAAGGAAGCTGACAGGACTAAACACAATGAAACACATGCAATAGTAGTCACTGGAAGTATTTTTGCTTATTTATTTATTGATTTTTTTTCCTCATTATTTTCATGTGGCCAATCCTCCAATCCAGGAAGTTTCATTCACATCCAGTCACAGAGGAGAAGCTAAAAACCAAAGACAATGCCCTGTTAAACTGAAATTTACATAAAATCTTTATCTCGACAATATCAGTGGCTCCATTTACATTGGTTGCTGGCACCCAAAGGGCCACATACGAGCCCATGTGTGGTCAAGCCACACTGAAAAGAAATCCTGTATTTTTTACAATTGTACTTTGAAGAAGGAAAGACGAATTTTATCTACAGCCAATTTCATCAAATCCAGTGACCTAAAATATTCTGTATCTCTTATTACATAAATTGTGGGCATACGTATGCATTACATAACACATATATGTTAAAATCAATCACTTACTATTAAAATGTAATCTCTAGTGCTTCCCCTGACTCATGCTTGATATCAATAAATCATGCACCTAATGGCATTTTCAATCACCCAGGCTCCCATCCATTTTCCAACAGCTTTCTTTGGGATATTGAAGTTTTAAATGACAATTTACCACCCTCTGATTTTTTTTTTTTTTTTTTTGCATTTACAGTGAGGTTCCTTGGAGGTAACGAAGTGCAATTCTTCACTATGGCAACCCCCACACACCTGTGCACACTGTAGCCCTCAAAGCATACAGTAGCTTTGTGACTGACTGAAGTGAAAAATTGGCAAAAAAATGGGATGGAAAATTCCATGCTTGGAGACCTTTACCTCCCATTTCTAAATCTAAATTTGAAGTTTGCATTTTCACTCTCAGAAACGTTTCACTTTCAGATTTTAAAAAAGTAGGGGAAAAAATATGTATTCCCCAAAAAAGTCTGTATCCTAGAAGGGTAGGGTTCCTTACATCAAACAAATCCTCAAAGCGCACTGTCTCAACAGGGCCAGAGCTAAGATGTACTGTACAGTAACAATGAAAGTGGTGCTTGCCAGTGTCTTGAGTATTGCTCACAGAGAGGTGACAATGTGGTGTAGGTTTCCCCTGATGGGGGAGTGACAGACTGGTGTCCCATGCCCACAAGAGGCGTTTGGAGCAGCTGCCTCAGCTTCTTTTCAGATAATGAGAACCTAGCAGGCGCTCTGATTCAGACTCTCTATGCTGCTGCAATGTGCTTTCCATAAAACACTGCCTGGGATAACAGTCTAATGACTGGCAACAGCTGCAAGTCTCACTGCTTAAGTCCTTCATTTTATCCTGTATCACAGCATCACAAATAGCTTTTGCCACACTGTGGTTGAGAGCTTTCTCACACCGGGCTGATTGTAAGTCTGCCTGTCATTTTACAGTGAAAATGTGTGCCAGCCCGTTTTGCTGTGGACAGCTAACACTTCCAGCCAGTTTTGCCTTTTACCTTTTCATCAAGCAAAGGTGAAATAATTACGGTGCAGAATTGTGACTCACTCGCAGTAGATGTGTTTTCTAGACTAATACAGAATGGCATTTTTAGATGAGCTAATACAGCTTATGTGCTGCGGATCGAAGCCAGCAGCTGTGATTCCATCGGGCTATCAAAGGCCAAATCATTAAGCCTGGTCCTGTCCAGAGGATGTGCTCACAAATCCCATCAAAGTCAGTTGCTGACCAGCATGCCAAATACCGGGCAATTCACAGATCACCCAAAGTTGGGAGGACTAAAAACTGATGCTAAAAGTTAAAGGGAAACGTTCCAAACCTCTAGAGTGAACTCAGAGTTTTTATAAACTGAGGTATTGTGCCAGTTTTGAATGACATGGGCTCCATCCTATCATGTAAATGTTCATTGGATCTTTATGTATATTTTTCTTTTTCATGGTTACCATGATTTTGCAGCATTTTAACATTTGCTGCTGTACGTTATTTGTTACGTTATGTACCATATACAATGCAGCTGAAAGTGTTCTGCCTAGGAAACCTCTAGGCATACAAATGACAAATTAGTTCCATATTCCATATTTCTCGACCACACTTATTTTGCTTTCAGTGGTTAAATTTGCCTTTACTTTATCCAGGCTGTCAAGTATTTACAAGCCAGCAATTTTACATACTAAGATAAATTGCTACACAGTTAGCAAAAATAATGTTCCTGCTTCACAACCTACAAAATGTTGCAGAGCTCACGGCCCAGTTAGGCATGGATAATGTATATAGTGAAACATGGAGCGAGTCAACCTGTCCTTTTGCACTGCACATTCTTACAGTTCTGGCTAGCTACTGTAAAGTCTCTGTTGAAAATATGTTTAACTTATCCAATGAAAAGATCTAACACCTAAAGCAGTTTTGGTTGACATTAACTGGAGAACATATGATGTGGCATATGTATAGCAAGGGTTGAAGGACAATAGACATGGTGGTTTTACTGAGTTAATGTGGAAGTGTTTGATAATGACACTGAGACTAATATCTATATTTTGTCAGGGGTCTGATGTGCATCAGGCTGACTCTTATGCAGCATGACTTTTTTCAATTTATTGTCATTATTTTTGTGTTATGATGCTAGCTGTCTTCATGGGTGTATTGCAGTTGTGAAGCTTAAAGGACATGAGTCCCTAGTGACCCTAGTTTTAGGTTTGTATAGTCAGTAAGCTATAAAAGGCATGTAGCAGTTACACTGAAGGTCAAATGTAACAAAAGCCATTACCCCAACCCCACTTGCATCTGCACCTCTCCTTGGTTCAGAACATTAACTTATCACCTTATCTGGCAGATGGCACTTCCTATGGTGTACCCGTAACAGCACTTCGGTATTAGTTTCTGCTTGATCCAGAGAGAATAGAGCACCTTAGTAGTCCACCAAAATAACTACCAGCAGCAATCTGCTTTGCCAGATTCCCTATTCAATGTTTAACAAAGTCTGGGCCCTGGTTAACGTCAGCCATATTGCTGTTTCCCTGGTGGATTTATTTTGGCAAATTAAGAGGAGCCAAGTGGCTGCTGGGCAGAGCAACCAAAATCATAAGTTCCACGACCTTTGATTTAATTTGTTTTTTAGAGAGGGAAATAAGTTGCCTTCTGATGTCAGCAAATGGGAAATGTGCTCTTTATTGAACGTTTTCCATGGAGGACAAGTCTTGGTGGCTCACTCTGCCCAGAGAGGCAGTGTGATTGATGTGATGAGGTTTTCCTCTTGAAATGCCATGCACGCATCAGACAGTGAAAGGCCAGCACCGAGACGCCATATACTATTAGAGACAGCTCCTCTGTCAAGATGAAAACTTATTGAAAGGATTTTTCCCTCTGGAGTTAGTTCTTCTTGTATACATTGGAGGAAGATATGTTTTCCTATAAATTTGAAAGTCACCACCAAAAATATCTTGCAGACATGAACAACGGTTATACTACTGGTTGGGAAAAAATACTGGATGAATGTTTGCTGAGGTAAAATGGCTACCTCAGTGTAATTCAGAGCGTTAGACATGTTTTGACTAGAATCGAATTATTCGTAGAGAAAAGGGAGAGTCACAACACTGAAAGTAATGTAGTGGGTAATATATTCTCTGTGTCATTATGCTGACTCATGCGTATGTTAACAGTGCATTTCTTTGATTAATGTGTGGAAAAAGCCATAAAACCCAGTAGATTCTCTCGCCCTGATTCTTCATCTTCTTTTTGCCTAGTTGATTGTTAACAGGGAAACTGATTATCTCAGAATAGCACCTTGGATCAATGAGCATGTACAGAAGGGAGGTTGCACTCTGTGAGAGGAGATGGCTGGGTGCCCAAATCTGACTCGAAATGGAAAGTAATCTGTGTGTGCATTTGTGATTCCCTCCAGTTCAGCTGAACATGTGAGCCTATCCATAGTGTGTACAACCGAAGTGGCTACTCCTGTGAAGAAAATATGATTTATAGGCTTTGGTGCTGATAAAGTCTACAGACATGCTATGCAGCCTCTGGAAATTGTGGCTACTGTGTATTTGCACAGGTAATGACGATGCTATGTGTTAACTGTCATCCTCTCCATTTTAACAGTCATTCTTTTTAATCGTGCTAATCCCAACACTAGAACGTTAATAGGAGCAGGGCCATAGAGGGAAATCGGAAGAGTAGCAGTCTGTTCTTTAGTCCTCCTTGAACTCTCTCTCTCTGTTCAGAGCCCTATCTGCCAGGTGCACAGGGTACTGTGTCTCTGGCCGTGTAATTGGGCTAAATTAAGAGAAGCCAAGTAAACCATTTTGTAAACAGAATTGAAAGCA